>NC_051185.1:21276851-21944351 GCF_013339695.2 Rhipicephalus sanguineus
TGATCTTAAATGTGTTATAGGTTATATCAGCCGTTAATATTTCGTAGATGATGCGTTTGTTTACACACAAATCCATCCCACAAGTTATCTCGCCTTCAAAATTTTATGTCACTACTGCTTTAAGTGGAGAGCCCAGCACTTAAAAGGGTAGCCGTTACCGATGTCTGTCGAGATAGCGTGTTCGCCAGCGCTCGCGAACGTCCCCGTCTCAACGGTGCCCCTTATGGTCCCTTGCCCGACGAAATAACTGGTAAGCAAGCGACGACAAGCCTCGCACGCGGAGCGATGTTATCGCATGTGCCCTTCGCGCGACGGTGACGGCCGGGTCGTTTCGTCTCTGCTTCAACCGCGTTCGTCCCTAGCGCTAGCGCGCATTTACTCGCACGTGAAACAGACGATGCGTAAGCGATGTTATCGGTTTGGACTCTGTACAGAACAGCGGCGACCGCATAATCCTGCTGACAGTGTCCATATAATTGCTATCGCAGTACCCCCCCCCCCCCCCCCCCCCCCCCGCGGTCGGCATACTTCATACACCCCCCCCCCCCTTTGAGTAGATCTCCCGGATTCCGCTTCTCCAAACTTGGCAGGTATGAATATGTACTCTCTACGCAATAATACGGCGCAGCATGGTAGAAGGTACAGGTCAGTGCTAGGCAGCTGGGGGGGTGCGTGCAAGGAAGCACTCGACCCTGGGAAAAGACCAGTCTGCTTGGCTTATTAAGGCGCAAGCCTTAGATGCCTGATCAAACGCGAAAATGGACCGTAGGCGTCGACCGTCGTCCCGCGGCACCGGCATCAACACGAGTGATGCAAAAAACATCACCACGTGATCACGTCACAGATCGCCAAAATTTGTAACTTCACCATGATGTGACCATGACGTCACTGTGACGGCACATAACGTGACGTTACGTGGTGATGTCATCACATGACACTTTCGCTTGGGCAAAGGTAGGCCGATCCCGGACGCAGTGGAGAACAAGATGAGGTTGCGCACGATTGTGGATGTATTGCAAAACCACGTTAGGTGCAGAAAGCTTTCGGAGGGTGGCGAGGAAGGAACATTGCGTCGACTGAGAAAAAAAAATGGCTTTCGCTTTCGAGTCGTGTAAGACGAATGCGTAAGGGACGCTGTGAGTTTTTCCTCTGCGTTTATATGAGGTAGGGGAGCGCACTTCTAATTATGCTTATTACGTGGTTTGTAATAGCTTGCACAAGTCTTTTTACGTACTGAACAACTAATTTTCTGTCAGAATGACGAATATTTGAGGCGAATTTCCGTAACGGGAACTGCCGTGTGTGCGAAGCATCAGCTGCTAATGCCGTGAACAGGCAAGCTTGACTAGCCAGCGCTCGCCAAAATTACAGAGAATTCTTCATCAACTTTAGTACCAGCGAGCCAAAATTAGAGTGCTGAGAAGGTTGCACACGTGTCCGAAAGAAAAAAAAACAATCAATAAATCAATCGAAATATCAACTCCTGTGACTCGTTTTAATAGTAGGTCGCAGTCAAATCATGCTGATGCAGAGACACGGAAATGCTTACAAGTTCCTGTGACAGTGACGATGAAGCTTCGGAAGCAAAGGTGCGCGGATGTGATAACAACACTCCTGAACATAACTGTAAAGCGGCAATGGCGTCACCTTTCGCTGCGGAAGAGAAAAAGAACTAAAGTCTTTGCGTATGTTAAGCTGAGACGCAAAGACGTTAAAGGGGCCCTGCAACACCTTTCTTAGTTATATTGGAATAGTCTCATTATTGACGTATGACTCTTCACGAGTCATATGCCGCAAAAATTTTTCGAATCCGTCAAGTCTAAGTGGTGTTACCAAATTATAGAGATCACGTTCCGCAGCTTTCTCCCTCAACTCAACTTAGCGAGCTCGCGGAAAGCTGCGCGCGGCGTGAAGGGAGGGAGGGAGGGAGGGTAGAGGTGCGAGGAGGCGACGTCAGCGCCGGCGGCATTTTTTTCTCTCTGGCGTCTCGGCGCAACCACGTGGTCTGTGGCGCCACTTCCGGTCAGCTCGCGCGGTCGTCGTCGAGCTGGTCGAGCGGCGGAGACCATCGCACAGTGTATCGCGCGTGCTTGAAAACTGCGAGTCGGTTTGGTAATGTTGGGTGTGCACCTCGAACGCCGTAGTGTTTTCATCGCTTTGCCAACCATGGAAGCAAACCTGCGCACTCGTTTGGAACGAATGACAGCTGAGATGGGTTTCGACCCACACTCCGATACACCGCCTCGTCGCACTGCTCGCGCTTGAATCGTATTCAACGCGGCAAAGCTGCGTGCGCCCTTCTCCCAGTGGCGGTACTTCGATGCTGTTTGCTCTTCGAATGCGAGCGCACAGCGAGTGCGGGCTGACAACAAAGAACTAAAGACTAGAAGAAAGGATCGTGGGGCATCGGGCCGGCGCGGACCCATCCCCCGGCTGTCTGCAGCTACCGTGAAAATGCGAGTCTGCTTGGTTGCTGTGTCGCGGTTTCTCGGGAACCTGAGACTACGGGGAGGATACGCCGAGGTACGGCTCGATGACATACTGAACAGACAGCGAACGGCGGAGCCGATCGCATTGTGTATCGCGCGTGCTTGAAAACTGCGCGTCGGTTTGGTAATGTTGGGTGTGCACCTCGAACGCCGTAGTGTTTTCATCGCTTTGCCAACCATGGAAGCAAACCTGCGCGCTCGTTTGGAACGAATGACAGCTGAGATCGGTTTCGGCCCATACTCCGATACACCGCCTCGTAAGACGGCACTGGCAGACGACCCCGAAGCGCCGCCATTACCGGACGCCAGCATCGTTATCGGAGACACGCTGCGCCCGTGCCTCGGTCGGTCGTGAGAACGTGCCGACGATGCAGTTCTCAGCTGACGAGGCAACACTCGAACGGCTGCCACTCTCAACGGAACCGGCGATGGTCAAAAGCACAGAAATATTCACGTTTTCGGCACTGCGCATGGCGAAGAAAACGGAACCACGCAACTACGAGCAGACGAGCTGTCGGTGAGACCGGAAGTGCTAAAATTAATGTTTGTTCGGTGTTTTTAACGCGATAACAGAATTTAAACATACATATTA
Source organism: Rhipicephalus sanguineus (assembly GCF_013339695.2). Taxonomy (NCBI): domain Eukaryota; kingdom Metazoa; phylum Arthropoda; class Arachnida; order Ixodida; family Ixodidae; genus Rhipicephalus; species Rhipicephalus sanguineus. The sequence continues at coordinate 21,279,933 of NC_051185.1, forward strand.
TCTACTTATTTAACTCAAAATTAACAACGAAAGTAATAATGAGGGTGTTATCGTGATTATAACATCAGCCAATGGTGGAACTGCCGACAATCGCGTCATATTTTGCGGACTAATACATCACTTGTCGAGAGAAGAGGGAGCGATTTTCAGCTGACTTTGAGAATTTATTGTAAATTCCAGGCCGTGCGCATCGCTATAATATTTGGCTCGCGTGTTCTCGGGAGCCTCGACTACCGATCGGCAGCGCTTTTTGAGCATGCTCGAAAAGTGTTGCAGGGCCCCTTTAAGGTGAGAGGCAAAGACACTCAAATATAAATTGGACGTCTTTCTTTTTTTATCTTTTTCAAACAATCTTAAAAGAATGGACGTTCAAACACGGACAAAGGAAAGAAGTCAAGGCAACAAAAAATGCCAGGCCTGCGCGGAAAGCGCAGCACAGTCACAGCGAAAGCTGGAAGAGCGGCATTTCTAGAGCCCGTTGTAAACTCTCTTGGGGCTACTAATACAAGCACACTAGCAATGTACCAACTACGCCATAAATCACAATATTTGTGAAATTGGGAAGCACCTACAACGCCATTATTCGTCATTGTGCGCAGAAGCGAGGTTCCAGCTACACACATGTAAGGCATTATGTGCACTTTGTTTACGTGACGACTGATGACGACGAAGAATTGTGGCTCAGCCCTTTATGATGGGTTGGAAGCTTTAAACGGCTCACCAGTTACCTAATTCGCGTTGTGTGACGCCCGGTCGCTCCCACCATGCAATATAACATACATTGACGTGAGAAAGAGAGACAGACAGAGGGGGAAAAACTTTATTGAGACCCTGAGGATATGGATGATGGGCTCATGGGCTTCCTTGGCAACCAATGCAAGTGCACTAGCCAGGAACCCACTATGCTACAAATCATAATTTCTCTGAAGTAGGGAAGCAGCCACTATGCCATTTTTCGTCATTCAACGGAGAGCCGTGGTACCCGCTAAAAACATGTAAGGCATTATGCGAACTTTGTTGGTGTTGTGCCTGATGACAATGAAGAATTATTGCAGAGCCCCTTGTAGTGGGTTGGAGGCATCCAACAGCCCACTCGTTGCGCAATTCGCATTGTGTGACGCCTGGTTACAGAATTCGCGTTGTGTGGTGCGTGGTTGTTATTTCAATCTTCTACCACACTAAATTACATATGTTAATGTGGTTCCTTCCCGACATGAAGCCTGTATAGCGTCTTTTTGCAAGGCAGTTCCAAGCACCGTGTGATGTGCCAGAAACAATTGAACATTGTTTTATAGACTGCAGAGATGCAATCTTATTTTGGGATGTGCTCCAACGAACTCTTCAAAAAGACTTTGTGCTAAATTCCCATTCCGTGCGATATCTCTTGCCAGCGAGTTGTAATGACGTACCATTCGACATGTTTCTCCTCATTGGAATGCATAGCCTGTGGAAGACGCGCATGTTGCAGAGAAACGCAGAGCCGATAGTTTCCTCAACAGCCCACTTCATTAGGTTGGTCACTCAGCTAAGAGATGTCTACGAGCAAATGGAATATCAACCAGAATGGTATACGGCATTGGTGAGGTGCTTATCCTTACCGCTGTTCTAGCACACAATTGAAAAATCAGTTATGTGATGTATCCGCTATAGAGGTGATTGCGAATTCTGTAGTGCCTTCTGTTCGTCATTGTGTTACGATAAGAGCATAATCAACATATTAGTTCTTTGTCTGTATTCAATTGCTTTCAAGTGATATCCTATGTTGAATAAATACCATGAAAGAAAAAAAAAAAGCACCGGCATGGCTCAGAGGTACAACACTGGGCTCCCACGCAGAAAGCCCAGGTTCGAACCCCGTTCCATCCTGGAAATTTTTTCTTATTTCGTTTTTTTTTTCTTATTTCGAGCGATAGTGGTTACGGACACCGGCGGCGGCGGCGGCGGCAGCGGCGGCGGCAGCGGCGGCGGCGGCGGACAACTACGGCGCCAAACACGGCCGGTGAAATGATCTCATAACAGCTTTCGCTGTAAAACGCCGTTTGTGCTCTCTTGATTTCTCTGGTGTCCGTGTCTGCACGCCCAGACATTTAACATGAATACCTACCAACTAGCTCAGCTCTCTGTAACTTTATTCTTCAAGCCATTGCACGTCATGCGCTGCTGGTTTAGTATCCGCTCTTACAAACTGATTGCGCTGTCAAACTCTGCCGGACTATTTCGCACGCGAACACCTGTGCAGAAAAAACTCCAGCATTCCTACGCACGTAGATAGTGGAAACACTACGGGCTCCTACTGCAAATCAATCTGTACTATAGCGTCGCGACAAGCTACGATAATTGGATATATGACAAGAGATACCCCAAAACGCTGCCCGAATTCATACACAACAGAAACCCTTCTATTCGCTCTTAATAAGAAGCGGCTGTGACAATCCCTCCGAGCGAACCGCATGTAATGTGAAGCCCAAAATGAAATTTGTGCCTTGTGAGTGTGGGGTGGGATACAGGTTGCCCACCAGTTGTGGGAAGGTATACATAGGTCAAACTGGGAGGTGCCTCAATATAAGATTACGCGAGCATCACAGCCCACTGAAATGCGCCCCTTATTCCCATTTGGCTATGCACTGCAAGAGCTGCGGCTGCGCACCGGTCTTTGGTGAAACGTCAGTGATCTTTTATCGTAAAAACCAGAAGGCACGGGAGGTGGTGGAAGCATACCAGATCAAGAAACATGGAAGCTAATGTATGAGACAGTCTTCCGTGGCACTATAAAAAAATTAAATACAGTTGTTGGGAAAGGGCATGCGCGGGGTGCATTAAGTGTGATTGAAAAGTGACACATCACCTTGATGGTGTGCGTTCTTCTCCTCTAATCAGTTGGTAGAATGTTTAGTAGTTTCATGTGTTATCAGGCTGGGTGATTGCCTTGTTTGCTTTGTATGTTAGTTTTCAAGCATATGTTTTCTGTGAATGAAAAGGCAGTTGAAGTTTAGCGCCTGTCCTGTGTGGTTCTTTTTTCTTCTGTCTACGTTTCTTGCGATACGACCGCAATGGATCCTCACCAACTAGCACAATTTGCAGTTCTGTTAACCCTCAATATGCACACCAAGCGTCAACCTCAAAAGGATATAAATACATAACAAACGAAAGCTGCGCTCCTGCTTCTTTCGCTCCATAGCTCCACAAATTTGTCCGCCACTCGCGTAGCAAAGGCAAGAGACAAGATACGCTGAAACCTTAGGCGCTTCTAGAGGAAGCCTTTTCAGAGAAACCTTTCGAGACCTTGGCGGATGATTTGATGCGAGCTTGCTACAATGCTACTCGTATTGCCTACGCTGCGTTCGTAAACGAAGCCTTTTGTCGAGTCCTGCGTGGGAGGATACCAGCTAGCTTCGCTCTGTTCAAGTGTTTTCGCCGCAGGCGTACGACGCTGGCAGAGATCGGTTTCGGTCTTGTGAAAGGAACCGCTATCGTGTTCGTCTTTGCTCACGGTGTGCTCCGACGCGGAGAGCCATGCACGAAGCCGCAACGGAGTCACTGCACTCGCGTAAAAGGTGCGCGCGCTTAAATTCGCTCCTAAGAAAAAAATCTTTGCCTGATGGGCTTCCATCTAAATACTCCGGAACGAAGAGCCTGGCTGTTTAGAGAGCGAATCAGAAATTTACAATGTATAGAACAGAGTATTGTCTATTTGGCTGTAGAGAACGGAGTATTGTCTGTTTGGGTGCACAAATCGTAGTATCGTATGCAATGTAAAGAACGAAGTATCACTTGTTTTGGTGTATAAAACGCACTATCGTCCTCACTGTCTAGGACAGAGTATCATCTATTTGGGTATGTAGAACGAAGTACCATCTGCTATCTATAGAACGGAGTATTGTCTGTTCGGGTGTACAGATCGGAGTATTGTATGCAATGTAAAGGACTCAGTATCGTCTCCAATGTATCAGACGGAGTATCGCCTGCAATGTGCAGGACGGAATGTTGTCTATTTGGGTGTACTGAATGGAGAATCGTCTGTAATGTATAGAACGGAGTATGATCTATTTCAGTCCAACATACGTTCAAAACTTGCACGGCCGAATGCCACATCGGCTATATATTTATAATTTACCCTTGTTTTTCAATTAGTATAATGATTATTTGGTTAGCACTGGATTCCGGACGACGCGGTTGGCTCACCTTCATGTGTGACGTTCATAGGTCGCCAAAAATGTGGAGCTCACTCAGACTCGCTGAAGAAATGTATTTTGCGCTTAGGGCTCACTCAGACTCAGACTCACCAAAGTTTTCCTCAACCAGACGCCCTTTGACTCACTCACCAAAATTTTTTTCAGCCAGACTCAGACTCAAACTCACCAAAATATCACTGGGCCGAACTAACTCATACTCACTCATGGCTCGATGTGAGTCTGTGTGAATCGAGTGCTCTTTGACACCAAGATCTCCCATAATCGGTGCTCTACGGGGTATGTTTTGACCGCGTGGGTTCAAATACGAGTCATCAGAGGCTGCAATCCAGTAAAGAGATTTCTATTCAAAGACACTGATCAAACGAGATATTGTTATCAAGAACTCCTTGTGAAAGAACATGTGGGTGGGGAGGAGGCCAAGGCAACCCCTCTCCCTCCGTAACTCACGCCTCTGATCAATAAATATTGAGCTGGCGTGTGAACGCTACTGCGTTGAAATATGCGTGAGTAGACGCGAGTATGAACGTGAGCCGACATAAGGCTGACAGTAATGCTGAGGTTGAGTAAATAGGACCATAGGTCGGCAAAAAATGTGGAGCTCACTAAGCCTCACTCAAGAAATATATTTTGCGCTTATGGCTCATTCGGACTCAGATTCACTAACATTTTTGCCAACCGGACTCACTCGGACACAAACTCACCAAAATATTACTCGGCCGGACTCACTCAGACTCACGGCTTGATCTGAATCTGAATGAGTCGACTCATGAGTCAGTTTGCAGGCCTATGGTGACGTCAATCACACACACGAGCTTGCACACAGTGTGGTGTCACCCCCCACATAAGGACGTGCGAGTGCCGACACACGCATATACATAGGTAACGACAGCGCGGCGTATATCTACCCCGGATAAACAAATAAAAGTTTTAAGATTGCTCTAATGGCGGCATGGGAACTCTGGAAACCTAGTGTTGAAGCCCGATGCTCTAACCGCAGCGCTGCAGACGCGTGCCTCATTACAGAATAGAACGCACTCATGGATATCCCGTGTGCAAGAAAGCGCGTTCAGACGCTTGACGTGTTTTTCGCAACGCCGATGGTTTCCTCAAGTATTTTTGAGTGCGCTTAACGCGTTTTCACAACGCCGACAAGTTGTCGTCGAGTCACCGTTATGTAGTCGCATGTGAAGTTTGAAGTTTATTCAATATTTAGTACATGCACATAGCTAATACATTTTAGTCCAAAAAAACGTCTCATAGTGTAAACACTGTAGGCGGGACCGTATTATAATGTTAAAACAGCACCAATACTACTTAACAGCAATAACAAAAAAACTGCAAAAATTAAAAATACAGTGGTAAGTGGTAGCGATCAATCTCTGCCGTATTTTTTACGCTCTGTTTTAACCTTGGTGTGAGGTGCAACCCGGCACACTGCCATTCCGTTTACACGCAACGTACGCATGCTGTTTTACTTGTTTCGACTCTCTGGTGTCGCAGTGACTGTAGCTGCGTCACGTTCCCCGAAACAGGAGATGTGCGTGTGCGCGAGAGACTGGTGCCGCCGGCTTCCCTGATTGCAGTCCGTAATGAGAATCCATTGTATACGTTTTGCCGGAACACCGGGCTTTCTGTTGCAATACGCCAACGAGAGAAGAGCAAATTTCGTTAGGAGACCGTAGGGAGGGGTTGGTGCACACGCCCACACTATGCAACACTAAAGCCGAATAGCGTCGGGGGAATGTGGGGAAGGGCTTGGCCAATCAGGGACCGAATTGAGCACAACTTAGTGTATATGGACGTGCGTGATTCGAGCGTGCCGTTTTCTTTCGCCTGCTGCAACCTTCGCCGTGAGTGAGTCTACCATTGGGAGAAAAGGTACGCACTCGTCGCAAGGCACATCCAAAGCCTATAACAGAGCGGTTCGCGAGGGAAAAGCCACGACAAATCCTGATGACGAACGTATCATTGGGGAAGTCGGTTAGCCAATGGGAAACTGCTGTTGCTAACAAAAAGCGTTTTGAATTCAGTCCGTGGAACATATGACGCCCTGATAGATATGAAGAACAAACAGCTTATTAAGGGGAAAGCGTATCATGAAAAGGTGTCCCTCGGAGAAAAACCCAGTGTGTAGCTCGGTAGGTGACTTTGTTTGTTTCTCTTTATTTTTAGGGGCGAAGCTCCTTATGCCGTGGGTCTGTCCGTCCTCCGTTTGTTTGTTTGTTTGTTTGTAGTAGCCACCTCTAGTCGGTGAGAAGCGCGCATTCTGGTTGGTTGAAAAAACATGGCTGATCCCTCCGTCATAGGAATTGGTATAACACGAAAGTGAAACGTATCCTCACAGAAGTAGTGCTTATTGTGTAGTGATATATGAGAGCTTGTACAATGTCTATTCGTGTTTGGCAGCAATAGGACCGTTTGACGTGGATGCACCCATGTAGACAGCATGTCTCTATCGCGACGACTAACGCCCATGATCGTGATTAAACCGTTGTGGTAGCTGATGGTGTGAACATATATTTGGACACATCGGATCGTGAATCCCGCGTAAGGATGATATCAACAAGCTCATAATCAACACTGGTACCCGGTATGCACTTCTTCAAAGCGTCGTCAATTAAGGAGAGAAACGGCACGGTGTGCCCTTTCTAGTAATGGGTAGCCGACGCCTGTGCTCATGCATACACTAACACACACTGCGCTTCAGCAACACGGGAGGTAGAGGTAGAGGTGTGCGTCCCGCTGGCCTCTGTCTCGCAGGCGCTGCTCTCGCTCCACCAAGGCACGGCATTTGCCCGTCGAAATCGCGTCTTTTCTGCAACGCATATTGCAGCAGTTTTGTTACTCGGTGCTCTCGCAATTGAAGCAGTCGGCGGCGGAGAAATCCCGTTGGTGCACGTGGACGCTGCACTACTCCGATGAGCCGACGCACGCTAACACGAAGCCAAAGGCAAAGAACGTAACAGCGTCAAGGGTGCCTCGGCGACGCCAGCTCGGCCAGTTTACCTCTCTGGTATCGAGACGCTTTAACCATGACCTCCGATATCGCGTGCAATCTCGGAGTAAGCGCTAGTAAGTGTCGATCGTGAAGCATTACTTCTTTTCACGTCTCACAGACGGCGGCACCGCCTCGCTCCGCCCGCCGCGAAAGAGAATGTGTGAAAGATATAAGGCGCGTTCGCGCATCTCCCGAGTTAGCTTAGTCGGTAGGGCGTCGGGCGCTTGCCGTCGCGGCCGCAACGTCGTTGGTGGGTCATTCCACGCCAAACGTCCCAGACATTGCGCTCGACCCTCTCCAATTGTATTGTAAAAAATTGTGGACGTTCATATCAGTGCACTATTTGCCCTCGGAAAGTATTTTTTGGAAAAAAAAATTTTCTTGTCTGTTACAGTGATTTGAATTTTGCCGTAGTGGGTGAAACATAGGTTGCGAAAAAATACTCTAAAAATACAATACTTTACGGAACGCCTTAAATATGTGCCGTTTACTTGAAAAGGAATGGCACTACCTTATTATCGCCCATTGACGACCACTACTTTGCCTCAAGGTGTGCTTTGTGGTGAAGCAATGCTGCAATTCTGCGCCCATTTTGATTATTTTTTAAAAATTCTACGAATAATATAGACAAAATAGGACTATATCACCTGGCTGGATAGTTGGCAGTAAGCGTGTCAAAAAAGTATTGAAGTCGATGACCGAGTAGTTTCGAAGTGGAAGGGGCGCAAACATTGAAAAATGTGTGAAATGCTCCACGTTCAGGAACATGTAGAGTGGTGATGCAGTGCAAGTAAAAATGCACGCTTGGTCTCGTTGGGAAGAGTAAACAAAGGAGATTTATTTGTGAAAGTTTAATCGGAGTGTTTTTTGTTTTTGGCGAGAAACAAAATTTTATGTTGAGCATTCGCGGCGTGCCTGGGCGCGGGCCCGTAAGTCCGCTTCACTGCGCCGCCACTGTTCCTTGGGGCAACGGAAGTATGCAGCGCCCACGCGGGTGGCACGATCGTGTGCTGCTGTGAGTTTTCACGTTTCGACACGCATTCTTCGGCTTTCCGCAGTGCCGCCGACGAAGTGTCAGGGAAAACGAGTGATGGTTCGTTTAAATTATATTATTATATAATAAAAGTGGCTAACAGGCACCGGGAATACACTTATAATTCTTGTTTATGGGCAGCTCGCTTGAACGTGACGCGCGCCATTCGTGCCTCGGAGCCGAATGGTGCTACGTAGTCTTGCGCTAGGATCTTCGGCAGAGGTGAACTTTGCTCCGGTGATCGCGTCGCCGAGCGAGCACGCGGCACTCGAAGGTTCGTCTTTCGACCGCATCCCTTGGCAGCGAGTAAGATTAACATTGCGAATGGTGAGTATTCTGCTATCGTGTCATATTTTTGACGGAGAGCTTGTACAACGGAAACCAAAAGCGATTAATATACAAAAGGACGAAGCCGCCTTTAAGGCGGATTCGTCCTTTTAAATGTCTATCGCGTTCGCTTAGTAATCGCAAGGCGATTACTAAGATGAAAGCATCGCATGCAGCGTGGCAGAAAGTTGAGCTCTCAGCAAGGTTTGAATCTACAATCTCCCTCAAAGGTACGCGCACGTTTCACCACTTCGTGCCATCATCACTGACCACTCTTAATGCCGGGCTCACCACCTACTCAGCAACACAGGCATTTCAAGTGGCGAAGACCATACGTCGGCAACGGAAGTAAGAACTGCAACCTCCGTAGAGATCGAAAACACAACCCAAGCTCTGCGCCTTTCGCACGTGTGCATGCAGTGACGTGGCAATGAAATCGTGCTCTGCTTCGACTACTAACCGGCAGCCTTTAGTGCCCTTCCGAAACATTCTGCCAGCCATATACACTGTTTACAAGTTTTCAGCAACGTGAAAACTCACAGCAGCACACGATCGTGCCACCCGCGTGGGCGCTGCACACTTCCGTTGCCCCAAGGAACAGTGGCGGCGCAGTGAAGCGGACTTACGGGCCCGCGCCCAGGCACGCCGCGAATGCTCAACATAAAATTTTGTTTCTCGCCAAAAACAAAAAACACTCCGATTAAACTTTCACAAATAAATCTCCTTTGTTTACTCTTCCCAACGAGACCAAGCGTGCATTTTTACTTGCACTGCATCACCACTCTACATGTGCCTGAACGTGGAGCATTTCACACATTTTTCAATGTTTGCGCCCCTTCCACTTCGAAACTACTCGGTCATCGACTTCAATACTTTTTTGACACGCTTACTGCCAACTATCCAGCCAGTTGATATCGTCTTATTTTGTCTATATTATTCGTAGAATTTTTAAAAAATCAAAATGGGCGCAGAATTGCAGCATTGCTTCACCACAAAGCACACCTTGAGGCAAAGTAGTGGTCGTCAATGGGCGATAATAAGGTAGTTCCATTCCTTTTCAAGTAAACGGCACATATTTAAGGCGTTCCGTAAAGTTTTGTATTTTTTAGAGTATTTTTTCGCAACCTATGTTTCACCCACTACGGCAAAATTCAAATCACTGTAACAGACAAGAAATTTTTTTTTCCAAAAAATACTTTCCGAGGGCAAATAGTGCACTGATATGAACGTCCACAATTTTTTACAATACAATTGGAGAGGGTCGAGCGCAATGTCTGGGACGTTTGGCGTGGAATGACCCTGGTTCGATTCCCAGCGGGGCATCTTTTTCTTGTTTTTTTTTTCTTTCTCACCGTTGGCGTCCGTTTTATCAACGTCATATCCGTGACGGATGTACTTGGTGGACCCCGGCATAAAACACTTTCGTGTTAAAAAGTTTTGAAAAAGTTTTGTTTCATATGTGGGTTTCAGCCATTCGCTTATCTCTGGCGTCATCCACTGCCACATCGTCAGGCTCTCACTTTTGGCACCAACATTTCGTTCACATTGATTCCTTTCATTTTGATTTACTCTGTTTTCGGTTACCTGGCAACAAAAAAGCAGATAAATATGCTTCTTTAGCAGTTGACGTAACAGTTACAAAATGGAAAGTTCCCCTTAAAAACAGCAAGCGAATAATTAGCATAGAATTGTTAGCTAAGTGGCAGCAGCAGCTTGTGCCTGGCGCAGCATAACCTTAGCCGGTTTTGCACCACAAAAAACAAACAGAATTAACTTGATTTACCCTGTGGCTGGCCGAGCATCGCCTAAGCAGCTTTTGCGCAATTAAACGTGATTTAACTTTCTTTCATTCTGGTGTCTATACACAGTGCTAGATTGGCAACAGAAATGAGAGATTATATCAGTAACTATAAATTACAAATGTTTCAAAAAGTAAAGCAATAAATGACTCATTTGACAAAAAAGATATTGCAAGATTTGAGTAACAGTAATTAAGAGAAGTCATTGCGAAATTCGCGAGAGTTAAATTGTGCTCAGTGTAATTATTTTTGTCTAAATTCGTTATTTGTTTCGTTTTATCGGAGTTTATAGTATTCACGCCACTGCACGCAATCTTGCATGCGAAGCGCGTACTGCTTGGCCTAACCCTACCCTTTCGTAAAACCCTAACTTATGTGCACCAAAAGTATACAGTTTGTCATGGCGTGCCGGTACCCTTTCATTGACAGCTTTGCTGACGGATTGCGTGGGCGCGGAGGGGACTTCGTTTGAGGGAACGTGGATGAAGTGTCATAAAAAAAGTAAACAGTAAAACGATCGAACAGCAAAAAAAAACGAAAACAAGAAAGCAATCCCGTGCTCGTTTTCAATGAGACGCCTGCGCAGTTGAGTTTGTTTGTTCGTTACTGTTCTTTTTTTTTCACCACCCACGCGATGAAGTACTATTCCCCGACGTGAACCAAGAATGCTGCCGTCTCGTTTTGCGATAAACTAAAGATAGTTTTCGATGACGCTCGCACCTCACTGCGCCTTTTCATCGCTCTTCTTTTTGTTTTTCTAGCCCGACCGAGATTTCTATTTTGGGACCCTGCAGAGCGGATAGCAACTCAATCTCCCAATGCGAAGGACATTCCTGTATGGGAAGCTGGTGCAGCTCTGTGTGAGTACGTTCAAATAAATAAAATAAAATGAATTTGCCGTGGTCAGAGAGTTATCATGATCATAATATGTTCTTCTAAGCTATAGAAATAAGTTTGTTTCTTGTTGCTAAGAGAAGGCAAAACACTTCAATATCTTGTTGCGTAAATAGGGCAAAGGTAAACTTAACGGAGAGGATAGTTTATCAAAACCAGGCTCTATTTATTAATGCGAATAATTTTGTGGAAGTAAATCCGAATTTGTCGAAGAAAAGAACGTATACCGACCAAATAAAAAAAATTACATTCCAGCTTAAATACGGAAGCCTCGTTCCCAAATCCGTTTGGCCTAGACCTGCCTTTGTGAACAGCCCAAGATTGTGAACAAGGCTTCGATATGGAATCTGAAACGTTGTTTCTTTTAAATTTTTATCTGGTCGATGTACTTTCTTTTGTCATGCTTCATCCCTGACCGGACGGATTTCCGTCGAATTCTTGAGTTCATAAATCCGAACTTCCTTGCACATTATTTGTCGGTCAGCATCAAAATTATCTTTTTGTCTTTGTCATCCTCACTTCGTCCTATCTTAAGCACTGTTTCATTCGGTTCTAATAATAACTCGGCCAGGCTAGTCAAACATTTTGCTCCAGCTAATTTCCGGGATGAAATTGGAAAAAAGCAAAGCTTGTTGACCTTCAATAGAACGTTACTGCAGCGCACCGGTCTACAATCAAGCCGAAATATACATTAGAAGAATAAAATTACGAAAGTATTTTTTTCTGAAGCCTGCAGTGTGAAGCTTGCCGTATTCGCCCGCGTAATATCAGGAATGGAATGGCTAGCCTTCGCTATGGTTCGCTTATGTTGTCCGCATTTTCTCACCATCCTCCCCTAAGCCCATGTCCTCGACACCGGATCTGATCGATGAGAGGCTTCGGCACATGACAGTGCTCTTTAAAAAAATCTGCCGCACTTTTTTATGTTTGTATTTGCCTTGGTAAGTCACCATGAAAAATGGCACAAGCACTGAAGGTAACTAATATTTGCGATCGTTAGTTTCAGCTTTCGTATGCCTGTTGTTTACTGGTTCGTTCGTTTGGTTGGTTGTGACTTGTATGTTTGTTAGCTTGCTCGTTTATTTTCATTTTGTTCCGTTGCTTGTTTGTTCGCTCACATATTTTTGCCTTCGTTCATTTCCTTGCTTGTGTGTTCGTTTTGTTTGTATAGAAGGGCGCTGTGCCGAGAAAAAAAGGCAGTATTGTCGTAGATCCGGCGGGTCCTATATTAGTGCAGCCGGTTGATAGGCACAGGTAGAAGGTTTGCTTACGCAAGTGCCCACCTGGTGTCGACCTCATAAAATGGAACCTTTTCTCATTGCCCCGACAGAGCATTTTACCCTCCACCTTACCCGTCGGGCCTTACAACCCGACAGGGGCTGCATTCCCGCCAAGCTTGCTATGTTGACTTTTCTGTAGATGGGAGTCCTAGGAACGAGCACGCGCCACTTATACCAGAGATGAGCGAAAGAAGAGGAATTTATGAAGGGTTCGTTCTCCTCTGTTCTAACAAAGAAAAAAAATCACAGCATATCCACGGAGTGAATGATGATGAGTGGGCGAAGCTGCGGAGGTTCATCGGTAAACCGTGACTCTTCCGTGAATTCTGCCCAGTACATCATCACCGACGTGAGATCGGGCGCGTTTATACTAAAGGTTCGATGAGTTATGACGACTTGCAGCTCACTTTAATTTTACATGTACGCTGTGAATTTTCATTGTTTAGAAAACCATTGCTTTAGAAAACATCTGGCGTCTTTCGTTAAGCAGCTGGCGTCTTTTAGTTTTGCTTTAGAAACATCTGGCGTTCTTTCGTTTTGCTTTTACAAAACATCTGGCGTCTTGCGTTGGTTTATTTCATCAATCAACGGCGTTTTGAACAAATTTTTTATTGTTTAATCACGCACAGGAGAAATCTCACCAGGCACTACCTTGGAGGTAAACAATGGCTGCTAATGGGAATGAGAGACAGAAGAAGTCGGCTTTTAGCTAACACTTACACTTCTACTTCTACTAACGTTTCCTACTGGAACATGCCAATGGCTGCTAATGGGGAATGAGAGACAGAAGAATTCGGCTTTTAGTTAACGCGCACGCTGCGAATTTTTTATTGTTCAACAACGCACAGGAAAAATCTCCCACCGGCACCACCTTGGAGGCCAAGATCTGGTACTAGCGTTACGACTGGTTACGCACTACGACTACGACAACTACGAGGGACGAACGGGTGCCGCCTTAAGGAGCTTCGCCCCTAAAAAAACAGCCCTCGCTAATTTTCCCTTATATCGTTCGTTTATAGCGAGGGTCTCGTTCGGGCAGACTTGATGCCTGTAGGTAGTATGCGAGGGATTATTCAACTGCCAGCTCGTAAAAACATCACATGCTACGTGGCGTCAGCTGGCAAAAAGAGTGTTTCACACTCGTCGTCATGGCGACGAGAGGCACTGGCTAACGCTCCCAGGTTTACGCGCACAGATACGCCCGATAAAAGTGGACGGGAGGACCATCGCGGTTGTAGCTCAATAGGTGGAGCATCGGACGCGTTATCCGTGGGTTGTAGGCTGGACCCCTATCGGCGACAAGTTGTCTTTTCCTTCACTTTATTTTTTTTTTCGCATTTGGGTTCTAGTTACTCCGATACAGTTAAAAGACTACTAATAACGCCCCCCATACCTTCCTCGGTTTCATTAAGGTCATACCAGGGATGACCGTTACAAGTGATCAATTCCACGCCAATTTCGAGTTGAATAAAGACCGAACGCAACGTTCAATATAAGTTGCAGGCTATTTTCGTAGGATTAAGGTATATAGACTACGCGTGCACCAGAGTGCAAGCTGTTCAACAAACGCGAAAGATGGATCGACAGTAGCGGGGAAACAAAACAATGAACCATAAAAACATCGAAGCTGTTTGCACAACTTCGCACTGCCGTCCGAGCTCATAAACTGAACCACTTTCGCGCTGGCTTCTACCTACCAACTCTCCTCCTCGATCCCCCCTCCCCCATTACCTCCCTCTTTCCTATTTACCGAACAGCTTTATCGTAGTTCGGCAAATCCCCTCTCCGCTACGCTGCGGAGCTCGGCGTATCGACGTTTCTACAGGCACGGCCTTCGAAACGAAACAACTCCCCCCCCCCCCCCCCCCCCCCCCATACTTTCGCGTTCCGCCATAGGCGTCGAGCGCACGCCACTGCCGTGTTCAATTTGTGTCGTCATCACGGTTGTTGATAGCCGTGCCATTCGGCGACCGTGTCTCCGTTCGCGCTGGCTCCGGAGCTACAAGACAACCCCAAAACTCCATCTCGCGGTAGTTGGGAGCAGTGGAGTGGAAGGTAATTTTAGACTCCGTTCCTATAGTCACCGCAGACAAATCGACATAGAGTTAAGTGGACCGACATCATCGTAAAGTGTCATTTTGGGGTGCTGTTTCTTGGGGTAGTTGGAACAACATGCGGTAGCTTTTTGGACGCGCTCGAGGAACGACACAGTGAAGCACACAAAAAACCACAAACGGAAGCGCTCCAGCGACTGAAGTTATTGAAACTTCCCGCCTACATAATTTATACATGCCAAATTGAACCATGCAACTTATGCTGTCGCACCATCGAGTAAAGGAGCAAAATATTGTTTTGCAGCAAAGCAAGTGACCGTGAAGCGACACTCGTGGCGTCTTATTTATTAGAGCTTGTGCCTCTATAATCTCTCTGGCTATTCTATCTTTATCGTGGCTGATTATGCGGCAATTTAAAAGCGTGGCTGAGCAACCACAGTCAACCGCAGACGCGACAGATTATAGAGGCGCAAGCCATAATCAAAGAAGGGGCCACATGTATCAGCTCAGCGTCGGTTTCTTTGTGGCAAAAGAAATTTTTGTTCCTTAACTCGATGGTGCGTCACGTGGTTGAAGTTGGCATGTACTTGAACCGTGTCACTTACGTCACATGGTTCAAGCTGGCATGTATAAATGTAGGTAGAACGCTCCAATAAACTTCAGGTACTAGAGCGCTTCCGTTTATAGATTTCTGTGTGCCTCATTGCGCCTATTTCTTTTTTTCAAGCGTACCCAAAAATACACTATTACTTCTGGAATTTTACGTGCCGCCACGACGGTATGGTTACGGGGCAAGCCGTGGTGGGAGACGCTTAACTAATTTTGACAATCGTCATTTCTTAAACGTGCACCTGAATCTCAGTAGACGGATGTCCTTGCATTCGTCCCCCTCATATAACAGCAGCCACAACGGCTGGGAATCGAACCCGAGTCCCCGAGCTTCGCAGAAAGACACCCTATTCATCAGGCTACCACAGATGGTTCCATTAAAATTTGGCGCAGCTGTAATTGAATGCCCTTGAATGATGAGACGAGACAACACGCCACGCAAAAAAAAAAAAAAAGGATGGCATCAGGTGTGTCACGGTCACAAACAAAGCGCTTACAAAATGGGCCAAGGGCAGTGGTAGCGCTATACGAGGTATCTCAAAACAAATAAACGTCATGGAAACCCTTTTCGCGAGGCTCTGATAATGTTCCACGATGAGTCACGTGACGAAGAACGACGGCTTGCTTTCAGAGCAGCGTATAGCGTGTCGATAAAAGACATGGTGAGGATCCTGTCACGAAATGTGGCGTGTGGTGCCTACTTGTTGCTCACTGCTAACTCCGTTGTAGCAGCTGTTCGATTGTGCCCTACAAGATTGTTGGTGATTCACTTGTTCATGGACCCTTTCTCACTCTGACACACACTTGCTCGTGCTCGTGATCAAGCGTAGGAAGATCGATAAGTTGATTGACCCTCGTTGAATCTTCGTCACAGATTGTTGTGGATGTGTTGTTCATTATGACCAGGGCTCCGTGTTTTCGGATAAATCGGAAAAAAAATTCGATAAACCTTCGCCGGTAAAATCTTTGACAATTCGGATTTATCCGATAAGATCCGATTTTAAACGGGCATTTTCAACGTTCAAAGGGAATTTTCAAAGCTGACAATCAGCAATCGAAAGGAGCGCACCTCTATCAGCGGCAGCAACCTCGTAAACTGTGCTTGCGTCTACTACAACAAGCTTTAAGGTTGTAATACGAAGAAACGTAGGTGTTTTGTATTCAAGTATTCGTGCTTGTATGTATATGTGCTTGCGCGTTCAAACCTTCTAGACATCTGAAATATACTTAATGTGTTGACATGTGTTCGTGTAGAGATGTGATTTCATATAAGACTTGAGAATAATAATAATAATAATAGGTCCTTTATTTTTTGTCAAGATGAGGGAGGCTGGGACAAAAAGCTGACAAGCAGGTCGACTAGCTCCTGCTCGCCCCAAGAGTACACTTTGGCGAGTTTACAGCGCTGCACATCAACCGCATTATTAACAGGGCAAATGAACAGGAAGTGAGAAAAATAAAAGAATGAAGAAAAACAGGATTATCAGCAAAAATGCAACGCATTTTCATTGGAAATACAATCAATAAGAAGACATGGCAACAACTTATATTGCCGAATTAAGCAGCCAATTTCGGAGATTTGGAGATTTACGAGAAATAAACTAAGACAAGCGCCGAATTTCCTCCAAAAATATAAACTCCGAAAAACACCCAGCGATTTCAAGAAAAATAAACTCCGAGAACACGGAACCCTAATTATGACTAATTTCTCTACTTTATTAGACATCACATGATCAGAACTATCACCACGCATGCTTGGCTGCAAGGATATAATGATATTTATTACTGTGACAATATTATCGCACACGAGATCCTTATTTTTGGCGTGTCGCCTCCTTTTGTGTCGCGCCTTTCCTTGCGCTCAGTAATGTTGGAATGAACGGTGGCTAAACCTGAAATCGGCGGTTCGGCGATAATTCGCCTGTACAGGAGGACGCATATCGAAGAACATGAAAACACAAGAAACGCCGACGGAAATGAAAAGGTTTAAAAAATTTTAATTTCTGAAACCGTGTCGTTTTGGTTGACGTTTCTTGTGTTTATACTTTATTGAAGGATTAACCCGCATTGCCTGAAGGCGTCATAGCTGGAGAGTTACAAGAGGAAAAAAAAAACAAATCTTCACTCGAACAGCACACTTTCTCTTCACACATTCGATCCCACTGCACAATAGCTTTCACAAAAAAAAAGTTTCAGACAAGTTCATCCTGGCACGGCACTCACGTATTTTAAGTGTCCTCGCACGGTACTCACTTTTTTTCAGTGGCTAAACCTAGCAGGGATTCATGAAAACCTCTCTCCCCCAGGAGAATTCATCCCCTCCCCCCTTTTCCACCAAAACGAAAACAAAATACTCCAGGCCAAACCACCTCCCGTCCCCTCGTATAGCCCTCATTAACCCCCTCCTCCAAAAAAAAAAATCGATATCATGGATGAACCCCTGAAGCAAACTTTACCCAGTGCTGGAATTACGCGAATATAGAGGGGATATTCAACGCAAGCAGACTCCAGAAAACATCTTTTTTCTTTCTTCTTTTCAGTTTTCTTTTTTCATGTTGTCCTTCTTACGGTGACGCATTAACACACCATAAAAACACTTTTCTCTTCCAGCGTTCTTTCTCCGCCTTCTTTTCACTTTTCTTTTTTCATGTTGTCCTTCTTACGGTGACGCATTAACACACCATAAAAACACTTTTCTCTTCCAGCGTTCTTTCTCCGCCCTCTGCCGACCATTTGCTCACGTTTCCTGCCTCCCCAAAGGTCTACCTGAAAAGAAAGTACCTCACGTCGCTTTCCAGGCTTCCAGTAATAGTTTTTCTTCTTTCGCATCCCATCTTTGCAGACTCTGGCATCCTAGTGACTAGGAAAATCCTTCCTCGCCGAACATCATCCGCTGCTCTCTGCTCCTTGGCATTTTCCATCCTTCGGGGCTCACGCAATAGCTTCGACAGCAGCCCCTGATCACGCTAGGCAAAGCTAAACAAGTCGTCGCCCTCCCCTCTCTTTCTTTCTTCCCATTTCGAAGAGGTCTGTTCTATTTCCTTCGCAAAGCCTGGGGCTTTCAGCGGAGCTTCCGTTTTGTCGCTGATGGAAGGAGACCTGCCGGCTGCGCACCTTGGGAAAAGTATTTCTTTGACGTACTTTTTTTTGCAACGCGTATAGCTTTTTGTACCAGTATCTTAGTTGGACGAGAATAGAGTAAAATAGCTTTAGACGGCCTTTCATCTCCGTTCTTTGCACCAACCTAGCAGCTCCTGTCGATGGAAAGTTTCTTCGACCTCGTAGGGTGCTTTCCCTTAGTAAGAGTTAGTGCGCAGTGAAGCACGCTTTACAGGCTGCCATGCGCTTTGCTTTAAAATGTTCTATTTCAACTTGAAAAAGAACTCGAAGACTTCGGTGGCGGCGTCGTACGGAAAAACCCCTGAGGAGGAGAGCGTACAGAAATGCGGCCTTCGAAGGTGGGCTAGATAGATGCGTATTTGTACGCGCCGTTTTCCAATAACTTATGCTCTATCGATCGTGAGCGTATCGGCGATCAGCCGTTTGTGATACGGCAATCTGATCTCTTATCGAGGTGACTTGTCATTTCACGTTGCCACATTTTATAGTTGTCTGTATGTGAGCGCATGCTCGTCGTTGTTGCCTGTAGCAACAGAAGTGGTGTGGTGTTAAGCACGTGGATGAAGGTTCAATACGCGGCATGGATGAAGGAAAACGTTTGGAGGGAGCAGTGCGCAACGAGAAAGAAAGAAAGAAAGAAAGAAAGAAAGAAAGAAAGAAAGAAAGAAAGAAAGAAAGAAAGAAAGAAGAAAAGAAAGAAAGAAAGAAGAAAGAAAGAACGAAAGAGAAAGAAGAGAGAAGAAAGAAAGAAAGAAAGAAAGAAAAGAAAAGAAAGAAAGAAAGAAAGAAAGAAAGAAAGAAAGAAAGAAAGAAGAAAGAAGAAAGAAAGGTGAGGCGACATCGAAAAAGAAATGGCTATTTAATAACTTTAATACGTCCAAGTGTTTTGCTTCGATTTATATCATCCTATCTCGACTGGAGAAGGTTATTGATTAAGTGAGTGGAAGACGATTGGGTTATGAACAGCGCTGCTGGAAATAACTTGCCGTTTCACCGCGACCCCCGCTAAACGTAAAAAGAAGGGACAAATTGAATTTTCCGGGCGTTTAGCGAAAGGCCCGAGGCTACGTAATCTCGTTATCTCTTATACCTCCTACAATTTCCCAGCGGCTGATACATCCTGGTCTTGGGAATGTGTATGCGTTTTCCTTTCCTGCAATTGGTCAATCCAGTAGAATGCAGCCGTTCGACAGTCGCAGAAATTGGCGACTCTGTATCTAAGAAGGAAACGAAGACATAGCATCGAACGAAACACACCCGCTGACTTTGATAATCATATTCGATTGCTCCTGAACGATTTCTTTTTAAGGCGATAGCCTTAGATGCCTCAAGAAACGCGAAAAGTGACCGTTTGCAGCGTAAATACGAGTAATGCAAAAAGTCATCACGTGATGACGCAACCACATAACGTCGTCAGGACGTCACAGATCGCAAGAAATTGTCACGTCATCATGATGTCATTAAGGCATCGTATAAAGTGACGTCACCTGATGACTTCATCACACGTCGCCGTCGCTTGGTCAAATGTGGGCCAATCACGGAGGCACTGCAAAACCGTGCGAGGTACAGAAAACTTCCAATGCTTCTCCAATGCTTCCAATGCTAGTGAAGTAACCACATTGGGTGCTGAAACGTTTTTCTTTTTTTTTTTGGGGGGGGGGGGGGTAGGGGGGTATCAATGTAGTCGACTGAGAACAAAAAGATAATGTTCGCCTTCGAGTCGCCTTACGCAAATGCATGAGAAAAGGTGAGAGTTTATTTTTTCTTATTCTTTGCTTGCCAGACATACCTAGAATCGGTCGTCATATCCCCATATGTCAGGACCGCCTACTGCGAAACGCGTTACTGAACGTTTCCCTTTCTGCTTCCGCGATCGTTCTTTAACCGCGATACCACCTCGCAACGAATGATCGATATCCGGGTGCTCGTTTCGCGAGTGTCAGAGTCATCAGTTGCTCATCAAGCGCCAATACCGCCGGCGCGCGTTGCAACCCGTTGCTTACACCTCCGACGTCGAGGAGCAGACCCTGTGAAGGCAACGACCCTGGCCTCCTCACCTCCTATGGAAAGACACAGGGCCTCGGGCTCCAGCCTTGAGCCCCTCGGCATTCTAGCCCTCAGCAGCCGAAACGGCGTGCCTTCACCGCGGCGACGCTAGAAATCGATCCCCACGCGCATGCGCTGTTCCCCTCACGTACCTCCCTCTTTCCCCAGCCTCCCTTTGTCCGAGGGCTCTGCTTAGGACTCCGTCTCACCGAAAACTGTGCAACGGGGTTAAAAAACACGACACGGGCGTGGGTGAGAGTTGTCGCTGCGCGTACGGAATTAGTCCGTGGCTTCCTCGAAACAAAATGCCGACAAACACTCGAAGAAAGCAGGCAGGGACCCACTCAACTAACGTGTTTCACGCCTGACCTAGGCCTAGTTCAGGTACTGCGTGTTTCGTGGTTGTGACGTCTGCTTCTCTTTCCGCGAGCAGACGACGTCCCGGCGGATGCGGACGTCGACGCAACGGAGCGACGTCTATTGGCACGTTCCTGTTTGGAGATGCGCCAGTGGAGTGGCCAGCTCTTGTCAACTCTGACAGCGCTGCATCGTTTTGTACGAAGACGCAGAGAGGGCGAGGCGTTGTCGAGAGGATTTCGCTCTTGACCTCCCTTTTCCTCTCTCCTTTCCTCTTCTTACGCCTCCTCATCCTCACCATTGGGAGGGAAAAAAACAGGCGCACGGCAGCGGCAGCTGCTGGCACGCTCCTTTCGTCCTTGCGCAATGTCTCAGCGCAGGTGGTGGAGAGCTAGCATTGCACCGCTAGCGCCGCCAGGTTTCGGCGCACTGTCACGTAGCTCTCCTTGTCTATCCTCGCAGAATCGGCTCAAACAGGTACTGGTCAGCCCTTCTCCCTCTGCCTCAAACACGTACACTCTGAATCCCTTTACAACAAGCCATAAAGAGACTTGATCGTCGAAGCTTCGTATCGCCGAAGACTCTGCACGTAGGTGGCCACCAGCAGGTGTTTGTGCGCGTGCGCTCTGAAGAGATCCCGTGCGTGTTTTTGATCGCGAACGCCTGTGGGAGTAGCGGTGGTGGAGAGGAGAAGAGGAAGAGGAGAGAGGAGACGTGACCACATGATGGAGAAGAGCAGAGTCGTGGAGTAGGAGGAAGAGGAGGAAGAGAAGAAGAAAGGGTAGGCGCTCGCGGTGGCAGCACGCCCGCGCGCCAGCGACGGTCCGGGAGCCCAAGCGCCGCGCCACAAGAACGCGAGCTCCAAACAGCGCCATGGCCGACAGCGACAACAGAGATCGGAGGCGTACAGCAGCGTCGCGCCTGCTATCCGGAAGACCGCCGCATCGATGAACTTCGAGGTGAGCGAGCGCAGACAGAATACGTATTATCGCTAATTACTCCTGATTAGCTTGCATTCGAGGCTCAGCGGTGGCGAGGTGAACGGTTGTTCCGGGACGAGCGTCAACATTCGGTCGCCAGCGATAGGCACCTCGTAACGGTGTGCTCGTTCTCCAGGGTTTCTTGGACAAACGCTATTCGTGTCGTCTGGTCCTGTTTTCTTGTGTCGTCTGCTGCGCGAGCATGCGATTAGGAATGTTGGACTAATAGGACGGTCACTCTAAGAGGACATAGATCGCAGCATATAGTGAGCACATCGAATGCTCGAAATGCCCATTGCTTCTTTTATATCATCGCCCCGCTTAGCGACAGTTTGTCTAGGACATCAATAACTGTCCCTTCATATTTATCGTGGTTTTGGGACGTTAAACCCCAGATATTATTATTATTATTATTGTCCCTTTATATTCGCGTGTTTTCGAACGCAAGAAGCCTAGTTCGTGCAGGTATTCTGGAGGAAATGTTGAGCCACGCGAGATCCAGCAGCGCCTGTCGCTGAAGTAAAAATGAGGCTTGAAAAACGAGATTCGGGAGAGGGGTGCATCTTTTTCACCTGTTCGATCGCGTGAGCAGGCCATAAATTCAGCGTCCCTCCTCTCTCTATCGGTATTCGAGTGTGGGAGGTCTCGTGGGAGGCCCGCATTGATTCTCTTTCCTTACCTGTTGAACGCGCCATGCGCTTCTGATCGTGGCTGACGACTGAGTGATGACAAATGAATAATAATGAGGGTAGGTTTTGCGGGTGGTTATGACTAGGTCATTTTATCTTGTCATGAAGGATCGGCCTTGCAGAGGTAAGGCTCAGTTGCGTAAATGAATTGATTACGTCGCTTTTATTGTCAGACGTCCCGACTTGCGGTATTTTTCCTTGTCTATTCTTTATCTGCTGTGGGTCGTCCATCATTTTGAAAACTACGTGTGTGATATGCTGACATAGTTAGTGCGCGAGTTTTTACATATTTCTGCGGGCTATGAGTATTTGTTTCTAACTTCTATAACTCCGCAAGGCGTGAAAATATTTACACTAAAAAAACACTCGTTTTCGTAAATATTTCTAGTTATGGAGAGACAATGCGTACGAAGAAACAACGAAATGTTATTTGATATATATCACTTAGCAGAACAATTAATTATTGATTTATGTGTTAAGATTAACGCGAAAGAAAATTACCTTCATTATGTAAAAAAAAAAGGCTAACATACACTGCGCGTAATGCTTCCCGCGCTTAAACCAGTGTTTCGAGATAAAAACGTATCATGTCCGAAATTGCACCCTTGGTGTTATGAGGTAATAATAATAATAATAATAATAATAATAATAATAATAATAATAATAATAATAATAATAATAATAATAATAATAATAACTTCACTATTTCCATCAATGATAGAGGAGACTGTGGGTAAAAGTCTCTTGAGACACAAGCAACTTGACAGAGGTCCGCAGCTACCTCCGTCATGCAGGCAGGACTAGCACACATTCAGAAATACCAATAAATCATACAGATCACATACTCTGAATAAAAAATATTAAAAATTATCGCACTTTCATACAAAACAGTCACACAAGTTACAAAAAATGAAAAGAAACACGATAGTACGCTTTTTTGTCATATTAGCACGATCGATGAAATGTTGTAAATTATCGATGCAAAAAAGTACATATTTTGTCTGCTAAGCGAGAAGGAGTAGCCGGTGCCACCATAACGGCACCAACCTCTCCTATTTCATCATTTCAATAAAAAACGCCAGACCTGCGCTGAAACCGCAGCACAGTCACAGCGAAAGCTGGAAGAGCGGCGTTTCTAGAGCCCGTTAAGCTTTCTTGGGGCTACAATACAAGTATACTAGAAAGGTACCCACTACGCCATAATCACAATTTTTGTGAAGTTGGGAAGCACCTACTAAGCCATTATTCGTCATTCTGCGGAGAAGCGAGGCACCAGCTACACGTCTCTAAGGCATTATGTGCACTTTGTTGACGCGACGACTGATGACGATGAAGAAATATGGCTCAGTCCTTTGTAATGGGTTGGAAGCTTTAAACGGCCCACCAGTTATGTAATTTGCATTGGGTGACGCCCGGTCGCTATTTTTCTCTCCCGTCATGCTGTATAACGTACGTTGACGTGGGAGAGAGACGGGGGGGGGGGCGAAGAACTTTACTGAGACCCCGAGGAAATGGATCATGCGCTTATGGGCTTCCTTGGCAACCAATACAAGTGCACTTGCGAGGAACCCACTACGCTATAAATCATTGTAATTTTTGAGAAGTAGGGCAGCAGACTCTGTGCCATTTTTCGTCATTCTACGGAGAGCCGTAGTACCTGCTAAACACATGTAAGGCATTATGCGCACTTTGTTGATGCTGTGCCTGATGACGACGAAGAATTATGCAGAGCCCTTTGTAATGGGTTGGAAGCATTCAACAACCTACTCGTCGCGCAATTCGCATTGTGTGACGCCTGGTTACAGAATTCGCGTTGTGCGACGCTTGGTGCTTATTTTACTCTTCTACCACGCTATATTGCATATGCTAATGTGGTTCCTTCCCGACATGAAGCCTGTATAGGACCTTTTCGCAAAGCAGTTTCAAGCACCGGCGTGGCTCAGAGGTTGAATACTGGGCTCCCACGCAGAGGGCCCAGGTTCGAACCTCGTTCCATCCTGGAATTTATTTCATTTTTTTTTGTTTCGAGCGATACTGGTTACGGACACCGGCGGCAGCGGCGGCGGCGGACAACTACGACACCAAAAACGGCCGGTGAAATGATCTCATAACAGCTTTCGCTGTAAAAAAAAGTGCTGCACGTTGTGCTGAAAGAATGAATGCACCTACCAACCTGTGGCACCAGTCTTTCATACCTGTTGGTTGCCGATCCCCAACACCTGCTTCTTCAACGCGAAATAGAAGCCTGGAAACGAAGGGGAGTTCCCTTGATCTTTATGTAAATGGTGATCCACTGACGCATGCTGAATCGTAAAACAGGGATCGGGAAGCGTTTCTCCAACTGTGTGGATCTGTTTCTGATTCTACGGAAGTGAAAATGACGACGATTCAAGCTCACCGGCGTGCTTTCTTTCGATCTCGCAAGTGTGGGAGGCATTCAGTACTCGCAAGGAGTGGAATAATGCATTTATATATGTATATCGCCGATTTCTTGTTAAAGCCATCTGTGCTTTCATTCAATTTTTCGAAAACACTGCCTTCTTGGAACTGCTGTACTTGCTTTGTGTAAAGGGGTGTGATTGCGTAGATTTATATTTTGACCGCATTCAAGTTATTTACTTTCATACAACTGGAATTCTGTATAGTTGGCTAGCATTGGCTAATGCTGATGGACAATTGCCTAATTAACGTCGATTAACTGTTGGCTAATGCTGATGGACAGTTGGCTTATACTGATGGGAAGTTCACTAATGTTGATGGACAGTTGAGTAATGTTGGCTAAAGGACGGCTATAGTTGGCTATCCGCTGTAATAACAGCAACACCGTCAGAATCCAATACCATCAAAATGATTGGGTTCTCTACTATTTTTTTTGTTGATATCCATATCAGGTGACAATCTCTATAAACGCAAGTATGACTCAGCTCACTGGACGTGAAAATTAGCTTGCTTGTTATGTCGCCGTCTTTTTGCCGATAATCATTACAACATCCTTCAGTTTCTATCACCAAGAATGTGGCTGCTAAAAATGGCATTCCCGTCACTCTGCTTATTATATTATTCTTCAGTTTCTATCACCAAGAATGTGGCTTCTAAAAATGGCATTCCCGTCACTCTGCTTATTATATCATTCTTCAGTTTCTATCTCCAAGAATGTAGCTGCTAAAAATGGCATTCCCGTCACTCTGCTTATTATATCATTCTTCACTTTCTATCACCAAGAATGTGGCTGCTAAAAATGGCATTCCCGTCACTCTACTTATTATATCATTCTTCAGTTTCTATCATCAAGAATGTAGCTGCTAAAAATGGCATTCCCGTCACTCTGCTTATTATATCATTCTTCAGTTTCTATCACCAAGAATGTAGCTGCTAAAAATGGCATTCCCGTCCCTCTGCTTATTATATCATTCTTCAGTTTCTATCGCCAAGAATGTAGCTGCTAAAAATGGCATTCCCGTCACTCTGCTTATTATATCATTCTTCACGTTCTATCACCAAGAATGTGGCTGCTAAAAATAGCATTCCCGTCACTCTGCTTATCATATCATTCTTCAGTTTCTATAATCAAGAATGTAGCTGCTAAAAATGGCATTCCCGTCACTCTGCTTATTATATCATTCTTCACTTTCTATCACCAAGAATGTGGCTGCTAAAAATGGCATTCCCGTCACTCTGCTTATTATATCATTCTTCAGTTTCTATCATCAAGAATGTAGCTGCTAAAAATGGCATTCCCGTCACTCTGCTTATTATATCATTCTTCACTTTCTATCACCAAGAATGTGGCTGCTAAAAATGGCATTCCCGTCACTCTGCTTATTATATCATTCTTCAGTTTCTATCATCAAGAATGTGGCTGCTAAAAATGGCATTCCCGTCACTCTGCTTATTATATCATTCTTCAGTTTCTATCATCAAGAATGTAGCTGCTAAAAAGTTATTCCCGTCACTCTGCTTATTATATCATTCTTCAGTTTCTATCACTAAGAGTGTTGCTGCTAAAAAAGTCATTCCCGTCACTCTGCTTATTATATCATTCTTCAGTTTCTATCACCAAGAATGTAGCTGCTAAAAATGGCATTCCCGTCACTCTGCTTATTTTATCACCCTTCAGTTTCTATCACCAAGAATGTGGCTTTTAAAAATGGCATTCCCGTCACTCTGCTTACGACATATTAATAAGTGGAAGCGTTTATGCTGAGAATCGCTGATCTTTTACTCCGTGCCCTCTTGCACTTGCATCCAGCGCACCTCGTGATTTCAAGAACCGCAATGCCGAGCTCTTTATGTCGCAATATCCATGTCCCCGCGGGCCGATTCACTCGCGTCGGTATAAGTAGCAGCTCTGTATTGCGCCATCGCATACAGCAATGACGTCATTATCTGTCAGCCTCGCTAAGAAGAGCCTGCTTTCCAGGTAATCGCGTCTATTCTGATCCAACGGTCGCTTATGGGCTGCGATGGTGAAGCTATAGCTCAGGCGTGAACTTTCGTAGAAAGCAGCGTCAGCAGATATAGAGCTGGAATTCGGGGAAGTATCGCTGTGCTATAAGCAACGCGCCGCATCGTCGCACCACGAAAACTTCGATGTATAAATAGTTGGTGGGGCGTATGCGTCCGTGGCGAAAAAACTCATAGGGTCCCTCATGCATTCGCCTGAGACGACTGGAAAGCGAAAGCGATCTTCTTTTTTGCTCCTTCATTTTAATCTTAGTCGATTGCACTGATTCCCCGCACCCTGATAGCTTGCTGCACCTGACGTGGCTTTGTATTGCCTCCGTGATCTCAGGCATTGCAACCTTTCTGCACCTCACGTGGATTGGCACAGCCTCCGTGATCGGCCCCTTTTTGACCAAGTTACGAGGTCGTTCGATCGCATCATCATGTGATGTCATGTTGGGACGTCGTCATGACACCATAAAGACGTCATCAATTCTGGTAATCTGACTTCATGAAGATGTCTTATTGTGACGTCATTGATGGCGTCATTTTACATTCAGGTCGTGGGACTTTTGGTACGCCGACTGCACACACGCATTCACACAAGTATCACGTGACTTTTGACAGACTTTTATTGCTTTCTTTTGCATCGTTCGTGTTGATGCCGACTCCAGCCTCACGATGTATTGTCAAGTCTCTCTAAATCTCAGCACGTGTCGCGAAGTACCGTCAGATCTCGCCAAATCTCACAAACTTGTCTGATGAGACGTATAAGCTAGGCTTTCGTCCTAGTTCAGTAGGTAGACACAATGAATGTTCTGTCTAACAATGATATATTGGGTTGTGCTTGCCAAAACCACGATATGATTGAGGGACGCCGAAGTGTGGGGCTTCGAAAATTTTCGCCATATGGTGTTCTTTAACGTGCACTGACATCGCAGAGTACACGGGCCTCTAGCATTTCGTCTCAAAAGCCTGTCTCGCGCTACTTTTCTGCCATGAGGCGATGTGTGGTCGAATAAGCGAGAAAGACCGTTTATCATTTATTTGAAACGGCTATTTTTTCATTATTCTCTAGGGTGATTGTTTGGTTGTCTAAGAGACTTCATCTAGACGGCAATTTTACTCGCTTCGCAGGGATCAGACTTGATGACAATGTTGGCGTGACACGGCCGATCTCGGCATGAGCGGTGTCCGACAGCAGCAGCCGGCCTTTCTGTGGGCAGGAGATGCGCCTGGCCGTGGAAAGGTGAGAGACAGATGACCACGCCAATGTCCACGGGCGTGGTCATCCACCCAACAACATGTGGTTTCCCGAGAAAAAAGAACTAGAAGGTGTACTGTACACATATGAAAAATATAGTATAAAGGAACATTTCAGTGCAAAATAAAACCTAGAAGTCACTGGCTATAACACCCTCTCAGTATAAAGTGTACCAACAACATGTGGTTTCCCGAGAAAAAAGTAAAACCTAGAAGTCACTGGCTATAACATCCTCTCAGTATAAAGTGTACCAACAACATGTGGTTTCCCGAGAAAAAAGTAAAACCTAGAAGTCACTGGCTATAACATCCTCTCAGTATAAAGTGTACCCAACAACATGTGGTTTCCCGAGAAAAAAGAACTAGAAGGTGTACTGTACACATATGAAAAATAGAGTATAAAGGAACATTTCAGTACAAAGTAAACCCTAGGAGTCACTGGCTATAACACCCCTCTCAGTATAAAGTGTACCGGGAGGTATTTCGAACAATGTCATTTAACGTTGCCGTTTGAAAGAAGGTATTTTCCATAATCTCACATATGGGCCATTTCTGAAAGGGATTTGACATCAGGTTTCGAGGAACATATCGGTACTTATCTGCAGAATGACTGAAATCTGAATGCCGATCCTGATACATAAAGTTTTTGTTGCGCGGTTATCTTTCAACGCATGGTGACTGCATGGGGTGCTCCACGAAAAAAAAATGCTTAGACCGGTTACGTCTGTGTAGCTCGTGAAGACACTTATTGAACAAATAAAAATAAATATAGGACGAAGACATGTGCGGGCCGGGTCGCTGGCAAAAGGTCCGCGGGCCCCGTGTTTGAGACCCCTGGTCTCAACTGGTTTGGTGCTGAAGCTAGGCATGTTGTTGGGCTAGTCGGTTCATAGATTCCGCAAAAATTTTAAACTGCGCGAAAGAAGACAGGTCAAAAACAAGAAAACAAGACGAAAAGACTAAGTTCCTATTGAAGATGAAATAGCAGTGTTGAAGGTGAGATCGCAAAAAGGTGAGATAGCTGTGTCAGCTCTCCGTCTATGTCACTATCAAGGAAAGGAATAGAAAATTCTTAGATGGGCACATCAGGTCCCTCCCGCAAAGGTCTTGCACGCGCGTTCTTCCGCGCTCAGATGTTTTGTTATTTTGAATAAGCCTATGAATCACCTGCTTTCACTAAATAAGGTCGCTTGGAAATTCTGCGCTTCGTGTGTGCCTCTGTGTTTCTATTTTCGTCCTGTCTTCTTTGCGCAGTTAAAAATTTCTGGTCACTTAGTGCGTCTGTTTTGCGTGGCCAATTGGATGAGGTCCAACGGCTTTCACGTTCGGATCGTGCGGGCGCAGGTGAGCGACCAGTGCCTCTGGGCGGCGTGCAAGGCGATGACCACGGGCCTGGTGCTGATCGTGATCGGTGCCTCGATGGCCACCGTGGGCTTCTACTCCGACCACCTGTCCACGGTCGAGGAGAGGCGAGGCAACAGCACGGTGCGTGTGAAGAACGAGCACCGCGACCGGCACCTGGACAGCCTGACCTACCTGGGGCCCCTGGTCATGGGACTGGGAGGCTTTATCATTGTCGCCACCTGCGTGATGACCTTCGAGGCCCGCGATACCTCGTCGTCGTCAGCGAAGCTCGTCTCTGCCTGGTTCAAGAGGAGCAGGTGAGTAAAGGCATTTTTGAGTAAGTCTTGTTGCTGGGATAGTTGGTTGACGTCAAAGGGATACATATGAGCGCATACTAGGAAACAAAGACTGGGAAAGAACTAGTAGAAAGCAGAAGGGTCGGGCGCTCGACCTTTCTTTGAAGGCACCTTTGAAGGCACGTTTACCGGCTCCACTGCTGGCATTTCTGTTTCATTCGATTGAGTAAATTATCGGTGTTGTGGCTCACGCGTAACGGCCGCATTCTTTTACGTGTTAAGGTGTGTGGTGACGACGAGAGGGTTCAGGAGGTCCTACAGCTTTAGGTGTCGTGGTAGTACTGCAGTGGTATATGTCTGACATCTCAAGGTGCGTGGTGACAACGGGACAGTTCTGGAAGTCCGGCAAATTCAGAAGCCCTGGTGCGCGACTATTGTGGGTGAGAGTATATTTTATCGTTTTACCTGCCATTCGTAAACCACAAGCGGTACTTGCGCCATGGCCTACCTCATCTACTCGAATCTTCTGAGCGCTGCTTAGAACTGCGTTGTTTCGGTTATTGTTGGCTAAATGACAGCTAATATTAGCTACATGATGGCTAATCTCGGGTAGCTTTAAGAAGGGTTGGCAAAACAATCGCTAGTGCTAGCTTACTATTGACGAATGTCGGTTTCGGTTGGCATATTTGGCCGAAAGGTGACTAGTGTCGGCTACTTAGTGGTTCTAAATGTTGTCAAATATCGGCTTATGTAAGCTATTCCCTGTTCAACAGCAATGTACCCCCCCCCCCTTTTTTTTCCCTGTACGCACGCCTATATTCTAATGACCGAGCTTTCTCATTGACCTAGATTTCGTAGACCTTCGTTGCTTGGTCGATGGAAGGTCTAACACGTGCGGACGCACGCTCCGTACGTTGGTTCAACAAAACTGCCTCTGCACTCTCTCATTTTATTTTATTCCCCTACCACTTTCTCTCTAGCAGTGATTCCCGCTAGAGCAAAGTCCTTATTGAGCAGTCCTTGTTGAGAGTGACTCCGTATTGGACACCAACGATCGCTCCACCTTTTCCTCCCTAGCAGTAACCACTCACCATTCCCAGGTATAGTGAGATACTGCAGCACGAATGACGAGACAGAAACTACATCGAAATGCGCATGCGAATCATCTTCTCAATACGATGCACTGCAATCGGTATTCAAATGGTGAGCTCTAGCGATACGATAGAGGAACTATCATTAAAGTAGTCCTGCTTCACTACGCGACCGATGGGCTTTCACGAAACAATTGGAACTCATCATTAAAACGGTCTTGCATAGGTCGGTGTATATTGATGCACTTAGGCAGAAAGTGGGGCTTCTTTGTTCAGGCGCCGCGCGGTCTAATCGCTGTGAATTCGACCGTGGTGATGCTTCCGTAGCGCGGTTCATTCAGTCCTTTCCGATCAATGCGTTCAATAGGCGCAAGTAGAACTGCGCGACAGTCGTTGTCTCCTAGAACGTAAACGCGAAATTTCGTGGCCCTGCCGATGCCATGGCTTCAGCTCT
Organism: Rhipicephalus sanguineus; assembly: GCF_013339695.2. Classification (NCBI taxonomy): domain Eukaryota; kingdom Metazoa; phylum Arthropoda; class Arachnida; order Ixodida; family Ixodidae; genus Rhipicephalus; species Rhipicephalus sanguineus. The sequence continues at coordinate 21,311,203 of NC_051185.1, forward strand.
ATAGTCTTCCCTGTTTGGACGTCTCTTTTCTATCATAGTGACCTTATATCAATATATGTCTCATATACATATATGCCTTATATGTCTCACGTGCTGGCAAAAAAGAGTTCCGTGCTCGCCGCCATGGCTACGAGTGGCACTAACACTTCCAGGTTTAAATGCACAGATATACCCGATGACGTGGACGGAAGGAGGACCGCCGCCGTAGCTCAGTTGGTAGGACATTGGACGCGTTACCCTAAAGTTGCAAATTCAGCCCCTGCAAGCGGCAAATTAGCTTTTCTTACTTTAATTTATTCACATTTATATCATAATTCTTACAACGCAGGTAAAACACCACAATATCCCCTATATATTGCTTTGCTTTAATGTCTGTTAATTTATATTGCAGTATTGCTTATATCTTATAGCTTATAGTTTAGATTCCTTATATGCATAAAGCCTTGTATGTCTCAAGCACCAAGGACGCACGAAACGAACACACACAGGAAGACCGCGAACTAACAACTGTCACAGCTCCACACTTGCAGCGCGATGCTCAAACACAAGAAAGGACGCACGAAAAGAACGCACAGTTATGCATAGAACGAGCGCGAACTAACAACTGCCACAGTTGTTACTTATCTAGCCCATACTATGGCTCTTCTAGCTAGCAGCTCACTCCTTTCGCAAATGCGGCCGCTGCAGCTGTTGAAGTGACCTTCGTGGGGTGTAGGGCTTCAACGCAAACTTCGCAGTGAAAGCACAAGACGTACCATACTCCCCCCGCCCCCCTCAAGAAGAAAGCGCGTGGGCAGGGACACCCTACATGTCAAAGAACAAGTCGGAGGCGCACAGCCAAGCTCAGGCGAAGCACGAGAGAGGCGACGACCTTTAAAGCTAAGCCGCCTTGATGCAAGCGTTCCTTCGCACGGGGTGGTGACACCTATTGTCCGCGCCGCCGCCATATTGGTTCAAACAGTATAGCTATCGTGTTTTGTGATCTTGCTATATTGGTTCAAACAGGCGACGCTGTCACCACCCTCTACGCTCGCCTTCAGTATGCTCGCCATTAGTGTGCTGAATGACGTGGTATGCTGCGTGGCAGAATTGTCTAACGCAGCGCGCTGACGGCAAAAACCCGCCGAGAGTGTTCACTTAATTGTTATCGCAACAAAAAGCTCCCGAACCTCATAAACACACACGAAAAAAAAAAACAAATAAAAACCAACCACACGCCTCATGGCTCCACGCATGCGGGCGGCGCACTCCGTCGTGGCGGCGTTTGCGTGACTCGTCCTAAAGTAACATGACCATCCGCACACCTCGCGGGTCAAGGCGCGCGAGCTGCGTCTTCACTTCGTCTCTGCGGCACTCGCGCCATTTAAATAAATTAAAAACCGGAGTACGAGTGACTCTCGCTTTGTTTTTTTGCGAAAGCGAGAAGCCGAGGCGATAATGGACACCTGGCGCAGATGATGCTGTAGAAAGCTTCAGCGGAGCGGCGCCGGCCGCTTGGAAAGTATTAAAAATAACAGTGTTCGTGGGACACCGCTTACTGATGTCTAAGGTAGAGAAAGCCATAAGGAAGTGAGTGAAAGCTTGACTATACATATTTATGACAATAAGAGCAAATTCAATAGTGTAAGATAGGGTACGTTAGTTATATCATAATAAATCAAATTCAGTGATTACTGATACTGATTTCATTAGTGAAAGCTAATTTATGAAAGCGACATTACTGAGAGTAATGAGTAATAGTTAGTGAACGTTCGACGTCGACTTAAAATGCATGGTAATAGAGCGGATAATTTCTAATTCAATGTATTGTTGGACTAGTTGGTGCAATTGCATCGTTCAAGAAGTGCGAAACGACGTAGGCACGGAAGACAGGAATTTAGTTATTAACTTTCTACAAGAAAGGTCCTATGTGTTCTTGTCTTCTTTGTCTACGCCTTTGGACGTCTGTACACGTTGCTTCGACGATATAATTTGATTAAACACACCGACAACACCGGGTTCCATTTGCATTGTTTTTTACAAACCGCAGGTCATACGTGGCTCCACGACCGGAGATCAGCTGCCAAGGCACTAGCGCGACCGACGTCTCCTGGGAACGCTTCCTTCCGGGCGTCCGTCACGACTCGACCGTGACCGAGGCGGACCGGTCGGCCGTCACCAGCGCCCTCATCAGCTTCAGCAGGAACCTGCAAAGCAGCTTCGAGTCCGGGCGCCTGCCAGGCGGGGCCGGGACCCTAGGGGGCGTCTCCTGTGGAGGAGGCGGCGGCGTCACCGAAGGTTCCACCGCCGGCAGTCCCCGCGAGAAGTTGCACCGGTGTCAGTCCGACCCCAACGTCGTCGGGCTGGGACTGACCTGCGGCAGCGGCGGAGGTTCTCCGACCTTCCGCGAGCCCACGTCTCCGCTCAAGAAGCGCGAAGAGGCCGAGCGCGAGTGCTTCCTGAAGCCTCCGGCCAACCCTCAGCTCCTGAGACCCCGCCCATTCAACGTGTCCCCGCACGACTACCGTAAGGTCGTCTCCGTGGACTGCGCCTCGCCTCCCGTCCTGGACGCCCCCGCGGCCCTCGGCGAAAGCCACCCGGCGCAGTCGACTTCGTCTCACGGCTCCATGGCCATGGACGTCTACTTCCCGGAAGGCGCCGTCACGCTGAAGGTCAAGGACCGAACGAAGAAGCATCATCACCACCACCACCACACCACGACAGCCGTCTCGCCGCCCACCACCAGCAGTAGGAAAGGAAGCAGGTCGTCCGGTGCTTCGAGCAGGAAACTGTCCAAGAGCGAAGTGGGGTCCGGGGAGAGCTACGGCTCGACCGAGTCCGACACGTCGCCCCGGAAGTCGCGGACCTCGACTCCCGCCCGGAAGTCGGAGGCGTCGATGCGTCGGGCCTCGACGACCGCATCGTCGGCGTCGACCACGAGTCCGCGACACAGCCACAGCGAGGCGCCGGGCACTAGCAGAGCAGGCAGTTCCGTCCTGACGACGACCAAGTCGGCGACCATGAAACGACACCCGTTCACGAGGCAGCAAGCGCTCGACACGCACTCCTTCGGCTCGACCGACGCTTAGAATGTGACCGATGGTCCTTGAAGCTGCCTCGACACGGCGCGTTACGCACAAAAAAGGACGCTTCTGATCTCAACATCTGCTCGACCATTGTGCTTTCTGGATTCAAGCACGGTGACGTGAATCTCCTTTTAAGTTGCACAGGTTAGAAGTTTATGAATAGCTCGCTAGGTGGTTTGCTACGACCGAACATGAAGATTCAGTGCTTTCTGAAGAACAAGCGGGCTCTCAACTGGTTGCTACGAAAGGCACGTTGACTAAGGGAAGAAGCACGAAAAGCACATATGGTATCATGTGCTGACATGCTTGTCTGTTCCATAACACCGCACTCGAAAGTGTCATTCGTCGATGACGGCTTGTTCGGAGAGCATATCATAACATAGAGACGACAGGAAGTAAACGTAAGCACCGCCGACAGGTGCCGGTGTGCGCGCTGTCCGTGAGGAATGCTATTGAAATGGTAGAAGTTTACTGTGAAGGAAAGAGCACTCTACATTTCTTGCCAATTCGAAATCTGTAGAGAGACAAGTGCGTTCTGCTAGAGATGTGTAAACATGAAAGTGATTCGACTCTAAACATCTAACTGTGCAGCTGACAGGCACAGTTGGAGCCTGACAGAAATCATCGAGTGTCTGAGCTGGATTCCAGAGCGCACAACCGGTCTGCTTCTATTGCGAGTGATGTGACGTGAACAGCAACAGTGACGTCAGACTTCGCCCACAGGACACACTTGTTTCGATATCGTCACCCTTGAGTCATTCCATGCCCTTCGCATCTGCTAGAATCTAAAGAGGAACAAGTTTGTGTGATGGTGCTGCCCTCTGGTGCATTCCATGATCACTGTGGACCCTTTACGCACAACTCTACGAAGACTGTTTGCAGTTAACAGCAACTGTAGAACCGTTTTAGGGTGTGTTTTTCGCGGTGGAGAATTCACTTTCGGTGTTCTATGTTGCGTCTCACCACCATGTCAGTGTCATATCCGTAACTATAGTCGGTTACAACCTAAAAATAAGTACAACTTCGTCCCCAGAACTGCGGCACACCTGCCAATCATCTGTGCAAAAGAGTCGCGCTAGGTGGTTTCCGTTGCAATCAAAATTACTTTTTCACGGCTACTGTAAATACTACGGATATTAAAAATTAAAAGTTCGTCGTCGCTACTTAAAATATTACGCTTCCCGAAGTAGTGCTCTCAGAGTCTTTGCTGAAATTTGCCAGGAGGCTCACAAACATGCGTCTGTATGGCAAAAACACCTACCTGAAATAGGCGAAGCGTGCTTGATGTAACTAAAATGAGCAAATGCAATTGGATGGATTGTCTATCGAAATTTTCATTGGGTGGGACAGCAACGGCTGTGGGCGGAGTTTACATTTAATCTTAGGTTATAATCGACTATAACGCTATTCTATACCAATAGGTATTATTCGCCTATGTGTCAGATCTCTGATTCATATTGTTGTCGCGTGTCCGTGGAACATGTTTTTAATTTCTCAACCAAGAGTTTAATAGTGATAGCAGTTTCATTACCCTGTGGAGCTAAGGCGCGTTTCGCTAGATGCCATTCCTCCCAATATATGGCAGAAATCTTCTTTATAACACGCTGTGTTCAGCGGTACCTCGAGCTATCCTTTAGGGTGTCCGATACAGAGACGCCGCAGTCCGGTGCTCAATATTTTAACAAATCAGGTGAAGCAGTGTTGAACCAATCTTCTTGGCTGCGCTAGTTAAATGATCGCCGAGTGTTTCATGACGCCTTAGTGAAAGAAATTACGCATTTGACGTCAACACGTATTGACTGGTGTCTGGATCAAGTATTGTACTAATGGGGAAAAAGATAGCGAAGTCTTGTAATATCATGTCGCTTAACTGGCGTGTAAAAAACTCTGGCAAGCAGCTGGATAGCGTCACCTTTCAGTGTTCATTTAAAGGGTACTCACAATGCGCAAGCTCATAGCAGATAACCCAAATAAGGTAAAGTAACGTTGAAGCTAGTGTCACTGAAGAAAAAGCAAATGTTTTCGTCTGTAGTTCAAAGAATTGTTGCCAAGTATTACTGAAACGAGAACTTCTGATAATCATCGTCGCATCAGACAACACTGTCAGACCAGGAAAGAATCGGGGTGCGCAAAGAAAGTCTGGACACGAGTGAAAAAAAACACAAATGTGTTTTATTATGACTATCACGTCATCAACAAGAGAATATCAGCTCACTATTCCTGTAGCCAGCACTTGCCTTATTAGTAGTTTCACACCCCATCTACGTGTTGTCTCTGTCTCATTCGAAACCTATGTCATAATGCGTCTGGAATCGTGAGGCCACTTGGAGCCGTTAATCACAACTCCATATTTTTTTTTTTGACTTCATCTATCGGGTTATTTCATATATTTTAATTCTTCTGCCATGCGTCCACGCTTTCTCGACAGATATGAGCTACAGGGTTTAGGAATAGCGTCACGTTGGAGAGTGTAGTGTTGTCTTTCAAACAAAGAATGTACAAAGAACCGAGGTCTGATGAGAGGTTTCCTTTTCTCATTTTGAAAAAGCTAAGGTTACATACCGGAACTTTCTTCAGTTCTTCGTCACCACTGTCACTCTTGGAGAGATCACCAATTGTACATCTACCTAACGTTAGACTCGCATACCTTAGAAATACAACCGTTCACATCATACAACATATCCAAGTCAGCGTATATATACTTCAGTGTCCTCCTGCCAATGTGTGAAGCCAAGGAGTGTGCGCGGTGACGCGTTGAACTTAGAGTCGCGATGGTGATAGAGAGTTAGAACTTGGACGATTTGCAAGGCGCAGCCAAAACTAAGCGCAAAACGCAAGACGAGAACGCACATGCAGACACACACTGCCCTGACCAACAGTGGGAGCACTCGGTTGCTAAGCAACGGCAGCTTCTAGGCAGTAAGAGTGTGAACGAGTAGATGAGTTTGTACTTCCCAATGAGGTTTAGGTAAAATTCTGGAACGGCAGCTTTTACAAAGCCTTAGTAGCAGATGCGGAGCCAGCATTTGCCTGGAGTTTACATGAAAAAATATGGCATTCACGTGTGATGCGCAATCAGAGATAAAGTGATCTTGTTCTGCTATCATAACCGGCAGACTAAACATAGAATAACAGATCGCTGTTCCCGACAGAAGTAATATATCTGGATGAGTATTGGTAATTTCATCTTTACTAAATTTGCCAAGTTTTTGACGTTTCTAAAGGAAACCAGTAACACTAAGACTCTACCCGTTCAGCATTCTCTCTCCCCGGTAAAATTACCGATGTTGAATTCGTAGGGCGTGTGAAGCAAACGCTGCTTTTTCTTTAATGTGTGCTACCGTTTTATTAGGCCTGGGGTAAAATGGCGGAGGCGTGGCTTCACTTTCCAGACATAATTTCCACTCCAGCAGTTTTTCAAACATCCTTGGTAATTCGGGTCAAACTCAGCTGTTCCGTTTGCTAGCACAGACGATTTGAACCAAAGCATGAATTGATATAGAACTAGAATTAGATTAGAAAATAACTCTGCGGTAGCAACCTAATACACCCACTCAGTCAGGGACGTACGTGTCGCGTTATCTGCGTACTCATCTTCCGCTCTGTGCTTAGTTTTGCTGCTTAGATAAGTTTGCTGCTTAGAGTGTTTTGCTTTATATTCTAGTGTTGGTATTCCTACGCTTCTTCAGTGTGCGAATTCTTCTGAAAAGCATTCGTCGTCAGCATTAGGTAGACGCGCAATACCCGAAACTCTAGTCATATGCATATTTCCATTGCCTGTAGACAGAAAGAAAGAGCCCTCTCTCTCTCTGGCGCAAAGCTAAAGAGACTGCCCAACACACGTACTCTAGGGACTGTGGATAATTTCTTAGTACAAGTAACCGTCTTTGGTATCTGGAGGATCTCTTGCTTTTGAAAGCCAAGGAAGTAGTGACAGTAAGGGAGAACAGATGTGTTCAGTTCCTCATAGGCGAATGTACAAAGCTGGTTTGTTCTTGTTTGTTTGTTGTTTTGTTTGATTACTTGTTTCAACTTTTACCGCAAATATGGAACAAATTGTGTCACTTGCCTGACGGGAAGCCCATTCCATTTATTATGCATCAGCAGCATATTCAGGAGAAAGGCTCACTAAAGTTGCTCAATATCCAACTTATAAAACAGCGCATTTCCATGTGGAAAACGTCGTTAATGTGAAGTACACCGAAAGTGTTTGCCACAGGCCAATTTATCAATTTTCGTACTTCAAGTCATACTCCTACGGGTCAAAATGACTCATTTATTTTGACGCAGTACCACACTATACGTGAGAAAAATGTCAGCGGTCACGTGATAGCTTATCACGTGTTTTGTAAGAGACAAGGAGAAAACGAGAATACACACAGACCAGGTGCTGCGCTATGCGAAATCCCGCGATGTAACAAACATTTTCAAGCATAATAACGAGGTACGGCCAGCTAAAGCATTTTTCACCCTTTTAGGCGTAAATGATGCAATTTTCGACACTAATACAGGTTAGCAAGTGTGAATCTCAACAGCTATATCTGTTTGAAATACTATTGGAAATTTTAAGAAAAGATCATGTCATAGGATATTCTCTAAGGACATTTATTTCATTGACAGACACTGAAGATTTCTTAACATTTGCTAAAGAATTCGTTTACAAGAGTGACAATGGATCAAACAGTTACGACCGCTATATTATCCAGAAATTGTGTTTAGGTTCTGAAATAGGATTTCTCATTGTTTTCATGCCTGAAAATATATGTTTGGAAAGCCACTCGGTGTCGTACTTGCGTGCTATATAAGGTGAGATTGTAATATCAAATTTTTTTAATCCTTCGTTCATAGAATGCAAGCCACATTTGCCTGAATACACAGCTGCGGCGGGCTGAGTTTATTTGCATTGGCTGTTTTCCAAAGCGTGAGGAACGTGCTGTTCATTGTGAATATATTGCGGACTTCATTTGACGATGTGATATACATAAGTTCTTAGGCAGGAATAATTTCTAAAGCGTTTTTTTGTTACGGAACATCTGTAAACATTCTTCAGAGAAAGTACCACATTGATGCTTGACGAAGTACAATGACCCTGTAGAAATTAACTGTATGCTTATGCGCTAAGGTTGGCTGGGAACTTCGTGTCGAATGAACGAAATATTCTAGGCAACGCTGGGGTGTATGTGATAATACCACTGTGGTTTGCCTTCTTTGTATTTTCACTGTGTCTGCGTTTGTGACTCACCTTGTCTGCCCCTATTATCGTGTCGTGAAAACAAACTGACATGTCATCAACATCTTGTTATAATTCCTTCTGATAAAGATCTCTAACTTTCACCTTACAGCACATACAGTTCGTTGTATACATATCTTACTCACGTAAGCCAGGTAACGTGTCTTACACATGTTTTTATTGCACAGAAGCCTCAATTGACACACCTCTCTTAGCAATATGCAGTTCGCCTTCTCCTCGAACCTATAAAAATCCGAGTTGTGCCCTTTTCCCAAGTGTTCCTTATTCCTCTGGCCTTTGATAATCACTGTGATCCATGCGTTATCTGACGTTGATCTCGTTGATGCTATCGCAGGGTGTAAAGTGACATGTAGACATGCCTTTGTTTAAACACAGTGAAATTATTATTACACGCTGTTGCCATCCTCACACAATGCCCAAATGATGTAGGTGTGTTCATTCCTGCCTGAAGATCAAGGTCATCATGTCGCACGACAAGATACCGCGTTAACTTCATGCTGCGGACCGTAAGCATCACAGCTTTCGCCACCATAGCATCGCCATTTCGCGCAGCCCTTTCCATTAGACATCAAAGATAAGTGACGGTATTACGAAAGTAACGAGCGGTGTCTTAGAAATCGAGGCAGTAAAGCTATCTTCTCAGCTGATGACACAGTCCATACCTTTCATGAGCTTAATTAAATCATTCTAGCTGCCATGAATGACGTCATTATCTCAAACAGAACATCGACAGGCGCATAGAGTAAGCAGGCCAGTTATAAAACTTGTAATTGTGTGCATCGATTATTAATGTAACTCACATACTGTACAGTGCAGTGTTTATAAATTCTACGGGCATTCATATGAGTACAGCTGTAGGAATTGTGGCACCGGTTTACGTAGCACCAAGTATCATATTTTCTACAATTACAGATAAATGCGGAGTATCTAAATATAAATCTAGGGCGGGGTTTAACTTCGTCTATCGGAACACATTAGATAACTACTGCCACAGGAGAGAATTTGTACGCCAATATCTTCGATACGTTGGCGTAAATTTAGAACATCAAAAAGGCCTTGTTATTGAGTACGTCACTGCAACCAATACTAATCGAAAATCATGCCCGTTTTCCAAATGCCGAATTATACACGTTCATACAGATTTACTTTTTAATCAAGTCATGTATTCAGGTCAGCAAGAAAGCTCAGAAGCTTGACCAAATAGCAGTCATGTGTTAAAACTGCCAGGAATGTAACTATTACAGAGTGTTGACGCTCAGTGGTAAATATTACGAACTTTGCGCTTTGCGAATTCGATGCTGGACCTTTTACAGAATGATCGGCAAAATACAGCTAGATTTCAATGCATACGTGAAGTCGCATACTTCTCAAGTCGCTTCTTCATCTCGTTAGCTTTCTTCTTCGCTAGAGGTACAGTAAAGCTTACAAATGCTCACTACGCCCAAGGTATGAACATGCATTGACAATACCCGTATTTCCCAAATGTTTGAACGTTGGTAACGTAAGCATGAAAGTTGATATTGCAGGTTCTCCAGCGTCTACTATCAAACCTCCAGCCGGATTATGGGCACATTGTGCTGGCAAACGTGTTTGGAGTGATCAAACATTTCGAGTCGTTTCTGTGTGCGTTTTAATCCGGAACATCGTGGCCGCGGGTACGTGTTCTATTGTTGTATTCAAGAAGACAAAAAAAAACCTTTTGCACTTCGTCAGCTGATTCCGTCGCACTGTGTATACAAATGAGAGGTGAAAAAATACATTGTAAACGGTTGCGTTACTTCTGGTCTTTCGTGATTGTGCGGGTGTGTGCACTTCTTTTGTTCCAGGCACGTGCTTCGTCACGTGACTGAGAAGACTGAAAACGAAATGAGTCGGTACATTGCTGCTTCACAGAGGTTTCACCTCCCAAAATGTACAGTCAACGTGAAAAGTTTAGGAACCACGAGACACAATAGGAAGCTGAATATTCCCTCTGCTTTAGCAGGCATCATTGAATTTAGATTTTCGGCCTGTTCAAAAAGCGTGCTAACGACGTCTACTGTGCAGTTCGACCGAATACAGTCACAAACTGCTGGGAAATTCAAAATTTCCTCAGATCTAGTTGTCTCTAACTTTTCGACGCCGACTGTACATTGGGCACTGGTATACACTAAGGTATGATCAACCCTACAAGTATCTAGCGAACCTTAGTTTACGCTGATGCAATAGACCCATTACAGATACCCGAGACACGAAAAATCCTTGAACATAGGGTATCTCTGGAGCCGATGTTTCGACAAGTGGCCTTTCCTTCTTCAAGGCAGCAACATAATGGCACTTGCTGCATTAAGAAAGACAAGGCCACTTGTTGGAATGTTGGTTATGGCGACACACCCTGCTAAAGAATTTTTTTTCATCCCTTCAATCTTCCATCTTCCCTTGAGCTGCTTCCTGGTTTTGATACCCGAGCAAAAACATAAAATAATTGCTGGGCAATCATGCGTAAATGCATTTGTTACCAGGCATGATCTCGTATATGCGCCACACTCATAAAATTATTAGGTAAATACGTAACTATATGCAGCAGGCACATGCAAATAATGCTTGACAAATAAAATATTAACATTGTATGCGACATTACGTAGGAAAGATACAATGTGTAACTACCCCGCAAATGCGGATAAATTCGGGCACACTATTTCTGCAACTACCATACGAAGGCAGATAGATTGCGAATGTTGCGCGAGGTGTTATAACCTGTCTAGTAATGTTACGTCCATTACTTCTGCGTAGTGTCCCGCAACAGCAAATTGTCACTTAGTAACATGGATGCTGTTACATTTAGGTCACTACTCTGAGATGCAGCCACAGGGATGTTTTCTTCGCCATTGAGGAATTTACTAATGAGACAAAAATATTTTGCAAAATTCTGCTGGCTTTAACTATTTCATTGCTGATAATTGGCTATTCAAATCAATGTTTTTTTTTAACAAGCATCTAGGGATGTTATCCTAGTCAAATTAATGAAAAAAATTCACCCACTGCTCGGCATATAACCTGCATTGAGTATGCGCCATGGTCAGAGGACAACAACAACTACTAATACAGGGTACCTACGCAGCAGCGGAAGCTTTCCGCGCCGGCCTTGAGGCTATGGGTCGATATGGCTGAAATGCGAAAACGCCCCTGTGCAAATATTTTAGTAGCCTCTCGGGTAATTACGTAGCCTCTTGTGTGCATACGGTTCGTTGAATAAACATCAATCAAATACGATAAACATATACTTCATGCCAGCGCACACAAAGAAACGGAAGAATATTTAGCGCAGAAACAACACAAGGACTAAAAAAGTACATGCTGTACCTCTTTTCGTCCTTATCTTCAATATTTACCTTTTGCGCTAAATATTCTTTATCATTTATTACCAACAAAGCAAATTCCAATTGGAAGGCTTGTAACGAAACGGAAGGTTGTTGCATGTTAAAGCGAAAGCCTTAGATGCCTCATCAAACACAAGAATTAACCGTCGACTCCCGCGGCATCAACGCGAGCGATACAAGAAGTCATCCCCACGTGGTGACGGTACCATATGACGTCATCATGACGTCGCAGATCACGTAAATTTGTGACCTTACTATGAAGTTAGATAACGTGACGTCATATGACGTCGTAGCTTGGTCAAAGGTGGGACAATCCAAGAGGGAGTGCGAAATTACGTTAGGTGCAAGAAGATTTTGGAAGGGGGCGGGGCAGGATTATTACATCAACTGGGAAGAAGAAGATGCCTTTCGCCTTCGAGTCGTCTTAGGCGAATGAATAAAGTACCTTGTCAGTTTTTTTTTTCTATGGAGGCAGGCACACGTGTCCAAGGTAAGCAAAAGAAAAAAATACATATCTTCCCAGTTCGAAAACACAGCAGAATACGACGACAGGAACTTCTGACATCTTGTCGTATGTTGGGACGTGGCATGCTGTTGTGACCCTGCGTCTGTCGCGGGGTCCTCTTGGGGGTCTGACGTGTCAACAGGTTTCTGTAGCGCCACCTCAAGTTTCGCGCGTTATTTGAAGGACATTTACGTTGCGACAATTCCGTGCCTGTTGTGAGAGCAAATTTTTCTGCGATACTATAAACCTTTGTTATAGTACTTCAGCTCCCTGTTGTAACAACACACACGCTACAGAATTCACTTCTGGTGTCAGGACAGAAAATTCCTGATGTACATTAGAAATTTACGAAAACAACAGGGACATCTTGTTGTAAAAACAGCAATTTCTGTTATACTCATGGTATGTTCGGTGATCATTTCAGGGACATGTGAAAACTCGGTTCCTGTCGTGGTAGAACATTTTTCTGCGTTACTACTGACATTTCTTGTAGTACTTCAGCTTGTTGTAATAACACAGACGTGACAAAATTAACTTCTGTTATCGTGAGAGAATATATCTGCTGCACATAAGGAATTTGTTCTATCTACATAGAAACCTTCTTGTAACAACAGCAACTTCTGTTGCCCGCCTGGCAAGTTCTGTGGTCATTATCAACTGGGTTGGCTTTAGCTTGGCAGTTAACCATGCGTCATGGATGTTCCAAGTGTTGACTTATACGAATTCTCGAGTGCTTGCGGCCATTATGTACTAGTTATGCATTTGCCCTTAAAAAAAAGCGTTGAAAGCTAGCGCAATGCCCGTGTAGTTCTATTAAGTGTCGTTTAATAGGGGCGAAGCTCCTTAAGGCGGCACCCGTTCGTCCCTCGTAGTCGTCGTGGTCGTAGTAGTGAGTAACAAGTCTTACGCTTTGACCTCCAAGGTGGTGCCGGTGGGAGATTTCTCCTGTGCGTTGTTGAACAATCAAAAATTCGCAGCGTGCGCGTTAACTAAAAGCCGAATTCTTCTGTCTCTCATTCCCCATTAGCAGCCATTGGCATGTTCCAGTAGGAAACGTTAGTAGAAGTAGAAGTGTAAGTGTTAGCTAAAAGCCGACTTCTTCTGTCTCTCATTGCCATTAGCAGCCATTGTTTACCTCCAAGGTAGTGCCTGGTGAGATTTCTCCTGTGCGTGATTAAACAATAAAAATTTTGTTCAAAACGCCGTTGATTGATGAAATAAACCAACGAAAGACGCCAGATGTTTTGTAAAAGCAGAACGAAAGAACGCCAGATGTTTTTCTTAAAGTGTAGTAGTAGTAGTTGTATTTAGCCACCTCGCCCGATCGTCAACGGGCGAGGTGGACCGGCAACGGCGCGAGGACCCTGCCGTACGAGAGTTAAATCACACTAAAAGACATACTTTGCGGGCGATACACTCTAGGGAGCTTTCAACTTTTCGTCTTAATGTACATGATAAAGAAATTATTTCTACGAAAAACGCAAGGCACACCTTGAGCAATATGTTTGGTTTTGGGACGCTAAATGGAACCATGAGGCGATGCGAAGCCGGAGCACTTGCACGATCGCGTTCCGTTGGCTTTCGTTGGGCATGCTACCGACCTCGCGTCGTGGAACGCGCGTCCTGTCTTCCCTCTAGCCTTGCCTTTAATTCGCACAGGGCGAGCGGGGAATGCGGTCGCTCTTTCGCTCGGGAGCGGACTTCTTCCTTGCATTTCACCGATCACAAGTGATAATGAAGGGACCACGTAAACCAACAGTACAATAAAAGTTTGATGTTTAATATATACACGATGTTTCACACTCTTTATATTATGTACTGGGCGCATTTCACGGAAGAGTTTCACGGTTTACAGATGATTCCCTCCGTAGCTTCGCCCCACTCATCATCATTCACCCCGTGGATATGCTGTGATTTTTTTGTACGCCTTGACTGGTGCGATGAATGATAATGCATATCATGTCATTTAATCAACCCACCAAGCAATAACGTGGTTGCAAACACACTGAATTATTACGGCAAATCAGTTCAACAACCACTGGCATGGCATTTCTTCAGTACTAACAGGCCGAGGTCCGTGAACACGTCGAGCACTGGTCAACTCAGTTCCGGCCGTATCCACATGTCTGAGTCTTAACTCGCACCCTTAACTCTCTTGACGGAGATAAGAGTCGTCGCGCCTCAGGAAACCGTCAGCGTTGTTGTTGGTCTGGGCAGCTTGAATGCGCTCAAACTTAGCGGCGGGCAGTCCGGGTACTCGTCGAGGTAGTAACGATCCAGGTTGAACATAACCACCCCGTACTTCGCCCTGTTCTTCACCCATACGTCAGGCAGGTGAAAATTGCATTGGCAATTAGTTATTTCAAGAAACCCCTAAAGGCCCTTACGTAATACGTACGTAATACCTTGTAGGGTATTACGTACGTATATATTTGTTGAGGTTTTACGTCCCAAATGCATGATATGATTATCAGGGACGCCGTAGTGGAGGGCTCGGGAAATCTCAACCACCTGGGGTTCTTTAACGTGCACCTAAATGTAAGCACAATGGGCGTCTAGCATTTTCGCCTCTATGGATATGGCCGGAAAAAACATAAGAATAGACAAGCTGCATATATGGGTAGTAAAGAAGCGTCGATAAGAAGCGGAGAAACAATACTGTCACGTGGTCGTGACGTCGATGAAGACAGCAGTCGGCGTGTGGAGATGAAACTGGGGTGCTATTCTGGACATTGTCAAATTCCGCCATGTTGTCAAATTCCGCCATGTTGATGATTTGATTGGTCACGCGAAGTCGTTCGCATTGTGGCGCTGCAATGGCGTTACGACACAGGAATCCGCGATGACGTAACGTGCCAAAAAATAGTAAATTTTTTCCGAAGCAACGCTTCGCCGTACTCTGTCATGTAGAAATAAAGGTTTGGGTGAAACAACGAAACCGAAATATGGTACTGAGCTGTGCCTACGGTCAACTTGCGGTTTATCGAAACTACTGCTCGCTTGACGAAGAGCCGCCATGTCTGCAACACGATTGGACATTGCACTGATGGCGCCCATTGCGTCACAGGATCTCACTTTTTGTAGCGTCAAATTGACGTTGCGTGACGTTGCATCCTGCCAAATTTGCAGCTTAAAATGTGAGAACGATGAAGTGCCCAAAATTGGCCGCCATATTGTTGTAAATTGAGTTGCTTGTTCGATGTGCAGCCTCACATACGTATGTGTAGATGCCATTCCGTGAGTTACTTTACAAGCATGTTTTCGGTTAGTAATATTATAAAGTGTTGTACATAAGCTTGCTTGTTAAAATAAAAGGTTATTGTTTAATTTGGCTTGTTCGAATTTGCGGTTCTCGCCGCAAGAGAACGCTAGATAAGCGAAGAAAAATGGCGCTGCCCTTTGTTGTGTAGTGGCTGGAGCTGCAGGAAGCATCGCGAGTACCGCGATGCTTTTGTGATGACCGATCAATTATTTCAACTGTGGTGCCGGATGACGAAGGACACTGTGCGATTGCTGTGCGGGGAGCTTCGCCAGGACCTGGAGAGGCGGCGTACGGACACGAGAACAGCCCCGACCGTTGTTGTTGTTTTTGTTGAGCTACAAGTGCTTTGCGCCCTTCGCTTGTTCGCCACAGGCAGTTACCACAACGCGATCTCGAACAACGAGGACGTGGCGACGACCTAGTCCAGTGTGGGTCTCACGATTCATGCTGTCATGGAAGCGATCGTCGAGCGCCTCGGCAATGAGTGGATCGCCCTCCCTGCCAAAAGGAAGGCTTTGTCCACATTGATGCAAGATTTGAAGGCTGCGTTGAGGTGGTCGACGACAGGTTCGTGTGCATAAGTGGGCCGTATGAAAAGGACGATGGCAACAAGGCTGCTTACTTTTGCCGCAAGAACTTTTACGCCCTCGGCGTCATGGTGGTGAGAACAAATTTCATCTTATTCAATCTCGCGCATGCTGTTAGTAGAATGCAAATGAGGAACGTGAAAGACAGGTTTTCGCCACTCTCCAGTATTTTAACGACATTTGCCGTGGCTCCAACTGCAGTGATAGAAAAGAACGCAGTAGTCGCGGTAAACGGAGTTTCCGTCACTATTTAGTTTTGGCAGGGGTGATGTGACACCATAAAAAGTTCATCGAGCTTCATATTTGATCATGGTAGCTTTTAAGAAAAATAATGCATGAAAGGAAATCAAACGTGCTGATTGCGCTCTAATTTCATAAACAGTGATATGCAGACATGCAGTAACTGCCACATATGAAATGAAAGATACAGCTGTCGAAGCTGCGCTCCGAAAGCAACTCGAGAGAAATAAGTGCGTTGGACCACACAGTTAAAGTTGTTCTGCATGTAGGTGGTTGTATTGCTGTTGCCGACTTCCTTCCAATGCAAACAACACTCTGCAGGTA
Organism: Rhipicephalus sanguineus; assembly: GCF_013339695.2. Classification (NCBI taxonomy): domain Eukaryota; kingdom Metazoa; phylum Arthropoda; class Arachnida; order Ixodida; family Ixodidae; genus Rhipicephalus; species Rhipicephalus sanguineus. Next base: position 21,327,796 of record NC_051185.1, read on the forward strand.
TGTGACCAACCCTGCCGATGACTGCCCACGCACTCGGGGCCCGTGCACGACGCCGTTATGTAGAAGACATCCACCGTGAGCCAGGACGCCGTGGCCAGGTTGATGATTAGCTGCTTGGTATGCAAGCGTGAGAATGCTTGTGTGGTGTCTTAGTGTAGCAAAAACATCATTCATGGTAATGTTATTACACGCTGCATGGTTCTTAACTACTCAAGTCTCTTTGTCCAAATCTCTGCCCCGTATGTTATTACTGGCAGCTACCTTGGTCGAACACTATCTACTTTAGTGGCACTCGTGTTCCCTTGAATGAAAATTCTCTCATGCACACATTTGAGAAAACAAGTCATACTGAGACCCGAGGCGGCACACAATAAACCGACTTTCTCTCAGTGTATAATTGCAACTTGTCTTTCCATGGTCATGGGAAAGACTACTAGTGCAATAGAAAGGTCAAGCATTAAATAAACTTTCATGAAGACATTGTATGATCCTTTATTATAAAGTGGTGAAATAATAAATAGTAAGCATGCGATGATACAGAAAATGCTACACTCTGAGGGTATGTTAAAAAAATAGTACATCAAATACAACTGCCATAGATGTTGTACATTCATAAATACAATTGTGTAGAAAGGACAACTTGTATAAAAAATACAAATAAGTAAGCACAGCCATGTGCTATATAGCAATAAAATAAGTCAACTGACAACTCAAGGGTATTTCAGTCATGGTTCATAAAAAGCACTAAACAACTGAAACGGTTGCAAAAGAAACCTGCTGTCATGTTTCATTGACGGCCTAAGCACAAAAAAAAAACTAAGGGAAACCAAGCCTTGAGTGCGCTGACCATCTGAAGCCGCACATCAGTCCCATGCAATCAAAAGAAAGCACAACACCCTTACCACCAAAGAAGATGCGCATTCTGTCACTCGCCCCTTCGTCTCTATGAAAGAAGTTAAGGGCTGCAGTTCAGTAGCTTCGTTGTCATTCCTCCTGACGAAGGAATTGAGTTGATAAAGCCATTTTTTCGTTGGAGCATTTCAAAAGCCGTAATTATGTAACCTAACCAGACAAGCAATTCTGTGAATATGTCTAGCTGTAAAAAAAAAGGAAAGCAGTGCATATCAGTGACACGATGTCTTCGAATAAGTTAAAAGAAGTGAGAAAGGAATAGTACATATTCATGTATACATTCATATTATGCTAATTGGAACACTGTCCTCCACAGGTGATAGTGCATACTCGCTTCAACCTTGGCTGCTTAACCCCATCCCTGGAGCACATCCTGCAGAATCCTCTGCTGCCCGATTCCACCGCACCCACTCTTCACTGCGGTGCGTCGTATAACTGTGCACTGGAGTCCTCAAGGCCCACTTTCAGTGCTTGCAGAGGTACAGAACACTGTACTATGGCCCACTCTTCACGTCGAAGATCATCGCAGTTTGTGTCGTGCTTCACAACCTCGGTGTTTGGCAGCAGCTGCCTGAGCCAGACGACATCCCTTGCACTGAAGAACTCGAATGAGAATATGCGGACCTTACAACAACAATAGCGACGATACGGCTGCAGTAGACGTGAACCAGGCGGGTAGGCAAAGGCAGGATCACGCTCTGTAGTGGTTCACAGCTGGGCACGACTCGATGTAATGGGGTTTACATTCCTGCGAGATGTGCACAGAAACGTGAAACACAAGAAGCTCTTGCTGTTTCTCATGACAAAGTAGCCACTTGCATTGTATTCGATCCTATACCTATCTCCTGTACTTGTGTTCTTGCAGGAATTGTATTCTGACAAAAGCTTCGTTGTGTTCGTTCATTGAGAGCATGCTAATTGTACCAAGCAGTTAGGCAAAAGCATGCTCAGCTTCTGCCGCAAATCATAGCAGGACTAGTTTGTTGAGACCATAGTGACTCTGTAAACAGCCTGTGTTATTTTGCAGCAGTGCATGCAACATTGAATGCCATTCCAGAGCATTGTTTTGGGCACTTTATTCACAATGCGAACCCATGTGATGACTGTACCAGTCTGGCAGGTGTGTACAAAAGCTCTGTTCATGTAGTAGCCACTCGTACATGAAAGAGCACAAGCTTGCTGTGGTTGGTAATCTATGTAAACGCTTATAGGCACAAAACGAACCAGTACCGAAAGGGGCAACGTGGGCACAGCACTGTGTAGCTACTTTCTGTCCTGGTTTCTCTGGGGGACTATAAAAGTTTACATACAAGAGTAATACATGATACTTCATAATGTATTGTGAGTCAATTGATCTTCTTCTGTTAATTCATCATTGTGAGTCAATTCATCATCCTTGCAATAATAAAAAGCAGTCAAGTTGTCTCATTGCTTACATCATTGTCTTATCATTCACTGCTGCCAACAACAACAAAGGATGCCTCTAATACTGTACCAGCCAGTTTTGAAACCAGCACATCTGCATAAAAGACATCTCTTTGAATGCAGTTTGTGCACTTCTTAGTGTTGCCAGTCCAATGGAACATCAACTGCATGAAATACTACAATTCCTCTTCTTTATCTGTGGCCATTATGCACTTCTTATCCGTATGTTGTAAGCAACGTGGAAGTACCTGCCACAGTTAACACCTTCGGAGGTGCATCACTTCTGTGGATTGAGATTCGCCTAGACTTTATCTTTCAGATTCAACTGATCGCGCGTAACGTGAGGTCCTGAAACTTAACTCTTATTGCTTCTGCTTATGTATATTTACATGATTGTAACTTTTACTTACAGTAGTCCTTACGCATCCTCAGCAAAACATATAGCACCATCTTAATGATCAAGACAGTTCAGGAAGATACTTCGCGCATCGGAGACGTTATAAATAAGTCAGCTGGCTGTTGGGCTAGTTGGCACATTACTTAAGATAAACTAGACGCGGAACAGCCACCGCAACAAAAAAGACAGAAGGGGCATTATTAATACTTGCAATGCTGTGCAGCTCCTTATAGTGCTTCTGGACGCCGTGGGCCCTGGGAACGAAGGGCCACCGCAGCCCAAGACGGGGTCGACGCGCATACTTGTAACGATGCGGGCGTCGTCCACCGAAACGTGCGTCGCCAAATCGAACGGCCATCCGCCTGTTCTCCTGCAATAAGCATGTGCATAGCTGAAACTTCAACACCACCCGAGTGAAACGCAAGCTTACCTGACTGCACCGTCATTCCGCGCCTCGAGCTCGAGCTGCCGCCACTCCGGCGGCGGTCTGCTGCTGGGGCCCAGGCGGTAAAGGCGCTCTGTCATCGTCTGTCACGGCTCCCATCGTACCTCAGTAGTAAGTTGGAAACCACCCTCCCCATACAGGGACGATCGGTAAAAAAATGCAACATCGCGGCCCACTGTTCGCGATCTGCCGACATAACCACAGAACACCTACACAAAACAACCAGCGAAATAACGATGTCGGCAATGTCGACGCTGGCTTGGCTGGCTCGCTTATTGGCTAAAAAAGTTACTATGGCTTTGTCGCTCATCTCCAAATATGGCGCTAAATTGCAGACGTTATCGCCTGCTTCACAACTTTAAAACTAAACGCTTCACTTTTCTTTTATTTTTTTGTTGTTGCATTAACAATGTCAGATACAAAATACTATTTAATTGCACGTTTCTTTGCATTTTATGTCCCCTTGACGTCACGTTTCGCAAGCATTTCATGCGTTTGCGTCATCATTGTGTACACGTCACGCCTACGTCAAATTTGACAGAAAATGGCGGAAGTCCAGAATAGCACCCCTGTTTATTTGGCCGAACTTGTGGCGGGGAAACTAAAGCTCAAACTACAGCAATACACGCTGTGTACTGATAGCGGTGAACTGGGCGTCGGCCGTCGATAATCTGCTCATGGCTGGGACGCGCCGTCTTTTATACATCACGCATCGAACTTTCCAGTCTTATCACTGGTGATCGCGCAAGTTCTGCAATAATCTAGACTGTTCGCGTCCTGCGCGCAATCTTAACAAAATGATCTACTACAATCGCGAAGCTTCTCGAACACTGCGGCACGGTCAGCGCCGAGCGTTGCTAACCGTCCTTGCTGGTCAAACCCGAATACATCAAAATAAAACAAGTGGGCGTGGCAATACTCAATGAAACGTCACCAAGAAGAAAAAAACGCGACATAAGAAACAGAAAAATAAAATAACCATATACATTTCCTAGAACAGAAGACACTGGAAGACAAACTACACATCGTACTGCAAACGCAAATGCCCGAATGAAAATATGCTTATTATAACTATAAAAGAATACCACGCGAAGAACATTGGCGACCACCACCATTATTGGTTTAGCCTGCCAAGCTTGAGCGAAGGGTCCTCTGATTCACGTAGAACAAAGCTGAGAAAACAGGGCGCATATTTTTTTAAATTTTCTATTACTCTCATTGTCTTATAGTTTTGTACCCATTCCCGTTTCAGCCTGCAGTTAAGCTTACGTAAAATTTCTACGTGTGTACCTCTTATATCTATATCTCTCTCTCTCTCTCTATATATATATATATATATATATATATATATATATATATATATATATATATATATATATATATATATATATATATATATATATATACACACGTCTTTCCTATATGTATTTTCTGTACCCTAAACGAAGATTTCAGTAGCTAATTTGCCATGCCGACCTCGGAAGATGTTCCTCGAATGGTGGATCCCTGCCAGCCTAGCCCCGGGCACAATAACAACCGTTGGCAAATAAAGTTTATTCAACTCAACTCAACTCAACTCAACTCCCGTTGCCTCCTGTTTATCTTTCACAGTAGTGGTACATTCGGCTGGTCGAACTCCAGTGCTTCTAACGCATTCGGCTGATTCTGTCAGAGCACCACACTCCATGTCAGAGCGCTCTCTGGCGCACTGGCCGTAGGACCTCTGGGCGCTACCGCGATATTGAGGAGTCACTATCGCGTGGCACTTGCAGCTTTTTTTTCTTGGCATAACAGGCGGTACCTCTGCGCCTTGCTTCTTTGCGACAGAAGAACGCGCTGACGTGTTTCCTCTTCCGGCATCCGAACTCTCTGGCGAGTGGTTGCACGTTCGGTTCGCACACGCTTTCTCTAGCGCGAATCAGGAGTGAGTTCCGCATCATAGGCGTGCGCACGGAGAGGGGGAGAAGGAGGGGGGGGTCGCTCCCCTTAGTCACCTGTAGGGGGGATGATTAGGAGGGTAATCACCTGAAGGGGGGCGCCAATTCCGCCCCATATTTTACTCAGTCGGACCTTCCACGTCAATTTTAATGCGCAAGGCTACAGCTACGCACGTTGTTTCACGATACTGCGTGCTAGGTCACGCCACGGGAAAAAGGTTATTTTATTTTAACTATCATTTCTTTGGTGCGCGTCAGCTGCGGATGAGGAGGGTTTTTGTGCGTCAGGAGGGTTTTTTGGAACACCACCAGCTACATAGGTAAGTCAATACAAACTTCGTTCGAAATATCAATATCAAACTCTGCGAGTTCTTAGTATTCTGCAAGCGGGGTCGCGTAGCCTAGCTGCACATATTTGTTTGTTAATACTGTAGGTATCTACATAAGCAACAAAGAAAGGAAGAAGGGCGTGTAGCCCAGTCGACAAGACACTCGCCTCCGACCCGTGAGGTCGTAGGTTCGAGTCCCAGTACCGCGTAGAAGGCTTACTTTTTGTTTTTTATGACGATTCGTTATACGTAACAGAGCGACGGAAGGACAATCAGTTTTCTCGTTGAATCGGCGTGGAAATACGCGTCTCGAAGTCCATCCATCGGCGTGGAAATACACGTCTCGAAGTCCCTTTGGGAGTCAATTCATGATCTACAAGCCGTAGAGTTTTTAGGAAACTCAATGGTTGCGGCCCTCCCTGGTGCCTTGTTGCCCGGTGTCATCGGTACATCGTCTTTCACCTTTGTAGCGCTCGCCAGCTTCTATAGAACGGCCCAGTAGCATCCCACAATCACTAAACGCTTTCACGAAGCTTGAGCTCCGCTTTCAAGAGTAGAACGCGATAGCCTATTCGGACCGTGTTCGTATCGCCTTCCCAATCGCTAGCCTGGCTTCGCTTCTGGGCGGATACCTAAACCATACTGGAAGAAAAGCCAAAGTGCGGACGCCATGCAGCTACAATGCCCACACATGCGGCGCGACGAAACACGGCGGGCAATGCCGCTGAAAGGGCGCCCGTGGGCCCTTTGCGCCATCTCGCGGGTGATAGTCAAGCCACTGAAGAACCTCCAAGATGTGCGTACCACCAACGGTAAATGGTGTATATAAATAACTCGCCGCTAGTGCGCTAAAGCGTCGTGCGTGATGGCCGAGCAGCTAAACGCATCGCGCTGTCGAGCGAGGGGTCGCAGGTTCGAGTCCCTGGTGCCACTCGAAACAAGGATTTTTTTATTTCTTTATTTGCATCTACAACGAATTTCCGCTCACGGACAAGGCTAATTTTTCGCTCACAACCAAGGCCGCCGACGTCGACACTGAGACCTGAACTTTTGCGAAACGAGTTCTTCAGCTCTGTCGCGTTAAAATGCATGTACGGCATTTAATTTTTGCAAAGTCGAAATTTTCCCTGGTGGATAATGCTTTATGCCGGGGTGGCATGTTGTCCTAAAGAGGGCGTTTATTCCACCATTACAAAATATTTTAACTAAGTCCTCATAAAAAACGTTTTTTTTTTATCACTGGCACAGCGCATTCATATGATTCAGATACATTTGCATTCGTGTCCGCCTTACTGGCACAGTGGTTACGGTGCTCGGCTGCCGACCCAAAGGTCACGAGTTCGATTCCGGCCGCGGCGGCTGCAATCCGATGGAGGCGAAATTTTAGAAGCCTGCGTACTGGTGCACGTTAAAGAACAACACGCAGGTCGTTATTTCCAGAGCCCTCCACTACGGCGTCCCGCGTAGTCATGTTTTCGTTTTGGCACGTGAAACCCCAGATGTAATTATTACATTTGCACTCATCAAGCGTAGGTGTTTAAGCCGGTTTGAAGTTCAGAAACGCCAAATTGACGTTTAGCTATGTTCGTTAGACACTTCCCTTTAGTGCGTAGCGTCCTACGTTCGAAACCCAAGAACACCCGGAAGAGTTTTTTTTTTCTTTTCTTTAAATTTGATTGCAGCAATTAGTACTACGTGAGGGAGGGACGGATGGAAAGGCCCACTTTTCTTCTAAAGGTCCCACAGAAAACCTTATTCGTTTACAAAACTTCATAGTAGTCTGTGCTCTTTATGTGTAGCCATAGGCGTGCGCAGAGTTCTCTACCAGAAGCAGTGGAGGCGGGGGGGGGGGGGGGAGAGAAAGTGGGCGAAGTATCACCGCGGCATCCCTTCTCTTCTCTCGTTGCAAGGTGTGACGTCAGACAAAAGTTCAGCCTTATCATGGGTGATAAGGGCCTCAACTTTTTCGACTGGTTTAGGGCATCTAGCGCGGTGAAGCAAACGTTTCAGGGGAAGCTTCAGCTCGGAAGGCACTTAGTTATGTCGATCGCTGCAAGGTGTGACGTCAGACAAAAGTTGAGCCTTGTCATGGGTGATAAGGGCTTCAACTTTTTCGACTGGTTTGGGCACCTAGTGCGGTGAAACAAACGTATCAGGGGAAGCTTCAGCTCGGAAGGCACTTAGTTATGTCGATCGCTGCAAGGTGTGACGTCAGACAAAAGTTGAGCCTTGTCATGGGTGATAAGGGCTTCAACTTTTTCGACTGGTTTGGGCACCTAGTGCGGTGAAACAAACGTATCAGGGGAAGCTTCAGCTCGGAAGGCACTTAGTTATGTCGATCGCTGCAAGCTGTGACGTCAGACAAAAGTTGAGCCTTGTCATGGGTGATAAGGGCCTCAACTTTTTCGACTGGTTTGGGCACCTAGTGCGGTGAAACAAACGTATCAGGGGAAGCTTCAGCTCGGAAGGCACTTAGTTATGTCGATCGCTGCAAGGTGTGACGTCAGACAAAAGTTGAGCCTTGTCATGGGTGATAAGGGCTTCAACTTTTTCGACTGGTTTGGGCACCTAGTGCGGTGAAACAAACGTATCAGGGGAAGCTTCAGCTCGGAAGGCACTTAGTTATGTCGATCGCTGCAAGCTGTGACGTCAGACAAAAGTTGAGCCTTGTCATGGGTGATAAGGGCCTCAACTTTTTCGACTGGTTTAGGGCATCTAGTGCGGTGAAACAAACGTATCAGGGGAAGCTTCAGCTCGGAAGGCACTTAGTTATGTCGATCGCTGCAAGGTGTGACGTCAGACAAAAGTTGAGCCTTGTCATGGGTGATAAGGGCTTCAACTTTTTCGACTGGTTTGGGCACCTAGTGCGGTGAAACAAACGTATCAGGGGAAGCTTCAGCTCGGAAGGCACTTAGTTATGTCGATCGCTGCAAGGTGTGACGTCAGACAAAAGTTGAGCCTTATCATGGGTGATAAGGGCCTCAACTTTTTCGACTGGTTTGGGCACCTAGTGCGGTGAAACAAACGTATCAGGGGAAGCTTCAGCTCGGAAGGCACTTAGTTATGTCGATCGCTGCAAGCTGTGACGTCAGACAAAAGTTGAGCCTTGTCATGGGAGATAAGGGCCTCAACTTTTTCGACTGGTTTAGGGCATCTAGCGCGGTGAAGCAAACGTTTCAGGGGAAGCTTCAGCTCGGAAGGCACTTAGTTATGTCGATCGCTGCAAGCTGTGACGTCAGACAAAAGTTGAGCCTTGTCATGGGTGATAAGGGCCTCAACTTTTTCGACTGGTTTAGGGCATCTAGTGCGGTGAAACAAACGTATCAGGGGAAGCTTCAGCTTGGAAGGCACTTAGTTATGTCGATCGCTGCAAGGTGTGACGTCAGACAAAAGTTGAGCCTTGTCATGGGTGATAAGGGCTTCAACTTTTTCGACTGGTTTGGGCACCTAGTGCGGTGAAACAAACGTATCAGGGGAAGCTTCAGCTCGGAAGGCACTTAGTTATGTCGATCGCTGCAAGGTGTGACGTCAGACAAAAGTTGAGCCTTATCATGGGTGATAAGGGCCTCAACTTTTTCGACTGGTTTGGGCACCTAGTGCGGTGAAACAAACGTATCAGGGGAAGCTTCAGCTCGGAAGGCACTTAGTTATGTCGATCGCTGCAAGCTGTGACGTCAGACAAAAGTTGAGCCTTGTCATGGGTGATAAGGGCCTCAACTTTTTCGACTGGTTTAGGGCATCTAGCGCGGTGAAGCAAACGTTTCAGGGGAAGCTTCAGCTCGGAAGGCACTTAGTTATGTCGATCGCTGCAAGCTGTGACGTCAGACAAAAGTTGAGCCTTGTCATGGGTGATAAGGGCCTCAACTTTTTCGACTGGTTTAGGGCATCTAGTGCGGTGAAACAAACGTATCAGGGGAAGCTTCAGCTCGGAAGGCACTTAGTTATGTCGATCGCTGCAAGGTGTGACGTCAGACAAAAGTTGAGCCTTGTCATGGGTGATAAGGGCTTCAACTTTTTCGACTGGTTTGGGCACCTAGTGCGGTGAAACAAACGTATCAGGGGAAGCTTCAGCTCGGAAGGCACTTAGTTATGTCGATCGCTGCAAGGTGTGACGTCAGACAAAAGTTGAGCCTTATCATGGGTGATAAGGGCCTCAACTTTTTCGACTGGTTTGGGCACCTATTGCGGTGAAACAAACGTATCAGGGGAAGCTTCAGCTCGGAAGGCACTTAGTTATGTCGATCGCTGCAAGCTGTGACGTCAGACAAAAGTTGAGCCTTGTCATGGGTGATAAGGGCCTCAACTTTTTCGACTGGTTTAGGGCATCTAGTGCGGTGAAACAAACGTATCAGGGGAAGCTTCAGCTCGGAAGGCACTTAGTTATGTCGATCGCTGCAAGGTGTGACGTCAGACAAAAGTTGAGCCTTGTCATGGGTGATAAGGGCTTCAACTTTTTCGACTGGTTTGGGCACCTAGTGCGGTGAAACAAACGTATCAGGGGAAGCTTCAGCTCGGAAGGCACTTAGTTATGTCGATCGCTGCAAGCTGTGACGTCAGACAAAAGTTGAGCCTTGTCATGGGTGATAAGGGCCTCAACTTTTTCGACTGGTTTAGGGCATCTAGTGCGGTGAAACAAACGTATCAGGGGAAGCTTCAGCTCGGAAGGCACTTAGTTATGTCGATCGCTGCAAGGTGTGACGTCAGACAAAAGTTGAGCCTTGTCATGGGTGATAAGGGCTTCAACTTTTTCGACTGGTTTGGGCACCTAGTGCGGTGAAACAAACGTATCAGGGGAAGCTTCAGCTCGGAAGGCACTTAGTTATGTCGATCGCTGCAAGGTGTGACGTCAGACAAAAGTTGAGCCTTATCATGGGTGATAAGGGCCTCAACTTTTTCGACTGGTTTGGGCACCTAGTGCGGTGAAACAAACGTATCAGGGGAAGCTTCAGCTCGGAAGGCACTTAGTTATGTCGATCGCTGCAAGCTGTGACGTCAGACAAAAGTTGAGCCTTGTCATGGGTGATAAGGGCCTCAACTTTTTCGACTGGTTTAGGGCATCTAGCGCGGTGAAGCAAACGTTTCAGGGGAAGCTTCAGCTCGGAAGGCACTTAGTTATGTCGATCGCTGCAAGCTGTGACGTCAGACAAAAGTTGAGCCTTGTCATGGGTGATAAGGGCCTCAACTTTTTCGACTGGTTTAGGGCATCTAGTGCGGTGAAACAAACGTATCAGGGGAAGCTTCAGCTCGGATGGCACTTAGTTATGTCGATCGCTGCAAGGTGTGACGTCAGACAAAAGTTGAGCCTTGTCATGGGTGATAAGGGCTTCAACTTTTTCGACTGGTTTGGGCACCTAGTGCGGTGAAACAAACGTATCAGGGGAAGCTTCAGCTCGGAAGGCACTTAGTTATGTCGATCGCTGCAAGGTGTGACGTCAGACAAAAGTTGAGCCTTATCATGGGTGATAAGGGCCTCAACTTTTTCGACTGGTTTGGGCACCTAGTGCGGTGAAACAAACGTATCAGGGGAAGCTTCAGCTCGGAAGGCACTTAGTTATGTCGATCGCTGCAAGCTGTGACGTCAGACAAAAGTTGAGCCTTGTCATGGGTGATAAGGGCCTCAACTTTTTCGACTGGTTTAGGGCATCTAGTGCGGTGAAACAAACGTATCAGGGGAAGCTTCAGCTCGGAAGGCACTTAGTTATGTCGATCGCTGCAAGCTGTGACGTCAGACAAAAGTTGAGCCTTGTCATGGGTGATAAGGGCCTCAACTTTTTCGACTGGTTTAGGGCATCTAGTGCGGTGAAACAAACGTATCAGGGGAAGCTTCAGCTCGGAAGGCACTTAGTTATGTCGATCGCTGCAAGGTGTGACGTCAGACAAAAGTTGAGCCTTATCATGGGTGATAAGGGCCTCAACTTTTTCGACTGGTTTAGGGCATCTAGTGCGGTGAAACAAACGTATCAGGGGAAGCTTCAGCTCGGAAGGCACTTAGTTATGTCGATCGCTGCAAGGTGTGACGTCAGACAAAAGTTGAGCCTTGTCATGGGTGATAAGGGCTTCAACTTTTTCGACTGGTTTGGGCACCTAGTGCGGTGAAACAAACGTATCAGGGGAAGCTTCAGCTCGGAAGGCACTTAGTTATGTCGATCGCTGCAAGGTGTGACGTCAGACAAAAGTTGAGCCTTGTCATGGGTGATAAGGGCCTCAACTTTTTCGACTGGTTTAGGGCATCTAGTGCGGTGAAACAAACGTATCAGGGGAAGCTTCAGCTCGGAAGGCACTTAGTTATGTCGATCGCTGCAAGCTGTGACGTCAGACAAAAGTTGAGCCTTGTCATGGGTGATAAGGGCCTCAACTTTTTCGACTGGTTTAGGGCGTCTAGTGCGGTGAAACAAACGTATCAGGGGAAGCTTCAGCTCGGAAGGCACTTAGTTATGTCGATCGCTGCAAGGTGTGACGTCAGACAAAAGTTGAGCCTTATCATGGGTGATAAGGGCCTCAACTTTTTCGACTGGTTTAGGGCATCTAGTGCGGTGAAACAAACGTATCAGGGGAAGCTTCAGCTCGGAAGGCACTTAGTTATGTCGATCGCTGCAAGGTGTGACGACAGACAAAAGTTGAGCCTTGTCATGGGTGATAAGGGCTTCAACTTTTTCGACTGGTTTGGGCACCTAGTGCGGTGAAACAAACGTATCAGGGGAAGCTTCAGCTCGGAAGGCACTTAGTTATGTCGATCGCTGCAAGCTGTGACGTCAGACAAAAGTTGAGCCTTATCATGGGTGATAAGGGCCTCAACTTTTTCGACTGGTTTAGGGCATCTAGCGCGGTGAAGCAAACGTTTCAGGGGAAGCTTCAGCTCGGAAGGCACTTAGTTATTTCCGTCGCTGCAAGATGTGACGTCAGACAAAAGTTGAGCCTTATCATGGGTGATAAGGGCTTCAACTTTTTCGACTGGTTTAGGGCATCTAGCGCGGTGAAGCAAACGTTTCAGGGGAAGCTTCAACTCGAAAGGCACTCAGTTATGTCGATCGCTGCAAGGTGTGACGTCAGACAAAAGTTGAGCCTTATCATGGGTGATAAGGGCCTCAACTTTTTCTAGTGGTTTTGGCCATCTAGTGCGGCGAAGCAAGCGTTTCAGGGGAAGCTTCAGCTCGGAAGGCACTTAGTTATTTCCGTCGCTGCAAGCTGTGACGTCAGACAAAAGTTGAGCCTTATCATGGGTGATAAGGGCCTCAACTTTTTCTAGTGGTTTTGGCCATCTAGTGCGGCGAAGCAAGCGTTTCAGGGGAAGCTTCAGCTCGGAAGGCACTTAGTTATTTCCGTCGCTGCAAGCTGTGACGTCAGACAAAAGTTGAGCCTTATCATGGGTGATAAGGGCCTCAACTTTTTCAACTAGTTTTGGGCATCTAGTGCGGTGAAACAAACGTATCAGGGGAAGCTTTAGCTGGGAAGGTACTTAGCTTTGTCCATCGTGGCAAGGTTCAACGTCAGATAAAAGTTGAGCCCCACCCCTTGTACCTCCACCTGGCGCTCGGTTCCTCGGGTGTACGACCTCGAACGGTGCCCTTATACAAATTGCCGGAAGTCCTAACTTCACCGCAGCAGTGGTATATTAGCGGAGCATCCACACCTGCTGTGGGAGGCAGATAAACGCCGCCGGTAACATACCAATAAAATAGGTAAAATGCGCGGCCGTCCTGGTGTTCGGCAACCAAATTGGTTGGCATAGGACTAGCAGACTTTGTTCCACGCCGCCAAGGAGGAGGCGCTTTTTTTTTTAAATAAATAAAGACAATATGCGATGGCCTCGCGATCCCATACAAATTCTTTGTCTGACTCTATCTTTAGGATGGAGTCAGACATACTGTGCGTCATACTGAAGCAACAAATCGCAACTGCTTCTCCAAGGCTGTGGTAGGCTAAAGTGCATCCAGAGGCCATTCAAGACTTATGGGACAACCTTTTCAGATGAGTACTTATAAAAACAAACGACCATCAAATTTATGGCCACAGAAAAACCCAGAGTGCTACCGGTCGGCGCTAGGATTCGAACCTGGCACCTTCAGCACTGGAAGCAGACGTTCAACCATTGCGCCAATGCGGCAGCTGATCGTTCGTACACTTATTTTCATACCCTTTTTGGTCAAAATAATAATAAGTATATTGCTTTCGTATACCGCCAGTATTTCTATTTTTTTAAATTTGATGCCATTTTCATTAAGTACAATTTCTCAGAATTTCTTCCAATACTAAGCCTTTATAAATCTTGTATTTTTTGTCGCATTTCCATAAAATTGATCTTTGGTGCATTTCTGACTGAATTGTAAGCCTTTGCAAATTTTGCGTTTTCTGATATTTGGAAGTTTCGTCGCATTTGAATGAAATTGGCTGGTGCTCCATTTTTGAACAAAAAGGTAAGCCTTTAGAAATATTGTGCTTCTGGATTTTTGAATGTTGCGCCACACTCGAATAAAATTTTTTGACGGTCCATTTTGGAAGAAAAAGCTAAGCCTATAGCTTTTGTATATCATGTATTTCTCGATTTTTCAAAGTTTCGTCGCATTTGAATAAAACTGATTGATGGTCCATTTTCGAACAAAAAGGTGAGCCTATAGCCATTGGAAATGTTGTACTTCTCGACTTTTTAATGTTTCGTCACTTTCGAATAAAAATTTTTGTGGGTCCATTTTCGAACAAAAGGTAAGTCTATAGTCTTTGGAAATCACGTAATTCTCAAATTTTCACTTTCATTGCATTTGAATAAAATTGATTGATGGTCCATTTTCGAACAAAAAGGTACGTCTATAGCGTTTGGAAATGTTGTATTTCTCGATTTTTAATGTTTCCTCATATTCGAATAAAACTTTTGGGGTCCATTTTGCAACAAAAAGGTAAGCCTATAGCCTTTGTAAATGTACTTCTTGATTTTTAATGTTTCGTCAAATTGGAATGAAATTTATTGTGGGTCCATTTTCGAAGAAAACGGTAAGCCTATAGGCTTACCTTTTTCTTCGAAGGTCTTTGCAAATAGCCATTGGAAATATTGTATTTCTCGATTTTATCACTATTTTGCCAGCGTCGCTACTGTCGGAATCGGGATCCTCGTCGAAGGGTACATAACACGACGGAAATAAGAAAGGAAAAAAATGGAAGAAAGTGCGAAATCAATTTTAAAAAGAATAAGAAATAAATAAAAGCGGGTATAGAACCTATGCCCGCTTGTTCATGAAATCAAAGCTTTGGCGCAACGCTACGAAGCACTTTTTTTCTTCTTTATTGTCTGATTTTGGTACATAACACTGAACAAAAATACAGTAAGAATAACAATACACAACGTACACTGTACATTTGGCGGAGATGTAGTCAGGCTGCACCGTGCTGGCTTTGTACATAGCACTGCCCAAAAGATACAAATAGAATAACAATACACAATGCAAACTGTACATTTCGAGAATCGGCCAGCATGGTGCTGGCTACGTCTAACTTCAAGCTAACGCAAAGCCATCAGCGGATCTACCCTTGAGAGCTATTCGGGAGGTTCCGCTGCCACCTCATTAATGTGAAATCCTTAGATTCCTCACCAAACGCGAAAATTGACCGACGTCTCGCGTCGGCGGCGTCAACATGATTGACGCAAAAAGTTATCATCCCTTGATGGCGTCACAGACCGCCAAAATATGTGACGTCATCTTTTCAGTGTGACGTCACGTGTAGTCACGTTACATGATGACGTCATCTCATGATATGGTAGCTTGGTCAAGGGTGGGCGGATCACGGAGGCCCCACAACAACTGGTAAGGTGCCTCCGATCCTGGAGGCAGTGCAAAACCACGTTAGGTGCAGAAATCTTCCGGAGGGTGGCGGGGCAGGATCAGTACATCGACTGAGAAGAAAAAGAAAATGAGTTTTGCCTTCGAGTCGTCTTAAGTGAATGCATAAGGGACCCTGTGAGTTTTTTCTTTTTTTTTCAAACCATTGTATGTTCCACTGGAAATTCATTGGTGCCGGCCACGCATCCTTATCACAGTAGTATCCTGCCATTCTAGGGCGCCAAATACAGTAGAGGCCCATCAACATAAATAAATGAAAATTTACAGTGAGTGTAAAAAGTTTAGAGACAACTACGCCTGAGAAAGCTTTCAATTTTTCGTCAATTGGTCACTGTATTCGGTCGCACTGCGCACTACATATTTCGAGCGGAAATCTCAATTCAAGGCTACCTGCCGAGGCAGCAGGAATATTAGACTTGTTCTTGTGTCTAGTGCTCCCTAGACTTTTGTGGTTGATCGTACGACACTGTCATTCTCTCTGCTTAAGTACCGAATGCCATGCGAGTCTAATAGAAATTTTTGCTCAATGGTCCTTTGCAATACACCCTAAAAGTAAACCCCCTCCCAACAGTATAAAAACACATGATCTATTCTCTTCGGCTGCTTGCAAGTTAAACTTCTCCTCGGTAAAAATACTCCCGCTCCTTCCACACACTTCTTAACTGATAAAGTTCCAGTGTGAAGTTTTTAAAAAACTGAAGAAACCGCGGAAAGAGCTTAAAAAAGAAAAAAAATCTCACGAAGTGTGCATCGAGCCTAGGACCGCCTGGTTACGAACTCGAAGCTTTCGCGCAAGGCTACGAAACACAAACAACTGGTGTGATTATTATAAAGCATTTGTAAGTTCTTCATGTGCGCTATCCAGCACCGTCAGTTTAGTGGTGTGGTTAAAGTGACGGTCTCCCTCGCTGTAGTCTCTATGTATTCGCGTCGCACTACAAAGTTCTAACGACACACTGACAGCCGGGGAAAAAATGTCGTCGAAAGACGATAGTCCTCTTCCGGCCGTACTACATGAGCCCTGGTCTCATCCGCGGCTCATTCGCTCGGATGTTTTTTCGTGCACAGCGTCGCATTTTCAGCTCAGCCTAAGAAACACTAAGGTCTTCAGAATTACGTATCTATGTATTTTCTAGTAAAGGAACACACCTCCTAATACTTACCTATTGATGTTGCGCCTCAGATATGCGTAATATTTGCTTTTTGATCGAAAATGTTCACAAGTATGAATGCAGCTACCAGTTCAAGATGGGTGGGCGTTCTGCAAGTGCTTAAACTTTGGCCAGGCGATTGAGTCGTGTGACAGACAGACAGACAGACAGACAGAGAGACAGACATAAAAAGGCCAGAATTTCCGCGTTTAAGTTAAGTTTTTAAAGACTATCGCCTTTAAAATCATGCGTGAGTTGGTGTTGTGTCGTATCCTGGCGCCGCGTACTGAAAGGTCAAAGGTGCTTAGGACGACCGGACAATGCTTTTAAATTGAGACTAAATGATATTGTTAAATTTCGTTAGATTTATTTTTAACAGCGGAGCTGTTTTAGGGCTGGGCCTGACGACAGATGAGTGTCCGCGCCGTCACATTCCGGTTGCCAGATACACCAAAAGATGGCGTAAGTGCCTCGGTCACCGACGAAGCTTTGGCCGTGCAGCCAAACGGGGAAGGGTGGCTCGAGCGTAAATAGGGCCTAAAGTCACTGTTGCAGGAGCAGGTCTGGCGGGGGCCGCCACAACTCCTTTCCCGTGCACCTCTACTCTACAAACGTGATCACAGGCACCGACACAAAATCACAAAACTTCGCAAAAAACCACAGAAAATCACAAGGTAAACACAGGACAACTGCACTTTCGCCGTTTTTGCACATTTGACACTGTGTGGAACTGGAGTAAGTTGTTTTTTTTTTCTTTTTTTTTCTTTTTTTACTTACGTTGGAATGTATCACCACTTTCTGCACGCCAATAAGCCAATTTTTCGCGTCGAAAACAGCTACCGAAAATCGGTGATACCGCTTCACAGTTCGAATCGCCCGCGCCAAATGAACGACGTGACGTCACCCCTTGGGCTGATGCATTCCGTGAATCAGCTTCCATCCGAGAGCTCCACGGCCGTAATATGTAGCAACAACTCTAGCTTACCGAACGTTTATTTATTGTAAAAAAAGTATTTACTTTACTTTAACCTGTAAGACGTAGCAGTATTTGAGTACTCAAATTGTAGGATTCGACGTCGCTTTAATGATGTAGCCACAGAACATAAAAGCAACTTCTCAATTTCGTCGTTTTGTCCATTACAAATGCTCAGTTCTATAATAATATTTGTTTGTGGCTTACGTCCCAAAACCACGACATGATTATGCGGGACGGCGTAGTGGAGGGCTCCGGAAATTTCGACCACCTGGGATTCTTTAATGTGCACTTAATTATGTCGAGCGATTTCTAGTTGACTCCGGGTGTTAGTCTCGAAGCCCACACATGCACAGTGTACTTACAGCACAAGTTACGAAGGCCATGGTTTTGTACTGTGCAGGAGCGCAGCCGCTAGTCGTGATTTTAAAACAGTCGTTTGCACGTCATACACATGCATTTATGATGGTGTGTGTGCGTGTGCCGGCTCGCACGCATTATTACTATTGCGGAGGAGAAAATGCTGCGAATTTCTTCGACGTATGCAGGGGGAAATGCCCGAAATGGGGAATTTTCATGTCTCAGAATGGGAATCTTTCGGCGTAGTATGGAACATCACTGATCTGGGCTAGAAGGTGCATACGACGGATCTCCAGGGATTTTACCTAAGCTTTAAACAGCCCCACCGTTAAAAAAATGCGAAAACAGGTGTGCTATGCGATGCCTACTTCCCCTTGGCCGTACTTACAGTCCGGTTACCTTTCAAAGGAACGACTATATCGTCAAAGTGAGTGTCCACTGGCGATTTAGGCCCTGCCATTCCGGGAGGAGGCGTATTCATAGATGTCGTGCCGTCTACTCCGTTGTCAGCGGAGGCTGTAAACGGGATAAAACGGTACCGTACGGTCGCAGAATGTGCGTGACCTTGGTCCCCGTATGCCAGACACTCGCTCATCATTGTGCTTTCTTCAAAGAACTCCATTCATGCTATCGTGATTGTCACCCAGTTCGTCTTGTGCCTTACAATACAGCTGAGAAGCGAGAACCAGTATATCCCGCATCTAAACAGTGAGAGACAAGGACATCCTGCTGACGACTTCGTCAGAGATCTGCAGACCTCGTAGCGACGAGGTATCTGTCCTTGCCGCTCCGCTTTGCGTCCTCGAATTAAGTCTTATAATGCACTATTGTTATAAACTGAGTCTTGCAGGCAGGTCCCAAAGTATGACTGTTCTTCTGGTGATGTTTTGCTTATTAGTGTAAAGGTTTGTAAAACTGTGGCTGCTTCTTCGTTACAATTTTTGTTAAATGTTGTCTGCATTACTGCTCTTTGTGTGGTTTAATGACTGGGGCGGGTTACGGCACTTTGTCAGGCATTAAACTGCCTTTTTGGCGACCCTACCCACTTAATAATGATCCTCACATTAAAGCTGCCCTGCAGTACTTTTTGAACACAGGATGTTGCCAATCTGGAGTGAGGGCTCTTATGTGAACATGTGAGTCAAAGAAAGAGTCACCGGATCTCTTTAGCTGACGCTAGGGATATCAAAGACGAAAGACACCGCTCTGCGAGGCACTTTTCATTCGCTTCAATCTCTCTTGATTCAATGTTCATTGTTTGTAAAGGACGTTGATTCACACTTATGCCAGTTCATTCATTGTTGATTCACACATTCAATCTTATTAATAATAATAATAATTGTTGGGGTTTAACATCCCAAAACGACGATATGATTACGAGAGACGACGCTATAAGAAGGGCTCCAAAAATTTCGACCACCCTGGGAAATAGAAACAATGAATCAGCCTAGATCAATAAATTTTGCTCTGAGAACTCTAATGTCGTTAATTTCATCATCATAGGTTTATCAACCCTGTAATGCCCAAAAGGCGTTCTGCCTTGAGAAAAATTGTGAGAAAACACTCACCATATGTACTCTTCTTGTAGAGTTCATTTTAGGAAAAAAAAGGGTGAAATTTTATTTCGAACATACCTTGATTACTCTTAATTAAAATTAATTAATTAATTAGATTAAATGAGTAACTCAGTGAAATTTAATTATAACATGTTAAATATCCAATAACGGCTTTTCTATGAAGCTTTGACGGGTTTTTTTACCTCTTTTGAGGCATTATATTTAATGTATCAAATATGATACAGTGGGCATTACAGGGTAGAGGAGAAAATCAAGTTCAAAATTACATTTTTAAATTTCGCGCCGAAATCTCTCGCGGCTTAGCGCAAGCTTAGCCTGATTGTTTTTTAACCGCGCACCACTCACACGTCCACGCCCCGACTCTTTCGAGAACAATTTAAACATGGAAGAAACGCACATTCGCGAAGGGTGCATAAACGCCTGTCCCTAGAGAAATGATCAGAGGACAGCAGCACAGAGTCCTGCAGGTCGCGCAGAAACGAAAGTGGTTTCGATGCCTGACGTGCGTTTATATTCGCGAAGGTAAACATCATGGAGCAGTGTATATTGTAAAACGACCTTATTTTAAAATTTTACAATCATATCTCCTCAGTGACGAACAAGATCTTCGAACGCCTGCTTCAAATATCAAGTTCCCGAGGCAAGCGAAGATGGTTCGATGTAACATAAGGTTGCGAAGTGGTGCTATAATCCTGCTATAACTGGTACAAGAAGTGTAAGTTGTGCAATAACTGGTACAAGAAGTGTAAGTTGGCATGTAGCGCGAAGGCAAGATAACGCTGGTCAATAAGAGTAACAGACCGGACTCCAAGAGAAGGCAAGCTCGCGAAGGGAAGGCATAAATGTAGGTGGGAAGATGAGATTAAGAAGTTTGCTGGGATAAAGTGACCGCATCTGGCACAGGACCGGGTTGATTGGCGAAACATAGGAGGGCCTTTTATCCTGCAGTGCACGTGATCAGGTTGATGATGATGGTTTATGACGACGGCGATGATGATGGTGATGATGATGGTGCTATATAAGCGTTCACAATTACGTTATATTATGCTGTCGTTGATATGCATGGTAATGTCCGTCGATCACTCACCCCCGAATGTCGAATGAAACTGCTCCATTTTCTTGGCCGTAAAGTACGGGCGACGCCTCCTCTATTTTTTTTTCAATTCCAGAGCAAACGCTCGCTCCTCAACAGGAAGCGTTCGTCCGCCTTTGTTCAGGGAGCGGTCATGGTGCGGCGCCACCTAAAGGGTACGACTGCTTGCGTCACACGTGCGTCTGAGCACTTTTCTATGTAGCTGCGGTAGACGCGCCGTCCCTCTTCTATATTATGTGTCAGATTTCTTCATTCGTACACTCCTTCGTCAGTGCTCCAAGCAATGCCGCCGCCATAGAGTTTCATACAATTGTAAGAAACTCTATGGCCGCCGCCGCCTCACAGCGTTCGCGTGACACATCCTTAAGGAGCAGTGACATAAAACTTCAAGTTCGAGATATGGCCTTCACTTGATAGTCTGGTACGCAGAAGTATCTTTTTTTTTGGCGAAGTACGAACTGTGTCCGGCCGTTACGTCGAAGTTATTTTATTTCGAGGGCGAACAGCGTACAAAGGCTCAACGCGGCGTTCAGCCCCTTGCGACATGACAGCATTACGACGCTCGCGCACGAAACCATTTTTATTGAATTGAATTGTTTATTCACAACAACAAGGTTGCGAGGATGACCAGGCAAAAAGCTGCATTGAGCAGCTTGAGGGGAACCTGGCCACCTCATACACTGGGCGGCTTCACAGCGGTCGAACACACGATATACATAATCAATGGACTAACTAAAACAGAAAAACAATAAACATCCACGGTCGGAAATAAATAAACAAGGTTATTGTGGAAACATATGAAAACAAGGGAAAGAAATTAGGCGAAGTGTTAAAGGCATATAAAAAGACAAACAAATGGACCCATGGCAGCACAAGCAATCACATAAATACATCGCGTAGCCTTTTTAACGACAGAGTTGATACACTGAGACCATTCTCTTTGTATAATTGATTTAGAGCAGCAGGTAAACAAAACTGTAGCATTTGGTCACCGTATTTAGTTCTGTTTTTGTTAACGATCCAAGGTTCTAAATAACGAAATTTATAAAAAGAATTATGTTGCTGTAAGGATGCCAATTTTGTTAAAGCGTTATCATTCTTACTTTTTTCCATTCTATACATGCGGCAAAGCCTATATGTGTACAAAGATTCAATTTTTATAGTTCTAAGCTTTGTAAACAAAGGAGCACTATGCCAAAGATATGGCACCCTGGAGACAAGGCGTATTGCTCTTTTTTGTAATACCGTCAGCTTGCGAATGTTCTCAGCTAAAGTCGTCCCCCAGACTAGAATTCCGTATTGAACTAGGGAAAGAAACATTGAATTATATAACATCATATTAATGGATGTAGGAAGATAGTTACAATGGCGACGCATAGTACCTATTGCTCTAGATAATTTACTAACTAAGTGATTCACTTGGCAATCCCACGACATAGTTTCAGAGAAATATACGCCAAGCGATTTGAAAGACGATAGTATTTCTATTTCGGTATTATTTAATTTAATGGGGGATAGTTGAAATTGTTTATTGCGTGGATGAAACATCACCGCCTTTGTTTTTTCTACATTAATCTTAAGACAATTACTTGTCGCCCACTTTTGTATACTTGCAAGCGTCTTATTGGCTCGATTTGACATTTCAGAACCTAAGTTACCATCAAAAAACAGACTTGTATCGTCTGCGTAAATTACGCACTTAGCAGATGGATCAACATTGACTATGTCATTGATGTACAATATGAAGAGATACGGACCCAATATGCTCCCCTGTGGGACGCCTGTTCTTACAGATTTCAACTCCGATTGGTCCCCGGCTATAGCTACGAACTGTGATCTGTGCTGAAGATAGGACGTAATAAGAGAATGAGCTACGCCGCGAATACCGTAGCTATCAAGTTTTTTAAGCAAAACATCATGACTGATAAGGTCAAAGGCCTTAGAAAAATCGAGAAAAATTCCAAGCACCATTTTCTTTTCCTCAAATTTTTGCAATATAAACTCCTTTTGGGTCATTAGGGCTAATTCAGTTGACCTGTTTTTACGAAAACCGAACTGTGCAGGACTTATGATACCAAAGTGATCAGTAAACGAACAAAACCGCGCTAAAATCACCTTCTCTAAACCTTTCGAAAAAACAGGCAACACTGATACAGGGCGGTAATTTGAAAGATTATTCTTGTCGCCTTTTTTAAATATTACTGTCACCTTTGCCGTCTGCATGCTACGAGGAAAAACGCCTGTTGACAAACACAGATTAAAAATGTACTCTAGGCAAGATGCAATTATGTCTATGACGAATTTTACCGGCGCTGTTTGAATACCAAATGCATCAGTGGCTCTGCTGTTACGTAGTGACAAGAATGAAGAAATAACTTCTTGCGTTGTAACACCCCTTAGGAATAATGACTGCTTATTAGGTGAATTCATGTACGAAAGGTCGATACTGTCACAGGGCTGACCAAGGGACAGAAAAAAATCGTTAAAAGCATTAGCGAGATCAACCCCTTTTAGTTCATTGCCGTCTTTTATGACTGTGGTAGTTTTTTCAAGCGCAGTCCCAGTTATTGAAGCAAGTGTCCTCCAAATTTTATCAGGGCGTCCTGCAGGTGAGTTGAAAATATTAAAGTAATAGTGCTTCTTAGCAACCCTTAATTGTTTCGTGACGTAGTTCCTATATTCTTTAAATGCTTTTAATGCTTCCGGTGATTTAGTTTCTATGAATGAGCCGTACAACCTGTCTCTCTTATTTATAAGCTTAAGCAGGTGCTTATCTATCCACGGTTTGCGACATTTCTTTGTCTGCTTTAAAGTTTTTACCGGGAAACATGAGTAGTATATTTCCGTAAATAATTGCATAAACTTATCATAAGCCGCATCTGCATTTTTTTCTTTATACACATCATCCCATGTGGCACTTGCAAGACGCTCTCGGAATGCATTCAAGGTGTTAGTATTTACGAGCCGATAAGAGAACGCTTGATGTACTTGTCTTTGTTTATCAACTGCGGTAGCAATGAATATAAACACAGGTAAGTGGTCACTAATTGCGTGTACTAAAACACCAGGTTTTACAGAAGACACATCAAAGTTAGTCAAGAACAAGTCTAATGCAGTTTCACATGTTGGCGTAACTCGCGTAGGCGATGTTATAACATTTTGACAGAGATGAATATTTAGGAGAGATTCTAACTCTAATTTCATCTTATTCTGGGTAATCATATTTATGTTTAGGTCACCTCCAAGAACTATTTGGCAATTATTATTGTTAACAAATTCTAACAGAGAATCTAAATACGATAAAAACAGCAAATAATTTCCCGACGGAGGCCTGTAGCAAACACAAAAGATTGTATTGCTACATTTAACTACGACAACGTCATAGTGCTGATTAGTACAACAGAATTCAGAAAGAAGCTCAGAGGTAAATGAATTTGAAACCAGCATTGAAACACCTCCCCCACGTCTATCACGGCGGTTCATGTAAAAGGATTTGTAACCGGGGAAACTATACACATCATCTTCTGAAGCAAACCATGTTTCCGAAAACATTACAACACCAAATCGACAGTCTGTTTCGCTAAAAAAGCAGTCAAGTTCATCTCTCTTGTTTCTACCAGATCTAAGGTTAAAATGTATGCAACTGAGGCTATTTTCACAACAAGTATCATACAAGTTTTTAAGATTAATAAGGTCTATAGGTGCGGTTGAAGGAAGCATGATAAAAATATCAAAAGAATATCAGGAGGCTAACAGTGCAATGCGCGTAACAGTATCACAGCTTATCAAGGTCGGCCAAACAACGAATGACAACCGCGTTATCACCTTCTCTTTTCCTAACGAGAATTTTGCCGTTGCAGTGCCATGAAAAACGATAGCCATTGTTCTGTGCCCAGTCTTTCGCGCAGCGCAGCAGCTCTCTGTTTTGCTGGGTCATGTTCTCAGTGATAGAAACACCCGATGAGGCATCTCTTAGGACTTTGCGCTTTCCCAGCCACTTATCACGAGTTGATTGTTGGGCAAATCGAACTATGATTCCTGGTATTCTGTTTGGCTTCGACGGAAGTCTGTGGATAGCGCCAATGTCATTCCCCGTCAGGTCTGGCAGGTTAGCAATCTTGGCCACATCATTCAACCTACGTAGCAAATCCTCGTTTGGCGTGGCTGGGATGCCGTGAACTTCTATGTTTAGTCTCCGACTACGAAACTCGAGATCATTCACAGTAGCTTTCAGCTGTTGAATGTCACCTGAGGTGCAGTCCGCCTCCAATTTCCCAACGCGTTTGTTTAAACTACTAATGACAGTTTCCTGCTTAACTTGACGGCTCAGGATGTCATCGTACTTCTGTGACAATAGCTGGATTGAGTCCTTAATCTCTCCAACCTGAGCCGGCAGCCCTGCCAACGCATCAAGCCTCCTAGTTATATCTGCCAAACAAACGGCTAAATCAGAGTCCATGCTAGTTTTCTCCCCACTTTTCGCTTTCGAAGAACGGCAGGCAGTACATCGCCATGCCTTGCGACCGCTTTCGCCTTTAGTCTTAAATGTCGACTCCGACCAGCCAGAACAACTGCCAACATGGTAAGAGCACTCACATTCGTTGCACTTCAGGACGCGTCCATCACAGGGGAGGGGCTCACCACAAGACTGGCATGTGCTTGCCATGGTACGTGGTCCGGGGATTCACAGTCGCACTCAGTTCGCACGCAATTCGGCAGCATTCAGTTCAGAAAAAAAACACATTTAGCACAAAACACTCAACAAAGCTCTGAAACACGGTGGCAACGGCGGTAGCGGTAAGGCGGTATTAAGAAAGTAAGCCAATTTACCAACCTGGGTAGGCAAAAAGAGCTGATTAGGCGAACGTCCTTTCACCGCCGCCGCCGCCACCCGTGTGTCCAGGCACGATGTCGACGCCGGAAACACGTAAACACTTCCGCAGACTCAGTGACGTCAAGATGCGATTCCGCAGCCACGGCAGCCGTTTTCAGGTAGTCTAATGGATGAAGAAAAATTGAACGTTGAAAAGAAGCGTCGCCTTGGAAAAAAGCTCCAGCGCGACGATTCCAACAAGGCAGGAACCGTGAAGCACCGCCCGCCGGGATGCAGGGCAGGGATGCAGGGCAAGGTCAATCTAAATAGGTCGCGAAAGTCGGAACGAAAAGTGGTCGGAAACCTATTGCGACAAACATCAACACCCGCGTGACGATTAAAGCGCTACTAGGTGAGGGGGGGACAAATAATGAAAACAAAAAATTAAATAGGCGTTTATTTTCATTAGTTTTAAATTTATTTGTCACGAATTAAATTAGTAGATTACTTTATTCAAACTTTAGTCTTGGGTATGTGGTTGAGTGGCCAATTTTTTTCGTTTATTTTCAGAAACAGCGGGCACATGCAGGCAGTCTGGTAACATGGGCGAACGGTTTTGCTATGGTTTTGCTCATTTTGAGATGCAAATGGCGTCGCTCGTTTTTGCGCAGTAGGTTTGTGCCTGTCGTCCGTAGATATTTCCTCGCATAACCGTTGTTTTCTAGTCGTGGTACTTGGCAGAAGGTAATATAGCCCATCGCAGCCATCGGGAACCGTTTCAGTGACTGTGTTTGCCAGCGCACGGCCGGCGTGCTGTCGCCCTTCGGGATGATGAGTCCGCCACGCTACGCGAAGAAACGCTGCGCTGTCTACGGATGCAAGATCAACACGTGTGCAAGGTTTGTGTGTGTGATGATGTGGATTGTGTGGCCCGTGACGGGGCGAAGAGGGAACGACAGTTCTGCTTGGAGGGGAAGACGACGAAAAGGAAGCGCGAGCGGGGCGTGCGGCTCGAGGAGTTGGAGCGCGACACGGTTGGAACGGCAGCCGCTGGTCGGCGGTTCGGGTCGCGACATCGCTTAACCAGGCGTGCGGCAGCCATGTGGACCTGGTGAGCCTGATTCCCGCTCTGTGCCCGGTGCTGACACAGAGACCGGCAGCCTAGTCTGTTCCTGGCCTGAGGTCCTGGGGCCCGAGTGGTGTCACGAGGTGGCCGCGGCTCATGTTGGCGACGGGCAGCGAACCTGCGCTGCAGTGGCCTGGTGATCTACTGGCCTGCAGTGCCATCATCACCACCACTACCACCTCGCCACGGTCAAGGCAGCGTGACTGTTGACTGCCCAAGGAGTACCGGTGACGACCGACCTCGCCGCAGCGGCAACAGTTCATAACGGCGAGTAGGACAGTTTGTGTGCGAGGCGCGTAGGACGTTTAGGATGTAAATAAGGAATGCTGTAGTGTGTTGTGTGTGAATCGTCAGAGTTATCGGTTGTGTTAAAGTCTGTGTTCTCTGTACAGAATCACCTGACTGCTGGTTGAATTATTTCAGATCTTAAAGCCCACATTACACCATCACAGTGTGCACGTTGAATTGTTATGCTACTTCTGATTTCTGTGTTATATATTTTGTGGTAATATCCTCTTCAACTGCAATATTTCGCCAATAAAATACACCTTATTTATCAAATCTGTCTTTTTCGTCTTCCCGTTATCTTGCAGGCTTCCATTATGAAGCCGTCATAGTGATAAGAAAAATAACATGCAGCTATAAAAAAAAGTAAGAAGCGGCGCCCTGTCAAAAAATTTCATAATTTCGCGCCCATCGCGTTAAAACGTGACGTCATTTCCGCTTCCGTTTGTGACGTCATCTTTTTCTTTTTTTTTTAATTCTGTTTGTCCCCTCCTCACATAGATGGCGACTGTTGCAACAACTAGCCACCGGCTTGACACGTGGGCTTCTACGGAAGTTACGCTACCAGTTTACATATACCTTGATGCAGGGCACCAACCTGGGTAGGCAAAAAGAGCTGATTAGGCGAACGTCCTTTCACCGCCGCCGCCGCCACCCGTGTGTCCAGGCACGATGTCGACGCCGGAAACACGTAAACACTTCCGCAGACTCAGTGACGTCAAGATGCGATTCCGCAGCCACGGCAGCCGTTTTCAGGTAGTCTGGGTAGGCAAAAAGAGCTGATTAGGCGAACGTCCTTTCACCGCCGCCGCCGCCACCCGTGTGTCCAGGCACGATGTCGACGCCGGAAACACGTAAACACTTCCGCAGACTCAGTCTCACCAGGCACTAGGGGTGAAGCTCCTTAAAGCGGCACCCGTTCGTCCCCGTCGTAGTGCGTAACCAGTCTTAACGCTAGTACCAGATCTTGACCTCCAAGGTGGTGCCGGTGGGAGATTTCTCGTGTGTTGTTGAACAATAAAAAATTCGCAGCGTGCGCGTTAACTAAAAGCCGACTTCTTCTGTCTTTCATTCCCCATTAGCAGCCATTGGCACGTTCCAGTAGGAAACGTTAGTAGAAGTAGAAGTGTAAGTGTTAGCTAAAAGCCGACTTCTTCTGTCTCTCATTCCCTATTAGCAGCCATTGTTTACCTCCAAGGTAGTGCCTGGTGAGATTTCTCCTGTGCGTGATTAAACAATACAAATTCACAGCGTACATGTAAAATTAAAGTGAGCTGCAAGTCGCCATGACTCTCATCGACCCTTTAGTATAAACCGGCCCGATCTCACGTCGTTGATGATGTACTGGGCGTGAAGCTGCGCGACGCCGCCGCCAAGATCCTGCCGTACGAGAGCTTCGCCCCACTCATCATCATTCACCCCGTAGATATGCTGTGGAATTTTTTTTTTCTCCATGGCGCCATACATGGCGCGCAGAAGCGTCGCTAGAGTGTAGTACACTCAAGCGTCGCTGTGGCGCGTCCCCGTTGGTATAACGTTGGTAGTCCGCATAGCGCCACGAACGGAGATGTGCCATCTCAAAACACAGCGTCTCTTGGAGAGCCAGCGTGACACCCAACTACCGTGTTCTGTAACCCAACAGAGTGATCATAAATAGAGTTACTGTATACGGATCCCTTAGGAGCCGTATACAGTACTGTATACAGTACTGTTACTGTATATATGCTACCTGAGGTAGCATATATACAGTACCTCTAATCATGAAGGATGCAAGACGCCGCCCCACGGATGTGAACACAACTGTACAAAAAAATTACACCATTTCCCGCTAAAGGGGACCATGAGGCGATGCGAAGCCGGAGCACTTGCACGATCGCGTTCCGTTGGCGTTCTCTGGGCATGCTACCAGCGAAGAGGAACGCTACGCGCGTCTTGTCTTCCCTCTAGCCTGGCCGTTAATTCTCACAGGGCGAGCGGGGAACGCGGTCGGCAGGCATGCGAGAGGGGGGCAGCGTAGGAGAGGAGAGAGACAGGGGGAGGGGACGTGCATGCGCTGGTGATCATCGCGGCGTTGCGCAGGAGAGAATTTCGGCATGTCTAGCCCGCGTTTCAGAGGAAGAGTGGAAAGGGCGAGGGGAGAGGGAAAGTGGAGAGGGGGATATGGGAGAGGAGAAGTGGAGAGAGGGAGGGGAGAGGGTCAGTTGGAGGGTATGCGCATGCGCAGTAAGGGTGGTCACGCCGCACACCACCACCACCACCGGATTGAACTCCGCCATAAGATACTTCGCATCTAAAAAGTACCTCATCTGCCATCCGTCGCGAGGCACCACCTAAAGGGTACTCTGTCCCATGAACGCAAAGCAGGCGCGAAGCCTATCCGACAGACAGGGTAGGAAAAGACGAGAGGAGAGAGTGGTGAACGGCTGGATTGGGCACATCAGGCTTCCATTGAAGAAAAAAATTACAGCATATCCACGGGCGAATGATGAAGAGCTTGGGCGAAGCTCCTGAAGCAATCATGGTTACACCGTGAAATGTTCAGTGGTTTCGCCCAGCAGTAATCAAAGCGATACGCCACTTTGATTATTTTTTAGATGCGAAGTATCTTAAGGTCGAGCTCAATCCGGCGGTGGTGGTGGTGGTGGTGTGCGGCGTGCCCACCCTTACTGCGCATGCGCATACCCTCTCCACACACCTCCTCTCCACTCACCCTCTCCCCTTCCCCTCTCCACTTTCCCTCTCCCCTTCCCCTCTCCACGTTCCCACCCACTTTCCCTCTCCACTTTCCCTCTCCACATACCCTCTCTCCTCCCCCTCTCCCATACCCCTCTCCCCTCCTCCTTTCCACTCTTCCTTTGAAACGCGGGCTAGACATGCCGAAATTCTCTCCTGCGCAACGCCGCGATGAGCTCGAGCGCATGCGCGTCCCCTCCCCTTCTCTCTCCTCTCCTACGCTGCCCCCCTCTCGCCCGCCTGTCGACCGCGTTCCCCGCTCGCCCTGTGAGAATTAACGGCCAGGCTAGATGGAAGGTACGACGCGCGTAGCGTCCCTCTTCGCGTTCCACGACGCGAGGTCGGTAGCATGCCCAACGAACGCCAACGGAACGCGATCGTGCAAGTGCTCCGGCTTCGCATCGCCTCATGTCCCCTTTAGCGGGAGATGGTGTAATTTTTTCTTTTTCCTTTTTCTTCTTTTTTATTATTTTTATTTTCTTTTGTTTTTATTTTTTATTTTTATTTCTTTTATTTCTTTTTTATTTTTTATTTTATATTTTATTTACTTTTTCTATCGCTATGGGACAGCGCCATCTAGTATATCGTCACCCAACTGCAGTTTGCATGCATCTCTATGGGACAGCGCCATCTATTGAATGATACGGGAGACGCGACCGCGGGGACGCGCCGCATGGAGCGACGACCGACCAGGTGATGCTAGGAGCTTCGCCCCTAATAGAGGAGGCGCTGGTACGGGCAACGAATGCCCCTGAGCTTCTCCATGGCCTTTCCTAATGGAGACGCGCAAGCAGACGATTCCGCGACTGTATGCCGTTTCCTCCATCTGTATCATGGAGGAAAGAATAAGAAAGGAGGGAATATCACGTCACGCAGCCATCCTTGGCAAGCCAACTCGTCTTGAAGCCAGCAGTGTCGGCCCAACACGTGACCTTTGCGTCAAGATCACGCAAGAAATGAGGTTTGCCGAGATTTCGGGCATGTCGCCCGGTAGCTTTTAATCGAAGCGCGCTTATTCGGCGCAGACCGGCCGGCTCACAAAGAAGGTTCAAAAACAGAACTCCGCCGGTAGTACTAAAACCTACCCGCGCGCTCTGACGTTTTGATCACGTGTTGGGCCGACACGGTGGGCTTCAATCGCGTGACGTAATGCTCCCTCCTTTCCACGGAGTGCTCCTTTCTTTTTCCTTCCTCCGTGATGTGTATACACAATTAAATATGGCTGACGTGCCCATTGTTGCCGGAGCAGAAATCGTTACGCTTTCTGCTACGGTCAGCAGGGAGGAGGGCGGAGGTGGAGGGGGGATATATATACACATATATGCACACATGTATATGAACACACGCACGAACATATTCTTACGGTGAGATGCATTTATTTACAAGAGATGATGGGTCCGAGAGTCCAGGGATCGAGCAGATCACAGTTTGTGACCCCGTCGTTTTCCTCTTCTTCCATGTGTACCCCCAGTGTATAGTAGCAATATATCAAGGTTGGTTGAAAGCCCACCGCAAAACAATTTCTAGCTACACCCCTACGTCACGTTCTGTCAAATCGACATGAACATCAAGAGCAACGCTTCCCATCCCCCATTACAGCTGCGTAAAGAACATCCTTAGAAAGACGAAACGATGTCACACGGCGACGATCCCGACGCCTCATCCGTCATCCCGTGGACGGCACAACTCGACTTAGACAGGCCGTGCGGCGCGGTGAGTTCGGGTGAAACGTGCTGGCTGCTCAGCGATTTTCCGGCGTGGAATTCAGTGATCCACGCACTCGACATTGACCTGGAAGAGACAGTGCCAGGGACGCTGCGTCTGCGCTTCCTTCCCAAGGCACAGGAAAAGGGAGACTATGTGACCGCCGCTCGTGGGGCATCGGTTGTTGTGTCCTCGCTGCTGTGTCACCACCTTTGCATCCAGGAGGTGTACTTGAGATGCGCCATTAGTGCCAACACTCCCCCGGCACAGCCTTCCTTCCCCATCTACATGCGCCGTCAGTCGTCAAGCCCGGCTTCTCGTAGCCTCCGCTTGTTGCGCGTCACGGAGAGCCCTTGTTTAGTTTACAAGTGTGCTGCAGCAACCGCCAGTGCTCACCTAGATCTGCGAGACATGGACGCCGTCATCGGCCTCGAGACGCTATACATCAATATTGGCCGTTTCAGCCAGTCGTTCGCCTCCGAAATAGACGCGCTCCTGGAGCGCAACCGCAACACTCTGAGAAGTTTGGAAATCTTCGAGGCTCGACCGGGGCTGTACAAACTGAGAATGGTACAAGATCTCACCGCTTGCAAGTTCCTGGCGCTCAAGTCGTTAGGTAACATTGATACCGTAATGCCAGACGTCGAAGGAATGGTGAGCCTCTTGCGTGGTTCGACTGCGTTGAAAGACGTCACTGTGGAGCCGATGCTTCCGCGGCAACTCTTACTCATCGCCAAAACCCTTGAAACGAATTGCTGTTTGACGAAGCTCTCGCTGCACGTCATGTCGCCCTATTCAATCGAAGAACTGTTCGGAGCGCTTGAAGTCAACAAACACTTGAAGGAACTTTATCTGTGCAGTTTCATAAGTGTAAATCTCACCAGTAACGCCGCGCGAGCCGTGGCTTCTGCCTTGGAGAACAACAATTCTCTACAGACACTCTGCATGAAAGGACCGTATTTCCCTGACGGCGAGATGGGCCAGTGGTCGAAAGCCTTATCGAAAAATTGCACTTTGGAACTTCTCCGCATGCGTTGCTATTACTTTCCCGTGAGCGAAGTTTCGGCGCTATGCAAGGCTCTACGAGTAAACAAAACTCTCAAGACATTGAAGCTTTGGGAAGTCAGGGGCTCAGAAGAAGAAAGGTGAGTGCCAACGTGGCCTTTCCGGTCTAACTTTTATTATTTTCACCGCTGAAGTTGTTCGTGCTAACTCATTCATCATCTGCACCAGTACATGATGTCCAAATGACTTCAAACGGTGAAAGGAGGATGCCTTAGAAATGTAATATTTTTTTATTCGTTACGTACACGTTCTGTAGAGCTAATCAATCTTGAGTGAGTACCCGCCACCGCGGTGATTTAGAGGTTATGGTGCTCGACTGCTGAACCGAAGGTCACGGGATCGAATCCCGGTCGGGGTGGCCGCACTTTGATGGAGGCAAAATGCCAGAGGCCCGTGCACTTAGATTGAGGCGCACGGTAAGGAACACCAAATGGTTCAAAATTTTCGGAGCCCTTCACTACCGCGTCCCTCATAATCATTTCGTGGTTTTGGGACGTACAACCCCATGATGAAAAGGGGGTGCGAATGACACGGCACACAAGAAAAGATGGACACAGGACAAGCGCGTCTTCCTGTGTCCATCTTTTCTTGTGTGCCATGTTATTTACGCCCCCTTTTCATCATGAACCAACACCAACTCGCCCAACTTTTTATTATACTTTAAAACCCCAACAATTATCTATTAACCAATCTTGAGCGAATAATCCGCGATGCGCAGCGCCTATAGGGGCGCCACTGAAAGCCGCGTAGCGGCGGCCGTTGGAACCGCAAGCGGGTCGCGTAGCAGACGCCTTCTTTCACTGCAAGCTTCACGGAAGTGCGCGCGTGCGATTTGCCGCTTGTGCGCGTCCCAAATTACTTTTGCGGTGATAGTGTGCGCAAAGGAGCCGCTAGTAGACATGTGTCCTATGTCACAGCTGTGCGGGATGACACTAGGGAGTTTTTTAATTGGGGCCCCAAAGCCCTTTGCATGTGCTCGCTTTCGGTCAAGCAGGAGCTAAGAGTTTTTGAACCGTGTCTGCGGCGCTTTGGACACTCTAGTCTTGGCCAAAAGCCGTCGCTTCAATGGGGACCGTCATGTTTGCTTTACGCAAAGCGTTAGGGGCAGGCTTTGGGGCTCCCGCTAAATTCGAGAATTAGCGTCCCCAAGGCAAAACCCAAACGCTGTTTGGGTCTCGCGCATGCGCAGTGGCCTCGACGCTATTTCTTTGGAGCCCCAAAACGATTGGGGCCCCTATTCGAAAACTCCCTAGTGTCACCATACGCGCCAAGTGTTTGCCACAGAAAAGCGTTAAAGGGCCCCTCACCAGGCCACATAGCAAATTTTAGTTAGACCCTGGAAGTTGTTGTGTGCCGAATGAAGAGCAGTATGCCGCAAGAATTTTTCAAATCGGTTCATTACGAGCTGAGAAAAACAATAATTTGTAGCGGCGCGAAACCATGATGCGAGGAGGCGAGTTTCAAACCCTTGCCACTCGTCCCTTGTAGCCTTCGCAAGCCCAATCCCTTCCCTGCCCTCTTCACTTGACACATACGCATGAACACGTCATGCCCATGCATGGGCACGTGCGCATGACGTGCCCGAGGCAGCCCGAGCACGCGAGAGGCGTTGCACGGCCGCTACCTTTTTTTATGTAGCGGCCATGGGCGTTTTGTCGGCGTTCTCTGTGGTGTACTGCCTGTTTCTGCGGGACGGGCATGAAAGTTTAGACATTTGTACGGGCACGAGAGTGGCGGTATCATGAGCTAGTGCCGCATTAACGGTCACTTGGACGCGGTAGAATAAACAAGCATAATGAGTGCTCGAACGCGCCAGAACATTACTTTCGTTTCCAGGGCTGGCGTCTGCTCGATGCGCTAACCGCGGGGACACGAACGCATGGGAAAGAGAGGCACATTAGCCCCGCACCTCGCTGCAATTCACGAAAAAAAAATGAAAAAGACGCACACATTCCCTTTGTGTCATAGAGTTTCCTAAAATGACCTAGAGGGAACTCTGGCGCTGCGATCGTTCAGCCACCATGGGAATGATGGGTAGTACACGGATTTGCCTAGTCTTCGTGCTTGTGGGCTTCGAACGCACTTGTGGCTTTGTTTATTGCTATGTTTTGGTTTTCTTTCGGATAAAAGAATGGATCGTTGTGAACTTCGTGACCAGATTTGAATCGGTGAGCCTAAAGAAGTTAAAGTGGTGAAGTGAAACTGCTGATTCTTGCTGAACTTCGTTTTGCGACAAAGCGGATGCAGGCGACGCGGAGCCAAACGGAGCCGAAAGAACGAAGTTTAGACAAATCCGTGTACTACCCATGATTCCCATGCTGGCTGAAGCGCGATGCATTGCAGCTCCCATAGACACTAGCGCCAGAGTTCCCTCTAGTAAGTATTGTAGGAAACTCTATGCTTTGTGTGTCTCATTATTTCTCTCAAGTTTTATTAATCTATTCAAGCAACAAATTACACAAACTACACATGTCGTGTCAAATAATTATCACAGTATCACGTGCTACTGTTGGCGACGTCAGAGCACAGTCGTCTACGCAGAGGAGCGACGTCACAGCACTACCATCTACGTAGGGCCATTTTCTCATGTACGTCATCCCCTCATTCTCTAAAGCACGCGCCCGCGAGAGGAAGGGCAAGCAGCGTTCACCTTGAAATTTGACCCATTTCTGCGGCGCGTAGCGTTGCAAATTTTGGCAGACGTGATCGTGAACGCCCAGTGTATGCATTGCGCTCGTTAGCTCAAAATTGTCAAACTTGGTGAGGGGCCCTTTAACAAGCTTCCCTACGAAGTGGAGCACATCGTAAGGACACAACTTTCTTTAAAACACCCCGATCACTAATGCCTGCATACGTTCACGCGTGAACCAACGTTTTTTATTGACACAGTAGCTGCGTTTATGTGCCATGTGTTTACATAGTAGAAATTTTGAGGGAGCGCGCTGTCGCACCGGCACATGGATTTCACAGGTGCAGTCACGCGAAGGGTCAGCGTTGGTAAAACTCTCAAACTAGCACGATAAACTTGCATAACGATAAACTTGCGATAAAGAGCAGCACGATAAAGCGAGTGAGCGTTGAGGCGAGCGCACAGCGAACATTCTGCAGCGATGATCGCATTCCAGTGCCATCAATAGGTAGAATGCAGCCGATTTCGTGCAGCACACGTGCGAGTCCACGGCACTTTTGTAAAGGATCCTTCAGCTGCCCCACATTCTCTAGCATTGCGCTTCGCGCCATTCGTTTTTCAAGAGAGCCTAGGCATCGCGTCTTATCAGTAATAACAACCTCATCTGCATTGCAGCGTCTACAATGCAGGCGAGGCGACGAAGTGCAAACGTAGTAGCGTTCGCTGAAGACTTAGCGGCATAAATGGAAAAATAAAAACACGGTAATCGTTCTAACACTGCCGTAAACATAGCGCGATTGCTTACCTTCTGCGTCGGACAGCCGCAATCCACCGCCGCCGTCGCTATCGCTCATGAAATAGCACCGGAAGCTTGTAAAATTGCGTTGCAGGCGAGTTTTTGTATGTGTTTTAGCATCCAACAGCGCAGCAGTGATTTTCTGACGTCTATGAAGCCCGACAGACTCGTTAAATCATGATGAAAAACACATCCATCCGTGCACTCGCGAACACGCTCGCGGAAACGCTGGTCGCCCGAACCCGTCAACGCTTCTGAGCCGTGGCTGCAGATGGCGTCGTCGGCGCTTTGCGCATCGTTCTTTTCTTGCTTCTCGCTTGTCAATGTTTGACCGCTCGTTTATATTTGAACGCTGACCGTCTTGCCGCATTTCGGTTCCTGTTTCAGTTTATCTCTGGCACGTCAGTTGCTTCAACACGCATGTTATGACAGAGTGCAGCTGGGACCGTTGACAGAGCCGTACCTCCGAGTCCTGTCACCAGAGCTGGCGTCTTCCGAAGCAGGCACCAGCGATCTCTGGCTGTCGGATATTTGCGAGATGTCGCATGAAACACTCGGCGTTTTGTTCAACGGTCTTGCCTCCAGCAAGAAAATCCACCGCCTCACTGTTGTCGTCTTGGGCGAGCCCGACCACGGAGTCGCTATTCTATGCGAGACACTGAAGAACAATCGATCGATACAAGTACTCCGCATACAAATCAGCAACGGCCATTCCGCGAACGAGATTCTACGCGCTCTGGCTGTGAACAGATCCATAGCCGAGCTTAAAATGAGGCTTTGGGTATCCCCCGCTGAGGAAACGATGGCAGCGTTTTCCGACATGCTGTCGCGCAACAACGCCATCACAAGCATTTACGTCGATTTTGATACAGATGACCCTTCAAGATTCCTGGAGGCATACGCTCAGGGATTGTCGAGTAACAGGCTGATCTTCAGTTTAAATTACTATGTCCGAGCGCGCACCTACATCCCGCCATCTTTGTGGGTACCGGTGCGAAGGAATAGAGCTGCTCTGAATCGCGCCATGGAGTTCGTCCTCGAGCGCCGACAAGAGAGGCACTGTGTAGAGTGCTTTGAACTGTTCTTCGGACGTCCCTGCCTGATAAGCAACCTGGTAGAAATCGCTGGCATGTCGGATGTCGAGGCACGGGTCGGCGTCGTTGCAGCCGAGAACCGACGGCGGGAGAAGTACCTCGTTTTCACAGGTGTCGTTCGACGTTCCGTGGTTTGCTGGCCTGCTGACGTCACGCAGATCAGCTCGCTGAACTGGGACTGCTGGAGCGCCATAACGCGTTACCTGAAAGTCACTGACGTTTGTTCTCGATAACCTCGAAGGTTGTTTTTTTTCGATTTTCTCTTAATAATAAAGAGAGTTACGAGCTTGAGGAAGTGTGGGAAAACATCGACTCCGTAGTCTATCTTGTTTTGAGTGCGGAGCACTATAGGTGATAGGGCTGTCGTCACATGTTCCATGTCATCTGCTGTCATCTCGCATGGTTGCTTGGCGTCACGTCGGCAAAGGCATGCATAGCATAGCCATGTATAAGAGGGCGGCAGACGAAAACATAGTCATGCTAGAGGGAGGCAGAGGAAAATGAGGGTGAGGAGGAGTGATGTAAGGAGGAGGGAAAGGAGGGGGGAGAGGGTAAATCGGGTATGCGCCACAGAAAGCGAGTATATGCCAAGCAGCTCCTAGCATGGCGTTGCTATGCATGGTACAGTATAGCAAGGGGGTGGGAAAGGGAAGTAAGAGTGAGTAATAGTGATGTGTGGGTGAGGAGGAAATAAAGGAAGAAGGGAGAGGGTAATGCATGGCATAGCCTTGTATAGTATAGTTCAGCAAGGGGATGAGAAAGGGAAGTAAGGGAGAGGAGGGCTGATATTAGGTTGAGGAGGAGGGAAAGAGGAGGTGAGAGGAGAAACCATAGCCTAGTCATGCATAGTACAGTAATAGCAAGAGGGTGGAAAAAGGAAGTAAGGGTGAGGAGGAGTGATGTGAGGGTTAGGAGGAAGGAATGGAGCAGAGTTGGTAATGTAGAACAAGATAAAGCAAGATGAAAGAAAGAAGACAGAATGGGATTCAGAAAAGGATGAAGAAAATAACCCACATCAAATATATCTCATCAATCAACTTGAATCGCTTCAAAATCGAGCTACGAGATTTATTCATTCTAAGTACTCATATGACGTCATCATATCGGCACTGAAAACAGAATGCGGATTATCATTACTCGCATCTATGGTCACCGCACTGCTAGCATTTGTTTTTTCACAAGTTCTTTTACAGCTCATTCGGCCCCTCACCATACAATCTGCCCCCGACACGCATTTCCAGTCGTACCGGTCACCCGCGACAAGTTGAGCGCCCGCGTGCGGCAACCGCCACTTTTTCGTCTTTATTCTTTTTTCGTGCAGGAACAGACTGGAACGGCCTTTCGAACGACATCACATCCATAACTTGTCCCTCCACATTTTTGACCACCATACCAGATTACTTTGCACTGTATTAAAATATATGGTTTTTGTTTTTTCATGTATGCACCCCTCCCCTTATGTAATAGCCCTTTAGTGGGGTCCTTAAGGGATAAAACCAAACGAAATGAAATGAAAGATTAAATGAACTCAATCTGCGTTTAGTGGCGCTTGCATGGCAGCCCCGCTGTTTACTCCAGTAGCACAGGCGTGGCACTGGCTTTCATTTTTAACGCTGAAGCTTTCACCGACTGTCACCTTCTTGAGTTTTCAGTCATCGTTGTCATGCGAGTGCGTGTTTGTACCACGGCCGCTATTTAGCGGCCGTGGTATGCGTATGCGTGTGTGGATTAAACGTGACAGCAGCATAAACCATGCCTTGCTCGCGTGGTTTATTGCGCGCCGGCAGCATGTTGAGATGAGACGATGTCGGTGAGGCGGAACACCACGGCTGAACTCTCTGAGTACGCTGTGTTACGCTCTTAATAAAATCAAAAGAAAAACATTGTTGATCCCTCCGGCATACGAATCGGTACAACACGAAAATGAACCGTGTCTTCACTGGAGTAGTTCATTGTTTATAGTAGATTTCACGTGGATGCACTCACGTTGACGCATAGTGGCACATCTCCATCCCGATGGCCAACGCCAAACATCGTAATTTAGCCCATACGATATCCGAAGTAGTTAACATACACGTAGACGCATCGTATGCTGAATCCCGCGCAATGATGGCATCAGCAAGCACATAACACAAGTACCCTAACGCACTCATTCAAAGCATCGGCATCGAGGGAGAGAAAAGCAAGGATGCGCGCTCCCCAATGGTAAGGCAACCTATGCCTGAGCTCATGTGTATGCCACACAACGCTTCAGCAACGCGAGAGGCAAAGTTCATGGCCTGAGCAGTGAACGAGGAAACGCGTTTTGCTTCCCTCTGGCGCATCTCTCTCTGCACCGAAAGCGAGAGAAATGCCAGCGGGAATCCGACTCATTCATTGTCTCGTGCTGCCCTCTGCCGTTTTGGTAGAGGCCGTGACAACCGGTATTGCCAGGAGCAAAGCCTCCGAGATGACGAGACGTTTTGCGACTTTTCCGCTAGGGGGAGAGCGCATGCGCGGGGGCGTCGTGATAAAGGCGGATTGTTTTTCAGTGTCAGGGCAATCCGCCTACGTTCAGGGAGTTGTCGTGGTCCAACACCACCAAAACGGTACGGCTGCTTGTGTCACTCGTACGTCTAAGCGCGCGACGCTCCTGTTCCCGTGGAGATGCGGTGTACGCGCCGTCCCTATCATATATCACGCGTCAGTCAAATTTGTATCATGGTGCTCCTCACTTCGTGGCTTGAAGAAAAACCGCCACCGCCACGCAGCGATCGTGGATCACATGTTAAAACCAGCCGATAGTGTACTAGAATAATATCTAGTACACTATAAGTAGGTCTCCGCGTTTTCAGAGTTTATTTTTCTTGAAATTCGGAGGGTGTTTTTCAGAGTTTATTTTTAGGTGAAAATTCGACGTTTATCGGAGTTTATTTGTCGTAAATTCCCAACGCTCCGAAATTCGGATATTATGTTTGTATTATTCTGGATAATTTAGTATCTTAGGTGAAATGATGTCTGAACCCGAAAACATTAGAACACACGAAGCATACTGGAGCTGTCTGGAAGGTTTGAACGCACGACAACTTATAGCACAAGCACAAATGCTTGTTGCAATAGACGAAAGAATACTTTACGAGGTCCGTGTATTCGATGTCGTCTGGAGCGCCCCAGTGCCGTCAGGGGCCGTATATCACGATGACGTCTCGCGCTCCCGGGGGCCCTACATACGTTGTCGTCTCTCGCTCCGTGCACCACAAGCCCTTTGTTAAATGTGCGA
This sequence comes from Rhipicephalus sanguineus, assembly GCF_013339695.2. Lineage (NCBI taxonomy): Eukaryota > Metazoa > Arthropoda > Arachnida > Ixodida > Ixodidae > Rhipicephalus > Rhipicephalus sanguineus. The sequence continues at coordinate 21,367,729 of NC_051185.1, forward strand.
TGCTGAGGTGTAGAAAAGCTTATAGCGACTGACCCGGCCAATGTATCAATGAAGCATAGAACATTCCCCTTCGAAAAAGAATGGGACAGGGTCGTACTGGCCGTTAAAATCGGAGGTCATCGGATAAATTCGTATGGTCACCAATTTTACCGGCAAGTCTTTATCGGATTTTTTAGGATTTATTCAAAAACACGGAGACCTAACTATAAGCCAGCCCACGCAGCTGCGTCGCAGTAAAGCGTCCTCATTGATAGCGCGCATAGCGCCACGAGCGGAGACGCTCCATTTCAAAACACCGCGTCTCTTAGAGAGCCAGAGTGACAACCAACATAGTGATCATTACGGATGAAAGACGCCGCCCCACGAATAAAACCAAAACTGAGCGGAAAATTATCTCATCTGTAATCGGTCGCGAGACACAACCTAAAGGGTACTCTCCGCCATGAACGCAAAGCAGGCGTGAACGCTAGCCGAAGGGGGAGAGTAGAAGAAGACGATAGGAGAGGGTGGTGAACAGTTCGATCGCGCTATAGTGTACTAGAATAACACATTATTCGAGTGCATTATCTAGCATCTGGATGCTATTTAAAAAAAATAGAGGAGGCACTGACTGAAACTACCGAAAGACTCACTGTCGGCGCTCGTTATTGTCATGATGCAGTGCTTCACTTCACCGATCCCAGAGGGCGACACCGCCTCACGCCAACCAAGGTCACTGTGAAAGGAAAAATGTGTTAGAAATATGAAGTCGCATTTGTGAAACCGCATGCATGAGTGGTAGCGCAGTGAGTAGAGCGCCCGGCACCTATCGTCAAGGAACGAGAGGTCGTGGGTTCGACTACCAGGTCATCCGAATCAACGAAACTTTTTGTTCTTGTTTTTCTTTGTCATCTGTATTTCACTGACGACGGAAATACGTCACTGAAGTCCTGAAGGGCCCCGGCATGAAACACGTTCGCGGTAAAATACATTTCCCACAAGCTTCAGCCTTTAATATTATACTGCGCTTTAAACAATTACACAAGAAACGTTTAGAGCAATTGTAACACTTATATCTCAAGTAGCGCTCACTTCTGTTTTGCGACGTTCGATATTACCAACGGCCAGCGCTATGATGATGTCATGGGAAAGCAGTTGATTCAGTTATTGAACACGTGAGACTGTGAGTCACGCAAGGCGACATTGCCGCCTTTAGGGGTGGGTGGCGGTTGCCCACCCTCTAATCACCTAAGGGGGTCATGTAGCGCGAAGGCAAGATAACGCTGGTCATTAAGAGTAATAGACCGGACTCCAAGAGAGGTCAAGCTCGCGAAGGGAAGGCACAAATTTAGGTGGGAAGATGAGAGTAAGAACTTTGCGGGGATAAAGTAGCCGCCGCAAACACAGGACCGGGTCGATTGACGAAACATAGGACAGCCATTTGCCCTGCAGTGCGCGTAGTCAGGTTGATGATGATAGTTAATGACGATAGCGATGATGATGGTGATTATGATGGTACATCATCATCCTATAGGCGTGCACAACCCCGTTATATTATGCTGTCGTATGCACGGTAATTTCTGCCGACCACTCGCCGCCGAATGTCGAACGAACTGCTCCATTTTCTTGGCCCTAAAGTACGGGCAACACCTCCTCTATTTTTTTTTTTTATTTCCAGTGCCAACGCTCCCTCCTCAATGGGAACCACGGAGGAAGGAAAGAAATGGGAACCGTTGGTCCGCCATTGTTCAGGAGCGGTCGCTGTGCGACGCCACCTAAAGGGTACGACTGTTGGCGTCACACGTGCGTCTGAGCGCGTTTCTATGGAGATGCGGTAGACGCGCCGTCCGTCTTCTACATCACGTGTGTGTCAGATTTGTTCCTTCGTATAGGCCTCCCAAGCTCGGCCAGGGGGCGCTGCGTCGCACGCGTTTCGCCGCCTTTCTTGCGAAAACCGGTCGCTCCTGTCCCCACACCAGCCTTTTGACTGCGCTGTCTCCGCACGTTCAGGCACCCTGCACGCGCTGTTCTCTGCTCGCCGTGCACGTGCAGCTTCACGTGTCGCTTGCTCTGAAGGTTTAGAAAGATCCCAGAGATGGAAAAAAACGTTTTAACGGTGGGAATCTTACCAGAGGAGGACGGTTGATCGACCACCTTTTCGGGACCGAGCAGGTCGTCAAGGGCGATGCTGTTTGTGCGAGCGCTACGTGCGTGCAGATGCTGAACGGGCACATTTCTTTGACATGAGTAGGGAGGTGACTGCGCGAGTTCTGTAATTATGTTACCGGTAAAACGCACATTCGTTGCGGCAGTCGTGTCTACTCGGAGCTGTCAGCAACCATCCAGCACGCTTTCGCTTGCGTTTTCTATTGATAACTTTTCAATTGCTTGGATGCCAAGTTTGTCGGGCGGCTTTAAATTTATTATGAGCTCAGTGTGAAGAGCATAAATTTACATCTGCCCTGTTAAGTCACTGGCTGCATCGCAATGCGCAGTGTTCAGTTTCGTGGGAGTTTCACTTTTGCCGAGGTTTGCATCGAATGATAACAACGTCGGATCGCAAGTTTAATGTCGCCTTGGATTTTTTTAGAGCTCCCTTTGACAGCATAATGATATACGCAGACAAAAAATAAATATTTCATGCCCACTTCGACGATGCATATTTCTTGCAGAGGCGTGTTTCATTTCGAATAATATCGACGCCTGATCACGCACCGTGTTCGCTTATTCGAATGTCGCTTTGGTTGTTTCGACAGCTCGCTTGGTCAGCATCATACTATACAGGGGCGTAGCCAAGGGGGGGGGGGGGTCAAACCCTCCCCGAAAATTTTCAATTTTGCTTGCGTATATGTACACGCACACATACAAACGCACGCACAAACATACATAAAGTATGGTTGGACCCCCCCCCCCCCCGAAAAAATTTCTGGCGACGCCCCTGATACTATACAATACCCACTGGGATCGCGCATGTTTATGATTATGCCGAGATTTGTGCCCAATAATAAGCGCATCTGAATTCGCGAAGCCATCGAAAATTTAATTGCCACCTTGGTTATTTTTTCAGCTCGTTTCCAAAGCGGCATGCAAGGCTTTTTATTACGTGCCGAACGCATGACATTAATACGAGGCACGCCGTGGTGGATTAATTCGGATTAATTTCGGCCACCTGAGTTTCTTTAACGTGTACGTAAATCTAAGTACGCCGGTGTTACTGCATTTCGCTCCCATCGAAATGCAGCTGCTGTATGCGTGAATCGAACCCATGACCACGATTTTAGCAGCGCAACACTTCAACCTTCTAAGCAATCACGGCGTGTCGCATGCAAGGCCAATATAGTGTAAACATGCAGCTTAATTCTGTTTACAGGGAGCCGCGACGGGAAATGTACCGCAGTCAGCTGAATTAAACACTTAGTACTCACGGTACGTTATTTAAACTGTGGTGTAATAAGCCCAAATGCTCCGCTGCTGTAACATTACAAATGGTTGACTCGGAAAGCCAGCGCGCAATCTCGAAACGTACAGCGGCTGTCTATTTGTTGTAACTTCGGTTCACAAACGCACTTCCCTTTCAATTGAGCACGATCATCGCGTTTCTCCCCGTTAATAGTTCGTAATACTGTGTACGGCAAAAAGTGCTTCAAGGTGACAAGGCCGCGAAAGCATCGCGGCGAACTGCCATAATCCACTCTTGACGCCTCTGCTCCTCGGACTGCTTGCATTGGAAACGGTAGAACATGACAGGAAGTTTTCGGCTCTTCGACATTTTTAAACTTTTGTGACAGTTCACAATGCAGCAGGACTGCGTGCCTGCTTTCGAGTACGACGAAGGAATGGCAGCCATAGCTTGAAAAATGCGAGATAAAAGCCCGGGGAGCACGTTCTCCGCGCGCGCGATGGGAAAACCAAGCAAGAGCGACCCGTCCCAGCTACCGGAGTTTTCCCCTCTCTCCGCTGGGGCGGCGGACGGCGCTGCGCAAACTTCAGCGTTGGAGGCCTATACGCCTTCGTTTGTCCCTCCAAACATGGAGGGGGGAAAAATTAGGAGGGAACGCGCCTAGCGTCTACAAGCCAACCTCCTCTGAAGCCGCTACCTCTGCGTGTTCGTGGCACAATTCCCAGCATGCTCCTGTTTCATTTTTTTTTATGACTCGGCTTCAATATTCTCACGTGATAGTTTTTTTTCCTCCATGGCTCCAAGCAATGCCGCCGCCGCCGCCTCACAGCGTTCGTGTGGCACATTCTAAAGAAGCAGTTCAATTTCAAGTTCGAGATGTGGCCTTCACTGCATAAATTTTTTGGCGAAGTACGAACTGCGCCCGGCCGTTACGCGGAAGTTATTTTATTGCGAGGGCGAACAGCGTACAAAAGCTCAACGGGGCGTTCAGCCCCCTGCGACATCGACAGCACTATGACGCTTTGCGCTCGCACACGCAGCCATGTTTTTTTTTTCTCCATGGCACGCAGCAGCGTTGCTAGAGTGTACACTATACTCGGAGACAACTTTCTGTGCCAATGAAGGGAAAACTACAGAGCCACAATGCACGTATCCTACCACTAATTAATGTAGTCCCACAATGGCGTCTTTATTTTCTGCGTGGGATATATAAAACACTCCTTCATTTTCTACATGTAGCTTTTTGAGGCGGAACGCAGCGCACACAAGCGAGATATTTGCATTTCTTTTACTTTATGCGTTGTTACTTTGCGTTTTTGCGTGCTTGAAAAAGTCGCGCCTTTTACCCGTACCCATAGAGTTTCCTAAAATTAACTAGAGGGGACTCTGGCGCTGCGATCGTTCAGCTACCATGGGAATGATGGGTATACTCGCGGACAACTTTTCTTGGCAATGAAGGGAAAGCTACAGGGGCGGAGCGTCTGCACATGTACTGCTACGCGAAGTAGTCCGGTTTGGCGCGCGTCTCGTAACGCCGTGGAAAGTGATGGCTAGCGTTGAATTTTGACGCAAACGCTGCTTAGCGTCTAAGGTACGAGTAAAAGGCGCGACTTTTTCACGCACTCAAAAACGCAAAGCGACAACGTATAAAGTAAAAGAAATACAAATATCTCGCTTGTGAGTGCTGCGTTCCGTCTCAAAAAGCTACATCTAGAAAATGAAGGAGTATTTTTTATATCTCACACAGAAAATATGGACGCAATTGTGGGACTACATTCATTAGCGGTGGGATACGTGCATTGTGGCTCTGTAGCCTTCGCTTCATTGCCAAGAAAAGTTGTCCGCGAGTATAGTACACAAATTTGCCTAGTCTTCGTGCTTACGGCTTCAAACGTACTTGTGGCTTTGTTTATTGCTATGTTTTGCTTTTCTTTTGGATAAAAGAATGGATCGTTGTGAACTTCGTGACCAGATTTGAATCGCTGAGCCTAAAGAAGATAAAGTGGCGAAGTGAAACTGCTGACTTTTACTGAAATTCGTTTTGCGACAAAGCGGCTGCAGCCGACGCAGAGCCAAACAGAGCCGAAAGTACGAAGTTCAGACAAATTTGTGTACTACCCATCATTTCCATGCTGGCTGAAGCGTCATGCGTTGCAGCTCCCATAGACACTAGCGCCAGAGTTCCCTCTAGTAAGTATTGTAGGAAACTCTATGCCCGTACCCACGGTGTAAGAAAAATAATTTCTTACACCGTTAGGGGGTCGTAACTCCTCAGGATCCAATAAAGTTCGTTGTCTGTCTGTCTGTCTGTCTGTTACACCGTGCCCGTACCTTAGACGCTAAGCAGCGTTTGCGTCGAAATGCAACGCTAGCCATCACTTTCCACGGCGTTACGAGACGCTCGCCAAACCGGACTACTTCGCGTAGCAGTACATGTGCAGACGCTCCGCCCCCGTAGCTTTCCCTTCATTGGCTGTGTTCCAATTCTGGACAGCACCGTAGACAGTCTACGCTGACAGCTTAGAAGACAGCGTCGAGGTCATGTTGTCCGACAAATGGAACGCGTCTAGAAGACGTCTACGTGACGTGACGCCACCTCGCGTCGAGAAGAGAAAGCTAAGAAAAACAAACGTAAATGTCCTTTCTTTAGCCTCTTTCGTGTTGAAACCTATTAAAAAATTAACGCAGCTTACATTGAGCGCCTGGAAACGCGCCTACTGGTGCACAGACGACCATACCGGCGAGATCCGAGCTACGCGAGCATTGCGCTGAGCCGCCATCTTGTTTGGACAGCAAAGTAGCCTGCATCGTTTTTGTCTTTCTCGAAGCTGTCTATTTTGCCGGCTACGTGAGAATTGGAATGGGACTTAAGATGGCCGCTGTCCACTTAGCTGTCTATTTAGCCGTCTACGGTGAGTATTGGAACACACCCATTGCCACAGAAAGTTGTCCCCGAGTATAGCGTCGCTGTGGAGCGTCCCCGTTGGTAGCCCGCACAGCGCCGCTATAGCGCCGCGAACAGAGACGCGCCATCTCAAAAGACAGCGTCTCTTGGAGAGCCAGCGTACGCCCAACTACCGTGGCACCGTGCAGTCGAGTTTTCACGTGAGACTGTAGCGCCAGAACGCACAGCCTAGCGGATAAAAAAAGCAACGTTGAGACGGCCCTGGGACAAAAGCAAACGAGATGCGCGCCTCTCCGCCTCTGCACGAGTGTGCATACTGTGGCCGGGCCAGAAGGAGCGATGCGTGCGAGCGTCTGTTTTCTGCCTGCCCCTTGCGGCCAATGTCAGCCAACTTGAGACGGCCCACAGCGAGCAACGCAGCTCCCTCTGGTCAGTGGAAATAGAGTTACTCTATATGGCTCCCATAGGACCCATATCCCTGCGGTAGCATATACAGTAACTCTAATCACGAAGGATGCGAGACGCCGCCCCACGAATTTGAACTCAACAGTACAAAAACTTACCTGACATCCGTCGCGAGGCACCACCTAAGGGATACGCTGCCCCATGAACGCAAAGCAGGCGCGAAGGCTAGCCGAAGGCCAGAGTACAGAAGGTCGAGAGGAGAGGGTGCTGAACGGCTGGATTGGGCGCATCTGTATTCCATTGAAAAGATAGGGGAGGCGCTGGTACGGGCAACGCCTCGTGCATTTTTTCAATGCCAGACAGATGCGCCTGATCCAGCCGTTCACCACCACATCCACTTGCCCTTTCCTACTCTTCCCCGTCGGCTAGCCTTCGCGTCTGCTTTGCGTTCATGGGAGAGGGTATCCTTTAAGTGGTGCATCAGGACGGACGAGGTAATTTTTTGTTCAGTTGTGTTCAGATCCGTGGGACGGAGTCTTGCATCCCTCATGATCACCATGTTGGCTGTCACATTGGCTCTGTAAGAGAACCGGTGTCTTGAGATGGCGCGTCTCCATTCGTGGCACAACGTTACTATAATACATCTAGTAACGTTGTTCGTGGCACTATGCGGGCTACCAACGGGGACCCGTCACTGCAACGCTGTTGCATGCGCTGCCTTTAATATGAGCGACACGAGCGTTCTGAGGTGGCGAAGGCATTGCTTCGAGCCACAAAGGAAACAGCACGAAGGCACAAATCTGACAGACGCATGATACTGGAGAGGAACAGCGCGTCTATCGCATCTCCATGGAAACGCGCTCAGACGCACGTGTGACGCAAGCAGTCCTACCTAGAGTTACTGTATATGCTAAGCCATGTAGAGTAACTCTAGTCCTGCCCTTTAGGTCGCGTCGCACCACGACCACTTGATCTAAGCCCATTGAGGAGCGAGTGTTCGCACTGGCATTGAAAAAAATAGAGGAGGTGTTGGTACGGGCAATGACTGCCCCTGAGCTTCTCCGTGGCGCGCAAGCAGACGATTCCTTCCATATGTCATATGTGTACGCAACTAAATATGGTTGACGTGCCCATTGTTGCCGGAGCAGAAAGAATTACGCTTTCTGCTCCGGTCATCTCGTTGACTACGCCTCATTGGCGTAGTCAGGGAGAAAGGCGGGGGGGGGGATGCTTGAGTGGGTTCAACCTCGAATTATTTTAGTTTTGCGTGTGCATATATACACACATATATATGAACACATGCACGAATATATATAAAGTTTGGTTGAAAGCCCACCGAAAAAATTTCTAGGCCCTACGTCACGTTCTGTCAAATCGACATCAACATCACGAGCAACGCTTGCCAATCCGCCATTACAGCTGCGTAAAGAACGTCCTTGGAAAGACGAAGCGATGTCACACGGCGAAGATCCCGACGCCTCATCCGTCATTCCGTGGACGGCACAACTCGACTTAGACAGGCCGTGCGGCGCGGTGAGTTCGGGTGAAATGTGCTGGCTGCTCAAAGAATTCCCGGCGTGGAATTCAGCGATCCACGCACTCGACATTGACCTGGACGAGACAGCCCAAGGAACGCTGCGTCTGCGCTACCTTCCCGAGGCACAAGAAAAGGGAGACTATGTGACCGCCGCTCGCGGGGCATCGGTTGTTGTGTCCTCGCTGCTGTGTCAACACCTTTGCATCCAGGAGGTGTACTTGAAATGCGCCATTAGTACCGACACTCCGCCGGAACAGCCTTCCTTCCCCATCTACATGCGCCGTCAGTCGTCAAGCCCGGCTTCTCGTAGCCTCCGCTTGTTGCGCATCACCGAGAGTAGTGCTCACCTAGATCTGCGAGACATGGACGCCGTCATCGGCCTCGAGACGCTATGCATCAATATTGGCAGTTTCAGCCAGTCTTTTGCCTCCAAAATAGACGCGCTCCTGGAGCGCAACCGCAACACTATGAGAAGTTTGGAAATCTTCGAGGCTCGACCGGGGCCGAACAAACTGAGAATGGTAGAAGACCTCGCCGCTTGCAAGTTCCTGGCACTCAGGTCGTTAGATACCAATGATACCGTAATGCCGGACGTCGAAGGAATGGTGAGCCTCTTGCGTGGTTCGACTGCGTTGAAGGAAGTCACTGTGGAGCCGATGCTTCCGCGGCAACTTTTACTCATCGCGAAAGCCCTTGAAACCAACTGCTGTTTGACGAAGCTCTCGCTGGACGTCAAGACGCGCTGTTCAATCGAAGAACTGTTCGGAGCGCTTGAAGTCAACAAACACCTGAAGGAACTTTTTCTGTGCAGCTTCCTAACTGTAAAGCTCACCAGGAGCTGCGCGCGAGCCGTGGCTTCTGCCTTGGAGAACAACAATTGTCTACAGACACTCTGCATGAAAAGAATGCGTTTGCCTCACGGCGAGATGGGACAGTGGGCTGAAGCCTTATCGAAAAATTGCACTTTGGAACTTCTCCGCATACGTTGCCGATACATTCGCGTGAGCGACGTTTCGGAGCTGTGCAAGGCTCTACGAGTTAACAAAACTCTCAAGACAGTGAACCTTTCGGAAATCAGGGGTTCAGAAGAAGAGAGGTGAGTGCTAACGCCGCCTTTCCGGTCTCATTTGTATTATTTTCACCGCTGAAGTTGTTCATGCTAACTCATTCGTCATCTGCACCAGTACATGATGTCCAAATGATTTTACACGTTGAATGGAGCATTCCTTAGAAATGTAATATTATTTGCTTCGTTACGTGCACGTGCTGTACAGCTAACCAATCCTGAGTGAGTACCCGCCGCGGTGGTCTAGTGGTTATGGTGCTCTGCTGACCCGAAGGTCGCGGGATCGTATCCCGGACATGGCGGCCGCACTTCGATGGAGGCGAAATGCCCGAAGCCCGTGCACTTAGATTGCGGTGCACGTTTAAGAACACCAAATGGTTCAAAATTTTCGGAGCCCTCCACCACGGCGTCCCTCTTAATCATATTGTGGTTTTGGGACGTAAACCCCATGATAAATAGGGGGCGCGAATGACACGGCACACAAGAAAATATGGACACAGGACAAGCGCGTCGTCCTTTGTCCATCTTTTCTTTTGTGCCGTGTTAATCGTGCCCCCGTTTCATCATGAACCAACACCAACTCGCCCAACTTTTCATTATGCTGTAAAACCCCAACAATTGTATAATAACCAATCTTGAGCGAATAATATATTGGTGCGTTCTTTTCTTGCCTCTCGCTTGTCGATGTTTGACTGTTCGTTTATATTTGAACGCTAACCGTCTTGCCGCCTTTCGGTTCCTGTTTCAGTGCATCTCTGGCACGTCAGTTGCTTCAACAAGCCTGTTACGACAGAGTGCAGCCGGGACCGTGGACTGAGCCGTACCTCCGAGTACTATCACCAGAGCTGGCGTCTTCCGAAGCAAACACCCGCGATCTCTGGCTGTCGGACATTTGTGAGCTGTCACATGAAACCGTCAGCGTTTTGTTCAACGCCCTTGCCTCCAGCAAGAAAATCAACCACCTCACTGTTGACGTCTCGGACGAGCCCGATCACCGAGTCACTCTTCTATGCGAGACACTGAAGAACAATCGATCGATCCAAGTACTCCGCATAGAAATCAGCAACGGCCATTCCGCGAACGAGATTCTACGCGCGCTGGCTGTGAACAGATCCATAACTGAGCTTAAAATGAGGCTTTGGGTATCCCCCGCTGAGGAAACGATGGCAGCGTTTTCTGACATGCTGTCGCGCAACAACGCCATCACAAGCATTTATGTCGATTTTGATACAGATGACCCTTCGAGATTCCTGGAGGCATACGCTCAGGGATTGTCGAGTAACAGGCTGATCTTCAGTTTAGGATACTGTGTCCCTGCCAGCACCTACATCCCGCCATCTTTGTGGGTATCGGTGCGAAGGAATAGAGCTGCTCTGTATCGCGCCATGGACTTCGTCCTCGAGCGCCGAGAAGACAAGCACTGTGTAGAGTGCTTTGAACTGTTCTTCGGACGTTCATGCCTGATAACCAACCTGGTAGAAATCGCTGGGATGTCGGATTTCGAGGCACGGGTAGGCGTCGTCGCAGCCGAGAACCGACGGCGGGAGAAGTACCTCGTTCTTACGGGTGTCGTTCGACGTTCCGTTGTTTGCTGGCCTGCTAACGTCATGCAAATCGACTCGCTGAACCGGGACTGCTGGCGCGCCATTACGCGTTACCTGAAAGTCACTGACGTTTCTTCTCAGTAACCTCGACGGTGTCTTTCTTTTTATTTTCTCTTATTAATAAAGAGAACTACGAGCTTGAAGAAGTGTGGGAAACTTGTCTCCGTAGTGTATCTTGTTTTAAGTGCGGAGCACTTTAGGGGATAAGGCTGCCGTCTCATGTTTCATGACATCTGCTGCCACCTAAGGTCGCTGCTTGGCGCCTTGTAGGCAAAACCATGCATGCCATAGCCATGTATAGCATGACCATGTATAATATAGCAAGAGGGCGGGAAAGATAATTGAGGGTGAGGAGGAGTGATGTGAGGACGAGGGAAAGAAGGAGGGAAATGAGCAGAGGGTAAAGCGGGTATGCGCCACAGAAAGCAGGTGCACGCCAAGCAGTTCCTAGCCTGGCATAACTATGCGTAGTACAGTATTACAAGGGGGTGGGAAAAGGAAGCGGGGGTGAGGAGAAAGGAAAGGAGGAGGGGAGAGGGCAATGCATGGCACATCCTTGTAGAGCATAGTTCAGCAAGGGGATGAGAAAGGGAAGCGAGGGAGAGGAGGGCTGATGTTAGGTTGAGGAGGAGGGAAAGGTGAGAGGATAAACTATAGCATAGCTATGCACATTATAGAATAGCAAGAGGGTGGGAAAGGGAAGTGACGCTGAGGAGGAGTGATGTGAGGGTTAGGGGGAAGGAAAGGAGGAGAGTTGGCAATGTAGAAGGAGATAAAGAACGATGAAAGAAAAAAGAATCGCAGTAGTCGCAGTAATCGTAGTAGTCGCAGCAGCAGCAGCAGTAGAAGTAGCACCAATAGTATTAGAGGCAGTGGCATATAGTAGTAGTAGTAGTAGAAGTAGTATTAGTAGTAGTTGTAGTAGTAGTAGTAGTAGTAGTAGTAGTAAAGTGGTTTTTAATTTCAGGAAATACATACAGAAGTAGGGTAGGCAGAGGAAAATTATTACTGATGGCCGTTGTCTTAACCGTCATGAAGAGGATATCATCATCATCTTGGCCCATCCCCCGGTGTGGGTGTGTGCCAGAAGTTCAAGATTCTACTCTGCTGTATTCTACGCAGTGTAATTGTCTAGCTCGAGCAGCTGACACCTGAAAGGCGGACGTTCCTATGATTACTACTTCGTGGAGCTACCCCAAATGATAATGTCGCTGCAATATACAAACCTAATACAATCTTCTAGCGTGTAGCTAATTATCCTTCTCCGCTCAACTAGTCGCTCGCATAGTTTGCTGGCGATATTACGTGGGAAACGCAGGCTCGGCTCTCGTGATATGAACGTGAGTAAAAACTTGGAGGAGCTTCGCCTTCAAGAGTAGAACGCGATAGCGTAATCGGGCCCCATGCGCATCGCCTTCTCAATAACTAGCCTAGCTTCGGTTCTCAGTGCATGCCTCAATCGCGCCGCAAGGAAACGAACGACTGTGCGTGTAACATTGGCCATTTCAAACTATCCCAGAATGCCTAGTGCAAGTACAGTTGTTAAGTGCCCACTACGCCATAATTATTCCTTTTGCGAATCAGCGAAGGGCCCACTACGCGTCCGTAAGGCAACACGCGAACCTACGCAGCTGCTCACTTTGTTGATGCTTTTACAGCTGATGATGATTAAATATGTCATAGCGCTTTGTAATGGGTGGGCCTTTAAAACACCCATTCGTTGAGCAATTCACATGTTATGACACCTGGCACGATTCTGCGCATCTGTCACGCAATATTACATGAGCTAAGGAGACTCCTTCCACTACATGACATTTATATAGCGTTTTTTTTGTGCGTGAAGCAGTTTCAAGCAATATTGTGGCTTTGTGGTAGAACACCTGCTTGCCACGCAGACGGTCTGGGTTTGATTCTCACTCGAACCGAGTATTTTTATTATTTTATTTGCATCTTTCTCAGTTTTCCGGTCATGGACAAGATGATCAGTTTTCGCTCACAACCACCGACGCGGATACCGCAATTTCTGCGAAACGAGCTCTTTAAATGAGAAGCCTCGGCGTCTTGGTTGTTTAGTTGGTTCCGCAGTGACCTGGCACAACCCGCCCTGGCTGATGGGCTGTGAGTCGGGCGTGACATGTGTTTAGACATTAAAGAGTACAAAAACGAAGAAAAAAAGAAAAGAAAACAAGGCTCAAACCCCAGTTACTGCATCGTATATATGAAAAATCCTTCAACACGGCGTGCCTCTGAAGCCATCGTTTAGACGAGTGGTCTTGTCTTCAAGGCAGTGGTCTTGTCTCGAAGAAAAGAAAACCACTTGCCGAAACATTTGCTTCAGCGACACCCCGTGTTCAAGGATTTTTTATCTCTTCAATCGTCCATCGTCCCCTGAGCTTCTGGTTATCTGGATTTGCGTTGCGTATAGTAAAATAAATGTTAAATGTTACGGCGTTATTGAACATATTGATTGCTTATAAAATGCTATAGAAAGAACACTGCGAAAAAAGAAGAAGATGCTATTAGATGAACTTCAAAATCTTGTTTTCCTCCAAGTATGGCTCACACCCACTTCAATGGGCGTGGTCTAAGACGATTGACTCTATAACGAATGATCAAGGACTAGGCAAATGAAAGAAAAATGTTATTGGACGTTGAAACAGACAAAGATGCAGATGGGGGCATTATCGTAGTTATAGGTATGAACACTCCGAACAAAAAAATGCAAACACTGATGCTGAACACGGACCCAGGCTATATTATATTCAGTCGTTGCTTTCTCAAGAACGCGAAGACATTTAATGCTTCCATATGTATTGTTCAGAAATACAGGCTGTTGGCTGGCAACAGTGCAAAGCTGGTATTCGACTCGCGTAACAAATGGGAATTGGTGATACCATCTGCCAATACATTGAAATACATTGCAGTTGCTATTTGAAGGACCTACCCGCCGCGGTGGTGTAGTGGTTATGGTGCTCGACTGCTGACCAGAAGGCAGCGGGTTCGAATCCTGGCCTCGGCGGTCGCGCTTCCATGGGGACAAAATGCAAGAGGCCCGTGTGCTTAGACATAGGTGCACGCTAAAGAGCCCCAGGTGGTGGACATTTGCGGAGTCCTTCAATACGGCGTCTCTCAATCATATAGTGGTTTCGGGACGTAAAACGCCAACATTTATTACTATACTTGAAGTAACCAGCGACAGAGAACAGTGTCACGTATCTCAGGAGCGCTTGCAAAGTGTGATGGAGTTGGGAGAGTGAGCGAGGCGGGAGACCGTGGCGTCACGACAAACACCCTTTATAAAACACAACACGGCAAACAAGAAGTTAACACCAGAGATTAACTAGAGGTAACATATTCAAAAATGACCCGCGGTACAAATGAATACAACAAATACTTCTAACTAAACTCGGCCTGAGTGGCCCGAAAGTCTGGCAACTATGGCGTCTTGGTCTAGCGATGCAAATGGAACGGTCTTACTTCGCGTGAGTCCGTCGCCTCGCTTCCGCGCCAAAGTCGACGCTGAGTCCCGTCGATGCTACTCCTCGCCGTCTGGGAGTCGCCGTCGTCGAAGCTGCCGCCTCGCTAGTCGTCCTCGTCGCTGACCCGTCGGTCTTCGTTCGAGAACGTCGTCTCGTCCGGTTAGGCCTAACCCTCGGCCTATCCTCTTGGTGCCACTGGGTCAAACTGCCGACGTGGCTCTCCAGGTGATTGTCGGCGGGTTGCCGTCTCGTCGAGCTGTGGTAGTGCCGTAGGTGCCCTGCGAACTGCTGAATGAGGCTGCTGCAAGCTCGGGGAGCCTCACTTGGGTGACGCCAAGGTCGACGGCTACCCTCCCGAGCCTCTCGTGCCGCTGCCCCCAGAACGAGGCCCTACTTCTCTCGTCGCGGGTGCGACGCTGGCTTGTCACACCTTGCTCCTCGACGACCCCACCGAACAATGACTGCTTGATCCTCGGGGGTTCCGCACCTCAGTTCGGGTCGCGTGGCACGCGCCTTCCTCCGGCCAATGGCTTGCGTCGACGTGGCGGGGGTGCACACCATCGGGTATTTTTCCATTCCCCGCACACCATCGACGCCTTGCGCTATCCGGCGCGCGCCCCGTGCCCCTTTACTCATGACATTGGGCCCCCTTTTGAAGAGTTTTTTCGTAAAAAACTGCTTTCATCCTCCTCCTTGGGGTTACGGCCCTCTGCTCTTCTGATGGTGTCCCGTAGCTTGTGATGCGTGCTTTTTCCTTGCTTGGCTTAGGCTCACCTTCCCTTCACCACATCGTCGCACGCTTTCACTCACAATTTGTCTGCACTTCACAACACCACTATCCTTGGTTCTACCCACCACATGTTCATTGTCCAAAACACTATAATCCATACCAAGGTACCACACTTCACAATGACACAACCAAAAGCTTCATTGGCGACTTTTCACAAATTGCTTCACATCTCTATATATCCCTGGCCAAAATGCCTCTCTCGTCACTTCTCTTCGCAGGTTCTTTGCATCTCTGAACCCATTCGCGTAGAAATATTCTAAGATTGCCTGCCTATAACATGTTGGCACCATCAATTGTGTGACGAGTGTTCCGCTTTTCCAGAACCTCCGGAAAATCAAATCATTGATCGATTCGTAAAACACTCCGTCTCTAAACCCTTCTCTTGTACATTTACGGCCAACCCTATCTCTCGCATGCCTCAGGGTTCTGTCACACCTTTGTTCTTTCGAGAACTCCTCTGAGGTTACCCCTACCTGCTCCAAAATTCTCGATCTACTCTCGCGTTGTCCTTCGCCACCCACATTTTTCGCTCTAACTTCTGAGCTTTCAGGGCTTTTGTTTGCCTTCTCTTTTCTCCTGTACTGTTTTCTTGGCCTGACATAGCCACCTGGCTGCGCTGTGTCGTCCACCCTTCGTACCCCTGGCCTATTTCCTAAGATCACGTCATAAATTGGATCCTCCATACACTTTGCCGTAATTTCTCCTACGAAGTAAGGGGTCTCCAGCCGTATCTTGGCCTCTGGTAGTCTCACCTTGGACCCATCTGCAAAAACCACTGTTCCTACTCTCCCCGTGAAATCTCGTTCCTTCACCAAGCTTCTCCTCACTAACACCGTATCTGCTCCTGAGTCCCTCAATACCGTTGCCCGTTTGCCGTTTACTTTACCTTCCACCACTGGCATATTAACCCCTTCCGACCTATCTATCACAGCACCGACCACCTCTTCCTTCTCTTCTGACCCTACTGCACATGCAGTATGCTCTAACGGTCTATTCCTGCACTCGTTTGCTTTGTGCCCCCTTTTCTGGCACAATTGGCATATCACGTGGGATTCTTGTCGACTAGTGCTTGTGCGGCAGTTCATGGCTATGTGCCCAATTCTGTCGCACAAGAAACACCGCTGCTGTGCCCTTTGTTTACCCATTGGGGCCTCACTGTTGCTCCCTTCTTCCTTACTGTTGTCCTTGTCTTTTTCCAAATTCCTTATCCCTTGTGCCTCCATGAACTGATCAGCCTGCTTGGCCATCTCCTCCACCGTGTGCAAGTTCCTTTCTTTCAAAAATACAGCTAATTGGCTGCTGCACCGATTTAGGAACTGTTCGCCAACCATCCTGTCGCGCACCCCTTCGTACGTTTTTTCCGTCTCGGACAATTCTATCCAACGATCAAAGTAGTTGGATAGTCGACATGCAAACTGTTTGCCAGTTTCTGAATTCTCGGGCTTACACGTTCGGAACTTGTCCCGGAAACCCTCGGCAGTTAGCCGGAACCTCTCCAATAAAGTCTTTTTTACAATATCGTAGTCCAGAGACTCGTGTGCTGGCATGCGCCCAAACACACTTAACGCCTCTCCCACGAGACACAAACTCAGAGCGTTTGCCCACTCGCCCTTCTCCCAGCCTTGCCCAATAGCGATCCTTTCGAATCGATGCAAGTATGCATCGAGGTCGTCCCTTCGCTCATCGAAGGGCGCCATCAGTTTACGCGGGCAAATTTGCCTAGGCCTGGGAATAGGCGAGTTGGCCGACGCTGACGTGGGAGTACTCGCGTTACTTGGGTCGCTGCGCGGACAAGCGTTCAGCTCGGCTAGCTTCAGCTTAAGCTCGAGGATCTCCTTTTCGCGCTCGTGCTGTTCACGCGCTTCGCGCGCACGTTCCTTTTCGCGCTCGCGTTCTTCACGCGCACGTTCCTTTTCGCGCTCGTGTTCTTCACGCGCACGTTCCTTTTCGCGCTCGTGTTCTTCACGCGCACGCTCGTACTCCGCTTCGCGTGCCCGTTCTTGCAGTGCGAGCTGCTTGTCATGCTCCTTCTGAGCGACCTCAAAAAACCTCGTCGTCTCCTCCTTATCCATCCCTAAGTCTTTGGCCACGGCCGCCAACTTCTCCCAATCCATCCTTGCAACCCCCGACGATACGTGACTGGGCCAAACGCTGGAAAAATCCTGGCAGGCTCGCCACTTATTATGTCACGTATCTCAGGAGCGCTTGCAAAGTGTGATGGAGTTGGGAGAGTGAGCGAGGCGGGAGACCGTGGCGTCACGACAAACACCCTTTATAAAACACAACACGGCAAACAAGAAGTTAACACCAGAGATTAACTAGAGGTAACATATTCAAAAATGACCCGCGGTACAAATGAATACAACAAATACTTCTAACTAAACTCGGCCTGAGTGGCCCGAAAGTCTGGCAACTATGGCGTCTTGGTCTAGCGATGCAAATGGAACGGTCTTACTTCGCGTGAGTCCGTCGCCTCGCTTCCGCGCCAAAGTCGACGCTGAGTCCCGTCGATGCTACTCCTCGCCGTCTGGGAGTCGCCGTCGTCGAAGCTGCCGCCTCGCTAGTCGTCCTCGTCGCTGACCCGTCGGTCTTCGTTCGAGAACGTCGTCTCGTCCGGTTAGGCCTAACCCTCGGCCTATCCTCTTGGTGCCACTGGGTCAAACTGCCGACGTGGCTCTCCAGGTGATTGTCGGCGGGTTGCCGTCTCGTCGAGCTGTGGTAGTGCCGTAGGTGCCCTGCGAACTGCTGAATGAGGCTGCTGCAAGCTCGGGGAGCCTCACTTGGGTGACGCCAAGGTCGACGGCTACCCTCCCGAGCCTCTCGTGCCGCTGCCCCCAGAACGAGGCCCTACTTCTCTCGTCGCGGGTGCGACGCTGGCTTGTCACACCTTGCTCCTCGACGACCCCACCGAACAATGACTGCTTGATCCTCGGGGGTTCCGCACCTCAGTTCGGGTCGCGTGGCACGCGCCTTCCTCCGGCCAATGGCTTGCGTCGACGTGGCGGGGGTGCACACCATCGGGTATTTTTCCATTCCCCGCACACCATCGACGCCTTGCGCTATCCGGCGTGTGCCAGGATTTTTCCAGCGTTTGGCCCAGTCACGTATCGTCGGGGGTTGCAAGGATGGATTGGGAGAAGTTGGCGGCCGTGGCGAAAGACTTAGGAATGAACAAGGAGGAGACAACTAAGTTTTTTGAGAACGCGCAGAAAGAGCGCGAAACCGAGTACGAGCGCGAGAAGGAGCGGGCGCGTGAGGCGCGGGAGCAGCATGAGCGCGAGAAGCAGATTCTCGAGCTCAAGTTGAAGTTAGCCGAAATAAATGTCGCTCCGCGCAACGACGCTAGTCGCGCGAGTACCCCGACGACGGCGTTGGCCAACTCGTCTACTCCCACGCCGAGACAAATTTGCCCAAGAAAGCTAATGGCACCCTTCGATGAGCGAAGGGACGACCTCGATGCCTATTTGCATCGGTTTGAGAGAATCGCCGTAGGG
The DNA here is from genome assembly GCF_013339695.2 of Rhipicephalus sanguineus. Classification (NCBI taxonomy): domain Eukaryota; kingdom Metazoa; phylum Arthropoda; class Arachnida; order Ixodida; family Ixodidae; genus Rhipicephalus; species Rhipicephalus sanguineus. The sequence goes on from NC_051185.1 coordinate 21,386,388, forward strand.
CAAGGCTGGGAGAGAAGCGAGTGGGCAAATGCATTGAGTCTGTGTCTCGTGGGAGAGGCCTTGAGTGTGTTTGGTCGCATGCCAGCTCAAGAGTCTCTAGACTATGACATAGTAAAGAAGACTTTATTGGAGAGGTTTCGGCTAACTGCCGAGGGTCTTCGCGAAAAGTTCCGAACCTGTAAGCCCGAGGATTCAGAAACTGGCAAGCAGTTTGCGTGTCGTCTAGCTAACTATTTTGATCGCTGGATAGAGCTGTCGGAGACAGAAAAGACCTATGAAGGGGTCCGCGACAGAATGGTTGCTGAGCAATTCCTCAACAGGTGCAGCAAAAGCTTAGCAGTATTTTTGAAGGAGAGGAAGCTAAGCACAGTAGAGGAGATGGCAAAGCAAGCGGACCAGTTCGTAGAGGCTCAGGGTCTAAGGAACTTAGAAAAAGGTGACAGAGACGATCACAAGGAAGAAGAGAGCAACAGTGAGGCCCCAAGTGGTAAACAAAGGGCACAGCAGCGGTGTTTCTTGTGCAATCGACCAGGGCATATAGCTATGAACTGCCGCACCAGCACTAGTCAACAAGAATCCCACGTTACCTGCCAATTGTGTCAGAAAAGAGGGCACAAAGCGAACGAGTGTAGGAATAGACCGGTAGAGCATACTGCGTGTGCAATGAGGTCAGAAGGGAAGGAAGAGATAGTTGGTGCAGTGATAGATAGGTCGGAAGGTGTTAATATGCCAGTTGTGGAAGGTAAAGTAAACGGCAAACGGGTAACGGTGCTGAGGGACTCAGGAGCGGATACTGTGTTAGTGAGGAGAAGTCTGGTGAATAAAAAGGATTTCACGGGGAGAATAGGCACAGTGGTCTTTGTAGATGGATCCAAGAAGGAGTTACCCGAGGCGAAAATAAGGTTAGATACTCCTTATTTCGTAGGCGTACTCACAGTAAAATGTATGGAAGATCCCATCTATGATGTGATATTGGGAAATAGGCCAGGGGTAAGAAGGGTGGATGACCCAGTACAGCGTGAGAAATATGCTAAACAAAGGAGACCGGGAACTGGAAGCCCCGAGAGCATTGAAGCTAGTAGGGGAAGTGGGAATAGCGAGGCACGAGGCAAGAATAGAGTGCCATTGTTGGAGTGTGTAGGGGTAACCTCTGAGGAGTTCTCAAATGAACAAAGGAGGGACAGAACTCTGAGGCACGCTATAGATAGAATTGGCCGTAAACCAACAAGAGAGGGATGTAGAGACGGAGTGTCCTACGAATCAGTCGAAGAGTTAATTTTCCGTAAGTTTTGGAAAAGAGGGACACTAATTAGACAACTGATGGTGCCCGCATGTTATAGACGGGTCATATTAGAACATTGGTATGCGAATGGGTTCAGAGATACACAGAACCTGCGTAGGGAAGTGACGAAGGAGGCATTTTGGCCAGGCATACAGAAAGATGTCAAGCACTTTGTGATTAGTCACCAATGAAGCGACCGATTGTGACATTGTGTAGTATCGTACCTGGTAGATTATGGTGTTCTGGACAATGAACATGTGGTTTGTAAAACCAATGATAGTGGTGTTGTAGGAACTATGTGCGGTGAAGTAAATTGTGAGTGAAAGTGCGTGACAAAGTGGGGAAGTGAAGGTGTGCATAGGTCAAGCAAGGAAAGAGGAGCACAAGCTACAAGACACTATCAGAAGAGCAGAGGGCCATAACCCTGAAGAGGAGGACCAAAGCAGTTTTTTAAGAAAAAACTCTTAAAAGGGGGCCCAGTGTCATGAGTAAAAGGGGCACGGGGCGCGTGCCGGACAGCGCAATGCGTCGATGGTGTGCGGGGAATGGAAAAGTACCCGATGGTGTGCACCACCCGCCACGTCGACGCAAGCCATTGGCCGGAGAAAGGCGCGTGCCACGCGACCCGAACTGAGGTGCGGAACCCCAGAGGAACAAGCAGTCATTGTTCGGTGGAGTCGTCGAGGAGCAAGGTGGTGGAAGCCAGCGTCGCGTCCGCGACGAGAGCAGCAGGGCTGAGTTCTGGAGGCAGCGTTGTGCATGCCCCGGGAGGGTGGCCGTCGACCTCGGGGTCTACCGAGCGAGGCGTCCCGGGCTTGCGGCAGCCTCAGTACGCAGTTCTCGAGGCACCTGCAGCACTACCACAGCTCGGCAAGACGACGGCGACCCACCAGCAATCACCGGAGAGCCACGTCGACAGTTCGACCCGGTGGCACCAAGGGGAGGCCAGGAGTTAGGCCTAACTGGACGAGACGGATGTTCTCGACGAAGGGCCGGAGGATCGGCGACGAGGAAGACTAGCTACGCAGCGGATCGATGACGACGACCCCAAGACGTCGACAGCAGCGGCGACAACTGGGCAGGGCGTCGATCTTCGCATCGAATCGAGGCGACGGGCAACACGAACCGTAAGAACGTTCGATTCGCGTAGCGAGACTGAGGCCCGTGTGCTTAGACATAGGTGCACGCTAAAGAGCCCCAGGTGGTGGACATTTGCGGAGTCCTTCAATACGGCGTCTCTCAATCATATAGTGGTTTCGGGACGTAAAACGCCAACATTTATTACTATACTTGAAGTAACCAGCGACAGAGAACAGCATGATCTTCGCTAAGGAGTGCAGGACGTAGGCTTAAAGACTCAAGCGGAATATAGTCACATTCTATGAAGCCAGTGCTCTCTTGCAATAACACAAGAAGGCAGGTGTTTTTCGTGGCGCGTTCGGGAACGCTACAGCAATTGCTGATAATGTTTTCCACAAGGAATGTTCGGTGGAAGACCGACAGGCACTGATGCCTGTCTGTCGAGGTTCTGCGGTGTTCACTTGAAGCACTCGGCGGCAGAGAGTAGCATGAACTTCTCGAACAGGTTCCGTGACATGAGTGCGCAGACGTGCGACAGGCTGAGGAACACCGATTCCAGATAACGCAGCCGACCGGTGTCGTAGAAGACGTCGAAGCGCCTCAGGTTCACGTCGTCGCGCTTGAGCAGTGGACCCAGGAGGTTCTTGATCATCTCGTCATACGTCTTGCCTGTTAATCACCGCGTGAACACAGGTTAATAAAACAAAAATTAACCCAGGTTCACTGCCTTAACAGCGAAGCTAGCTGGCGTTCCCCAATCGCAAGGCTAAGAGTCATAGAACTTTTCAAACCCAGCACATCAATTTACACAAGCTGAGACTGGCTGAGCGGTTTTTGTCCATATCATGCTCTCGCCCTTTTTCGAATACTAAAGCATGGTTTTTTGTTGTGCTTTTTTGTCAGGAGCGTATTTTTTATAAAGCTTTCTTTTGTCAGACGTTTCGAAGGCCACGGCTCTCGAAACTCCTGCCAATAATTAACGTTTGTTAAAATAATTTCGAAGTAACTTAATTTCCAAAGGTAATAGTAATGTCATCAATTTGGACCAGCTGTTATTTGTAACGTAATTTAGCTACTTTTTAGGAGTAATTTTGCCATCTCTGGTTTACATACTCTAATACAGGTGTCACGTGGTCACTTTTAATCGCGATAGGGCCCGACCTGGATCAACCTTCACGATCGTGGTTGTATCCTTCGCGCAAGCTACAGAAGGGAGCCAGTCACAGTTGAGAAATTATATCCTTATCAGGCTCAATCGCGATCAGCAGCTTACCGTGTGACATCGGTACAAGAAAGAAATTAGGAAAACCGGTGAATTTAGGGCGTCTTTCTGTGTCACATTAATAACCGTAGTCTATCCCGCTTGCCTTTCCATACGTTAGCGCCGGAAGCTCTGTATTACACACTCTGAGAAAAGAAAGAGAGTCCTTTGACTCCTTTCGGAGAGTCCTGACATGACTCTCTTTAAAGAGACACAACTGTCTTTGGAGGTCACTGTACTCCCTTAGGAGAGTCGTGTGACCCACAGGAGAGTTAACGTGCCCCTATAAAGATAGTCGTATACGTGGCAAGTCAGCACTCTGCGAAAGGAGTCAAAGGACTTTATTTTTTAGAAGGCAGTTCACGAACGGGGCGCGCGCTATCTACGTGACATGGTACAGAAAAGTGGCGAGCGAAGAGTTTCCGAGGAAGGCCAGATGGACAATTATCGTTGTGGGAGCCAACATGACGAGAGACACCCCAAATGTGCCTTCATATTAGAGCGACGCGAACAGCCATTATTTACTTTATTTTTTTGACGAAAGCATATCTTACACTCGCGTCCATTGATTTCACTCGTGTATCGCACAGAAAAAAAAACCACAGTTTCGCCGAAAGAATGAAGCAGTGAATGCGATACCAATTAATTGGAATGTTATACGACGTAACTCTAGCAGCTAGCTCTTTCGGATCCGATCTCTCACAACTATACAAAACGCTGGTTTAAGGTAATACGGCTGCTCCAGGGACCTAAGCGGTTTTCATGCGCGCTGTCCTCTCAACACGAAGCTGTGAGAGCACAGCAAGTTTACGAGCCATCTCCTGGTGTCTGTCGAGATAGCGCGCGCGCGCCAGCGCGCGCTTTCTCGACAGATACCAGGAGATGAACAAAGGTCGCAGTTGCTGCTCCAGCGACGTAGTCACCCCTCCCCCCTTACGGGCGCTCCTTCATGCTCCTGTCCAACGAAAGACGGCCGGCACGCTGCCTCTCTGCTTAAGGAGCCATCAACTGCAGGCCTCGCAAGCAGGGTGATGTTATCGCATGCACCCTTCGTGCGACGACGATGACCGGCTTGTTTCATCTCTGCTTCAGCCGCGTTCGTCTCCAGCGCTTCTTTGCTTTTACTTGCGCGTAGGACGTACGATGTGCGAGGCGACGTTATCGATTCCGACTTTATGCGGAACATGACGGAGATGGCAGAAACCAGGCGAGAGTTTCCATATAGTTGTTACTGCAATAAAATAAAAGATAGTCCTCCCTGGGATACAGCTTCGGACTGCACATAGTGGGGTTCCGCGCTGCTCAATTTGGCCCCCGAATATTAGCCTTGGGCCGAAGACACCGGCAGAGCCCAAGGGCCCATGGTCGACGCCTAGAAGGGGTATTACTCATCCCTTTCATTTGCCGGACAGGATATAAATGTGTTTCTCTCTCTATCTCTCTGCGCAAATACCTCCTGGTGCCACCTTATTTCGCAAACTTATTCGGCGTGCTCATACCCTGAAAATGAAATTAGAAAAGAATGTGACGCATGCGGTGGCATCATTGAAATCAGACACATGCTGGCGGGCTGTCCCGCGACTCTCGCCAACCCCGAAGAAAAATGGCTTCACTGGCAGAAGATGATCTCCAGCTGTTCGTATCAGGATCAACTACGGGCTGTCCAGAGGGTTCACGATGGCGCCCTAAGGCTCGGCCTAACGGTGCCGACGTGGACGCGGCCCGCCTCGGTCTGAAAAGACCGGGCTTCAGGACTCTTAATAAAGTTTTGTGAATGAATGAATGATTGCTTCAGCGATATATACTGATATCAGCGTTATATCGAAATCAATGATTCATTCATTCATTCATTCATTCATTCATTCATTCATTCATTCATTCATTCATTCATTTGTTCGTAATAGTCCTCACGAACGCCCCCCATTCGAGCAAAACAAGAAACCCATGATTGCAGCAAACAGAGCGCACCTACGACGGTGTTATCGACAAGCGATGCCGGACAGTGTTGTATGTTGGAGGAATGCACCGGAACAAGCTTGTCCTGGGACGAACCGACGAGCAAGACGTTCTTGAAGTACTCGAGACCTATCAAAAGGCGAGGAACCTTGATTATTCGTAACGCATTATTTCGTTTACTTAACGAGCATTTACCGAGCGCACCTTTTAATTGGCCCTGCAGCACTTTTCCATGCAATCGTCGGATGGCTTCGTCAAAAGAGCCTATTACCTCACGAGTGGACTGCCGCAAAAATTTTTAGAATCCGTCAAGTACGGGTGGAGTCACGGGGATTTGTCGCACATTTCAAGCGCTTTCTCTCTCTCTCCTTTCATACCATCGAGCACGCTGAAAGCTACGCAGGGAGAGGGGTGACAAGGGGGCAAGAAGACGTGTCCCTTCGTCAGCGCGCGTCGTGACCTTGAGCACTTTTTTTTCTTCGAACGCGTTGCTTAGTTTCAATGTGATCGCGAGCACGCGCGTGGGCGCTTGCGGCATCCCGCGGCGGCCACGGTAACTATGCAACCCACGATGCTCAAATCAGCCGATCTCCGTGAACTTTGGGTTTATGGCGCGTTCAGTTGTCTTTAATGCATCATTTGCCGAGAGAAGAGGGAACGATTTCTAGCTTACTTTGAAAATTATCTGGAAATTCCAGGCCGCACGCTGCGCTATAATGTTTGGCTCGCGTCTTCTCAGGAGCCTCGACTACCGATCGGCAGCTTTTCCGACCATGCTGAAAAAGTGTCGCAGGGCCCCTTTAAAGCGCAACTGCAACGGGATTTACAATGCACAAAAAGCCTATGGACGAGAATTTTCATCACTTGTAAGGTGCAGCCATTTCAGCCGAGCCGCTGCGGATCAGGCGGAGCCATAGAGTTTCCTACAATATTTATTAGAGGAAATTGTGGCGCTGCGATCGTTCAGCCACTATGGGAAGTGTGAGTAGTACATGGATTCGCCTAGTCTTCGTGCTTGTGGCTTGGAACGCACTCGTGGCTTTGTTTATTGTCGTGTTTTCACCTTTGTTTCAGATAAAACAATGGCTTGTTGGGAGCCTCAGTAACCTGATTTGAACTGGTAAGCCTAAAAGATCCAAGGTTGCTAAGTGGTACTGCTGAACTTTTGCTGAACTTCACCTTGCGACAATGCGGCTGGAGGCCACGCAGAGCCACACGGAGCCAAAAGAACGAAGTCTAGGCAAATCCATGTACTACCCATCATTACCATGCTGCCTGAACCGCCATGCATTGCAGCTCCCATAGACACTAGCGCCAGATTTCCCTCTAGTGTATTATTAGGAAATGCTACGCACGTGATGGCCGCGTCGACATGTGATAACTGGGGTCAAGGTTATCAGTACTTGCTCTAAACACGGGTGCACGATTAAAATAATCTGGTCTACACTTCAAAATAGTGTGAACACAGAGAAGCATCCGTCCCAAGTACGAAGTTTGTCATAAATACAAGAGCGTCGCAAAAAGCTCGCAAAAAAAAGTAATAAGAAAAGAAGCACTTCTTTATACCGAAACTGAAATTAGCGCTGTCATTAGCTCTCCGAGTGAACGTAAGATGGGGAATGGATCGAGGGATCGTTTTCTTTCTTAGGCGCAACCTAGTGAAATCAACAGACAAGGGAAGTATAGGGGCATTATATGTAGTCTTTTAACTGTAATGTGGTAATTACGATATAAATGCAAAGAAATTGAAGTGGACAAAACGACAGCTAGCCGGCTAGTATAGTCCTACCAGCGGCATGTTCTCTAGCACGCATTACCATGCATCAAAACTAAGTTAGAAGTAGTGCTTTGCTGCATACTTGGTTCGTGTACCTCCTCTTGCGTGTTCAGAAGGTACGGGTACCATGTAGTCCAATATCAATAATTCCTACCTTAGCCAAATTGAAATTCCGTTGCAATTGGCCTCTTGATCACAAGCAGTGAAAGAAAATTCGTTCGACGTTAGTCGGGAAGTTGTTTTTTTTTTTGCATGCAAACCTCACCCGGTGCCTGGCTCAGGATGTACAAGTAGCACCTCCGCAGGTCCGACGAATCCTGAAACGTGAGCTCCTTCACCGAGCCCTTCATGTGTATCTTGGACAGGATTGAAATCTCTGGAATCAGAAACAGCAGAACACCGTTAAGCCCCAATTAGTATTGTGTGAATGCCGCCCGTTTTACCTTACATCAAAACATTGAGTATGACGACTGGTACCCGCAACCTGCGCGAAATAACCCCGTCATGTTGCTACGACACTGGCCGGTAAAGGTAAGGTTGACTCTGACGTAAATGTTCCGAATCGAAATTACGCCAGTATGGCATAAACTCTAACCGTTGGAACCAAGTGTACAGCCGCCCAAATATTTAAATTACGTTCGCGAACGGTGACTTTTCTGTGGGCTAGCGCCATACGAAGGAGCGGAGTTGCAAACAGTGCGAGGATAAGCGCATGCGCACAAAGCGCGCTCAGCTGTGCCTATCGTCTGCTGGGCAGTTCCTTCTTACGGACGTCACCCCATATCAGCGGCACTTCACACGAACAAGCACCGTGAGTAGGCGAATGGTTTTGCTCAAATTTGATGTTCCAAAGATGAACGGTGCAGAAAGGGATCGAGGAAATGAAGTTTAAAGTTACGTCACACGCAGCCACCCATGAAACAGGCCAAAGAACGCGGTTCATCTGACGTGCGCTGATATCGGGTGACGTTCGTATGAAGGAACAGCCTAGCAGACTACAGGCACAGCTGACGGCGCTTTGTGGGAATGCGCTTACAGTCGCCTAGTTCGTAACTCTGCTCCGCCATATGGCGCTAGCGCACAGAAAACTCGCTGCTCGCGCTCGCTAGATAAAGATTTGGACGACTGTACGTGCGTTACTTAGACCTAAATATCGCATTTCAATCCGTGAGGACTGTAATTATATATTTAGGTGCACGTTAAAGAAACCAAGGAGGTAAAATTTAAACCGGAGTCTGTCACTGCAGTGTTATTCTTAATCATATCGTTATTCTGGCCAGTAAGAACCACCGTATTCAATATTGAAACTGCCTACAGAATCGTAGAAAGCTTGCGCAAATAATACGCACTAAGTGCTACACACAAAGCGTGTTCTCTTGAATACTTGGACGAAGAAAAACACGGCGCCGATCAGAGTCAAAATATATTCGTAGAAAAAGACGTTTCGGCTCCTGCACGGACGCCTTGTTCGCAAAACGCCCGAAAAGTCTTTTTCACAAATATATTTTTACTGTGGTCGGCGCTGCGTTTTCCTTCGTCCGTGTTACTCCCCGACCAGACGGGATTCCGTCCAACTCTTGACCATCTTGAATACCCGCGAGAAACTGCGAGATGTAGACAAGACACTTACGAAACCTGAGAAACCTGCTCTTGACGTACACGACGCCGAGGTGCGGACCATTCACGGAGAAGAAGGTGTGCAGGTTTCTGATGTACGGTCTCATCTGGGCGCAAGTGAGGGCGGCGCGCACTAGGACACATCCGAGAGAGAATCCGATAAAACTGAAAAACAAAAAGCGATGACAGGGCAGACATGGAAGATTAGGAAGTAGAAATAGATAATGGTGTCGATGTGGGCTTGTTGGTATGTCATTTTCACTTTGTAAAAAGCGCAGAAAAGAACTAGGACACACAGGGAAAGAGGCATCTGACGTCACACATCGCGAACTTCCAACGAAATGTTCTGTTTTCGTTTTCGAGCAGTACTTGCAACCCTTAACATTGAATGACACGTGAACATTCCATAGCAGAAAACACAAATAAGAACTTTTCACTGTGAACTAATCTACTGAGCGTAATAATGATAATCGATGGGGTTTAACGTCGCAAAACCACGATATTATTATGACGGACGCCGTAGTGGAGGGCTGCGGAAATTTCGACCATCTGGGTTTATTTAATGTGCACCTGAATCAAAGTACACGAGCCTCTAACATTTCATCTCCATCGAAATGCGACCGCCGCGACAGGGATTCGATCCCGCGACCTTCGGGTCTGCAGTCGAGCACCATGACCACTAGACCACCGTGGCGGGCTGACTGTGAACTAAGAGAACAAACTTTTGGGCTAGTTGGTTTGTGACGTTCTCTTTTTTTTTTTCTGTGGTCCCTGTCTTAACAGCGCTATGGCTTCAATGACTATGAACTAGTCTACTGAGAAAAAATTTCACCTGGTGCAAAGATAATGGGCCTCATTTTCTGACAAGGTGATCGGTGGGTTACTAACGCGTGCGTTTCTGACAAGGCGTCGATCGCCTTGTCAGAAACGCATGCGATGGACGCCCATGTGTCGAGTCGGTGCCGGAACTTCCCGCTAGGTACCGCCACCCGTATTTTCTTTTTGGGAGTTTTCTGGCATATTAACTGTCTACTGGGGACAAGAATGGTGGCTCGCCACGGTGGTTCAGTGGTTACGGTGCTCAGCTACTGACCCGATGGTCGCAGGTTCGATCCCGGCCCTAGGCGGTCGCATTTCTATGGAGGCTAACGCTAAGAAGTCCGTGTACTGTGCGATATCAGGGCGCGTTAAAGAACCCCAGATGGTTTATATTTCCGGAGCATCTTCACTACGGCGTGCTTCATAATCACATCGCGGTTTTGACACGTAAAACCCCAGATATTACTGTTATTACAAGAACGGTGCTAGTATTATTGTCAAGGGGTAATTTCATAAGGCCAGAAAAATTTCTTTCTTCACATATTTCCCCTGGAAACTTAGGTTGATAGATTCAAAGGAAGGCAGTTTCAGTAACATTAATATGTGTGCCAAATAAATTCGGACGACGAAATATCACTATCACATTTATCAGCTTTTCGCATGACGATGGTACCAGCAGCTGCCTACCGTTTGGTTCTAACCTTTAGAGCTAAAGGAATCAAAATATCATTATCAAGGATCAAGGTAATTATTTAAATAAAACGAAGATAACAAATGAATGAGTGAGTCGATTGACATTTCATACCTAAGCTTGAAGTTTGTCGTTCCGATGTTGTCGAGGTACGATGCTACCTCGACAGCCAACCTCAAGCCGCAAACAGATATTTCGTCAAAGGTCTGTTCTTGCTGGAACCGAACAGGAAAAAGAAATAATTCAAAATTAGTGCAGTGCAATACCAGGTGAGGTGAAGAAAGTTTCCAATGCCTCCGATCCCGGAGGCAGTGCGAAACCACGTTAGGTGCAGAAAGTTTTCAGAGGGGCGCGGGGGTGTATCAATAGATCGATTGAGAAGCAAAAGACGAAGATAGCTTTCACCTTCGTGCCGTCTTAGGCATAAGGAAACATGTGAGTTTTTTTTTCGCGTTTTTCATCTTCGCATGTGCCCAACCAATCCGTTGTCAAAACTCTTCTGAACGAAACGATGAGCTTACCTCGTTGGCTTCGGACCAGATAAGGATGTGTTTGGGCGCGCCTATCAAGAGCTTCATCCACCTCTTTGCCCAGAAGAAATCGCTGCTCTTGCCTAGGAAGGAAATAAAGCATTGACACTGTAAACTACACGCACAAGGAGACATTTATTCATCATGCTCACTCAGCAACTGTGCACGACTATACAGTTAGCTTCAAGTCTCCAGTACTGCGCATGCCACTCGTGATGTGGCGCATTCCCGCAAACGTCATTCCGAATTGTGCCGACAGTCATGTAAAGATGATGTCCGGTACCATCCGGTCACACATGAAACTGGACGTAACGGTTCAACGGTATTGCCGGTAACACCCGGTTACGGATCCGCTTACATCCTTATCCTGTACATCCGGTCACCTGCCGTTACGGATCCCGTTACATCATGATCCGGTACACATGGTAGCATCTGGTTACAGATACAACCGGACGTTAAAGCACAGCGGAACATCCGGTAACATTCCTTTACGGATCCGGTTACATTCTGATCTGGTACATCACGTAACATCCTGTCACGAGTCAGGCTACTTCCTGATCCAGTACATCTGGTAACAGCCGAATATGGATATAACCGGATGTTATCGGATGTTACAGCTGCATCCGTAACGGTTACGGGTGTAACCGGATGTACCCAGATGTATGGCCACGTAAGTCCACTTACATGCGTTCCCGGACGTGGAATATCACGAGGGTGCAGTTTACAGCCACGTTTGGAAAGGTATTACTCGTTTCAAAGCGCCGCTTTATTTGCGAGCACCCGCGTGCTTGCGGATCATGGCTGATGCTGGTGTTGGATGCTGCCAATTAAACAAACAGGTTACACTCACGAATATTTTTTTAAAAAACGTCGAACATCCAAGGCGATCAGAAGTAACTTCCGTTATCTCAATTCCAGTCGGCCAATTTATTTCTGGGTAAGCATTTTCCGGCCTTACGTTTACACTTCGCAAACGAACGGCTACATTAGGAGTAACGTGTCACAGTACGTCGTATGCATGAAGGAAGGAAAAAACTAGGTGGGAGCATCCCGTGATTTCGCTAACCTCGGCAAGCCAACCTTCTCTGACGCCTCCTCCCTCCCCGTCACCTCCCACCCCCCAACACACCCACCGACCAGTGCGCGGTGCCTCCTGGGTAGGAGGGTAGGATTGGGCCCCTACAGCGCCCGCAGCAGACACAACCAAAGCGAGCCGACCAATCCTAGCGCTTGCCTATAACGTTACCAGGGCCCATTTCTCCCTTAAATATTTTCATTGGATTTCAAGATTGTCCCGTGACACTTTCTCCCAGTTTTCTTTTTCCCTTCATGATCGTATCGAAGAGAGGCAGGCATGGCACGTCTACCTCCGAGACCATTGACAAAAACGACGAAGTGTATTGGCTCCGAACTTCGGTAGATGGCTCCGATCGACTCGCAGCTTCCCTGAAGCTGTCGGAACACGAGAGTCCGCTTGGCGAGACCGACAAACTCCGGCTCTGACCTGCGCGTTCGGATAAAATGAAAGTCAAACAGAAGCCTCCGCGATCAGCTCCGCCAGCGCTGATCGCGGAGGCCACACTTTAGCAAACAAAATGTTTGGCTGGTTTCTTGTCGTGATGCGCGAAGAGTTCATCAGAGAGAGGCAAAGGAATAGTTGTACACAGGCATAATTCAATTCAATTGTTATAACAGCCCACGGCCACCTATAGACGACATTAGCCAAGAGCCAGCCAATACTAGGCGGTACTGGTAATATAAAAGGAAATACGATACGATATGCGTAAAAATTATAATTTTTTAAGATTGGTTAATGTACTGCTGTATACCTCGTCCTGATAACAGCTTTAGATGACAGTTCGCGTACCCTACTTTTGAAAAACTAACTAGTTTTTTCCATATTTTAGTAGAGAAAACGGCGTTTTTTAATGCGGACACAAAAATTGTTTGTGACATCCCAATTTCCCTCCCATAGAAAGCATCGCTATAAATATTTGACTCGACCGCATGCACGAAATTTTGATTTACGATACTGGTACATTGTTGCACTTACATGATCCAATCCGTGCGCCTGAAAAGGTTGATGCGGCTCTTGAGTTTTAAGAACCTGAAAAAAAAAAAGAAAGAAAAGAGCATCCATAAACAGCGTAGAATGTGACCAACACTTGTATATAATAATAATAATAATTGCTGGGGTTTAACGTCCCAAAACCACGATATGGTTATGAGGGACGCCGTGATCGAGGGCTCCAGAAATTTCGACCACCTGGGGACTCTTTAACGTGCGCCTAAATCTAAGTACACGGGCCTCAAGCATCTTCGCCTAAATCAAAAATGCGGCCGCCGCGGCCGGGAATCGATCCCGCGACCTTTAGGTCAGCAGTCGATCCCCATAACCGCTAGACCACCGTGGTGCGTGCCAACACTTGAACCAAGTTAACATACGATAACACGTACTTGATTATTTTGTCATTTATTTACATGCCGGGTGCATCGCTGGTGAATCTTTCTTGGTCGTATTCATAAACCTCTAATGTTCTGAGAGACAAACAAACAAAAATTCCGGTTTCGCACTTGTAAACAGTCTGCCAGTTTTTTACGGGCAAGAAAGAGGATAAGATTTTGATTCCTAAACGCACAAGAAAGGGCAACATACATGAGCCGAATGCTTCTGGCCCGTCCTTCGCATTCGAAGTCATTTGAAACATGTTCCAATAGACAGTTTTACATTCCACACATAGGCGCCGCCGTCTAGGGCTGTTAATAATATTAATAATAATTGCTGGGGTTTTGACGTCCCAAAAGCGCGATATGATTATCAGGGAAGCCGTAGGGGAGGGCTCCGAAAAATTTTACCACCTGGGGTTCCTTAACGTGCACTGACATGACACAGGCCTCTAGAATTTCCCCTCCTTTGCGACCGCCGCTGCCAGGATCGAACCCGTGACTTGGGTCAGCAGTCGAAAATCATCACCACCCATATACTTATAAAAATACATATTAAAGCATAACTATATTATTATCATAATGTTAAAACCTATGTTATACCATGTATCTTACATTTTGTCAGTGTATAATATTGTTTTTTTATGATTTCTTTTGTTTATTTTTGTGTTCTCGGTAACTAATTTGTAGTCTCCCTCCCATAATACTCCTACGTGTAGCCTGTGAGGCGTTTGTAAATAGAGAGATGAAGTTAGTCACCTTTCGTGGACCGATCTGTCGCTCTCAACGGGCTTGTTCCTGACAGGCGCCGAAGCTGCGCTGCTAGTCGCTGCCCCAGCGTTCCCTGCCGTCGAGTCCGCGAACAACATAGGCGTGTAATATGGCGGAGGACTCGCCATGTCCACCATCCTGTGCGGAGTGTGGACCATGGCGTTCGCAATGCCGGTGCCATGGGTGACTCTGGACTGGACGCCCACGTGCACCTCAGAGACGCACCCTTCTGCAGAGAGCGAGGGAAGCAAGGCAAGGCAGGCAGGTTAACCAGAAGCACGTCCGGTTTGCTACCCTGCACTGGGGAAAGAGATCAGGAGGCGAAAAGAGAGACAGAAAAAAGGGAGGGTCGGCAGAATCACGAGCACACTTGGGAGAGCACATCCAGTCTACACTCTAAGAAAAAAAGGTGTCATTTGACTCTTTTTTTAAGGCGAAAGCCTTAGATGCCCCATCAAACGCGAAAATTGACCGTCGGCGTCCCGCGACGTCGGGCACAGCACGAGCGAAACATCATCACGTGATGACGTCAAAATGTGACGTCATAATGACGTCACAGATCGCGAAAATTTGCGACGTCTTCATGACGTCACAAATTCTGGCGTGACGTCAAGTGATGTAACGTCACATTATGGCTTGGTCAAAGCTGTGCCGATAGGCAGTGCAAAACCAGGTGAGGTGCCTCCGATCTTGGAGGCAGTGCAAAACCACGCTAGGTGAACAAAGCTTTCAAAGGGTGGCGGGGCAGGATCAGTACATTCATCAACTGAGAAGAAAAAGAAGATGGCTTTCGCCTTCGAGTCGTCTTAGGCGAATGCACAAGGGACCCTGTGAGTTTTCGCTACACAAGTGACTCACTCTCACATGTACAACTCCCTTCACAGAGGCACGTTGACTCTCTTTATCGGAGTCGTTGGACGCACGACTTTCCAAAGGAGAGTCAGCGTGTCTCTTGAAAGAGAGTCATACATCTCGCGACTTTCCTAAAGAGAGTCAACGTGTCCCTCTAGAGAGAGTTATACATATGAGAGTCACATGTGTTGCAAAACAGTCAAAGGACGCCTTTTCTTTCATGGTCGCACAGATGTGTTGGCTTTATTCTGAAAGAGGGCGTGTATGGGGTCCATGACGGAGGCTGCAGGGCGGAGGTGCAGGATTTCGCTCACCCTACCGAAACTGATCCAGGGGTGGCGAAGCACAACCCAACCCCTCCTCCTACCAATGCATGAACGTCCAAATGTTCTTGCAAGCGCATATTATTAGCTCACTACAGCTCTGTCCATTATCTTTGCTTAAATAAGCATGTGGTCAGATAGAACTGATAACTATCCACACAGACTGACAGTTATACTTCTGTGCATACTTATGGTCCTAACACTAACGTTTCTATTAAAGAATTGATTGATTGATTGATTGATTGATTGATTGATTGATTGATTGATTGATTGATTGATTGATTGATTGATTGATTGATTGATTGATTGATTGATTGATTGATTGATTGATTGATTGATTGATTGATTGAACACCCTGCGCTGTAGTCACTGAAGAATTGCTGTATTTTGGCTGAAGATGTCAGAGTTTTGTATCAAATTTCGAGATAAGAATACAAAGAATCAGTACCCTACGGGAAAAAAGGACATTTTAGCATAAGACATCGGAAGACGATCGTCGAAACTATAGCTTTTGGATGGGTCTCGAATGATAAGCTTCTGAGCCCGATATTTATCGGCCAGTCCTACAGATTAGTTTTAGAACACACTCCAGGAATATGAAAGCTACCTTTATTAACGGAATCGAAAAATACAATGAATATATGAAGGTACAGCATTTTCAGATGTTGGACCAAAAGTAATAACATTCCTCACCATTCAGGTGGGGCCATTCCTCACCGTATTGCTTCGTGAGCCCGCACAGTGGACAGAGTTCGCCGAAGCGGTCGTACTGTTCTTCGAATATGACCACGGGTCGCGTGGGACATTCGTCGACCTCGGGGCAGAACACCTCGAGCGGTGGAATCATGGCCGGGAACTGAAACTCGCGAATCGCCTGGACCAACGGACGATATGATCCAGTCCTGCAAGGCCATGAAGGAAAAAAAATTACCCCCGTTCCACCCAGTGTGAGATCTGCACAAACAGCAGAGCTGTGGTTAATTCTCCTGTGTTTTCCTTGTGATTTCCTGTGATGTTTTGTGATTTTGTGAGGGTGTCCGTGATTAGGTTATTTGTCGAGCAAAGATGCACGGGAAAGGACGTGTGGCATGCCCTTGACACACCTGCCCCTGTTACAGTGACTTTACGCCGCCCTATTCACGCTTTAAGCTGCGGACACGTCTACGTAGGCTAGACAGGCCATTGTATTATTTGCTGATTAGCTGAACATAAGAGGCCATTAACGGGAGGATTCTCGTCTAATCCTTCGTAACGTTGTTTCAATAGTTAATGCACGCCACAACTCGATTAACGAGTCGTTTTATACAGGCGCGAGAGCGAAGAAACGTGTGCAATCCTTGACGCGCGGCATTTCAATGTTAATGGAAGTGCATGCGCGTGAGCCAGACATGCATTAACTTGCATAATGAAAAAATTAGATGCTCAAACACATATCTCTCGAGTAGACCTGCGCGTGTGCCAGATCAACGGGAGGCGCTGTCATTCATGAGCATGCGCAGATGGCTTTTGTGTTTGCCGCCTACTTCGCCACAGTGTGACCTTTCACTGAGCGTTTCTGTTGCCTGGCTCGTTAAAGAACACCAGACGGTCAAAATTTACGGAGCCCTCCACCACGGCGTCCCTCATAATCATATCATCGTTTTATGACGTAAAACCCCAACAATTATTATTATTGTTGTTGTTGTTGTCGTCGTCGTCGTCGTCGTCGTCGTCGTCGTTGTTGTTGTCGTCGTCGTCGTCGTCGTCGTCGTCGTCGTCGTCGTCGTTGTTGTTGTTGTTGTTGTTGTTGTTGTTGTTGTTGTTGTTGTTATTGTCTGGCTCGCTTCTCTTGTGTCCGTGTTGCACGCCTGACTTTTTTCACGATGCATAGCAACCAATTAGCTCAACTTTCTGTCGTAAAATATACAGAGGGTGTTTTATGTTGTTGTTAATAGCATCTTTATTATTATCTCCTGGTCATGTAGTAGCACATTTCTACTTCTTGAACAAAATTACTCTAAGAAGCGCGCATTATTTTCCCAAGACATCAACATCAATACTCGAATGACAACCTGCGTGTCTCTAACTTTCACACCAATGTCCCTACGGCACATACAGCGATATGTGAAATGGGTCGTTGACTTCGAACGTATCATCCATTCGGAACTAGTTAAAGCTGCACTTTGGGCTAGTTGGTTTTGACTTGGAAACAATTTACCCGGGAGAGTAGGGAACAAAGAAAAACGCACTCAGGATGATCGCTGGGCCATCGCTATGACGATCACAGGACGAGCGCGAAGGACGCACACAGGACGAGCGTACGTGACGATCGCACAGGACGATCTAGCTATCCTCCTGTGTGCTTCTTTCTTCGTCCCTGTCTTTGGCTCGCTGGTAAAATGTTTTCACTCGGAATTCCGAAAATTTTGATGGCTTCAAAATATGCGTTCTTTGTGACGAAACCGATGTCTTCTAGCTTTTTTGGTTTGTTTTTGCTTTCTTGAGTGCTAATGGATAATAGGACGTTTTGTTAAAGACATAATTGAAACGACAGTGCATTTCGCCACTAAATTGACAGCCTCCATCTAAGAACTGCCGCTAGCTTCAACACTGTTTCCCACTGAACGTGCTAAACATATACGTCTGCCAAGGAGACTCGAAGTATTCGGATGTATGGAATCGCCATCTGGACTCACAGGCAACCCTGGGAAGCGAGGACGCAAGCGCAGCGGTCCTTCTCGCAGCTGAAGTACAGCTCCTGGAAGTGCTCGGCCTTCTTGCGGTAGTACTCGGCGCACAGGAAGCGCTTGGCCCTCGCCCTTCCCACGACGAGACGGAGGAAGGCCTCCCAGAGGAGGGCGTTGAGGCAGCACAGCGTGGCCACCGTCTCTCGCGCGAATTCCACGAACGACTGCTCGCTGCTTACAACCTGCGCGAGAGTGATTGATTGATTGATTGATTGATTGATTGATTGATTGATTGATTGATTGATTGATTGATTGATTGATTGATTGATTGATTGATTGATTGATTGATTGATTGATTGATTGCACAACGTTAGATAATGGCTGTATAAAACAACGATGAGGCCCACGTGGGCCACAGACACTTGGTATTACCGGACGAGGCGAATTTACTGGGCTAAATACGTTTCCCTCGATTAAACGTCTTCGCTGGTGATTACTCGCGCATTGAGCTCTAAGTACAACGGCGCCGTTTGCTACCCTTTAGCTCTGCACTGGAGAGAAAAACCCCACAAGAAAGACCACATGCATTGTAAGGCTTGCATCTAGTGAGCCTATTTAATTTGTGTCGTGGGAGACTTCATAAATTAATTTTAAAAACATCTCCACTTTTACGTGCCAAAGCCGCGATATGGTTATGAGGCTGTAGTGAGGGACGCCGGAATAATTTCGGCCATCAGGAGATTTTTTTAACGTGCACCTTAATCTAAGTACACGGATGTTCTTGCTTTTCGCTCGTAACCAATTGAGGCCACAGTGACCGAGAATCACACCAGCGTTCTTGACCTTGGCAGCGTCACAGCATGGCCGCCAAGCCACCACGGCAGCTATAAAAAAAATCTACATAGAACTTTGGGAGCGCATGTTCCTTCTATATACCATCGACACAAGCAATACTCGCACCAGGCGTCAGCAACAAGGACCTCCTCGTTACAGCTTCCATTTTCTCGCTTTGAAGGGGCGCTGCAACACTATTTGAGCATGTTCAGAAAACGCTGCCGATCGGTAGTCGATACTCCTGAGAACACGCGAGCCAAGTATTATTACGCGGCACGAAACCGGAAATTTACAAGTAATTCTCAAAGTCAGCTAGAAATCATTCCCTCTTCTCTCGACAAATGATGTCATTAACCCAAATGACCGCGCCATAAACCCAAAGTCCGCGGACGCGTTGGCTGATTTGAGCATCGGGAGCTGCATAGTTACAATGGCCGCCGGGGGATGCCGCCACGTGCCCGCGGGCGTGCTCGCGACCACACTGAAAGTAAGCCGCGCGTTGGAAGAAAGACAAGAAAATGATCAAGGCCATGAGGCGCTCTGAAGAACGGACGTAGCTTCCTGCCCCCTTGTCGTTCCCCCTCTCCCCTGCGTAGCATTCAGCGCGCTTACTGGTACGAAAGGAGAGAGAAAGCGCTTAAAGCGTGCGACAAACCTCTGTAACTCCGCTCGTACTTGACGGATTCTAAAAATTTTTGCGGCAGTCCATTCGTGAGGCAATAAGCACTTTTATTGGGACCATTTGACGATTACTTGGAGAAGTTTTGCAGGGCCCCTTTAATAGTAGAGTGGAATCTAACTGATACCTTTTTTCATGGGAACCGAAAAATAAAACATATTACGCAAAAATTGTATTAACCAAAGCGGTAAAAGAAGAAGGAGGAAAATATGCATACTACCGTCAGCAACTCACTTTTATTGAGCAACATCAAAGTAGCTGGTGAAATTACGCTGCACTTTCTTCTTTTAGCGGCGAAAAGATCGCAAAACCGACGCCGCTGTGGCGTCAGCGGCAGTGCAGCGTGCAGATCATGGCTTAATTGTTGTAACGCGGTTCGAGCTGGTACACTTTAGAAAAAATGGAGGACTTCTCAATATATCGGTCAAGCTCCACTTTCGCAGTCGTATTATCCAATCTTGGGCAAAAATGTGATCGTATTAAACGCATGAAACACGCATCATTTCCAACGGACGTTGGCCGGGAATAAAAGCAAGAACATATTAGGCCTAAGACCATATTATGCAGAACGTAGAATGCAGAATCGTATCGACGAGATTCCATTGTATTATGCAGGAACTTTATTTGGGACATCTCCCACCCTTGTGTGAAAGAAAAACACGTGCTAGCCTTCTTTTTCGCTTCATTCGTTTAAACTCAGGCGGCATCTGACAGCATATTTTCTCTCCGTTTTTACATACCCTACCTACAACTTACATCCCCTAACTACAACTGTTTTGCCAGCTGGAACAAAAATAAGATTCTCAAAGCGAAGAGTCTCCAGGGCAGGCGAGGCAAACATTTGGGTTAAATAGCAATTAGCAGCTTATATGTATTAGCCCTTCTTCATTGCAGCACGTGGTAAACGTAGTAATGCAATTAGAAGACAACGAGAAATGACGAAGTCACGTGACCTCCTCCTCTCCAGCGCTGAAGCCAAGGGACAATAACTAAATTAGCGGTACGATACAACGCGCAGCATTATTAATTCAAACATGCCGCCGTGCCGTGGTGGCTTAGTGGCTGCAGCGTTGCGATAATATAAGCGCGAGATCGCGGATCAAATCCCGGTCACGGTGGCCGCATTTCGATTGGGCCTACATGTAAAAGAACACCAGTGCAGATTTAGGTGCGTGTTCCGAGAACTTCGAGGTGGCCCACTTAATCTGCAGTTCCACCCCCCCCCCCCCCCCCGCGTCTTATAACCAGATCGTAACTTTGGCAGCGTAGAAACCCCAAGAGAAAAGATTATTAAATATTTCAGATATATATGCAAGTTCCCCCTCCCACCGCCCCCGTGCTTGACTACATTCTCACGAGGATTTTCCCGAAGTTCCTTTCTTCTCTAATCGCAGACGTGCAGCCTCGGTTTACTTATTCAAAACGAACGCATGCTTAACAGTGCTTGGTTCTAGCTGTTAAGGTCTCGGACACTTCATCTGCACGTGGGAAAAAAATACCGAATCACGAATATCTGAGACCAGCTCCTCGCAACTGCAGTTAAGGTAATTACTATAAAAGCGTGTATTTGTATTGAACATTTTCCTTCCCGCCGTACACTGCGGCGCCCACCCCAAACCGCGTAATATACACCGCATATTACACGTTGCTGCAATCGAAGAACCTGCCGCCTCCAAAGTTGCAATTAAGGATATATTCGTCTCTGTAATGCCCTCGGGGCCTGACAGCATAACATATGTAATAATATCTGGGGTTTAACGTCCCAAAACCACGATGTGATTATGAGAGACGCCGTAGTAAAGGGCTCCGGAAATTTCGACCACCTGGGGTTCTTTAACGTGCACCTAAATCTAAGTACACGGGCCTCAAACCTATTCGCCTCCATCGAAAGCACAGCCGCCGCAGCCGGGATTCGATCCCGCGACGTTTAAGAGTATAAAAGCAAATAAATAAATATGCCACGCACCGCCTCGTCCACTATACCTGCTCTCATTTCACTGTCCCTGTTACCTCACCCCAGAACCATTAATTTCAGGGTGGTTGATGATGTAAGGTAACCAAGCTCCATGAGCAATAATAACGGCAAGGATATTACGAAACAGCGGTATAACACAAAAGCAGGAGCTCAAAGATTCAAGTCGAATGTAATATTACGCCACTCAGGTTAGAGTTTACCTGAGAGACAGACTGTATCTTCATGAACGTGTCCTTTGCGCAGAACTTGTCTGTAAGATAAAACACGAAGAGGCAGCATAAACAGCGCAGTACTTGCTACGCGTAACGCGCGAACAGCAGGCATAGAAGGTAAGACGGAAAGTAAAACGCCGTCGTACCTCAAACTATCGAACGCAACATGCTTGTCTGGTTAGTGGCTTGCTCGTTCTGTGTGTCTGGCGTTTTGAATTTCGCGGACACGTTAGAACTTAATAAAATTGACTTGACAGTTTTCACGTATATTCACTCTTCAGAGATGCCGTTGCTACACGGCAAAGGCATGAAGCCCAGGATAATGTTGTAAATTTCACTTGAAATTTATTAACAAATTGTCCCAGTACAAAGCTAATCAATGAGGTACGCGGTAGAAGCGACTACGACTAAATTACACGGGGTTCGATAGAACAGCGCATAAACAAGTGACAATGATTTGACAGGGTATGAACGTTCATACCCTGTCAAATCATTGTCACTTGTTTATGCGCTGTTCTATAGCATTTCAGTATTTACGATAATTAAACAAATATTTCGACAGGTATTTGCGCAATAAACAAGACAGCTAGGTACGGAAAACAAAACATACCGCATACAAATACAAGCATTAACATGTCCGTATGCCATGAATTTAGCTATATGCTTTCCAGAAGCGCATTACAAATACGGTTATCGCCACCCAAACTTCATATAAGTGTATTGATTTCAGGAAAAGTCGCAGTAGCAAAACGATGAACTCAGCCAGAACGCCAGAACTCAGCATCGCTCGCGCTCTATTCGCACCTTTCACATCCTCTTGCACCATAAGTTTGAAATCCGAATAAGTAATTTAGAATTATGTGAGGTGAGGTGAAATGAACTTTTTTGGAGAACCCCGATCAGACAACCCCCGAAGTGGAGGTCCGCCGCAGTTGCTGGCCGCGCTCACGCCGGTACTGGAAGACCATGGCCCTCCGCCCGTTCGCAGGCCTCCTGGACTGCCGACAGCTGGACTGAGAGCTCGCGGCATTCAAGAGCCCTCTCCCAGTCCTGTTCTGTGCTGAACTTTGCGCTAAGTATCGCCGGGCACTGCCAGAGCATGTGAGCTAGTGTGCAATTATCCGCCCCACAGCTGGGGCATCCTGGATTTATGCCTTCAGCTAAGTGGCTAAACGTGCTGCGAGACGGGAAGGAACCTGCCTGCAGCATCCGGAGAGCCGACAAATGCGGCCTAGTTAGCTTGGAATGCGGGAGGGGGTATCTCCGCCTTGACAGTTGATAGTGCGACGTAACTTTGTGGAAACTGCCAAGTGGATCCCTGAAGCTCTCCGCGAACCCGCCTCCGGACCCGCCCGGACCGCCGCGGCACGTGATTTCTCGCGCACGGTTATGGGCAAGTGCGTTGACGTTGGGAACTGTTGGATGAACCCCTGAGCCCACGAGGGCCGGGAACCAGGCGATTGTGTGAAAGCCTAAAACACCCCTCGCAAAGGCGGCTTTTGTGATCGCGATCTTTCCGAATGCGATGCAGATGCCCTAATGTCCGTAATTATGCAACTAAATAATTATTTAGACAATTACCTTTCACTACCTGAGAGTGTACAAATAAAATTTGCTAGCATATACGCGCGAGACAACCACTAACAAAATTTCGTTTGTCGCATGTTCGTGTCGCGTTGTATTTTTTTCTTAGCTTGGCCCGAGTTTGGACACGCAGTGTAGCGATTTGAGACTGTTAGCACTGCACGTCTTTCGGAATCCGCCCAAACTTTGTTAGCTGCGTCCAGAGTGGTTGAAGTTCACCCATGATGGTATGGTATTAAAGAAAGCCAATAAACTGTCAGGAGAGCTTGTTCTTGGCCCAGAAAGTTCTTACTGCATGACATATTGCCGCTTAACAAAATTCGGGAAGCTACGGATTAGTGGCGCATAATTCATGAGCCATCTGATGCTTACCCCTAAAGAATCTTTACCTCGTGGAACCTCGGTTCCCATTTGCAAACCTTGCGGTGCGTAGAACAATGCACAACTTCGTTTTCCTTCTTTAGATTTTGATTATGTTCCCTGGTACGTTCATTAAGACAGCGGACGGTCTGTCCCACATACGTCTCACTGTTTCCCCCTGTCGTGCGGCCAGCATATGTTAGACAGACCGTCAGCTGTCTTAATGAACGTACCAGGAAACATAATCAAAATCGAAAGAAGGAAAATGAACTTGCGCGTCGTGCTGCGCACTGCAAGGTTTTGCAAATGGGAACAGCGGCATCACGAGGTAAAGATTCTTGATAAGAACAAGCATCAGATGGCTCGTGAATTATTGCAAGTCTTTTACATCAGAAATTTGGATGGCGCATGCATTAGCGACATGACGATACACCTGCAATGCTGAGAGATTAGACTCTGAAAGCTGGCGGCCCCGTTATGTACACATCTGTCATTCTGCGCATGCTTTAGTGTATGTATTTAATCTTGGTTTCGCACCTGAAATAAACCAGTTAGAAGTGCCGCCCATTTTGTCCTCTTTCTGCTCCTCTTCTTCTTTAATAATTAATTGTAATTGTTGGGGTTCGACGTCCCAAAACCACGATATGACTACGAAGGACACCTTAGTGGAGGGTTCCAAGAATTTCGACCGCCTGGGGCTCTTTAACATGCACGTAAATCTAAGCACAAAAGGTCTCAAGCATTTTCGCCTCCATCGAAAATGTGGCCGCCGCGGCCGGGATTCGATCCCGCGACCTTCGGGTCAGCAGTCAAGCACCATGACCACTATAAACCACCGTGGCGGGTCTCCTCTCCTTCGTTCTCGTGTTTTTTAGCGGCTAATATGCCATGCAACAATGCAGTGTCCTTACTGAAGAAGTCTGCATCGTCCCACGGGTGCAGAACTCGGAACACGCAGAGCGCCGCATCGTGGATGTTGCCAAGAGCATTAAGCATGAGGTAGCACATCTCTCTGAGCACCAGCCGAGCAGAGGAGACTCGCTGGCCTTCGTCGACTTTTTCGTCCCTCTAGGAAAAGAAAAGACGTACTTGAAACGAACATTTTAAACTAACATAAAAGAATCTGTGAACCAAAATTTGTGGCTTCAAAACATACGAACTTAACGTGAGGCTTAATTCGAACCGAATGCAGGCACTTCACCAATTTCTGTCAAATTTAAGACGTCCTAAATCAAACTGCTGCCTCTGCAGTTAGTAAAAATCCGTCTATTCTATTTAACGCAATAAGCTTCATACAAATCAACACAAGCAAGTGCCCGTTTAATTATTTTCGTTGCATCTCAGGCCAATTTGAAGAGACATCTGTGCTAACCTCTAAGAAAACGCTTATCTTCCCAAAGACTTGTCATCGAAGTTTGCGAACACGACATGTGGTTAGGCTATTACATATATAATTCACAGCCCGTGCAGAGCTCAACACGCTTAATAGAACGCTGGAGCGGCACATTCCGGACTGCACACCCGACGTCAACTGAGACCGCGTTGTTTGAGGTAGCCCAAAATTTACGCATGCGCTGCCACCAATGATGCATAATTAGATGTGTGCTATCTGAAACGAGGCGTTGTCGGTAGACGTCGCCAGTGCAGTCCGGAGCGCGATGCTTGAGCGTTCTAGACAAACGTGTCGCGCTTGTATGTATACATACACATTGTAACATGCATTCTCTAGACGACAGAAAGGAAAATACTCGTTTACCAGGTACGAGAAGAGGATGTCCTCGAATTGGCAAGGTGCCTTGAGCCGCGCTGCCAACCTGTGCGAAAGAGGAGAGCATAATAATGATGCGTATATAGTGCTGACACGGGTCGAAGCTATCTCAGACACGTCTAACCGAGGTGCGAACGTATACCCCGTAATGGTTTACAAGCTTACAAACTTATACGTACAGAGGTGAACGGGTCTTTCTAGAACGCCGGAGCGTCGCGCTCGGGAGTGCACGGGCGACATCTAGAGATGAGATGTGGTTTGAGATAGGCCACATCTTAGCATGCGCGGCCCCCAGTGATGCACCCGCCTTGCGTATTCTTTCCTTGCGCATCGCCGCGGCTACTGTAACTGCTTTGGCAGTCAGCAGCGCTGTCGGTGGTGTAGCGCTCAGCCAAAAAACGGATGTTTTAGTCTGTCCGGTATTGCGCTATACGCAAAATGCTTTGCGTATGGCGCAATACCGGGCGTGAACTGCGCATGCGCGCGCCTTACCGGGAACGTTTGGTGCGCCAACAAACACCCGCAAATAGGGAGCTTACATGAACGACCGTTTCGTTCGTGTAGGCTGCCTACCCGAAAACATGGCCGCACCGCCAAAAGCTATTGACATCCACCTCGAAACTATCAAGGGGATGTCGTGCGCTCTGTAGCTCGTTAGTTCCGAACTGATGCTTTTCTTTGCTTCAGATTTGTGTCCTGAAGCTTCAGCAGCAAAGTATCCGTGTCGATTCGGCACCGTTTTCTAGAGCCATAGCTGGCGCCACTTGATGTGTCGCCAGCTATGACACACGTACGCTATTCGGTATTCTTTTTACGCCACTGCGTATAGATGAATTTACGTAATACATATGGGCGCCGCCATCTTGGGCTGCTAAACGAATGTTTCTTATTTTTCTACATCGGGACGTGAATTTACGAGGTCAGGAGACGTCGAATGCACCAACCCAACCGTTTTCATGTGTGTCCGTCCACCGTAGCATTGTTCGTTCAGTGTTAAAGATAAAAGACAGCAAGGTTAACAGCCTAATGTGGCGGCACCGAAACCCGTCTCTAAAATAGTTTATAGCGGAATATCGGACAGACTAAAACTATCTAAAAAGAAATAAAAAGAAAACATGGGGAATCTCCCAGCTCGGGGTCCAACGCAAGCGATGCTGCAAGATTCTCCTCGGTTTGCGATGTTATCATAGCTCATAAGCATATCGTGGTTGTGGCACGTGAAACCCTACAAGTTATCATTATTAGGCTGAGTGTGCACAGCATAACTTCTCTGCAGCCGAGTTCGTTATGGCGGAAGTCCATCCATTGCACTTTAATCAGCCGGACGCTGGGCAGCAGAAGCGCATGCGCAGTGATGCCCCACCAGGCAGGTAACGTGAATACCTGGGTGTCGGCGGGCAAATGTAAACGAGCGCTGCGAACACGGTGATGTTAAGGAGAGTGATGGGGCTGAAGCACATCATCAGGGGTACGTGCAGGTACAAGGCGTTGGTCGGGTCAAAGTTCAGAACGAGGGTCCTCGAGCTGATGCACTGGAACTTGTCGTAGTAGTTTCCCCTGCGACAAAGAAAAAAATTAGAGAAGCTTGCACTATAAGCCGCACAAGGCTTGAAACAGCGGAACTGGACGATTCTAAAGACTAATCTGGTTGCTTCTAGGTTGTTTCGAGGCCTTAGCTAAGTGATGCAGGTTGTTTCTAGGTTGTTGCTAGGCTTTAGCTAGGTTACGCTAGGTTGTTTCTACGTTTATTCTCGGGGCAGAGAGGTTCGAGTTAAACCACAGACAGTCACAGACACGACACGGATGTCCAAACTCCAGAGACAGAGCCCTGCGCTCAAACCAAGCGTTCGCACCTCTCATAGATCTACGGGCACGTCGTCGTTGGCGTAGGCCATCCATCTCTTCGGGCTCTTCTCGCAGCCACCGTTGCCTTTCCCGTTCCCTAGTATTATCTCGTTGTACGTACTCGGAGTCTTCGGCTCGCCGCCGTCGCTTCGCAGCCATTTTGTTGGGCTCACTTTTGCCTTCTTCATTTTTATTGAACTAGTGATGAGTAGTGGGAATTACCCTATTTCTATGGCACATACCCAGTTTATGACGATGATAGTTTTTTGATAGGCCGCACAGTGGCACATGTACCCGTTTGATGACGATAGTTTTCTTCTTCATTTTTAGGGAACCAGTGGTGAGTAGTGGGATTTACCCAATTTCTGTGCCACATACCCGCTTATGACGATGATAGTTTTCTGATAGGCCGTGGCACATACCCGTTTTATGATAGGCCGCACAAATTACGGCTAGCTCCAACAGCTTCGCTGATAAAATGCATTCACTCGTTCGTTCACGACAGCGGCTCGTCGGAAAAAATTGATGCGTTACTAGCAATTCATGTACAGTCGGGCACAAAATAATACGGACCGCGCCGTCTGCTCTCGAGAGCACAGCTGTGGCTGCGCATTTGCCAGAGCAACGCTCTCAACAGCAGACGGCTTGCCGCTAAAAGGCGCAGACGGTAATTTTGGCACGCGCTCGAGTGGCCTGTGTTATTTTGTGGCCGACTGTACGGTGGTCGGCGAATGAAACGCGACACTCGCAGCGCGCGGCTGCTGGTGGTGAGGGTGACAGTGACTGCATCCGATAAACGATCGTTTGGTCTGTGGTTCTCGGTGGCCTCAGGGAAGCGCTGCCATCTTTCGTATAACCAGGGTCTATAAATACCCTTCGTCTGGTCATGAAACTACCGCGTAAGGCTGTGAGCGAGCTTCATAAGGCGCCCGCAATCGCTGCGCCGCGGCGTTGCGTAGCTAGAAGGCGACGCTAGTAGCATTTTAGACGCTGTGGACTCTGCGCATTGCCGTGCGTGCTTCTGTTTCTTTCACCTCAACATGTCTCTCTGTGTGGCGCCATCGATGTTTTGGTAACCTCCACAGAAACATTAGGTGCATCATCTTAGGATCAGAGATGTTGGTATAAAGGATATGAAGCGAACCTAAAGTATTTTTGCTTTACGCGTTTCTCTTACGTTCGGCCGCCAAATTAATTCAGATGTACTGACAAAACCGCCCATCTAACCAGAACCTAACCGCCGGCTTTTCACTATAACAAATATTTGCAGTTCCTGGTACATTTGGCTCTATCGACGGTCGGTTCACAGGCAAAGTAGTCCTCCTTGTCATTTTCGGGACGGCAAGGTGCTCTCCAATAGTAGACGCCTAATCGTGAGCCAGTTTTTCAAACATACACATAAGCTAGAGTGTACTACATAAGGGGATAGCTGCCACTGCTTTGATTTCGTGCTCGTCTTCGGGACAGCGCTCACTAACTGCGTTCGTAAGCTTCCACGCTGAACTGCCATACCATCGATGCCTAACACTTGCTGTGAGCAAGGCTGCCGCTCCCAATATAAGGGCGTCGACGAAGTGCTCTTATTAAGGCGAAAGCCTTAGATGCCTCATCAAACGCGAAATTTGACTGTCGGCGTCCTGCGCCGTCGGGGACGAGTGATGCAAATAATCATCACCACGAGATGACGTCACAGATTGCCAACATTTGTGACGTCATCGCATCGCATCATAGCTTGGTCAACGTTGGTCCGATCACGGAGGCAATTCGAAACCAGGTGAGGTGCCTCCGATCTTGGAGGCAATGCGAAACCACGTTATATGCACAATGCTTTCGAAGGGTGGCTGGGCAGCATCAACACATCGGCTGAGAGGAAAAAGATGGCATTCGCCTTCAAGTCATCTTAATGAATGCATAAGGGACGCTGTGAGTTTTTGTGCTACCAGCCGACGCGGAACTACATGACAGGTGGAAGAGGGCCATCCTGCGACAATATAGTAGCGGGTTCTCGTTTGAATTGAATGAGTAATAACAATACTAAAGATTGCTGGGCTTTTACGTGCCAAAACCTCCACCTGAATATGAGGCACGCCATAGCGGTCGACCATGGGTTAACTTTAACCCCCTGAGGTTCTATAACGGTCACCTAGATCTAAGCCCCCGGCTGTTCTTTGCATTTCTCCCTCATTGGAGTGCGGCCGCAGCGGCCGGGAATCAAACCCACGCCCTCGTTTGAATTGAGGTACGTACATTAGAGTGTGCGAGATACATCTTATGCCAGAGACATTATTGGAACGCGGACCTTGAACTGATTGATCTGATTTGGGATCCGGGCGTCATCATTGTTGACAATTAAAAGCCAGCGTCAAGCAATCGCGGCCGCATCGGAAAGTGTGCATCTCGGGTCCGTGCGCGAGATATTGGGCACTGGATATTTCAGTAAAGTAGACGACGCTGTTGCCACATGGTTAAAGAATTTACTATCCAGAAACATTCCGGTTTCAGGACCCATGATTCAAGAGAAGGCTGTGGAATTCGCCGCACTTTTCGATCCCCCTGGCTTTGCCACAAGCAGTGAATGGTTGCATCGTTTTCGGGCGCGTTATGAGAGCGCTGATGTATTTGGAAAAAGTGAAGTCTTTCGCTGTCCAGCAGATTGGTTGTTCTGGAGAAGGTTTATATAACAGAGCTTGTACACAGTGACTCAATTCATGACAGCTGCACTCATAAGTGCACAAGTACAGCAGAAGATTACTGCATTCTTGAGAACATGCTAAATAAGCAGTAATTCCCATTTAAATAAGCCGAATTGCAAATATAATGGTTCAAACTTCACCTCAACAACCGATGTTTTCTTGAAGAGCTCCTGAGAGCAAGTTACAACATTCCTATTTCAGTTCAGCGAACTTTCACTTTAACGAACTTTTTCCTTGGGTCCTTTGAAGTTCGTTCAAGTGAAGTTTCACTGTATAACGTCCGCCTGCCAGCTCCAACTCCTTCGCGCGGCTCACCACGTGAGCGCAATGTCTTGAAGCCATGGCAAGCAGAGCTCCGCCGGCGACACCGAGAACCACAGACTGAACGGTTGTCTATCGGGTGCAGTCACCATGTGCCAAGAAGCGCTCTCGCCTTCACTGCCACTAGACACGCGCTCCGGGTACCGCGTTTCAGTCTCCGAACATTGTACATGGTGATAGATCGATACAATGCCAGTAAACGTCAACAAAACAAGAAAGAGTGTTAAGAAGGGCACTGTCACTGTTAAAGCTGGAAACGGCGCAAAAAAGAAGAGACAAAAAAAACATTTGTGTCCTTTGCCACATTTGTGTCCACTGCCTCCCCGATCAGCCCACCCTTGGCCAAGTTACGATGTCATATGATGACGTCATAATGACGTCACAAATATTGGCTTTCTGTGACGTCATGATGACGCCATCGCGTGATTTTTTTGCATCGCTCGTGTTGACGCCGCCGACGATAGACACCGGTCAATTTTCGCGTTTGATGAGGCCCCTGAGGCTTTCGCATTAATACTACTCACGTATTTCCCCGCGCGTGGTTTCCTTCTTTCTGTGTGTGTGCGTGTGTGTGTGGGTGCGTGCGTGTGCGCTTGTGTTGTTCTTATTAAGCCCTTCTGAGTCGACGTATTTTGCGCTGTTTCCGGCTTCAACAGTGAGAGCATCCTTCCTGCAATTCTGTCTGCTTCCTGCTCGTGTTATGTTTCATCCATTCACTCAATTTCTCAAGCATGCTTATTATTTGCATCACAACGGTGAATGACGACGCAGAAACACAAAATGCATAGTCATGCTTCCTTCTTACTTGCAAGCCACGGGGGATCGATAGACTTCCACCTTGAAGGTAAACGTGAATGTTTCGTAAACTTGTCGCAGCTGCAAAGAAAAAAAAGAAGGCGAATTATATCGTCTGCGTATAAAAATACCTCGTCAACTGCAAACGTGCATGACAGAAAGGTACCGAGTGCGAACCCTGCATTTCAACCCAACAGCGCGCTATCCCCGATGACAGCTTAAAGGGCCCCTACACCACTCAGGGTTCAAAGACGAGACAGTGGTTTCCTTCTGGCCTTCACTACCCGTCCTACACGTGCTATCTCCTCCTCTCCACCTATTTCTTCATAAAAACACGTGTGCAATGTCAACACGAAACGTTTAGCACATCAGAATTTCGCGCTTTTTGGCTGCACGCTGTTATCTCCGCTTGCGCAGTCGAAAGCGCGCACAACGAAGTGAAATCAGTTGATCGCACACGATAGTAATGTGAGACTAGGGATAAGGGGCGTGCAACTTCACTGCGCATCAATAATAATATGTGTTGGGGTTTTACATTCCAAAACCACGATATGAGTATGAAGGATACCGTAGGCCCGTAGTGGAGGGTTCCGGAAACTTTGACCATCTGACGTTCTTTAACGCGCACCTAAATATAAGTACACGGGCCTCAAAGCATTTCGCCTCCATTTAAATGCGGCCGCCGCAGCCGGGATTCGATCCCGCGACTTCCGGGTCGGCAGTCGAGTACTATAACGACTAGACTACCGCGGCGGGCTGCATGGCAAAGAAGGGTGAGAAACAATTCGCAACTGATATCCCTTGTATCATGACCAATTGAGAGCTTATTTCCTCATGACTTCACGTGAACAGACTGCTGGCATCAAAAAATGGTGCCGAAAAGGCGGGGAACGCCATGAGAGAATAAAGCGCTCTTTCTTTGCCCTTTCAGAGCTTGTTTAGAGCCTCTTTAAAAATTAAGTGCAAGCTTTGCCCACAAAACCGCTGCACACCTTTCTTTCTGGGACGTCATGATGACGTCATGTGGTGACGTCACCACGTGATGATTTTAGTAAGACAGCCTTACTGTCTTGAATCCGGTGTAAGCGTAAGTATGCTCGCTCTGCTAATCGAAAACTTCAGGCTTATCGAAAAATAAAGGTTTGTTGTTTCTATCTAAAAGGCAATTATTTTTCGCAGAGTACTTATATGTGCTATAATGTTTGCCAGGACGTTCAGTTGCTCAACTTAAAACCATAGACGAGGAGGGCGGCATCACTGTAATATGCGACAATGTTCTTTTTTTTTCCCCGCGGGTTAAATTTGGTGTTTGGTGTTACATGCAGGAGCTGGTTATACGCAAGAAAGTACGGAACCATGAATCGTATAACCTCGAATAGGTACGCACCAGATGCAGATACTCCAGGAGGTGGATGCGGAACGAAAACGTGTCGCCAAACTGAACCCTTCGTTCGTGTGGCTTGAGGTAACAAGTCTTGCTCACGCCGGTGCCGCTGTTCGTGCCGGCGGGAAAGCTGCGCCTGTCGTGGTCCTCTGGTGAAAACATAACGCGGTAAAACATAACTAACGGTCCTGGATCCGCCCATGAGTGCAGCCATTTAGGCGAGCTGGTTAGTTTAGCATCTTTTACGCGATGTTAACCCTCTACAAAAAAATCGCGGTTTTGCCGCAAGGGTGCAGCAACGAATGCGATAGCAACAGATTGGAATATTATACGAAGCGAGGCTAGCAGCTAAGTCTTTTGGATTCGATCTCGCGTAACTCTAGAAAACGCTGGTTAAAGCGAATGCGGCCGCGCCAGAGAGCGAAGTGGTTTTCGTGCTGTTGTCGCCTCAACGCAAATCGGTGACAGCCCACCATGTATACGAGCCGTCTAGCGATGCCTATCAGATAGCGCTCGCGACCTCTCCATTATCATCAAAGTTCGCAGTTACTGTTCGAGTGACTCAGCTCGTACCCCCCCCCTCCTCCCTCGGCGGAGCCGAAAGACGGGCGGGGCGTTTCCTCTCTGCTTGACAAGCCATCGACGCCAGGGCTCGCATAACGGACGATGTTATGGCATGCACCCTTCGTGCGACGGAGATGGCAGGCTCTTTTCGTTTCTGCTTCATCTGCGCTTGCCCCCAGCACTCGCGCGCTTTTGCTAGCGCATAGAACATACGATGCGCGAGGCGACGCTATCGATTTAGACTTTATACGGAGCATGACAGCGACGGCAACGGCAAAACCTCGCCAAGAGTGTCCATTTAATTGCTAAAGCAATAAAAACAGATACGATTTGATTTCATTTGAATTTGTGCAATACACTCAACAAGCGCAGCAGCCACAGCTTTTCTTTCTTTATTTATGGAAAGAGGAAGCCTTATCCAGACTCTTCAGCTGACGTTGCCATTAAAGATTTGATGACTCACCACTCTCTATGAGGAGGGTATCCCATGCAAAGCGATGACGGTCACTATTTTTTATCTGCGGTGTTATGCGGACGTTGTAGTGTCTGAAATAGAAAGAATTGAAGCTATGAGTTTTCGGGTTCCGGTTGGGAGGGGGTTCCTTAGTAAGCGATATTGACCGCAAAAGCACCAGAAAGATTGATGAGTGTAACGCCATTGTTGTACTGAAACGTAGGCCCTAATTCACAATGACTCCCCCTAAGAAACTATTCTTTGTCGAATACTTTCGCTCACATGACAGGTTTGCTGTCACTAGTGGGCAGCAGTACGGAAGCAGCATGGCTTCTTCAGACAGGGACAAAGCGAAAGGTAACAATAGGGATAAGCGCTGACATTCATGTGACATTTTATTGAAACGGAAAGCTTATTATTGGAAGAAGTCGCACTGTTTCCGTACTACTATGCATAACCAACTAACCCAAAGCTTGACTTTACTAGTGGACAATTCTTGCTCCTACAAACTTTCCTGTACCGCGAAACCTTCTTTGTGAACCCGGACCCGAGAAGAGGAAGCGTTACGACGACCTAATCATTATACTAAGGACACATTTGGATCTATCTCAAGTATTGCATAGCGCGGATTCATCATGGAACAGACAAAGAACACTCATGCACAGTACAAGCGCTACTCGCAACTGGTCCAGTGCACCGGTGTTCTTCCTCTGTCCTGCATGAAATCCACGCTATCCAGTATTAAGACTACAAACCAACTTTCCCAGCAACGAATTTCGTTAAGATATACATTTGTAACCAGTAGCATGTCTTTGTATTACGAATCATTCCCATCGATGATACTCGAGATAAAAACTGTTAACAATCATCAACTGGTGTAAACAAGCTTGTTTTTCACTTGGCACCCATGCATAATTTGTGAGCAGAGGTGTGTTTGGAGTAAGCGAATTTTTTGTAGGTAACAAGGCCCTAATCGCGAAAGCATCTAACGCTACAAACGTTATGAAAGGGATAATTGACGACCACTCCTTTGTAGCCCGAGGCTACAAGGAAGTCTATACGGGTTCCTCAAAAAGGAAAGTTTCTTAGTTGAAGCATAACTTCCGAGATGACGGACGCGTGGCAGGCCGCGCGCTCGCCATCTCGGAGGCCATGGTTGAAGAAAAATTGGTCCTGGGGATCGAAGCAGAGACCAACGCTATTCCGGGGCGGTCGCTCTACCAATTGACCTAACCTGAATGCTAGCAACTTGTAGCGCGAGGGAGAATTAGTCAACAACTAGAATCAGGTGGACACAGGAAAACATGAATACAGCCAATCCCGTAGCTCGATATATGATTATCGTAAGACGCCAGCCAATGGGATAAGAGCATTTGAGAACAAGCAGCTCTGCGACATCGGTCCCGGATGCACTCACCCATCAACGCAGTCCGTAGCAAAAGTAAAGTTGCCTATCTCAAGGACGACTTCGATCAGGGATTCCATTTCGCTCATCGATAGGCCGGTTTATCTGACGACCAGTGTTATTGGCCTGATCAGTACGAAAGGCTGGGGGAGTTGCTGAAAAGACACAAAACTTCAGGCGAAATAGAGAAAAAGAAATGCGGCTTCTCGCAATATTTTAGAGCCTAAAATATGCCTAGAAACTCAACAAAGTTGCACAACCGGTTACAATATCAACAAGAGTTTCTGTAAAAAGTGACGCGGTCCCCTATGCATTCATGTAAGACGACTGGAAGGCAAAGGCCTTCTTCTTCTTCTTCTTCTTCTTCTTCCTTGAAAGCTTCCCCCATGAAAGCTTTGTGCACATAACGTGCTTTTGCACGGCTTCCGGGATCGGAGGCGTTGGAAGATTTTTTCGCACCTCACGAGGTTTTGCAGTATTCCAGGATCGGCCTACCTTTGACCAAGCAAGAATGTCATCTGATGACGTCATCGTATGACGTCACATTGACCTCCCTAGTTTTAGCGATACGTGACGTCATGCTCACCTTACATGCTAAAGTGATCCCATGAGGATTTTTTGCATCACTTCGTTTGACGCCAAGGCTGCCGACGGTCACATTTCCAGTTTGACAAGACATCTAAGGCTTTCGCCTTAATAAAGTGTTGGTGCCAGAATGTAGGATAAGGTCATGAATTTATAACCCGAAGTAGTCTATTTTCAGCAGGAGCCCGATAAGCGGTCGAGATGATAGTCATTCGATTGTAATTTTCTCTTTATCATGTTCAAATCATTCCCACAAGTCCCAAACATCACGAACAGAGGGCGAAAGAGTCAAAGAAGCCTATTCGCTTTTCAAATGCCAACTGGAGCTCTTGGTAGTCGTTTTCCTCACCTGTCAGCAAGATGTCTTCCTGGGACTGTGACGCCGGGCTGGGTACCCGTGCTACGAGTGACGTCAACACTAGGACTGCCTTTCGACGACTCCAACAAGCTCCTCGGGCCTACAATCAACCGGCAACGTTTTCTGCGCTTCGCCTGCGGATTTCTGGTGATGATGAGCGTGATCTCTCGGCGCGTATTCGCAACGGGCCAAGAACCGAGCAGCAGGGGGCATTTCACACAAGCTTCTTAGTCTCGGACAAGGACAAACTATAACACAAAATAAAATATCGAATAAAAACTTAAGCCAGCTTCGTACTAGGGGTGCCTGAACAAAGAGCGAATTTATCTCATTCCGTGTGTTTTTTCTATGTATTTTCTGCCTCTCAGTCTTTCTATTTCTTTCTTTCTCTATTTCTTTCTCTTTCTCGTTCTTTCTATCTTTCTATATCGTTCTTCTCTTTATTTCTCTCGCTCTCTCTATTTATCGCTTCCTCTTTCTCTCTATCTCTTCCTCTCTGTTTCTTTATTTCTCTTTTTCTCTCTTTTTCTGTCTTGCTCTGTTTTTTTATCTCTCTTTTGTGTGTCTTTTTCTCTATTTCTCTCTCTGTCTATTTATTTCACTATCTTTCTATCTTTTTCTGTCTTTCTTTCCTTTCTGTCTGGTTCCCTCTTTTTTCTTTCTTTCTTTCTTTCTTTCTCTTTGTACTCATTTTCTCGCCCATCAGAGTTATTGCATTCCACGCCGGACAAAATGGGCCACGTCCTCTGGGAGCGAAAAAGTTGAAGAAGAGGACGAAGAGATCGCGTGCTGGTTCATGATGATGACAATATTTGTACATGGCCGACGGACTTTCTGTTAAAGAAACATGCGAACAGAGCGAGCGGTCAGAATAAGCGGTGTAAAAGTATGCGAGATGTGATTACAGAACAGATAGTCAACGTCCAAAAAGAAAATGCACAGATGTTCAATTTCGCCGTAATGAATATGATACAAAGAAAATGAGTCCATTGAAAGAAGATTTACAGTTGCGGCTTCAACGTACCAACTGGTTCGCGGCCTTTGCCTCATAGTTCTTGCCTGCCAGCAGTAATAAGAAGCCATCATCACCGTCATCATATTAACGTACGGTCAAGCTGACCACTGCCACGGGCTCTCGAAGAATAGAGATTGCTATCTTTGATTTTCTTTGTAAATCCTTCTAAGTGGGTTGGTGCCAATATTTCTTTGATCTTCATCATCACGACGACTATCATAATTATCGTCATTATCACTTCCCTTACACTCGTTTACATGTCAACTTTACAGCCGCTCTCGCACTATTTTTCTTTTATTTTTATGTACCTATTTATTTTCGTAGATTTTTCTTTTTCAGTTTAGCTCTCCTCGCGTTAGTGCAACAGTTTTTTCTTAAGCTACCCTTTGACGCCTGATTATTGGAGCATTTCCACTAGTGGGTACGCGCAATAAATGTACATCTTCATCATGATCCTCATCACTATCGCCATCATCGAGTCGAAGAAGATCAAATTCAACCGGTAACGTGCGCAACCCGCCCCGGCAGTCTGATATGTAAAGAAAAATCTTCGCTATAAAGTAAGTATCCCTGAACTTTCTTTCCTCGAGTCAAGTAACTGCGATGCATAATCTTCAGTAGAAGGCAAACGCCTTTCCAAAAGCACGATATGATAGAGGCGCGCCGTGCCTCATAATCATATCGTGCTTTTTCATAACCATAACCACATTAAGCCCATGCCATCGTGTTGCAAACAGCTTACACTTGTTCTTTACGACCAATTTCAGACAAGGCCGCATCATGAAACACGAGGTTGTGGTGGATTTCGTCGTCGACCTGTACACGCTATACAACTTCTACCTGGATGCCGAGGGGTGCGTTTGACTCAGTCTGGGCTCAATGTCTGACTTGAGCCGTTTGCAATTTGCTGCTGCTTTTTAAGCAAAGTAAACTTTAGAACTTTCTAGAACTTTCTTTTTTTCTTTCTTTCTTTCTTTCTTTCTTTCTTTCTTTCTTTCTTTCTTTCTTCCTTTCTTTCTTTCTTTCTTTCTTTCTTTCTTTCTTTCTTTCTTTCTTTCTTTCTTTCTTTCTTTCTTTAGCCTCTACCAGGTCCGAGCATCGATGCAAGCAGATCCGAGGTATTACTCGCAAGTGCTCCTAGGCCCGGCAAGTAAGTTTAATGCCAGCTCAATTATCAACGTGAGCGTCTCTTGAGGACCAGTAGCGTAGCCAGAATTTTTTTTTTTTTTTTTTTTGAGGGGGGGGGGGAGAAGGGGGGGTGGGTTCAGCCACCTTTTATGTATCTTTTTGCGCGTCCGTATGTGTGAGTGTATATATACACGCGCAAACATGAAAATTTTCGGGGGAGGGGGGTTGAATTACCCTCACCCCCATCCTTCCCTTTGGCTACGCCAGTGTTGAGGACTGTGCAAAACGCTACTCTCCTCTGGACGACGCAGGGCGGCTGAACGCCACTTACGTGAGCAAGTCGTTCTTCGTGACTCGAACCTGCGACTCCATCCAGAACGACCTGAACGAGACGCTGCGCTTCGAGGTCCACCTCTTTCTCAAGGACGATGTAAGCTTCTGCTCCTCCTCCTTCTTCATTAACGCAGTCCTTCTCTCCCTGTTAACACATTCGCGCGAATAAGCGAAGCGATAATAAAATGTTCTACCCACTTAACACGACATCATCCACTATACTTCAGCAGAGCACCTATTTATAGGGGTGTGCGATTAATCGAGTTTCGCATTCGAATCGAATAATACCTAATCGAATAATTTGATTCTACTTAAGAATAGCTAGTACTCGAAATTTCGAATAATTGGACAGGACTAACATCTAAAACGCGACCAAGGCCAATGGTGCAACTTGGTTAGGGTGGGGCGTCTAAAGCTAATACCAACGTCGTTACAGTAGGCCTTTCGTTAAAACTTTCACCGATATCATGGTTCGAAAGCGATCGCATGTTTATTTTAAAGGAGATTATGTCATTTCCGCATGTAAGAAAAACGCATGAGAAAACTGTCAAGCCCTTCACAACATCGCTTCCGAAACGAAGGCGCGGACTTCTTGCGTAGTTCGGTCGCGTATGTCTCAAACGCCGTAAAACGTCCCGACTTCGGCCCGCGAAACCCTCGGTGATTGGCTTCACGTGTGAATGTTTGTTCACGCTGTGCAGTTGCCACTACCGCACCGCACCACTCGTTCAGAAAGTACCATCGGTTTGGCACGCAGTTAAAACGCTGCTGTGAACGGGCGCCCTAAGATTTTTGGTCCCGGAACACTTATGACGATGAAGCACAACATTACCGTTATCAGACGAGCCGTAATGCGCGACCATATATGGGAGAAAACAAAGAACTAGCTACGTTACATCCCCCCCCCCTTCCCTCTTTAAGCCGTTAGGAGGTTAGTAGTGCCGCTGCTGACTGGAATGGTGGCTCTTCTATCAACATGCCTGTGCGCCCATAAAGGCTGAAAAAAAAAAAAACCGTTCACGAGCAAGCGCATAATGCTGTCACCATCTATCTTATTTACACGTTTCGCGTAAACAAGATGGTTCCGGGTCCTGCTGCTGTTTTCAACTGCAGGAAACACCGTAAAATCACGGCGAGAGAGCCTGTAGCCAGGTCATGTGGAACAGTTTGTGTTTCCGCTTAACAAAAGTCGTAGTCTTTCGGTAGCAGTCACTCACCGCGTTATGTGCTCGAGGACATGAGCAGAGTTCATTTCTTTGTTCTTTCTTTCACTTCTCAATAAAAGCTTTTTTATTCGATGTTCGTTTCGATATCCCATATTTTTGGCCACTATTCGGCACTATTCGATTCGAGACGAAATTTCACTATTTGCACAGCCCTACTTATTCCTGTTCGTTGGTGCAACTTTGCAGATAGATAGATAGATAGATAGATAGATAGATAGATAGATAGATAGATAGATAGATAGATAGATAGATAGATAGATAGATAGATAGATAGATAGATAGATAGATAGATAGATAGATAGATAGATAGATAGATAGATAGATAGATAGATAGATAGATAGATAGATAGATAGATAGATAGATAGATAGATAGATAGATAGATAGATAGATAGATAGATAGATAGATAGATAGATAGATAGATAGATAGATAGATAGATAGATAGATAGATAGATAGATAGATAGATAGATAGATAGATAGATAGATGAACGTTAGCCTGATGATGATTACATATACTAATACAATCAGGTCCTGGTAAAGTACTAGCTACAGCCAAGAAAGCAAGCGATAAGGTCTAGTTTCCTGGCCATGAGTGGTACTTTACGCGCGACCTGATTAGAAATGATACATTTAAACAGTGAGGCGCATCGCCAGCGCTAGCACTATACGTGTTGTTATAACGCGCTTTATTATCTGATTTGCCGTGTACCAGCTGCGTACTATATTTTTCACTACTTCAGATACTGAGAAGCGTATGCAGTCGTGACTTGTTCGAGATACTGACAACGAATAAATTATAAGACATACATGGTCACTTGTTGCTGTCCCAGGTTCGAGTGCGACTCGTGAATGCGTTCTACGAACTGCGCCTGGAAATCTGGTGCTCCAAGTCCGAAAAACAGCAAGTGCACACAATCCTTGTCGCTGTTTACGTGTTAGGCCTAACGAAGCGCAAATGACGAGGGTGCTACGATCATAGGCGAATGTACGGTTCTTCATTAGAAGTGCTGATTGGGCGAGTTGGTGATTCGTGATACTAGAAATACGAGAGCGTAACTATGCACAGGCACGCAAGGAGCTGAAGAAGACATAGAGCACCTTATTCTACACTGTAAAAATTATGATGCTCCTCGAAAGAAACTTTTACAAAAAACTCAATCGTTTGGATAAACGGCCCCCATCAGTATCAAAAATCTTGGGCCCATCGACAAGAGGAAGTTTTCAAAGCACTGCTGAGCGCGCAGTAGTGCAATTTTTGGAAGAATCAGAAATATCACAAAAGTACTAAATCTGATCAAATTTTGTTCGCCTTATTGTTAACCGACATGCTTGGCTACCAAATTTTCGTATTTTCGTTTTAGCAGAGAATTCTTTGTGAAAACCTAATTGTTGCAGTTACAGTGCGATATTTAAGAGACAATTCCCGAGTGACATGGTCGGCTATGTCAACGTTTTAGTCAACTTTTATGTTTTGTGGGGACATTTCAACAGCGTGAATACTCGTGTTTTGTCAACTTTTTTGTTTCGTGGACAGATTTTTGTATTGAAAAACTTGGACTGAGTGCGAGTGGAAGAGTAGTAGCCGGCGCCACGCATCGGCACCAACCTCCCCTTACATATATTAAAGAAAAACGGGGACAAGCGCATACCAACCGAAAGTTTATAGGAAAGCAGTGACATATATATACAGACACGTAACCTGATCACCTGTGTTGTGCGAGTAAACCATCAATCGCCCTGTCATTTGAGGAGCTCGTGTTTTTGGAAAGCGGCGCCTGTAGCAGGAGTTAGCTATTTTCTACAGGGCAACGCAGGCTTTGGCAAGGCGGCACTTATTTTTATCGTTTATGTTCTCATCTGGGATGTTGTTCCGAAAAATTTATCCATCTGTATATATATATATATATATATATATATATATATATATATATATATATATGTATATATATATATATATTGTTCCAAGTAGACTAGAGTAGCATCACTATTTTTTTCGTGAATGAGGCATATGTATGAATGCTCAAATGCTGCGCTATTTTCAGCAACGTACTAATTGCGTGCTCATTTTTTCCGGCTGATAAAGAAAGCCCGCGAAATATGAAAAATAACACGTGACTACGCTCACTCCCGCAAAAGAAAGCAGCGCCCTAAAATGGCCTTACTGAAAGCAACCGCTTTGCCTGTTGTCACAACACTCTCCTGGGCAGCGAAGGACTTATTTTTCCAAGTACATCAGTGCTTCTTTAGCTGAAGTTATTGGTGCTTCCTCTATAGGGGTTACTTCTCCTCCTCTTCTTCTTCTTGCTGAGGTAGGACGCTGGCTACAATCTCTTCTGTATACAGAGTGGCGCATTTCTGAACGCAAGAGTCACAGGTGACATAGTCCTCAAAACGCTAAGCTCCGTCCGTACCCAGTCTTTCAGACAATTTCTGATCAATACTACGTGAGAGGCATTGGATGGTGTCACAAAATATGTTCGTAGAACTGAAATGTGCTCTGCACTAATTTCGCTATACTTAAATGCGTTAGCATTGGGTCCAATGGCACCTCGGCGGGGACCTAAAGGAAAGTTCGTATAACTTAATAGTTCGTTTAACTGATGTTCGTTGAAGTGGTGTTTTACTGTATATATATGTGGAACCTCGTTGATACGTTCCCGTTTCATACGATA
The DNA here is from genome assembly GCF_013339695.2 of Rhipicephalus sanguineus. Lineage (NCBI taxonomy): Eukaryota > Metazoa > Arthropoda > Arachnida > Ixodida > Ixodidae > Rhipicephalus > Rhipicephalus sanguineus. Next base: position 21,428,650 of record NC_051185.1, read on the forward strand.
TCCCGCTGACAACGTTCGCTATATCGTTATTAAGCGAGACTGCGCGATTTTTTCGTAAATTTGGATTGTACGTTTTTCCCGCTTTTTAAACAAGTATAGTATGAACGGTTCTACTGTATTAGGAAAATAAGAACTGTATCCACGAATACCGCGACCCTGTATACGCAACGTTCGCTGGCCTCAGTGATTCACCATCGAGGAACCAGCGGCCGGAGCCTTTCGTGGCCGTGACGGCGCGCGTGCTGACCTTGAACTTTGACCCCGTGCGCGGCCTGCACGACTACTACCCACTAGTGTTCGAAGTGGGCAACGTCAGCCTGCTCACCATGACCGTGCACGCTTCCCTGGTCACCATCTGCATACCAAGCGGCGAGTGAGTACGCGCATGCGCTGTTCGCTTTTAGCCACACCAATTCTTTTCTGTAATCGCAGAAATGTGGCATATCAATACCGCCTAGCGTGGTATCGTTTTCAGTGCCTTTTGAAAAAGAATACGATAATGTTTTCCTTAATTTGGGCAAGTGCACAAACATATACTGATCAGTTGATTCACTTTTGACAATAAACAGCGCTAATTAGTGATTCATGTCGATTCTTAATAAGCTTTTAGTTGTGATCGACTAAAGCGCGCTACTCGGCTAGTTGGTACATGAGAAGCAAATATAATAATAATTAAGGTTTTACATCACAAAACCACCGTTATGAAGGACGCGGTAGTGGAAGGCTCCGGAAATTTTGATCGTCTTGGCTGCTTCAACGTGCACCTAAATCTAAGTACACAAGCCACTAGCACTTCGCCTCCATCGAAATGCGGCCGCCACGGCCGGGATTCGATCCTGCGACCTTCGGTTCGCCAGTCGAGTGCCGTAACCGCTAGACCACCGTGGCGGTTCGTTCCATAGAGAAGGAAGGCACGACAACAAAAACACGGACGTGAAGTACAGGACGATTGCCGTCTCGTTCTGTCCTTCATATCCGTGTTTTCTTGTCGTGCCTTTCTTTTTTTTAAAGAAATTTAGTTGCGAGGCAGCACTCGTGTGCTGATCTTCTTTCTTGCTTCCTCGTCGAATTAGTTCCGTTCGTTGTCAAAGGTGAATCTCCACTAACTCACCCAGTTCTGTCGTCGGGAGCCGTCGATTCACAGTGTAGCCGTTTGGCTGACCAGACCAAGTGGGTTGAGTTGTATACAGAGTTCGCACGCACAATAGGGGCAGCAGCGAGACCTTGGTAAGCAGCCAGATTTTTTGTTCCGCCTGCCCGAAGAACAAGGCCATCGCGGTCTCAAATCTGTACTCTTACCGAAGAAGGGCGCCAAGATTACGGAGAAAAGAAACGTCCGAGAGTCGTAACAAGCTGGCTAGCTGCGTTGGTAAGCTGTTCATGCTGCTATCTTCACTGGGTATTTGGTAGCTTCAGAGCAGGCGGTTCAAAGGCTTAGCTGACCACCGTAAGTAAGAGTGATTCGCGTCCCCTGCAAGACTGTAAGCCTTGTAATACCGAATTGCTCTTAGATGCAAGAGGCTGTATAGTATACCGTACGTTCCCGTAAAGTATAACTGTACAGTAGTAAGTAACTGTACTATACTGTAACTACATAATAAAGGTAACACAATACCTCACTAAAAAGCACAGCCTCGAGAGGTTCCGTGAGGCTAAGCTTTTTAGTGAAATATTTAGATTAGTGAACGGGACGTTCTGCTGTGCTGACAACCAAGCGTGCTTCTTTTATGTTCCCAGGAGCATGAGGAACGCATCCGTTGGTCACATAGTCGGCCAGCTTTGCATGTGCGATGGCCAGGTAAATGAACTTTTTTGTTCTTTTAGAGCCTTGTACTTTTCGAAATCATATCTGTTTCGTTTAGTCCTGTATCGGAGTGATGTCGGTAACGTTTCCGCCAACTTATTGAAGGCATGCCTCGGAGTTTACTCACGTAGTAAACCCTTTTACATAAAGCTTCAACTGTTTGCTTAGCCTGAGTTGATGTAACTGGTGCCAGGACTGGAAGTTGAAACGATGTGCAACAAGCACATGCAAACGAAGAGCAAGTTCTTGTGTTGTGTTTTATGTGTTTTCTGAGTGCGAGCAGTAAAAACATGCCGAACTCAGTGGTTCTCAGCTTTGAGAGAAAACTCAAAAGTCTGTCTAGACCGGCGTTTAGCGAATGACAGTCGTTTGCATCTGAGATCTCGGAGCAAGCTTGATGAAACATTGTTAATGTGGCGCTTATGACGACAGGACAAAGCGGGACAAAGCGCTGATTTAACCACGTTACATCAAGCCAATTAGTCCATCTTAGTATCTCAACTTGGTACAAACCTAGGCGTCTTTTTTTTTTTCCCTTACGCGTTCTTTTCAGTGATCAGCTATTTGACGCCAGAGTTAACCTGAGTCAGTAAGTGCGCTGAGCTATTATTGCAGGCAAAATTTCGCGCAGTTTGAACTCAGGCGCGCTTCGCGACTCACAAGACTCTTTGAGAATAATAACCTCAACAAGAAGGCGAAATTACGATAACAAGTAAAAATTTGTTCTATTCAAATCTCTGAGGCACATATTACATGTATTAATGAGAACTAACAGACAATAATGCCAAGGAAAGTATAGGGGATGTTTTTAGTAGTAAATGTAAAGTAATTGTGAAGAAAGAAAAGTGGACGAAAAGATAGCTTGCCGCGGGCAGGGACCGAACCTGCGACCTTCGAATAACGCGTCCGATGCCCTACCATGTAGTATGCTTCAGATGTTACAGATATTACATGTAGTAAGCTTCAGACAGGTTTATACGCAACCTAGGGCACCCGCTAGGTATTTATGTACGATTCCCTCGGGGCTTCTGTATAAAGCATAATTTACTATCGCGAGTAAACTGGACCCATATTCACAAATATGCCTTAAGGAAAGACTTCTCGCGGAAGAATTTTCGGCCAATCCTGACGCTGCGCATGTAATCAGAGATGGCGATCGACCAATGACGAACGCGACCGCTTCCCTCCTCGGTGCAGAGCTCGTGCTGCTATTCGTCCACCATCGACAAGGCGGTGCAGCAGGAGCTGAACTCACTGCTCGTGGCGACCGCGTCTCACCTACGCAAGATCCTGGAGGAACACAAACGCATCGCGCCGATCAGTCGGAGTGGGTGTACCCGCCGTCTTATTAGAACGTGCACGTATAATCGACGCGCTTAGCTAAAACGACTATTGTCTGCTACAACCTAAGCCTAAATACAGGCCCCGCCCCCGGAAACGCGGCGCACCTGCCACTCATCCGTGCAAGAGAGTTGTGGCAGCCGGTTTCCGTTCAAACCGCAGCTACTTTTTCTCGGTAAATGTTAATACTACGCATATTAAGAGCTAAAAGTTCTTCGTTACTATACCTGAAACATTGTTTGACTGAGCAGCAATGCTAGAATCCCTGACGAAATTTACCAGGACGTTCAAGTTGCTGACCTAAAACCGTTGACAAAAACGTGTGTCTGTATGGGAAAGCCAACTATCTGAAACACTCGAGAAGTGTTTGACGTCACGAATATGAGTAAGCGCTATTGGACGAAGCACTTACGCAAGTTCTCTGTGGGGCAGACAGCGAAGGGTGTGGGTGCGCCTGTCATTCATCTGTGCGAGAGAGGTCGTGCTCGGTGCTTTCCGTTCTAACCATGAATACTTTTCTGCTGCTAACGTAAACACCACGCATATTAGGCATTAAAGGTTCGGCGTCCCTTCTTAAAATATTGCGTTTGGCTGAGCAGTGACTTCGGAATCTTTGATGAAATTTGCCAAGAAGTTCAAGTTTTCGACCGAAAACCAGCGACGCGAACATGCGTCTGTATGGGAAAGTCACCTACCTGAAGTCCCTCAGTAGGTTTACCAAAACTGTCACCTCAGCAAACGGCGGGTGCTAGGAGCGCCACAGTGAAAGAAAAGCCACCCAGCGGAGCGGCCGCCGTAGGCGACGCTTGTATTTTTAGATGCGAAGCATCTTATGGCGGAGTTCAATCCGGTGGTGGTGTGCGGCGTGACCACCCCTACTGCGCATGCGCGAACCCTCTCCACACACTTCCTCTCCCTCATACCTCCTCTCCACTTCTCTCTCTCCTCCCCCTCTCCACTTCCCCTCTGAAACGCGGGCTCGACATGCCGAAACGCTGCTTCGCATCGCCTCATGGTCCCCTTTGGCGGAGATGGTGTGATTTTTCCTTCTCTGGTACGTCGCGGCCGAAAGCCCCGCTCCTTTTAGACAATATTTAGATTCTGTTTTGTCGTAGAAATTATACGAACTATAAACATGGAACTTCTGAGAATGTTTTCGTACCGAAGACAAGGCGCATACAAAATGTAAACAATCTCAAATTCAGCTGGCGGCTCTGTGTGCCTGCAGACGACGCGCATAGACCTTTTGTTATGGCGAAATTTGTCTTTAGTTGGCCCAACAGGCCTCAAATAAAAAAAATGACTTTGACGTTACTGTGATGCACTGTGCAGAGAATAAGACATCAGTGGCGTTACCGCTAAATGCATGACAACCTCAGCTCAAGCGCACACTGTTATTTCCCGAACTTCCGATTGCACGCGTGTCGTTCCAGCAGTGGTGACGGACTCTAATTTTACGTAACAGAAAACGTTCTACGGCGTGAGCTTCCGTATGCCGGTAATCAGTTTGGAACAGATACATCGGCAGATCGTAGCCGTCAATGAAACGCCTGCTTGATGGGAACTGTTGTCGTTTTCAGGCTTCGAAAGCTCTGCTGGTTTTCGTGCGTATCAGCCCAATTGGGCTACAGTTTTCTAAAGCGATCTTTGTTGTCGATGAAAACAGCATAGATTAATATGTCCCCCTGACTCCGCATTGCGCTTCTTAATATCTAACTGGCACTAGCAAGGTGACCAGGATTGACGCACGTTTGCATTCAGTATACCGTATCCTTCGCGAACCAGGACGCTCTATAGGATTGTAATCACGATCTTTCTTTGGAGGAAGTGAAGCCGAGCAAATGCTTATGAGAAATAGCAGCAAATTTTCGCCTTCGCTCAGCACTGGTGTAGTGTAGAATTCAGGCCCGTAGCCAACGGGGGGGGGGGGGGGGGGGGGGAGGGCCTAGGGCCCCCCTCCCAAAATTTTGGTGAAGTAGGTGTTTTTACCAAAAGTAAATAATGAAAATAGGTGTTTTCTCAAATAGTCAAAAATTTCAGCAAGTGCCCCCCTTCCCCCCCCCCCGAAAAATATTCCTGGCTGCTGGCCTGGTAGAGTTCAAAAAACATCTTAAAGTAATATTGACGCAGAGATCTTGCATCTTGTTTTTTTTTTCTTTCTTTTTTTATAATAAGTAGCTAATGGCTCATTTATTACGGCTGGAAACACCCCTTGCGCACGATGGCTCTTGAAGTCGTTTCAGTGGTTTCAGTGGCGTTCAAGGTGTCCATGGTCGCGACTTCCAATTCTTAAAGGGGTACTGACACAAAATTTCGCGGCCGAGATAGCCGGCGGGATCGATTCCCTTGAACATGGGTATATCATCTACAAAATACCAACAGCGAATGTAGCTTGGAAGGCATTTTAAATTAATTTTGAAGTTTGGGTGAGCGATCGACACCCTCGCGCTACTGACACCCTCAAATGTGGCCCTCGGTGACCCCCTTACGTCCCTCACGTGACCACGCTGCAACAAGTTACGATGACGTCATAGCCGCCATGTTTTTTTTTTTTTTTTTTTTTTCCCGCGTTCGCTCCAGCTACTCCAGCTAGACTCCAGCAGCCTACTTCTCGGCGGCTGCTCGCGAACCGCGCGGAAGTGCGTCACAGTTCTGTGTGCTGACGTGATCGAGCGCTGCACTCGCTAGGTGGTGATAGTTGCACCCGAAGGCTTTTCGTTTTTGAAACAGAAACTGACACTAGTCGGTAATGAGGAGCCTGTAACTAATTATCTGTCGCGCGCTGCAGCAACCGATGGGCCGTGTTATGACTAACAGGCCCCCAGCAACACATTGCAGCAAAAAAAAAAAAAAACGCGAGGCCAAAATTTTTGTGTCAGTACCCATATAAAGTAGTCTGGTAGGCCGTCGAACACACGAGAAATGGCGCTAGGCCTGAGGCGCGGCTTGTCTCTTTATCGTGAAATCGTCCACATTGATGATGTCTGATGAATCAAAGTGTTTCGCGCAAGCACGCACGTGCTTCGTATTGATGCTGAAGTCGTCCGTTTTTTGCGCCGTTATGGCTCACTTCCAGTTCTCGAACTGTCCACGAACACTTGGCACGCAAAATAGCGATACTTTTTCAATAGTGCCCTTGTAGCCGAAACGGCACCTCGACACACAGCACCTGAACGGCGTCGTCACGCGAACGTGCCGCTTCAACTGTACAATACCTGAATTTGACCCTTATCCAAAAATCGATCACAGATACAGAGCACACGTGCAAACTTTCAGCTCGCGCCGGCGGCATCTGCGGTCTGCGGAATCGAATCGGAGAAGGGTGGCCTCTAAGCGACAGTGACGACGCGGCGCGGCATATGAAGCTCCCCCATAGCATGACGGCGAAGTTTCGTGACCAGAAAAAAGTATTGAAAGATTATGACGTCACATAAATGGGCAAGTAGAAGTAGATGGGGCATTTATGTAAATTCTGTTTCGGTGTGATTCCGGTGGTTGGGGCGGAGCTTACATTTATTCTTAGGTTGTAACTGACTTATAATTATTTCATATTTGTTCTGTTTATCTTCTTTCACAAAGGTCCTACTAATGGAAACACACCTACATCAATGTTCCCCTTAATACGTAAAAGCTTATTTTGAAAAAACGTTATTTAGCACTTGCTATTCATTCAGACAACTTCTTAACGCTGTTGTAAAGTATAAATTTTTGGTCTCTGACTCTTTCAGAAAGCAAAAATAAAGACGTCGACATCGGTAATGACCCTGGATCAGAAAGGGTAAGTGTCAGCGTGATAGTTTGAAATAAACAGCAGCGCGTGTATTGGATACAAGCAACGAGTAATGGCATAGCGGGAGCCATTACTCGTGGGGAATGCCTAGTGGGTAATACGCGAGCGTGTGTCCAAGCCACACACGTGAGTGTGTGTACATTATACAATGTGTGTTGTCTTTGAAAACATTCACATAAGTTAACGTCACTTTTCTAACAACTCGTGTGCGTTGCAACCGTAGCAGAAGCAGGCCGAACGAACATAACTCTACGCATATATGTCGGATAATATTCCGTTGAGGGAGGTTCAGTTTTCATTCTCGCCATTAACTGCTTTACCATCTCTAACAATGCGCCTAGCATCGTACGCGTTGGTTAAAGTTTTGCTCTTAGGAGCAATCGTTGCGTAAGAGAATTAAATTTTTAAGGAGTGTTACACAAGACATTAACAGCGCGAAAAAATAATCATAAACGAAGGACGCAGCGAAGGGACACAAACGTCGCGCTGTTAAAGTATTGTTCAATGGAGTACCAACTAGCCCAAACCTTCACGTTAATGAGTGTTATATTTACCTACACGCTACCCACCGCCGTGGTCTAGTGGTTAAGGCGCTCGACTGCTGAACCGAAGGTCGCAGGATTGAGTGCCGGCCTCAGCGGCCGCATTTCGTTGGAGGCAAAATGCTCGAGTGCTGTGATCTTAGGTTTAGGTGCAGAGCTACTAAACCACCCCGATAATTTCTTAACATTTTAAGTAAACGCGCGCATCGTGTTCAGAATGCCGTCACTATGAACAATACCAACGGCGGCAGCGCTACGAGCCGCGGGCGCGCCACAAGTTCCAAGAAACAATTCCTTCTCCTCTCCGGGCCTTTCGGTAATCCCCAGCGTTGGACGTGACGTCAACATTTGCGTCTGGTCATGTGATCCATAAAAAGAACCTGTTTGTCTGCTCGTCACTCTTCCTCTTCGCCTTGCGAGGAGGAGCACTCAGCCAGGAGGAAAGATGAGCTGATGAACGGAGCTTAGCGAAGGATACAGCGCAGCGAGCGGGGGCCACTTTTACCTTTCAAACGCGTGTAGCTTCGCTATTATGGCACCGTTTCGAAAATATCTCGCGGCTGCATGTTTGCTTGAGACACATGCACACCTGCAACACCAATACTAAATTTGGACCTCTGGGTTGTTTGGAGGCCATTTAAAGAAACCCCAGTTAGCCGAAATTTCCGGAGCCCTTCACTACAGCGTGCTTCATAATGACATCCTGGTTTTGGCGGACATAAAGCCCGAACAATTATTATTACGATCACACACAGGCTCGACTGCGAGTGAGTCGGTACAGCACGTTCGACCGACCGGAGGCGGTGCGCTTCTCGGACGAAGAGGCCAAGAAGCTGAGCACCATCCTGGTCGTACTGTGGGAGCAGTACGTCGAGGCCGTCGCGGGACACCAGGAGCTGCGCTTCGTGCTCTACGAGCCGCTGCAGAAGGCGCGCATCGCGAGGCTCGCCGAGGCGTACCTCATCCTCGACAAGGACATGGGCGCCGTCTACTACGACCCCGTGCTCGGGTCAGTTTCGTGACGTCCGTCACTACGGTGGTTTGAAGCTAAAACATTTTGGGAGAATCGAGCGAAGACAAGACGATCAAAGTGGGACACAAACGAAGGCGAAGGACAGGACCACAGGTGTGCGCAGGGTTCCCCATTAGGGGGGAGGCGAAGTCTCGTCGCCCCCCCCCTCCTCCACGTTGGTCGAGTTTGAAAGAACATAAGCTTCGCAGTGATGAAAATCAAGCGATGACATGCTTCCCACAACGGCCTACCTTTGGTCATCGGCTTTCCAGGGGTGAAATTGGGAAGTAAACAGGTATTCGACTGCAACATCAGGTACCCTCGGCCGCCATTATTGTCAGAAATGCATGGTCACTACATTACTCTTTAAACAATGACGGTGCTGGCTCGAATGAGTAAAGGTATGGTGCAGATTTGGCGCCCCCCTTAAATGATATGGGGGGCGCCCCCCCCCCCCCCTGCCCCCCTCATGCGCATGCCTATGGACAGGACGACCGCTGTCCTCTTTCCTCGTATACGTGTAAACGACTGTATTGCAGTCACGGCTACATTCGAAAAATTAAGACCAACTTCGCTGCAAGGGAAACCTCTCCCCACGGTTTTAGCACAGCCAGAGGAAACGGGAGGGAAAGCGCGTCAGGAGAGAATTGAAAACCCTCCCTGGCCAGCGTCCCCAAACCTACCGATTTCCCATCGCCAATTAAGCAACGCAACTGTGCACTGCCGAAACTTCCGACGATGCCTGGCGAAGTGCCCTTCAACAAAAGGCAGCTGCAAAATTTATTAAGGTGAAAGCCTTATCAGCCTCGTCAAACGCGAAACGCAACCGTCCACGGCGTCAACACGAGTGATGTAAAAAAATCATGTTATGACGTCACCCTGTGGCTTCATCATGACGTCACAAGTCGCCGAAATTTGTGACGTCATCATGACTTCACTATGTAGTCACATAACGTGATGTTACATCATCACATTACATCGTCGCTTAGTCAAAGGTGGGCCGATCCCGGAGGCACTTCAAAACAACGTAAGCTTCGGAAAGCTTCCAATGCCTCCAATCCCGGAGGCAGTGCAGAACCACATTGGGTGCAGAAAGCTTTAGGGAAAGGGGGGGGGGGTTATAAATAAGGTCGTGTGAGAAGAAAAAGAAGACAGCTTTCGCCTTCGAATCGTCTTAGGCAAATGCGTTAGGGACAGTGTGACCTTTACTATACCGATAAACTGTCCATCAGCTCTAAATGCATTTTGACGCCCTTGTTCTCCTTTGGCGTTCGCAGCGAAGACACATACAGGCGGATGGTTCGCAAGATCCGCACCTCAAACTACTTCAAGTCGTTTCCTGTGCTGGAAATCGAATGCTGGCCCCTGGACGGCAACCACAAGAACACGCCCATCATCTTCGAAGAGCGCTACCGGCCGTTCTCCGCAATGACACCGATAACCTCCGAAGGCAAGTTTACCGTGCATTTTCCAAATGTTGCTCGTCAAGGTCTTCGCTATTTCGACGGCTTTCACGGAGTGAAACTGGTTGAATTTTTTGTGCTTCCCCCGTTGCCGCGAGTCGCTGGTGTAAATGAGCCCTAAAGGACTCAGTGTGACGCCTGCGCGTGTTGTGCGCCGCGTACGCAGAGGGCGACTCGAGCGGAAAGCTCGACGAGGTGGCCGAGCTAGCGTCGCTCCACTCCCTGACAGCCGGAAGCATGGAGCTACTGGCGCTATCCTCGCATCCAGAGAGCGAGGTGTGCAACTGCTGGCGCCAGTTTCGCGCCACGGACTTCCGGCTCCGGAGGGCATCGTCCGCTTCGCTGCCGCCGGCGCTGGCTGAGCTGTACCAGGGTGCTGACTCCGCTTGCTCCTTCCGCATCAACGACTCTCAAAGGTGCGTCCTCACTGCAGCCAACACTCTAAGAAAAAATTGGCCGCGTATCTGCGTGCTTCCCTGCAAATGTCGTCGAAAGACGATAGTCTTCTGCCATTTATGTTTTGCCTTGCCTCAGACAGCGCCTCCTCTATGTTGGCTGGAATTGATAAAATATAGGAGGCGCTGCGTGAGATATGGACGCCATCTGGCAGTGGCGTTGGGAAGCATGAGCATGTGCAGAACCCAGGGCCACTACCAGGTGGCAGCACCATATCGTCGGCAGAGGGCTTTTTCGTGCATAGCGTCGCATTTTCAGCGCAGCCTAAGAAACACTAGGGTCTTTAGAATTACTTATCTATACATTTTCTAGTAAAGCAACACACCACCTAATACTTACGTACTAATGTTGTTCCTCAGGTATGCGTAATTTTTGCTTTTTGATCGACAATGTTGAAAAGTATGAACACAGCTACCAGTTCAAGGTGGCTGGGCGTTCAGCAAGTGCTTAAACTTTGGCCGGGTGGCTGAATCGTGTGACATACAGACAGACCAAAATTTCTGCGTTGAAGTATCTCAAGAAAGACAGCTTGCACTAAGTGGCGCAAGGCTTGAAACAGCGAAACTGGACGATTGCGAAGTCTAATCTGGTTGCTTCTAGGTTGCTGCTAGGCTTCAGCTAGGTGATACTAAGTTCTTTCTAGATTGCTTCTCAGAGCAGATAGGTTCGATTTAAAGCAGAGACAGTCACAGGCACGACACGGATGTCCGAGCTCCAGAGACATAAACTCACTCTGAAACCGAGCGTTCCCGCCTCCCATAGATATAGGGGCACGTCGTCGTTCAGGTAGGGCTTCCATCGCTTCGGAGTCCTCTCACAGCCGCCGTTGCCTTTTCCGTCCCCTAGTATTCTCTCGTTGTACGTACCGCTGAAGCACTCCATACAGACGCTTCAGCGTAGCTGAAACGTGCGACCACGGTGTTTATCACTGGGTTAATCCCGACGGCTTTTCTTAATTACTGGTTACGCCTGTCTAGAAATCTTAATTGCGGTTTGCCGCCCGTCTGTTGCCTTCTTTGTAGTGGAGCAGAGGCTAGTAGTGGTATTTGCCCAATTTATGTGGCACATACCCGTTCATGATAATGATAGTTTTTTGTACCTACCAAACTTTTTTTACTGCCGCCGTAAACAGCTTCGCTGTTTTAAAAAAACAAAAACAAACAGCCAGTTCCATGCCGTGAAATCCTTCGGACAACAAAGGTGTGATGATGATAGTGGTGATGACCATCATCATCAAAATGATGCGAATGAAATGATGACGTCATCACTATCGTTTTGGTTCTATTTACTTGAAGACGTCATCATCATCATCATTTCGAGCATCATCAACATCATTATCATTTCGTTTTATTTATTTCCTTATTCATTCCCCCCTCTGGTCACGTGACATGCGTAACGCCCACTATTTCTACTACTACTACGACGGCGACGACGGCACAGGGTAGACTAAGACAGATTTGCTGTAAAATAAAAAGAAAGATTACCCGCGCGCGAAGAGAAACAGCGTGGTGTAATATAATTAAATCACAAAACACTACTAGATTACGGAAGCAGCATTACCCTCCACCATACTCCTCATTAAATAAACAGCTGGAGACAGCATGACGCCTATTACAAACAACATGTGTCCAAACCCAATCGGTTATAATCATTGTTACCGAGAACTCTACCCAGACATATGTTAAAGACTGTAATCAGAGGGCGGACCTCAAGCACATAATCTGGGCTTGCCCTCACATCGTGAAGGGGCCAAACAACACATATGAACGCGGAGAAGTGGGATGCCGCACTGCTTAGCTCAGACAGCGAGGACCAACTACAAGTCATCAGGCAACCCGAATATGCCGCTAGGACCCGAGGACGCCTATAGCTGCTATCTAATGGAGGGGAGATAAACACCTCAAACAGTTGCCGTTTTCAATAAAAGTTGTTTCTCTATCTTGTTGCCCTCTTTGGCGAGTCTCGTTTCGAGAGACATACATAACCTTAATCTTTAAAAAAAAAAAAACGCCTTAACTCTCTTTTGAGGATCTTTACACTCTCTTAGGAGAGTCGCGGAACGCGCGACTCGCCGAAGGAGAGCTAACGGGTATCTCTAAAGAGAGTTATATACATGTGCCAAGTCAGGACTACACAAAGAGAGTAACGGGTAATAATTTTTAACAGCTGAGCTGTTTAAGCTCGAGGTTGGTACTTGAGGTGTTGGCAGAAATCTCCTAAGCGGGTATGTATACCAAGCAGCTCCCAGCATAGCATAGCTATGCATAGTATAGTATAGCTAGGGGGTGAGAAAGGGAAGTAATGGTGAGGAGTGATGTGAGGGTTAGAAGGAGGGAAAGGAGGAGAGAAGGCAATATAGAAAGAGATAAAGAAAGAAAGACGAAAGAAGGAAGAAGATGAAGATGTAGAAAAACGTAAAGAAACGAGAAAGAGAGAAGAAATAAGCAGGAGATGAACTCAATCTGCGTTTGCCAGGTGATGGCGCTTGCTTGCCAGCTCCGATGTTTGCTCAGATTGCACAGGTGTGGAACTGGCTTTAATTTTTTTTAATATAAAGACACCAATAATGAAAATAAAGAGTATTACGTAACTGTACGTGTCTCTGTCAAATCTATCGCCTCAATATATCTACAAATGAAAACACGTACAGCTGCGCTCACATTTCGCATTAGGGAGTAACATACACTCTTAATCAGATCCCGCTTAAAGTGCTAGATATAGCCGGGAAACCGGACATTTTTCGTCTAGTTTCCTGGATATAGCCAGCATTTAGCCAGGACCTGATTAAATGTGTAATATGTGGTTATTTTTTCTTCGCTAAGTAAAATAGAAGCGTTCCATTTGCGATGCCATTATTATCAGTCGGGATACACACGTTTTAAATGCGCACCGTACTGCGACTGTTTCGTTCCACGTTCTTGACCGCTCAAATCGCGTTGCAGGTTCGCTCAGATGAAGAGGAATCTGTGGGAATCCATGAAGATACCTGTTCGCTGGCACACGTAAGTGATCGGCATGTCCTGAAATACCGTGGCAACTCCGTTGCATCAAAACGAAACAAACTGAGGAAGCTACGCACTGGTGGTGCCAAGACTGATGAAACAGCGAAGCTGATTGCCTTCGCCTCCTCCTTCCCCTCCCCCTTACCCTCACTCCCCTTTCCCGCCCCTTGTTATGCTATACTATGCAAGGCTATGCTATGATTTACCGTCTCCCCTCCTCATATCTTTCCTCCTCACCCTCAAATCACTCCCCCTCACTCTCACTTTCCTTTCCGACCCCCTTGCTATACTTTATTACGCATGTCTACGCTATGCTAGGAGCTGCTTGGAACATACCCGCTTTCAGTGGCGCATACCCGCCAAGTTTTGTGCAGACAGAACGAAGTTTTGGACGGCAGGGACGCGCCCGCTACGTACAATGAAATTACGAAGCACTTTTACCTTGCGCGGAGAGAATACCCTCCTCCTCACTCGAAACTCAATCGGCCTCAGGCGCTGACGTTTAGATTGCTGCAGACGGAGACATGCCCGAATCTTTGTACACTACGTCCAATATACCCTGACAACTATCCGGATGACGTGTGCCCCGCATGCGAGGAGAAGTCCACATTAGCACGCATGCTCTGGGGGTGCGTTCAATGAAGCCCCGATTCCTCCATGGCCAGGTGGGAGGTGGCCATCCGCAGCCCACTCCTGGCCGACCAGCTTTGGGCTGTCCAGCAGGCCCGCGAAGCGGCCGACAGGCTTGGCCTGACGGTCCCGACGTGGGAGTCGCCCACTGCGTGCTAGGGCGCGTCCCGCAGGACTTCATTAAAGTTATTTCAATCAATCAATCAACGGCGCTTTGCTCAGACTTCGCCAGCTTAGATAGCATGCTCTGGTGGAGCCCCGCGTTACGGGTTGACGAAGGCGTTACGCCATCGAAGTGGGGTGCTGCGCTACGCAGTCCGGATTTGGAAGCACAACTATGGGCAGTCCAACGGGTCCGCGACGTGGCGGAGAGGCTAGGCCTATCTGTGCCGACGTTGGAGCGGCCCGCTGCGTGCTAGTTCACGCCCCGACGGACCTGAATAACGTTTTTCCGTTCCATCAGCGGCCTTAACTCCAGCTGAAAGGGACACTAAAGAGAAAAAAGACTTTTCTCGTAATAGTAAATTACTCCTACACGATGCCAGAAACACCATGCTTGCTGCGAGAAGACACTTGGTAAGCAAGAGAACGACCAAAAAGAAAATATGGGTGGCGACGCCACAATGAAGTTACCACGCCTGTCGCCGTGACGTCAGAGATTTTGAAGGCTTCTGCTAGGGCCTGCGTACGGATTGTCTTTCGAGGTAGCCAGAGAACTAACATACGAAGTTTCAGGAAATTTTGTTGAGCCAATGCGGCTAAAATACAAAAAAAAAACGCTTTGAAATCCGTGACTTCACCTTCGGTGACTTCAGCGGGAAATTTAAACGAGAAGCTTTTGACACTGATTCTCTTATTTATTAATCTATGGTGGTGAAACTAACGACAGTAGAGTTTTCAGAGCGTAATTTATCAGTCTAAACTAATTTATTGTTTCACTGTTAAAAAAGATGAAACTAAAGCGCTGAATGAATGATCAGGGCCCCTATTCACAAAAACGTCTTACGCTAAAAATTTTCGTCAGCGAATATTTCAGCCAATCACGATGCGGGACATATCATTAGCAAAGCCAGCTGACCAATGGAAAAACGCACTTACGAACGAGAAGTTCTGTGGATTCGGCCCCGGAATATTAGCCGCGGCCGCGGTGAAGGAATGATCAGAATGGTAGCAGTGGCCACCGCAACCACACTTAACCGTTTAGAATGACAGAAAGCTGACCTAGTTGGTCAGGATTCGTCTTGAAGGTAGCCGTGTGAACACGGACACAAAAGACCAAGACAACACGAACGCCAACGTCAGCGTTCGTGTTGTCTCGGTATCTTGCGTCCGTGTTCGCAGGGCCAAGGCCGCTAAATTTTTTTTATTTAGCGGCCGTGGCAGGGCTTCCTTCTTTTAACATGTTTAACCAAATCGAGCACCTGGAATGATCTAGCATCCAACAAAGTGCATTTCTCGATTTGATTAAAAGATCAATGCCCTTGGCAAAGTTGTTTTCTGTTTCATTTCAAATGGCTATGTCACCTATTTTCAGTGCTCTGTGTTTGTAGCTTAAGATTACGTCATCCCGTCCCTGTATCAGAGGTCTTCGACACTTTAAGACTGCTACGCAGTTTTGCCGTAAATACACTAGCATACAATGTCATTTCCTTGAGCTCCGTTGTTGTTGTATTATTTATTGCATGTGACATAGTAAGTTTTTTTCCAAAACACACTGCCGTCCATTAGTAGGCGTTCAATGCTCTAAATTCATCACTTGTCCTAAACACGCATATCTTTCTGACCGCTCGCTATGCTATACTGTACATGGTTGTGCAATGGTATACTCTCTCACTTCCTCCTTTCCCTCACCTCCTTTTCTCATTCCCTTGCTAAACTATACTATACAAAGCTATGCCATGCAATACACTCTCCCTCCTCCTCTCTTTCCTTTTCACCCTCACATCACTCCTTCTCCCGCTCCCTCCCTTTCCCACCCCCCTTGCTATACTATACGTGCATGGTTATGCTATATGCTAGGAGCTGCTTGGCACATACAAACTATACTATACTAGGCTATGCCATGCTTTAGCTTCTCCCCTCCTCCTTCCGCTAATATCTCTCCTCCTCAGCCTTACTGCACTTTTCCACCCCCTGACATACATATGCATGGCTATGCTATGCTAGAAGCTGCTTGGCAAATACCGCTTTCAGTGGCGCATACCCACCGAGCTTTTGCGCCCCACGCCGGAATTACCTCAAGCTTAAACGCTCCGCTGTTTAACGCAGTTCTGAACGCATACTCTAAAGGCAGAATTATTTCGGGTAGACTACACAGAATAATGTATTGCGGCCTATAAGTGGTCCTGCTACTCGCGTGCGGTGTCATTGACATGTTTAACAACCTCAGCAAGTCCAATACGTGATCAATGTGTCATTTAAAAGCACAACCAATTCCCCCCTATTCTTTATTTGTAACTTCGTCGTGCGTGAACCTGTCGACTCGATTCTAAGCCTGTGTCCTTACTGAATCCGGGTTTCATGCCACGCGCTTCGTCTTGATAGTCGTTATGACGCGGCCACTACCCTGAGACTATTGCGAACTCGTCGTGTCGTACAGGCCTGACGTTCCGGAGCTGGTTCTGCTGAACTTTCCCAGCCCCAAGGCGCCCAAACCCGATAATCTCCATCTGATTGTCATGGTACACGGATTGTACGGTGAGTGCTCACGCCTTTTAACGCCATAGCGTTAAAGAGCTCGTTTCGAATAAATTTCGGTGTCGGTGTCGGCGTCGGCGTCGTTAGTTGTGAGCGAAAAATCAGCGTTGTCCGTGAGCGAAAAATAGAGAAAGATGGAAATAAAATAAATAATGAAAACCTTCGGTTCGAGCGAGAATCGAACCCAGGCCTTCTGAGTGGCAAGCAGGTGTTCTACCACAGAGCCACGCCATTGCTTGAAACTGCTTCGGAACAAACACTACACGAATGTCATGTTGTGGGAGGAGTCTCCTAAATGCATGTAAATAATAATATCTGGGGTTTAACGTCCCAAAACCACGATATGATTATGAGAGACGCCGTAGTGGAGGGCTCCGGAAATTTCGACCACCTGGGGTTCTTTAACGTGCACCTAAATCTAGGTACACGGGTCTCAGACATTTTCGCCTCCATCGAAAATGCAGCCGCCGCGGCCGGGTCCTAAATGCATGTAATACTGCGTGACAGAATCGTAGAAACGCGCCAGATGTCAAAACGTGTGAATTACACAACGAGCGGATGTTTTAAAGGCCCACTAATTACAAAGCTCTCAGACGAATTTAATCATAATCATCGAAAGCATCAACAAAGTAAGCAGCTGCGTCGGTTCGTGTGTTGCCTTACGGACGCGTAGTAGGCCCTTCGCTGATTCGCAAAAGGAAGAATTATGGCGTTGTACGTACTTCGCAACTGTACAGTGAACTCTCAATTGAGTGAACTTCAAGGGACCCAAGGAAATAGTTCACTTAACTGAAAGTTCACTAAACTGAATATTCACTAGAATATGGAACAGGATTGGGCACAGCAGACATTAGAGTCAAAAGTGTGAAATGCAATTTATTTTGAAAAGAAATCTGTAATTTTCATTTGAACTGGTGCCCTTAAAGCGCAAGAAGAGACAAAGCTTTCCAGAGAGTACGTTTCTGTGCACATGAAGATGGCCGCACAATACCGATGATGCCGATGAGACAGACAAAAAAGAAGGGGCGAACTGATGCGCACGTGGCTCGTTTTCGTCACCCGCACGGCCGCTTTGCCTCGGCGACGCTGCATGCACAAGCGATGTCGCGCCGCCGCCGATGGATGGGCGATTTAGTGGCGGCTCGCATCGGCTATGCCAGTGCTGCAGTGCACAAAACTTCGTTGAATTGATTTTAAAAATGAGCCTGGGTCCGCGGATCAAGTTCGTTCAACTGAAAGATTCACTATTCTGAAATTCGTTTAACTGAAAGATTTTTTCATAGAATGCATAGGAAAATCGCCGGGGATTTTCTAAAAGTTCGTTATTCTGAAATATTCGTTAAACCGACGTTCGTACAAGTGAGAGTTTACTGTACTTGGAGTGCGCATTCTAGGATAGTTTGAAATGGCCAATGTTACGCGCACAGACGTTCGTTTTCTTCCGGCACTGTTGAGGCATCCACCGAGATCTGAAGCGAGGCTAGCTGTTGAGAAGGCGATGCGCACGGGGCCCGATTACGCTATCGCGTTCTACTCTCAAAGGAGAAGCTCAAGCGTCCTCCAAGTTTTTGACCCGGTGGGCAAACTTACTCGTGAGTAGAGTCACTCAGGCTCACTCAGATTCGGACCGACTATGAGATTGTCTCAGCGAGTTCACCTGAGTAAAACTAATCATCATCGTCAGCATCATAATCATCACCATCATTATCGTCAGCCTGACTACTCCAACTGCAGGGCAAAGGCCTCTTCCATGTTTCTCCCCCTGTCCCGTTCTCGCTGCGGACGACGCAGCGAGCCATGGAAAAGGAGATGATAGATATAACCTTAAGGGACAAGAAGGGAACTGTATGGTGAGATACAATTCAATGTGAGCCCGGCTCACTAAACTTTGATGAATTTCAGTCCGAGTGAGCCCTGTTGTAACCTTATAAGGGAGAAGAAGGAACGCGAGGGAACAAACGGGTGTTAAGGAAATCTTAGTCGAAATCCAGAAGAAGAAATGGGCATGGGCAGGGCATGTGGCGCAAAAGCAAGATAACCGCTGGTCATTTACAGTAACATTCCTAGAGAAGGCAAGCGCGCGAGGGGGAGACAGAAAGTTAGGTGGGAAGATGAGATTAAAAAGTTTGCGTCAACAACGTGGCAGCAGCAAGCACAGGACCGAGATGATGGGCGGAACGTGGGAGAGGCATTTTCCATGCAGTGGGCGTAGTCAGACTGGTGGTGGTGATGGTGATGTTGATTATTTTGATGATGATGATGAGCCCGGTTGAGTAGAATTCTGGTGACACTCAGACCGAGTGAGCCCTGAGCAAGAAACCATCTACTGTAATTGGTGAGCGAGTCTGAATAAGTCTCGTTTTCTTTGCCAGCCTATGTCCTGACCCCGCCCTTTATGATGCTATCTCAAGCCCCGTCGCGCTGACGTCACACTAACGGTTACACATTGTACCTGTGGTGAAGTTTGCAGCGCGAAAAGAAAGACACAGACGAAGAAAGTGAAGACAGGATGATGCGCTTACTTAATAATAATTGCTGGGGTTGAACGTCCCAAAGATGCGCTTGCTTCCAACAGACTGTTTAATGAGCCAAGGAGATACATATACGCTGACCAGCTGTGCGCAAGTGTTGAGGCTACTGTCTGGGCCAGCTGAGCAAAAAAAAAAAAGAAAATACAATGAAATTAGGGGGAGGTAACAGAATTTTCCGCGTCCAATAGACTTTACAAATTTTGTAAGGGTAGCTATAAACCAATCCGCTATTCGTGCGCCAAAGAACACAGAAATTATTTCGTCTCTTGTCAAAAAGGAGTCGCTTATTCATTCCCATTGTCATGCGGGATGAAATATATCGGGCAAACAGGTGGATGGCTAAATGACAGACTTCGAGCACATTTCAACAGTACTCGGGATGTATCGGCTGGTCATCTTAGTCAACACTGTATGAGCTGTGGTTGCGCACCTTCACTTCATAACTGCATCGCCATCGGCACAAGCAACAATAAAACCACCTGCGAGATTACTGAGGCAGCTAAAATTGCTAGATTAGGGGCTTCTTGCATAAGTACAGCCTCAATTGAATCATCCAGAAAGAAAAGAGCTTGACTTTTTTAACAAAACGCAGTGGCATGCTTATACACATGGCAATGTGGAGCATTTTAAGTGTTTTTTATTCATTCTTTTCACCCCTACCCCTAGTTTCTTTGCCTATTATATTTTTGCTTAGTTGGCCCAGCTAGTAGCACCAGCGCCTGCGCGCAGCTGATCAGCGTATATGTATCTTCTTGGCTTATTAAACAGACTGCTGGAAGTAAGCGCATTGTCCATGTCATCACTTTCTTCGTCCGTGTCCTTCTTTGTGCGGTGCAAGTTTGGCCATGTATCACCCCCAGCAAGCCCTTACATTCTTGCGCAATGCACCCATCGGCAACGTTACGCAGGGTATCTCTGCTGTAATGTACGACGCTTTATAAAAAAAGCCCAGTCATTACACGCAAATAAGGCCAAACGCATGGCGCTCGAAGTCCGGTGCTGGTAACTTTTTCGTTTTTTAACAGCGACGCCGTATACTTCTCGTTGGTCGCAAAATTTCGTGGCGTCAGCACAAAACCCCTATATAGCGCTTATGTGTCACGGAAATTGGGCAAACCCCGCTACTCACCGCCGACGCTCGCGTGCTTCTCTGCTAGCAGATGCGCGCACCCCTTGCGTTTTCACCTCGGACGCTGAGGAAGGGCATTCGGAGAGGTGGACAGACGAGCCGACGAACGCGTTCTCTGTAGACTCGTGCACAACTGCAACGCAACAACTAAATTTCGACCTCTGGGTGGTTTGGAGGTCCTTTAACATATGAAGGCAAACTGCATATCTTTCTTTGCAATCAGGCACACAGCATAGAGCTCAGTATTCGGTTCAATAAAGAAAACCGCAAAACAAGCATCAAAACCGCATGATGGATGATAAGGCGCCACGCGTTCCCGGTAAAGATTAGGTTGCAGCTGCCTTGCACTTCACATGAAAGCTTCTAATGATGGTAAACGGCCTTTCCTTCCCCCCGCGTGTGTTTCCCGCTTTCATATATAAAAGGCAGACCCGTCTAGCAACTCATTGAGTTCATTCTAAGACTGCCATCTGTAGACCACGGAAAAATTAAAGACACCAGAAGAATAGCGTTGATACAATGCTGTACGAAAGGAACAAATTCGTCCAGCTGAAAATGGTCGCGGAGCCAATCACGGTCTACCACAGCGACCACAAGGCGATTATCACTATCGTTACTCTTAAGTTATAATAAAACGTACCCCCCATCAGCATGTGTGGTGTTTGATACAGGCTTTGCTGGACATTCATGTTCGAAGGGGGGGATGGCGGCTAATTTTTTTAGTCCCTCGCACTCGATAGTCAATACAGGTAATCGATTAACCTACTAATTGATCTAACTGTCAAGTGTTCACTAGGGTGTAGTGAACACCAAGAGACGTCAAAATGAGATGTGTCCACCAGGATACACTTTTTGCAGCGAAGATACAAAGCCAGAGAAGTTTAAAAATTCCATTTGGTTACTGCTAACGTGTACCTGCTAGTGCAGTACCATTGCATAGTCATACGCACGAAGCAGGAAAGCAAGCTGTCGATCGGTCAAACAAATAATCAATGAATCACCGTACGTCCACTGGCGTAACAAACAATTTCCATCCTCAATGAAGCATGTTTGCTACGCATATAAGATGCGTATGAAACAATTCAATGATTTCTTTAGTTTCTTTGTGGCCAGTGCTGCCAACATAAGAGTCTTGTTCTCCCATGTTCCTCTGGTGCGCAGGTTGCTCGACGGATATGCGTCTGCTTCGCGTGTTCCTTGAGCTAGCCCAGCCTCGCTCGAACATTCGCTTCCTAATGTCCAGGGCGAACGAGGTAGGCTGCAATACACGCGCATTCGCAGGTTTTTCACCACGAGTAACTGATATTTGTCAGAAGCGCCGTAGCCACTCGGCGTTTGACAGGGCGTGGCCTCCGAGATGGGCTCCGGCAACGCGCCACGCTATTGCTGGAGCTAATCTTGGAGGCCGCGGAGAGGGAGTGCTATCCTGGGCATGTCAAATTCCGCCATATGCTGTCAGATTCCGCCATTGGTCAACCCCGATTGGCCCAGGGGGCTGCTACGGCCTCTGTGATTGGCTTAAAAATTTCGGCATTACGAAATAGGACAATATGGCGGAATTTGACAGTGTCCAGAACAGCACCGAGGGACTTGCCGAGCACAAAAGTTTTCATGACATTAAATGCTCAAGCGAGACGGTATCTCTGGCAGTTCAATACGTCACATTCATATCGGTACATTACAAGTAATCGTTGAATAAACATGAATTCGGTGTTGCAGCTCTCATTGCTCACGATAGTACATACACACTAGAATACGTGCACAGAATCTGTCATATAACCACAATATTTCAAAAGAGCGTTTAACAGTATATTTGACGGAACACTTACTGTCATTAAATCCTGTATAATTACACACCTGAGCATCGTGCTCAAGTAGACGCTCAACATGCCTTTTAGTGCTTAGTCATAACTTTACGAGGCAGTTGCACTCAATTCTCTAAAACATATCACCACAGCGGAATGCAATGCAACTGATACAAAAATTCATAATAATTCGTAACGGCGCGATTCCGGTTCTTCCGCAATAAGTGTATATATAAGACAAACACACACGTGAAGTTTTATAGATAAGTTTCGCTGCAACTGCGCGCGCATGACCGGACGTTCTACGCGAGCCATATATCCATGCAACACTCTGCATTCAAAGTTGTTTCCAGGGGCGGTGCCAGTGGGGGGAACGGAGGGAAGTCGCCCCTACCCCCCCCCCCCATTTTCGCCCCCCTCTTGACCCCCCCTCCCCAACATCAAACATAATCAAAACACAACGCATTAGTTCACACCCACGACTCACTTGTCGTGGGTGCCCCCCCCCCCCCCGCGTTAAAAAATTGTTGCGCTGCCCCTGGTTGTTGCTAACTATATACTTTGTGAATAGTTTTGAGTTCGCAAGGACCGTCTCTGTGCTGACCTTCTATACGTCTGCGTCCAGCGAGAGGAAACGTTCAAGGACTTCGACACGCTCGGCGCACGACTCGCGAACGAGATCGTGGAGCACATAAAGAAGTATTCCAAGAAACCGGCCAGGATCAGGTGAGTCATGAGCATGAGAGCTGAGCGTGAGAGTCGACTGACTCAGACTCACACAGATTCAGATCGAGCCGTGAGTCTTACTCTGAGTGAGCTCCACATTTTTTTGCCGACCTATGGTCCTGAGAAGCATTAGCACTATATACGGGGTGTTCAAAATTAAGCGTTATGGTTTTCTTAAAATTCAGCACTGGGAGATACGTGAAAACCTCCTTTGCAGGTAAGTTCTTTTATCCAGGGGGACACAAAGTGAGACAATAATTAAACGCCGCGGCAGTTAAGTGCGGCGTTTAATCGACAACGGGTCGAAGGCATAGGCAAAGATGAGAACGGTTACCCTTTTGCTACCGGCTGGCGATAGCAAGCAATGACTGCTCGTCACATCAGGGAAGAACGTTGCGCCGATCCTCACCGTCTTGCATGCATAATCATGCAATTCGCAATTGAACTTTGCAGCGGGACATCTCGGGGCACAGACATACTAGAAGAATTCTTCCCAAGGGGAACTGTGTAGAAACGCGACTGCCTCCAACTTTTCAATACAAACATGCCCGCTAGCTGCGCTCATTAAACAGTTAATTATTCAATCTTGGTTGGGCGGCCGACAGCGATAATTATTGTCTCACTTTGTGTCCCCCTATAGATACATAACTTATATACAAAGGTGGTTTTCACGTTCCTCCCAATGCTGAATTTTAGCAAAACCATAAAGCTTAACTTTGAACACCCGCTATTTGCCTATATTACATTAATATTCACTCTAAGAAACCACTTAGGATGCAACTTGGGCGTTTTTAATCGATTCATTCACAGGAGAAGAGAGAGCCGAGCTAACGAAATAGTATCGAAAAGCTATATATCTGTCGAAGTAGTGTCGACTGCAAGCTCAATGCCTATATTTGAAGCACGTCCATGCAAAGCAAAGCTATTGGTTTTGGAGGTTTTGAGCTTGTCTTGAGAAAAGAAATGGCTTTCAAGCCTTGATGAGCATATCTTTATCGATGAGCATATCCTTGAGTGTGGTGCTTTGGACACCCACATTTATATTCCGCGAAAAGTGGCCGAACTCTACATGTGCATAAGACTCCGTCGCATGACGAATGAAATAAAGAGGAAAATGAGTGCCGAGAAAATGAAGTCTGCTCTCACGAGGATGATTAGGTATTTTTAAAAACTAGTGATACAGATCATTCGTCGGTGTGCATGCTTGCGAGGAAAACGCCAAAAGAAACAGAATAAAACTGACCGCATTCTTATCTGCGATTTGGCTTCTTATTTTGGCAACTTCTCCCTTAATGCTCGCCATAACCGTTAAAAACCACGGCGGAGAGACGCGCACAGCGTGGCGGGCTCCCGTTTCTTGCCTATGGCAAAATGGCCGCCGCGCGCGCGGCGTGGCTTCACGGCGGCCTATTGGTAAGTATAGGCGGCCTCCACTCCAGCAAGATTTATTCAAACCTCCTTGAATGCAACCATATATATAAACAGCGGTCCACTGTTGAAGGGAACGTCGGAGCGCGTGGCGGTCGCCCGGCGCCACGCGCTCCGATGTTCTCTTTAAACAGTGGACCCCTGTGTGCATGCAAAGAGGAAGGAAAGCTAATACTAACAGCTGTGCAAGACCTTACTGAAAGCTATAGTCGTCCTTGAGTCTACTGTACACATCACTGAGTGGGAGACAACGAATGTAAGAGTTCTTATCTTCGCTTATATAAGCCTTCTGAAGTAGCACGTGCGTTTCGCAAGCGTTCTCTGCCATTCGCGGAACGAGCTCTTGGGCTCTCGGCAACACTACACTTCGCTCGAGTGCCATACTTCAAACGTGCGCAGTCTCTGCAACGCTTGTACAGTGTAATGTGCACGAGGGACACTTACATGCCGAGTTAGATAAAGGGCTCCACGTGCTCAAGTCTTGCGGCACGAGATGAACATTTGTGTACAGAAAAAAAATGGCAATGCGAATAAAATAAAGCTTTTTTATACGAATTCGACCACTGCCACCGTCGCAATGTCCTTTCTTTCAGAAACCGCATCGCCCTTCTTCGCTCGTGCTTGAAATGGATGTTCTCGAACCAATGAAACAGCACTCTCCTTTTAGTGATGAAATAGAAATCGTGTCGCGAGTGATGAGCCAAACCAACGTCAGGCCTCTTAACAGTGTTTTTGGTCTACGATTATATAGTGAATCTCCTGTTCTTTTCTTATGGGGTTCTTGGGGAGAAGCACTGAAATAATGTAGTTTATACACACAGACGCCCAATTCTTCGTGTTCCATTGCTTTCTTTCTTTTTTCGATGCTGTATTCCTAAGCTTTTCAATGTAAGAGCTCTCCAGAAAGGCGGCAGATCTCAGAGGGGATCTTGCGAATCACTTTGCACAGTGGAGTCGTGATGGACCGCGAGACATTCTTTTTCCCTGAGCTTTCATTCGAAAGCAGAACGACGTGGAGCTTCCTTTTTCATTTCATTCTTATTGGGTCTATACTTAGCTGCACGTGTGCTCAGTACTCCACGTGCTCGTCGTATCGACGACATCTAAAAATAATGTGACTGTTCCGAATTGAACCCGTGTGTAAAACATGTGCGTAAAGCCTGTACCGTATAATCTCGATCGAATTTCTTTATTTTTTTGTTCTTGCTTTTTTTTTCATATCGAACGGGAACAAAATTTTGCACGCAAGTGAGACGTCCAACAAGACTCCTTTTTTTTTTTTTTTTTTAGTGTGGCACCATAAGTAGTACGAGATGTGCGCGAGTCCGGAGCATTAAATTTAAAGGAGATTCTGAAGAGCGAAAAACTGCTTATCCTGTATTAAAAATTACCTTTCTATAATAACCAAAAATACAATTTTGTTTTACTTTAAGGAGCTATGAACCAGAAAATGTGTGAAAAAGGACAAAAGAAAATAACGTCAAAGCCCGCTTTGTGAGTATTTGCTTGAGAGAGGCATAACTACACTATAAGAAAAATAGTCATTTGACTCCCTTTTTGTGAGTCGTGATTTTCCACGTATGACTCTCTTTAAGGAGACACTTGAACTCTCTTCGGAGGTCATTGTACTCCCTTGAGAGAACCGTGCGATCCAAGACAGTGTCAACGTGTCAGAATTGACCAAAAATAGTAACACATATTCTTTCTTTTTTTTCCATTTTAGAACGCAGATATTGACGGCACCTGCTCGAATTGCGTGTGGGAATGCACGCGTGTGTGTGTGTGTGAGAGAGAGATATATGGATTACTGATGCGGAACAAGTATGCAGTAATACTTATAGATTCATAAAAGTTGCAATGGATGTGGATGGACGGACAGCACTACCACCGGTGCATGTGGGAGCCGAACCCACAACCTCCGCAAACTGGCGGATTCCACCCCTTCCTTCCACCCAAATATGTCGGCACTTATTTAGCCCTCGCGTAATCGAAGGTGGAGTGAGCATACCACGCTCGCTGACCGTTCGCTTAGTTTCGTCACAGTGACGCCACGTGAAGGATAGTGATTCGGCTCAACGAGGAACTGATATCGTCGAATTTGCCCGTTCAACTATGTTTTTCGGATGATTCGTTCTCCAGTGATTGATCGAAGTTCGGTCTCCAGTGAAGTCTCCAGTGATTGGATTGATTGATTGATTGATTGATTGATTGATTGATTGATTGATTGATTGATTGATTGATTGATTGATTGATTGATTGATTGATTGATTGATTGACCACATTAGGTCAGTTTATTTCCTTAAAGGCCCCTGTTTTAGGCGCGTTACACAAGGGATGGGGAGCATCATGCTCCAGTGATTGATTGATTGATTGATTGATTGATTGATTGATTGATTGATTGATTGATTGATTGATTGATTGATTGATTGATTGATTGATTGATTGATTGATTGATTGATCAGGTCAGTTTGTTTCCTTAAAGGCCCCTGTTTTAGGGGTGTCACACAAGGGATTGGAAGCATCATGCAATGGATAACTCAAAGTGAAAACCAAAGAAACCTTCGAAAAAGGTTGCTACATCGTGGAAACAAAAACACACGTTCAATAAGGAGTTAAGTGTTTCTGTCTTGCAGTGTCGAATCGGTGGCACTCGACTGCCCTGCTGCCAACACTCGGTACACCCATTGGCGTGTTTGTTGTTCTACCACGACGCAGCTTCATCGGCTTCTCGATGGGCAACGTCATCATACGATCGGCGCTGGCCAAGGCAGAACTGCAGCCCCTGCACCGCTTTCTGCACACCTTCCTGTCGCTGTGCGGGCCGCACGTGGGCACCGTCTTCAACACCTCCATGGTCGTCAACATGGGCGAGTAGAGCTGTTCAAAAACATAAACGGTTTCTGCAGCGAACGGTACACACTAACGAAATGGCGTTGCACCACCAGTACCAGTAGTCGCCTTCATGTTCCGTATATAATGTCTATGGAGGTAGGTTTGCAAGAAGCTTACCCTGCGAGGCGACCGGGAAGGGACGCGACGTTCTCCACTGCCGCAGAGCACAAAGACGCTATGGCTGGGTTCGTCGACTCACCGACACGGCGCAGAAAAGGCACTCGAGGCAGGTTGTCGACAAACACGGGTTTATTAACCCAAGACGCAGCACAGTGCTACAGTCACGGGATTGCGGGCCATCAGGGTAACCCCGCAAGACCGATCGAGTACACTTGCCCGCGGCGCTATACGGTTACCACACAAAGGGGGAACCACCGGAGCGCGCGAGCGAGAAGTCGCCTGCAATGGCAACGCGTGCATCGCTGCAGGCGTGCGAGCATCTCCCGCGGTGAGGCAGGAGCCAGCGCCAGACAGAAGCAAGCTCATGGAAAAGGGGGCTGTCACTGGAGGCCAATGAGAACAGCCGAAGCGCAGTGACGTTTGCTAGTTTGGCGAGCGCTGTCCGGACATGTCAGGACGCGTCTCTCCGCGCAGGGAAGACCGACGCGTGGCTTGCACCAGGAAAGAAAGGTCTGGCGTCGCAGCCATGGTAGCCATACCGCCGATAAACGGCGGTTCCCGACGCTCAAGCCGCGCGGGACCGGCACACTTGCAAGCTGGGGAACGATGCGACAGAAGGGAGGGCGCTCTCGATTCCCACAAGTCCAAATCGATAACATAAGCTGCCGAAAGACAGCATTTATTCGCCGCTCCTTTGTCTGTTTTGAAATGGACAAAAATAACGTTGATTGATTGATTGATTGATTGATTGATTGATTGATTGATTGATTGATTGATTGATTGATTGATTGATTGATTGATTGATTGATTGATTGATTGAACAGCGCCCCGCGCGTCGTTTGCCCTGTGTGCGAATGAAAGCGTGCGAAGGCTGCCGCCAACGGGCGAGGCTCAAGCAGAGATGAAAAGCGCCTGCCGGCTCCGTCGGGTGAAGGAGCGTGAAGGGGTGCTGGGGGGGGGGGCGCTGCGTCGCTCGGGCAGAAACTGCGAACTTTGACCAAATGGGCGTGGTCGCGCGCTATTTCGACAGAGATCGGCACAGGGCTCATACCTTTGTACGTGCTGCGTCCTCACCGCTTCGCGTTGAAGCGATAGTCAGCTCGAAAACCGTTTCTCTCGTTGGAGCGGCCGTATCCCCTCATGCCAACGTTTTGTAGTGTTATGCCAGATCGTATCCTAAAGCCCAAACCCCATATGCGCGAAAATGCACGCGACAGCGACGAGCGATGCTATGAGCGACGAAACAAGCCGTTCGCGCGACGTGTCGCGTGGTCGATTTCGCGCGATCGCTCGGTTTTTCAGATTTGGAATCCGTCGCTCGTCGCCCGGAAGTGCTGTGATCAAGCAGCCAATAGCAAAACACCGGAACAAGATGCATCAGTGACGTACTGCTGATTGTCGCCGCTTTCTTATCGACGCGCATCAACAAAATTTTGTTGTTCATGTTCATCAACATGGCTAACGGCGACGAGCGCAACGTTGACGTTGTTTAACGCGAACGTGCCCTCAGGGACAGGAACTACAAGTCCCGCGCCGTCTGTGACGCGGCTTGGCGGCACGTAGCAGCAGTGATGGGATCGAAAAAAATGCTGCAAGACAATGATAAACATTTTATGTACCATTAAGCAACAAAACATCGTATTTTACATTGCATACCGCTGACTACGGGCTACTTTTGGCACGAGTAAACACCCTCATGCCAGCAACAGTGGAGATCGCTCGCTGAAGCCGTCGCGTGAATGGGGTTTGCCCATCCAAGCGACGGCTTGCGCGAAGACAATCTACGTCGCGTCGCTCGTCGCTGTCGCGTGCATTTTCGCGTATATGGGGTTTGGCCTTAACTGGGCTAGCGGCTATAGCCTTACTTCGTATAGCATTCCAATTGGTTATATCGCATTTATTGCTTCGCCCTTGAGGCGAAACTGACTTTTTTTCTGTCGCGAATGTGAGCTGTGATAGAAGTATGTTTAGCCTGTGTAGCATCAAAATCGAGTATCGTCATATCTATCGCTTACACGTGTTCGTTTGATGGCAAGGCGCATTGTCAGATGAATAACGTTCACTCAGCATTAATTAACGTTTCTCTGGTGGCAGCAAGCAAGTCTATAGACCAGTGTCGCGATCCCTACCGTATTGAAAGGAAGACAGAACACGTGAAGGAAATGCAGCGCTATTGCGGCTGATGTAGCAGGATATAGTTTTTAATTGAGGCGTTGGGGACGCCGAGGTGGTCTTGTTCAGAATGTTGCTGCAGTTCCTGGAGCAGGACCTGGAACTGGGAATAGGTCAAAACTCGCCTCCAAAAACTTTTTTTTTCGCGGACGATGGCGCCGCGATACCCCTAAGACGGCTCTGCGGAACCCCATTTGAGAACCACTGCACTAGGCAAAATACGAATGCCGAGGTGCGAGTGCCGCTACCAGGCGCCTAAGTCAAGGATCAGGGTCACTTCCAGTTTTTTTTACCCCATCCTTTCTCCCTGCATTTTTGCACCATAGGCATGTGGTATCTCCAGCGATTCGAAAACACGGCATCCCTGAAGCAGATGATGCTTGCGGACAGCCACGACGTCCGTAAGACCTACCTCTACCGTCTCAGCCATGACAAAGGTACGGCGAACAGTTCAGCACGCAGAACGTTTCTTATCGGTCGGATTTCGACGCTTGTTAAGTGTGCGTGCTTGCTCAGGTGAAAAGTACCACTTGTATGTCAGGGACGTAGCCACAATTGTTCTTCGGGGGGGGGGGGGGGGGGGGGGGGAGGGGTTCAACCATACTTTATGCATGTTCGAGCGTGCGCAATTGTGCGTGTTACGCAAGTAAAACTGAAAATTTTCGGGGGGGGGGGGAGTGTTATGAACCCCCCACCCCTGGCTACGGCCCTGTTGTATGTGTCCCCACTTTTAGTTATTTTCATCTGTAAAATTCATTCATCTGTAAATTCTTCACTTCATTCGGCTAACTTGTCGTTTACCAAAGTGGTATTTCGACAAATATATATATATATATATATATATATATATATATATATATATATATGCGAATAATTGTCGGGGTTTTACGTCCCAAAACCACGACATGATTATGATAGACACCGTAGCGGAGTGCTCCGGAAATTTCGACCACTTGGGGTTCTTTAACGTGTAGAATATAAGCGCACGGGCCTCTACCTTTCTGGCTCCATCGAAATGAAGCTGCAGCGGCAGGGATTCGATCCCGCGACCTCCGGGTCACCATAACCACTAGCACACCGGGGCGGGTCGAGGGGGGAGGGGGGTAACTAATGATGATTCGGCTTGTATAAAGGGCATACAAAGGCGTGACAAAGATATAATGAGTACAAGAAAACGAGCCATCAAGGGCCGGTGTTCACAAGCCGTATAGCTATATAGGTGTTAATCACCAGCCATTTGGCCTAATTGCCAGCTAGCCAGTAATTACCAGCCAGCAAGCCTGCTACAGAATGCTTCATCAGTCGTACTTAGGCCTTCATGGTCGTTTGCTGAAAACGTTAAGCATACTAGATGTATCCTAAATGTCGATGAGGTAGATTCTACACCCCAAATACCTGCTACAATAAGCTTCTCAGATAAGCTGTCACGAGACGAACAATGGACCTTATTTAGACATACGTACTGGAAAAAGAATAAAAATACGTCCTTTGCAAGGCAGGCTATATGTGATCGCCAATGCCCATGGTTCCTCTTTATTGTCAAAATATCTTGTACATGATAAAATGATATATGTGTTTAGTGGGTAATTTTATCGGCGGTCAATTATGGCAAGAAAACCAGCCACAGTGGTCTGGGGGATTATGGTGCTCGACTGCAGACCTGAAGGTCGCGGGATCGAATCCTCGATCGCGGCGGCCGCCTTTCGATGGAAACGAAGTGCTGGAGACCCGTACGTGTACTTAGTTACAGCCATAGAGCAAGATAACCACTGGCTGTTAAGAGATAACAGACTGGATTCCGAGAGGGAGAAAGCACGCCAGAGAGAAGCATAAGGTGCACAGATGATATTAAGAAGTTTGATATTAAGATGATATTAAGAAATGAAGAAGAGCCTGTTTGACTGTCGTATATGGAGTGTCACCAGGCGGGCCCACGAGGATGTCGCGTATTTCGGCCACTGCCTGTGGCGGCAACGCTTCAACGAGGAGCTCATGCTTGCGAACTTCTGACGTGATGCGATGAATGCGGAACTTGTTCTCGACTTGAATGAACCATAAGGAGGGATCGGCAAGCCACAGCTGTGGTAGCGTTATGGTAGTAGTACCTCCAACAACATCCGAAGAGGGTACATGGCCCGCGGGTGCAGTGGCAGCGCGGTACCAGGGCTGAGGCCGTCGAGATGCTCACGCTGCTCCATGGAAAGTCGCGTTCGTAGTCCGGGTCACCAATAAATATAGCACTCTGAAACGCGGTTCCGAAAACACAGCGCGGTTTATTATTGCATCTCCGCCATCGTTCCGACTACTTCTTTCTCCTCAGCAGACTACCCACTACTAGTTCATGTCCCAAGTGTGTCATGCCAGAAGAAGAAAAGTATGCCACACGGTGATAACGAAGCCGCAGCAAGCACTAGGCCGGTTCGGAGAAACATATTGGAGAGGTCCTTGCTCTGCAGTGGGCGCAGTCATGCTGATGATAAAGGCGACCATGCGCTGGCTAATGTGGGTTAACCGTCTGCTAAAAGCTGGCGCATATTGGCTAATCGATGGCTAGCATGAAATTAGAGTAACGAAATTACAGTAAATAAATTGCTGCAGCACTTGGCGGTAATGAAATTACAGTAATCAAGTTACTTTGTTGTAACAGCAGACTTAGCAGTAATGAAATTACAGTGACGAAAGTACAGTAATTAGATTACTTTTTGCTGTATTATATGTAACGTAATGAATTGCTCATGAGGGCTGGTAATTTAGTAATGTAATGAATTACTTCAAGCGAGTAATTTCAAGATTACTCATTACTTTCCCAATTAGTTTTGACTAAACTTAGCCATGTCCGCTTCCCTTATGGCATAAAAAATTGACCAAGAAAAGGAAAGAATACTACTAACAAAAGCAAGTTAATCTGAGTGCCAAACCTCAAGTATGGAAAGTTGAACAAAGACCTCAGAGATTTAATGGTATATGAGCTGTAAATAAAGCGTACATGATTTAGTGCTTGAGCATGGACTTCTGCTAAAGTAATTTCAAAGTAACTTCATTTATTTTCAAAAGTAAGAGTAATGTAACGTCACAACTTTCGGCCAGCTGTAATTTGTGATGTAACTTAAGTACACTTAAATTTTTTAAGGTAATTACTAATGTAAAATTACTTTTTAGGAGTAATTTTGCTGTCTCTGTATAACAGCATCGTTGTTTTCATCCAACCGCAATCTAATCAACCTTTTTCTTTCCTGACTGGCTCTTGAATCTCTCACATCACAACTGCCACGCAGGCCTGACTCATTTCAAGAACATCCTGCTGGTTGGTTCAGCGGACGACTATATCGTCCCGCTCCACTCGGCGCACATCAAGTTGGCCAAGCACATCGTCAGGGACACCACGCCCTTAGGTAAATATTAACTTCGCAAGGTGGTCGACTAGGCTAGTTCGTGACATTAAAAGGACATTAAACTGAGGCGCTCAGTCACTTTAAGACATGGTTATTCTTTGAGAACTCATTATCGTTAATTCCACCACAATAGCCTCAATAGTTTCAGAGAAAACGGATTAAAGTGTCACTTTTTTGAAGTTCGCGCCAAAGCCTCGGCATTTGAGTGCTAGCGTGACGGCACGCACTTTTAACGCGGTAGCGTTTTAACGCGGTAGCGTTAGAGAGCTCGTGTCGCAGAAATTCCGCTGTCGGCGTCGGCACCGTTGGTTGTGAGCGAAAAATCATCCGTGAGCGAAAAATCGAGAAAGTAGCAAATAAAATAAACGATAAAATCTTCGGTCCCAATGAGGATCGAACCCGGGCCGTTCGGCGTGGCAAGCAGGTGTCTTACCACAAAGCCACGATGTCTTTTTTTTTTTTTTTTTTCTTTATTACAAAGCCACGATGTTGCTTGCAGCTGCTTCGGACAAAAACACTACATAAATGTCATGTAGTGAAAGGAGAGTCGACGCATTTTGTTCGGCAGGTGTCACGACGAAAACGAGCCCATACGGTAGGCGCATTCGCGAGGCCATCAAACTACGTCGAAAAACGCCGGGATAGTGCAGCCATCGCCGCTAAATACACACATGAACTTTCAAACAGCTCTAAAAATGGACAACTATGTCCATCTAGAGGAAAACATATCAAGCCAACGCAGCAAACGCTAGATGATGTGCTGCCATCTGTGAGGCATTGTGAGAAATATGTCTCGCCTTTTCATGGCTTCCGAGAGGGCCGGCGCGCGGCGTATATCTTGGAGGCCATGCGACTCTTGCTTTCGATCGAAAGCCTGTAAAATTCGCGCGCGTGCGTGCGTGTGTGTGTGTGTAACAATACACATTAATAAGTATGCACTTAGTGGTTGAAGTGCGCACTAGGGGCCGGATTTCGCTATCGCGTTCAACTCTTAAAGGCGAAGCTTAAGGGTCCCCCAATTTTTTTTCTCATATTTTGGCTCCATTGGCTCAATTTCTTAAAGCTTACCGCATTAAATCTCTGGCTCTATTATAACACAATGTAATTATATTTCCCGATAAATAGTTAAGTATAGGTCACAGGAGACACAGTATATCAAGTCACGGCAATTGCTGGTACGGGAACCTAAAGGCGGCGTCGCCAGCTGTCTCGTTTTCGCGCCTTTTTCCGCCTACAAAGATTCTTCTCGTGGCAAGAGCGCTGCTCGTTGTACTGTTAAAAGGTAATTTAAAAATTTCAGGAAAATCGCGTTTCTCTTTAGTGCCTTTTCACGCGTAACGCGCAGGTGTTGAAACTGACACAGTACTCTATTACATTTCACATCCCGCGTTAATTGAATTTTCGAGACCTTAAAACAGAAAGAAATGCTGCTAAGCACAGCTTTTCTATAGCCAGTTTTGGTTTCTTAAAGGGGCCATGAACCACTCCTCGTGCTTGGTGAGAAAACACATCCTGCGCAAATCACACTGCTATGAACATTTCAGCCAAATCTTGCAGCCGTGCGCTGCAAGGAGAGAAGCGGAGCGGAAGTGGCAATTTTCTCAAGCGCCCTCCCTCCACACAGAGGCCCGTCCTCAATCGCTTCAGAGCTGCTGGCGCCCGCTGCTTGACGTCAAACAGCAGATAGCATGCAATTGGCCAACAGCCGACATAAATCAAGTGCGACATTTGGATCAGATGCGCTGCTTGTCACGGGCTTCCGCCACGCGCCGGCGCAGCGCTACATAGCCTGCTAAGGCTACACAGTGAGCCACCCTCGCGCGCAGGAATCACAATGGGCGAGAGCGATCGCGTTTCATCACGCGAGCTCAAGGTCATGAGGCGCGCTGATGCAACTTTCCTCCGCGTCATCAATCCTCTCTGTGTAGCGTCCAGCGTGCTCGCTGGCACGAAAAGAGAGAGAAAGCGCTTAAAGCGAGCGACATGCAACTCCGCTCGTACTTGACGGATTCTAAAAATATTTTGCGGCAGCCGATTAGTGAGGCAACTCCGATAATGAGGTCATTTGGTGTTTACTTGAAAAAGTGTGGCGGGGCCCCTTTAAAGGGGTCATGAAACGAAAATGAAACTTCCCGGTTGCAATTTTCCCTGATTTAATACGGATTAGACATACCAATCCCGAAATATTTCGGCACAATATCCATTCTGTAATTAATGACACCCATTTGAAATCACGGTTCTTTGGAGATCGCTAGCGACCATGCGCAACCGTCGGCCGCTAAAAGCACTAAAATGTGACGTCAGTGATACGTCATGTTAAGAGAAGTTACAAAGAGAGCGTTCGCTTTATTTTGCTCTGAAGTAATATAATTATAGGATACTAAAAAAAGAAAAAGCAGCAGAGCTATTTTGGCGCTCTGAGTTCTAAGCTGTACAATCACAGTGAGTGATCTGCTCGGTTCCGCTTTCAAGTACATCCGGGCTCTTTCACGTGTGTATCCATGCCTTCCCGTCGGCACCGTCGGTTTGCTGGGCTCGGTCGGTGCAGTCAGTGCAGCGTCGCAAGTTGTGTTCTACTGTGTGTTCTCGGTGGCTTAGTCCTCGCTATGCCAACTGTGTGCGTCGTCAGACAGTGCCGCACAACTTATGAAAGTGCAAACAACGTTCGCTTTCACAAGCTGCCCAGCGAGCCACAGCGCAGAGCAGTGTGGCTTCGAGCTATCAACCGCGATGGCCCCGATGGTCTGGGCTCAGAGAGTGGTTTCGTGTGTTCCGACCACTTTCTGCCAGAAGAGTACCAAACCAACCTCAATGTCCTTCGGAGTCTCGGTTTGGACACAAAAAACGCTCGCCTCAAGCGTGACGCCGTACCGACGCAGAACCTCTTGCTCGACGCACCACCGAAAAAGCTCAGGAGGCGCCAATAATAAAAAAAAAAAAGGTGTGAGGTCATGGTCGGGGCTTCCGCTAGCGCAGGTTTTTCCACGTGGACTCGATACAGGTGCCT
Source organism: Rhipicephalus sanguineus (assembly GCF_013339695.2). NCBI lineage: Eukaryota > Metazoa > Arthropoda > Arachnida > Ixodida > Ixodidae > Rhipicephalus > Rhipicephalus sanguineus. The sequence goes on from NC_051185.1 coordinate 21,464,589, forward strand.
CCACGGCGCAGGCTTCTTCACCGTCGTCGCCGCTGCCGCTGTCTTGCTCTTACGATGGCCGGTCTCGCACCCGCATGGGTGCGTCGGCGTACGGCTCAAAGCCTAACAGCCGACTCCGCTCTAGCAGACGACGCTGTAGTTCGGGAAGGTCACCCATCGCCCATCTGTGTGTCCATGATGTTATGGTTAGCCACCATATTATGGTGTTGCCGGCACCACAATCTAAACGGGTCTCCCTTTCCGGAGGTGCATTGAGGTACGGGGGCGGAGTCACTTTTCTTTTTGTTGTTGTTCGTTTCCGGACGTCACTTCCGTTTTTTCTTTTTTTGCGTGGAGCGGCTGTATGTTTTCTGAAGTCATTATTTTTGTTTTTTTTTTTTTTTTTTTTTTGCGCGGGTAGGAGGGACAACACTGCAGAGCATGGACCCGACTAACCCGACAGCGCCGACAGGCTGACACGATGTTCTCTGCGGACACGGGCACATTTGATCGCTGCATCAAGGTCGGCTGCATGGTTTAATCGTTTAATCGCGATTTGGCTAACCTCAGAGCCAAACTCGATCCGTGTCGGCCCTGATTGCGATCAAGTGTCCGTACGACACCGGTATATGACACGGTGCGAAAGCAAGCTTGACGGCTCGCAGAAGTTCGAGCCATCGTGGTGACCGCTGTTATGACGGTGGATACGCAGGTCGTTGAAGGCGCACGTAATATTTCCAAGGTTATTGTCGTGATCGACTTGAACATAAGCTTCCTGTGTTCCCGAAGAATCTGACCTGGAAACTGGACTCGCTTGAGCGCTGGCCAGACGTCAGCCGAGTTCAATGCCGAACTGTCGACCGCATCCTGGATACGTTGGCTGTCGATCGCGATCAAAAGTGTCCGTGCGACACCGGTATTATGGCACGGTGTGAAAGCAAGCTCGACGGCACGCAGAAGTTCGAGCCATCGTGGTGTCGGCTATTATGACAGTGGCAGTGATACCTTTCTCTATGGTGACACAATGATACACGGTTTGTTGCTTTTGTTCCTGCAACATTGCTCGATTTATTGTTCGTGCGCCTGCGACGCGCGAGTAAAGATTGGATACGACATACGGCCAGCCCACGGGCCACCAAGTAGCTGCTTGGTACTGGAACGACGGCCAACGTAATAATCCAGGATGCGGTCGACATTGGACGCGTCCTCATTAAAGTATTAACATATTTAGCGCGCATTAACTATACTCCACTCACCCAGCCAACTCGTTCAGCAGTTTTAATTCCAGAGTTCGTTACTGAACTCAGCCGACGTCTGGCCAGCGCTCAAGCGAGTCCAGTTTCCAGGTCAGATTCTTCGGGAACACAGGAAGCTTATGTTCAAGTCGATCACGACAATAACCTCGGAAATATTACGTGCGCCTTCAACGACCTGCGTATCCACCGTCATAACAGCGGTCACCACGATGGCTCGAACTTCTGCGAGCCGTCAAGCTTGCTTTCATACCGTGTCATACCGGTGTCGCACGAACACTTTTGATCGCGATCAGGGCCGGCACGGATCGAGTTTGGCTCTGAGGTCAGCCAAATCGCGATTAAAGGTCTCTGCACAGCGTTTGTTTGTTTGCCCTAAGGAAACCGGCTCATACCAACGAGGGGGATTGGCCACAGCGTTGTTCCTACCCGCGCAAAAAGAAAAAAAAGACTTTTGAAAACATGCACATGACATGCAGCCGCTCCTGGCCGCTCTACGCGAAAAAGAAGAAAAAAAAAACGGAAGTGACGTCAGGAAACGAACAACAACAAAAAGAAAAGTGACTCCGCCCCCGTACCTCAGTGCACCTCCGAAAAGGGAGACCCAATCTAAACAGTATGATGCTACGAACCACGGTCAACTAAAACTCAAGAACATCGCTGCGTCGCCATGTTTTGTCAACGACAGAGACTTTTCATTGGCTGTCTTAAAATGACGTCAGCTACACAGTTGACTGGAACGTGAGCGGGGAAACCGAAATTGCGCTTTTTTAGTAATTCAGCGAACCCAGACATCAAACGAGTCGATGTATAGTACTAAATGGACGGCCAGGATTCTGAATACACACGTAGTTGAAAATTTTTGGAGGACGTTTCACGACCCCTTTAAGCGTCCCTTTATATACACAGCGTTGTGTTGGTGCACGCAGGCGCCGCGTACAAGGAGATGCTGCGCAACATCCTCAAGCCGCTCATCGACAAGCCGGACCTGAACCTCGTCCGGCTGGTGGTGCACGTGCCGTTCCGAAGCTCGCTCGTCTCCTCCAACGTGCACATCGCCCCATTGGACTGCGAGATACTCGTCCAGAAGATCGCCCTCGTCGCGTGCGCCAGGCATCTCCTCTGAGATGCCCGGCACGCGCCACCCAAACGACAGAAGCGCCCTCTGGCATACAAGTCTACATTCGCACACACGCGGCACACTTTTCGCGCGATATCTGCGGTGTTACGCAGGAAATGAACATGGTAGATGACAGCATGTGGACCAGGCCCACAATCGATTAGGACTCGCAGTGTGTTGATGTGTACATGTACCACGCATTCTATGGCAGCAGTACTAGCGTGTACATCCATATGTCAAGCATATGCCCAGTATGTGCTAGCGTACAAACCTTACGTGACATACAGGTCTACAGCCATACACAGAAGAATTTGCTGTGTCATGCAAGGAATTAACCTGCTGGACATGGTAGACAAGAACATAGGCCAGGGCCACGATCATTTAGGACTCGCAATGAATTGATCCACGCGTGTACCACGTATTCTATTGTAGCAGTACTAGCGCATACATCTGTATGTACCTAGCGCGTGCCTGCATATGAATCTTGCGTGGCCGATTAGTCGTCTCACCATTGCCCAATTGCGTTATTTGCCACTTCATCGATATAAGTGCATGCGATTGCGGAGTATGTTAGAGCGAAATTAAACGATCTTCCACTCAGGTGCACATCCGCTGTTCTGTATTAACGTCTTAATTGGGCAAGTTGGTATACAGTCGACTGCCGATTTTTCGGACGCCCGATTTTCCGGACATGCTCGAAAATTCGGACGCTTTCGCGGCACCGTCACCAGCCCCATAGACTTCAATATATTAGAACGTCCAAAATTTCGGACGCTGAGGCTATTCCGCGTCCGATTTTTCGGACTTTCTGCCCAAATTGCAGGTCCGAAAGGCATTATTTGAAGCCCCCACCTCTGCCGCATCTATCATCTCGTAGGTTCGAACCAGCGCTTTCGCGAGTCGATCTGTTTGAGATAGTAGCAGAGTCCGAAAGTCAGCTTTGCCGCAATGCCGAAGCGTTATGGGGTGAAGCAGACCAGAAATTCAAAGGGGCCGCTATCGCGGCGCCGTGCGGCGATGTTACGGATAAGAAATGCACGGAGGCGTGATGGCGGCAGCTGGCAAACGCGCCAGTACGACTTAATCGCTGACAACTCTTACGATAAGCATCTTCAGTTAACTGCTCGGTAGTGCACGTGGCCTAGCGCAGTTGCATGCGTACTGCACGCATTTAATAGGCGAGAACCCAAATGCGCCGCGCCGCCATTCCTGCTGCCTCTTTGCGCGAGACCGCTAAGTGCGCCGCATAGACGCGTTGCCTTCGCGGACGAAACCAGCTCGCCATTGCCGCGCCCGTGTGCGGTGAAGAACTAAGTGCGCATCACGAACCCTTTCATGATAAATGCGTGTGTACGATACAGCAACAGTAAAGTGACGGCGTCAGCTTAGTTGGCGATGTACTGCACACAACTAGAAACGATCGGCTTGACACGGCAGCAAACGCTGCGTATCGGCGGCGATTCGGCGATGTGTGCGCGCCTGCGCACACGCATCGGGGAAAGCCGGACGAGTCGTCCGCTCTTCCGCTAGTCATTGTGTTCCGCGTCATCGTTTACAAACGCTTCATGCGAGATAGCCGTAATCTATTCCGCGCTTTGCTGTTATCAGCGGCGCTCATCACGAGGTGCAAAAGCGGCGGTTGGCACGTACGTAGTTAAGCGGGGTTCGCGGCAGGTACCGAATGTATTTGCGAGAGCCTGGGCGCGCACCAAAATGCCTGATAATTGCACTGGGAGGCATTAAAGCTATTTCGGACGTGGCTGTGGCGATTTGACCACTTGAGCAGAATAAAAAAGCATGAATTTGTTTTTTCGGACTGCCCGATTTTTCGGACGATTTCGCGGTCCCTAGGGAGTCCGAAAAATCGGCAGTTGACTGTATTACTGAATGTACACGATCAAAGACAAAGATGAAAAGAGACAGACGCGCACTCTCTCATCTTGGTCTTGTTACTTCCGCTGTTTCGTTTATGTTCAACTGGTCTGTATCTTATGGAAACAGTGACAAATATTACTGTTTGGCGATAGAATTGTGACACAGGTAGTTGCTTCAAGTCACTTCATTTTAAAATAAAAAACGGAAACCCCATGAAAGGGAAGAAAAACAGTACAAAAATCAACACTGCCCCATATTTGGGGGCCAGCCTAGAAATTCAGTACCCAAGCTCCATCTGCAAAGAACCAACTCATCTACTCTCATGACATGACCTTATGGAAATGTGTGAATGTAACTGGCTGGTGCAACTCGGAATTGGCCAGCAGCATGTGTGTTACTGTACTCATAGTCGGGCACTCGCTTGTGGTAATGTGTATTGCACCTTCTATGTCACAGTTCTCCATGTTAAATTCACTGAAACTGCGCTTAACAACATGGAAAAGGAAACAGCAGCCCACGTCTCATTGACGCTTGGAACATGTACACTGTTTTGTGCTTGATAAAACGATTTAAAGAGCCTTGCACAAGGTTTTTACACTAGAAATAAGACAAGCATGGTTCACAGATAACATGGTGGTAATCGCAAGCACCAAACTGATATGCAGGCAAGAAGGCTTCGCATTAAAGCACTGTTTTTTCATCTAATCGGAAACTACCAGCCTGCCACTGAATACTTACATAGCACTCTGCGGCTATTCGAGGCAAGAAAATATAGCATGTCCCAACAGTCAACAAAGAGACCATGACACGGCAAGTCCCGCGCAGGGCGGCATTAAACATCCGTTTAATGAAGCGCAACAAGTGCATACAGTGATCACACACATTGAATTTTCATGAAGACACCCATGTACACAATACGCGTCACACGCGCACACACACATAATGCATCCCTCCACTGAGCACACTCGTACAAGCCAGTGGCACGCCTCTAACGACGAGTAGCAAAGCCGCACTCCTGTACATGACTAGGTGACGATCCACGGTGACAATGGAAAAAAAGCGAGCCACGATTTCTCAAAGATTGTTCGCTGAACACTTTGGTAGGTGAGGCCAGCCAAAATGAAACGAGGAACGAGCAAAAATGGCACGTGAAATCTTGGCTTTAAGTGTGTATTCTACACACGCAAAGCGTGCGGTATACGGCGGAGTGGTGTCTGACCAACATGTGGTACACAACCAATCCGGAGCTCAAAAAACTTCCGGAGTACAAAAAAGTCCCATCTCGAGCCTCAGACTCCCTCGCGGTTACAAAGATGTGAGGTGTCCCGACACTACCGTATTGCCACCGTTCGACCACTGGCTTTGTAGCTTACATTGTTGTATGGTGTGGTAATGAGACAATTACTGAACAGCATCTCGGAAATGGAATGAAGGTCCGCTGTGCGTTTCGCTACATTACACCAAGAGCCGTGTTGCAGTTAGGGCTGGGCAACTGACAAGTCAACTTCCTCGTTAATTTCATCAATGCCTCAATAAGCAGGAGGCCTCAGGCAAGTTGTCTACAATCGTAGGCAACCTAATATAATGCAAAAGAGTGCAATCCTCAAGCGTTAGCATAGCAGCGATGGCTGTATCCTAAACACTACATTCCCCACACAGACAATACCCTGAACCCCACCCACTCTTTTGTGCTTCCATACGGCACTTACTTGTAGGGCGTCTACAATGCTCAATGAGATATTCAAATTTAATGTGGCCAAACCAAACTGGCTAAGTTTGAATGCAATTCAAAAAAAGACACATGCCCATTATAACGACACCTATTTAGGCTTATTTTTTAAAGACCATAGCTACCTCATGCAATGGAGTGTTAGATTATAAAAATTGAATTTTGACTGCCCAGGTAATGGCCATTTATTTGTCTAATGGTCTCTCATGCAATAAGTATGCCTCAACTGCCTGGGGCTGCGATATACTGTTTTGTAAATTGCCACATTAATTAACACTGGTAATTAGCCATGTTCTAAATTGTAATCGATGCCCAGCCCTAGCTGTAAACGTTGCATGAGCCTCGAGTGAATGTTGTTACTGCCTGAAGCCCTTGCGGCGTGCACAGTTTCCCTTGACGCACAGAACTGTAGGCATGACATGAAATGGGGGTACTTCTGACTAGCTTCGTGTAGGTGCAGTGTTGAACAATGTGAACTAGAACACCCGGCTTACATCGAAAACGCCCATACTCCTGGCCCTTAAAAAGCTGGTTTCTTAGACAAAGAGAGCCATACAGCGAGCGTAGGCATGCGATACCTCGAATCATACTCCTTAAGCAGCAGTCGCTTGAATGTCAATATGGTGTTCTCATTTATATTGTACCACCCTGTACTATCCACGAGACAGGTGGCATTATGGATTTGAAGCATGTAAGTGGCCACGGTATCACTCCCCTGCGTATTGTACTGAAGGTGGAGAGGAGAAGTCTCAGCTGTACAATGACCTTAAATGATGGAGGCAACGACCTGCACATAAACTAGTTTTTTTTTTCCATGATAAAGCAAAAGCCACGGTTTACATATTGGATGTAGATAAGCTTGTACTGTCAAAACTAGTACTGCTACCCAGTAGGTAAGGGAGTTTTCACAACCAGGTTTACCATTTGGGCATGTAAGTATGTGGCTGATTAAGTGAAGGATAACGGCGATAGAGATGGCAAGGGTGGTTGACATGAAAGATTAGGTGAAAATGGTAATATCCACGATGACTAATTGCTTGACAGCGAACTGGATCGTCACATTAAATTGGGGTTCGTTTCCCGCGAGACAAATTGCCTCTAAGGGATCTGTTCGTCTAATCAGAACTTCACTTCAGGGTAGCCTGACTTGTTCAAATATATGTAAACACATTTTCATGTTAAGCAATTGCTAAACTAAACTAAATCATTTTTTTTTTCATTAAACAAAGTCTATAGCCATTGTTGAAAGCAGATTAGGGTTTAGATATTCACGTTATAGAAGAAAGTAATGAACGTGAAAAAAAAAAATGTTCGCAACTAAGTCAGCAGTGAAGACTATGTTTAAAGCAGAAATATTTACTACAATTAACTTTAGCGCTTCTGAAAGTTGGTACTTCATTTGCTTGTGTTCTTAAGGGGGTGGTGCCACCAAATTTGTGGCTTGCGCGTTCTTTGCTGTGAGCGTTTCCTATAGCTCCAGGAAGCATGATGCACGCACCAAGGTTCATGTATTCTCGCTAAATAATTTAATATCGCCTTTTGATTTGGACAACTTTCGGTTTCGGTTTCTGGGCGCCGAGGTAGGGCAGTGACGTAGAAGTGTAGGAGGCGTAGTCACGTGACCACACAAGGCTGTGACGCACATAGCCAGGAAGCGATCGAAACTCGGCGAGTGATGTAGCAACCGATGCTTTGCCGGTACTATAGTGAACTAGAATATATTCTAGTTCACTACAGCCGGTACGTACGTTGCGGAAGTGGCGGAGGTCCGGAGGTCACTCACGTTGCTACGGCAGATTTGGTGTGACGTCACTACAACTTTCGTTGCCCTTCCTACAGATCTACGTCAGTGTTGGCGCGCTAGCGATGGGTTTCGATCGGGAGAATGAGCATTTAGGTACACTTCGGAAGGGAATTAAAATATATTCTAAACGTTTGCTGTGTCCGACCCTTCGTGTGGAATGTCCTTGCATACAGAGGAAACCCACAACAGGCTTGTTATAGCCTCGAAATTTGATGGCACCACCTTTTTAAGAAAGATAACTCACAGAAAAGACCAGCATTTTCTATAGCCAACATTATGTAGTATGTATATTCTGTTAAGCTTTAAAGAATTGCAGTGTCTTTATGTCAGGGAGATAGAAATACAGACCTGATGCTTTTGTCTTTAAATTTCACGGTTTGTCAGTCTTCATTTTAGAAGAAGGTGGAACAGACATTGGAATTTCACATTATGTACTTAAAACGCAACAAATTTCCTCTAATTAGGGCAACTACTGCCTAACAGAAGCATTTCTGTTTCTTAAATGCATAAAAATGAATGTAAGGGCAAAATTTTCATTTTCTAAATATAAGCACATTAATTATGTGGGATATGAAACAAAACTTCCCAAATTGTTCTGGCTTTTAGGGAATAGACGACACGCTAGACTAAAAAATGCGCTTCTCCACAAGACTGGTGTGCGTCTTCACTAACCGAGCTGGCAGATATTAAGCTATAGTCACAATGATACTAACCAGCCAATGTGCGGCATCAATGTATGACATCAACGTATGATGTCATATACAACAGTGCACAACATCATATGTTAGTTTATGACATTATACGTCCACGTATGACATCATTTCCGATGACTCGTGTTCATTCACCACACCGTAAAAAAACTTTTCAAACTCATGTTCTATGTTTAACATCGCTACCAGATGGATTTGGGCAAGTTGGTTGTGCAGGAGAGCCTGCTAACGAAATTTCATGCATCTTCCATGCAACTTACCAGAATGTAGATTTAAACATGCCAACAATGACCAAACTGTTGACTGCAGTTTGCACACGAGTGTACTGGCTCGTGACTACATAAAACTACTGCGCTGAAACCTCCATTTTTGGCAAACAGCAACCTTCAAATTACAGCAAACGCACTGAATGAACTTTTAAAATCATGGCTTTTGTGAAAATAGTATATATTTACACACGGAAAAAGAATTAGCACACAACAAAAAAACGAGACATAACAGTAGGCAACCAGAATAAATATATTTGGCAACTTCGAAAGAAAGATAGTTAACATTATTGTGTAATGGCACGCTAAGTGAAGTCTCATGGAATGAAAAAACAAAAAATATTTCACTCGCAAACAAGAAATGTATACGACTTGGCCAGTAACAATAATGGCCATCCTGTACACTGTCCAACATAAAAGTGGCAAACAGCGTGAACATCCTTGAGAGTTTTCGACGTCTGTTGCTGGGTTTTATACACGAACAATGGAATAGCGATTCATTAAAAAAGCATATTACACTAACATCAGCTCAAGTACAATGAGTGAATGTACATTAAATGAAATGAAATTATTACCGGTTGTACAGAAAATGTGATGAGTTGCGCTAATTTTACAAGAGTGCGTTTCATGAAACGCGCATATTTCATAAAATGCATGGCTTAACACTGAAGATTCTTTCTTGAGTTTGCACAAAACATCACACATTTTTGTCAGACAGTTATAAAACAAAACATTGTGCTAAATATACACGTAAACTCTCCTTCATGAGCTGTGAACTTAGCATACATACGTAGGAACTAAAATCTGCACTGCAATGCTACCCGTCCGACATACAGTGTCAACATCAGCAAATCAGTATCGTTTCAAGCTCCACACCATAAATGTTCTGAAACAGCTCCGAAGCAATACTCTAGATGATAGCCATCTTTTCAGAAGCAAAAGGAAAAAGACTACTACGATAAGCTCGCTCTCAATCAGTACGTCATGGTGTGATCACTAATCGTAGAATGTAGAAACAAGTGCAAGAAATAACAGTCCATCGAACAATAGCGCCAATACAGATTTGTCACGGCAAGTAATATACATATGCCTTAACGACTACAATGTTACTGATTCAAAACGCTGGAACCAAAATGCGATAACGGCGAAATTACAAAACAGCATAAAAAGCAAACAACTAAAAGAATGATTTCCAGAGGTAGTCGTCTCCTGAAAAACTTAACATGAGATTATTCACTCATACGCTCTTCATATTCATTAAAGCAACATATTAAAAATAAGCATGCACCAATAAATTTCTGCACTATCTCAAAAAAAAAAACTGAACGTCATCTTTGGCTAACAATCAACACTGCCAACAAAATAACTAAAAATAATTATACCTCTCCAAATAAAGTACAGTGGCATGGCAATAAAGGCTATGCTAAAAACCAAAAGTATTGAATACTTTCTAAACAAATTAGCATATTGAAAACAAGCTTTAAAAGAATCTACGCACTCACAATTTACAGGAAGTTAAGAAACGGTAACAAAACCGTTAACATGGACAAATCTACATACAATCATTTACATCTTCAGGGGTGAATGCCTTCTTTCAAGTGACCTGCTAAGGAAAATGTCAGTTATGAGAACCCGCAATAAGTATTCACGGTTATTTATGGAAAACAAAACTTGCGAGATCGTTTCAGATTGCTCGCATTGACTGGGCTTCACGCTATTGCTAGCTGCAACGTCGTAGCGTCAAAAAAAAGACAAGACAAAAAGGATATAACAGAGACAAGTGATACTCTGTCTTTTCACAATGCGCTGTTGCATCTTATTCGTCGGTTACAACCTAAGAGCGAGCATAAGCTCCGCCTAGCCACCACTGTTCCACACATTAGAAATTTAGGCACAGACACAGCAAGTACAGGGTCCGTCAAAAGTTCCCAGGCCATGATGCCATAGGAATACACTCAAATCTCATTATAACGAAGTTACATCTTACATGAAAGTAACTTCGTTATATCCGAAAATTCGTTATAAACGTATATTCCTAACACTGTATGCATTGCAAGACTATCCCTCATTTACTTCCTTATAACCGATATTTTGTTATATCCGTGTTCGTTATATCGAGGTTTCAGTCTACATGGGATATTGGCCTGAGGGCTTTTGACGGACTCTGTACATTCCTCCTCTTTCAGTCTCTACCAAATGTTTTCAATTTAGTTTTTTTTTCTCCAAAAGTTACCAATGAGAAGAATGGACTGCTGGATGCTACGGTGAAACAAGCATTTGTAGGTGATTTTCAAGAAAGAAACTGAAGAAAAAATAAGAGTACCTATGCTTTGTTTGACTTGACACCTGTTATCTGTTGATTGCATGTGTGTAGATCGCAGGGGTCTCAAACTCGCTTCAGCTAGCGGGCCGCAGTCACGAAATTTAGTCCCACAAGGATCGGAACACTGAAGAAAGTTGAAGCAAGGGGGGGTTAATGCAAGTATCGTTTAGCAAAGTCCGAAACATTTTATGCCTTGTGAAGCTGCAGGCCGCTAGAGAAATGTCTGCGGGCCGCGTGTTTGAGACCCCTGGTATATTCGACAACGTAGATGTAAGTCAGTGCTCATCCATGCAAGTGCTTGTGCAATTTGAATATTCTTAATATTGAATTCGGCACTTTCTGAATATTGCACGCTGTTTGCCCTATACCACATGTAGTGCTTTTATTTTTACATCTCATCAAGAAATTGTGACACATGTTTTTCACTGTATTAATCCCCCTCCTGTAATATTCCACTGTTGGGTTGACAGTATCAATAAATAAATAAATTAATAAAAATTTCACAGAAATTCCGACCAATTGCGTTTGCTCATTTTTTGTGCAGGTAAGATTTTGCCAACAATTTGGCCTGAAATCAGTGCAGGAATAAATGACATGGCGTATCCGCCACATGTGATTGGTATTATTACACATGCACCCCCTATTGCGAAAATCTAAAAGCTCGCCAACCATTGCTGAACGCCGGCTTTTATCTTACAATAAACAGCAACACGAAATGTAATGTGGCTAACTGAAACGAGTTCAGCCATGCGTACAAAACATTCAATGAGCGTGCCACAAAAAATTTGCGAGTGCATATGGCCAGCGGTGTGACCTTGAGTTCCTAGCTTAACGAGTGATTCACGTCCATGTGAGCTTGCTGAAACGGCAAGACATCCTGAAATGCCTATGGCACAGAGTGGACTACATTTTCCATTCTTTTGAAAAAATATTTTGAAGCGGACATTTACAGAGCTCACGGAATGAAACGCGACATCTAAATGTTAGTATAGCAGCTGGTACAAGCAATAACTCAAGATAAGCACGTCACGTTGCAACAGATCTGGCCACTGAAGGTGATGTGTACGAGGCGATGCTGCGGTGATGTGACGCAAACTGAAGACAGTGAAATCGAAAGTACTATGTGCATTACTTGCCATAAATCAACGTGGTTCATTTCATGAGCACTGTACAGAAATCCGCAACTCGAAGATCTTCTTCGCGTGATTCGAGCTAATAATTGCAAAAATGTACAAAACATCACTGCTTAGACCAAATGAAAGTGCTACAGGAACTTAGATGTGGCGATAGTCAACACAGCATGCTTTCACACATGGCACATGTCATTAATATGACAAATTTAATTAGCATTATCTGAGGATGCTTTCAACGTGCGTATCAAAAGACTGACCAAATTATTCTCACCAAGGGTCTCATGGAAACCACCATAACAGTAACAAGAATGGTGCTACGCAGTAATTTAGGCACTAACCTTAGAATATGGCTTTCACATCATTTAAAGTTCATGTTTGTATTGTTGTCACAAGTGAAGAGAAGAACATTATTGCAGCATTTGACACACTTTTACAAAAAGTCTCCGCTAGTGTATTACTCAATATTTCCGTTACACATGGCATAAAATGCATAATTAGTATTGTTTTAGAGTGTCACCTGCGTTATTGAAGAAGATAAGAACGGCAATGCAATATAAAGAAAGTAAATAAAGAAGGATTCTGCGATGTATTGGCTTGTGTCTCCCTCGAAAATCTGTAAAAACTCGTTATTTTTCAAATCAGCTTCGCAACTTCAATTACCTTTTATAGGAAATAACTTGGGAGTTGGCAGATTATGCTGGCCCATCAGCGAAGCTTCCTTTCACAGCAACACAACATAAACAACCTCTGCACGGCAAAGGGCCGTAGGCACGAATCATGGTGAGGACTACTACGCTCGGTTTCATGTGTCACGTGCAAAGCCATGGAAGCTCGTGAGTCGCACCAAGAAATAGTTCAATGATTTTACCACCTGTAATGTGATTTTTTTCTTTTTTGTTTTTAGGCTAAGTAATAAATAAAGATGCTTTGTGCCTTAGAAATAAACAAACCCTGTTATTTACACGGCTATCAATGGGTTATTCCGGATCGCTTAGTCGCTCCTTTGTTTTGTATCATGGCCTCCGTGATTAGCTCCGGTAGTGCACAGCCGGAGCCAATCTTGGAGGCCACGCTTACGACAGCGAAATCGAAGTGCGAGACGCGCAGACTTACACATTTTCCTGACCGAACGTGTTGCATAGCTTCCACGGCGTTGCACCTGATGTACGAAACGGAGTGTAGGCACAGTTCAGGAAAATAATCTCGATGGCAGACACACGCGGGTCTCGGATATAAAAAAACGAGGAGGGAGGGGGAGGGCATGTCTCACGTGAAGTATTTCAAACCCGTGACCACCATGAACTTCTCGATGAAGAGTTCCGAGTCGAGCACGGCGATGTGGGCGGCGCGGCCGATGAGCGAGTTGGCCGAGCTGGGCAGCGCGTGGTGCACGTCGTAGCGCACCAGGCTGATGTCCGGTTTGCTGGCCAGTGGCCGAAGAAGGTGGCTCACCATCTCCCGGTACGCGGCGCCTGCAACGAGTCGGCGCGTGAGGCCTTCGATGTACTGGAGAGTCCTAGCACATCCGGAGAGTCCTAGCACATACCGGAGAGTCCTAGCACATTCATAACATAGGGTTAGTATAGTTCATTATGAGTTACGGCTAGGTGGCGTAAGCCGTCGCCAAATCAAAATCGTACAGCCTAATCCATCTATCTGAGAGACACTAAAGTGAAACAATGGATCAGTTTAGATTGATAAACTGTACTCTGAAAACTCCAGTGCCATTAATTTCACCATCATAGGTCTATTAATAGACAAAAAAATCAAGGTCTAAGTTTCAATTCTAAATTTCCCACCGAAATATCCACATGTGACATCACGGATTTCAATGTGTCTTTTTGGTATTTTAACGACATTGGCTCAACAAAATTTCCTGAAACTTGGTATGGTATGTCCATGTCCCCCTCAGAGAACATTGTACTTCATTTTTACTGACTAGGGACTACGTATGAACTAGCAGACGGCATCAAAACCTCTGCTGTCACAGCGTTTGGCACGGGAAATTTTCCAGTGGCATCGCCACCTGTGTTCTCTTTTTGCGCATTTCGTCTGTTCCCAAGCGTCTGCTTGCGAGCAAGCATGGTGATTTTGGAATTGAAAAAGAGTGACGTGCTAATACGAGAGAAATCGTTTTTCTCTTTAGTGTCCCTTTAGTGTCTCCAGTAACCTAGTATCTCTCAAACAGCAAGAAGCTTGCAGAAAAAGTAACTCTCTGTATTGAGTAGTATGCTCTACTGTACAGCTGTTTGTAAAGAACACAATTACTATACTTCACCACATTACATGACTGTGTAATGCGGTGAAGCCTACTCAAGCAAACCTTTCACTAAAGAGTGCAACTGAAACCCAAGTTACATGAGCCATCCTTATTCTGAGAGACGCGACTCACTCATGTTTACTCCACGGCATGCACTGCCCATTCGGTACAATCATTTGACATGCCTCTATCGAAACAGTGCTGCTTCATCAGCATAAATATTCTTCAATAATGCGAGTAGTGATTGCCATACCGTTGGGAGAAGCACATTTGCTGGGGTGTAGCACGAAGCAGTGTTAAATACTATCTCTTGAACATAGCATAGAATGAGAGTTCGATATGCTCATTGTACAGCTCTATAACATTGCATAGGACTTCTGCGGGGATGGCACAACTGCTCCGATATGCTTGAGTCTGATGTACCCAGGATCAACAGTACACCATGGGCAATCGTCCTTAGATGAAAGAGATTAAAAATCTTCTATGGCAGATAGCACGATTATTTCGCATCAGCTGAACTGCTTGAAGAGATGGACACTATTTTCAAGGTAGACTGCTCACTGATATCAGCTAATTAATGAAGTAATACTAATTATAGCTTCACTTTAAAGCCCATGTACACGTTATGTAATTCAAGTCGCGTAAAGATGTCATATTCATGCAGCCCAAACATTTAGCTCAGCTGCAGTTTCCCCAGATATGTACGTAACCATAAGCTGCATTGAGACATGTTAGTGTTCTTGGACCTGTCGGCAATAAAGATGCTGACTATCGTTAACTGCATGTGATGAAGCTTTAAATGCATTTATGACGAATTTTTCACTAATACAAGAAATCTCTTCAATGAGGAGCGGAGTGGTTAACCAGTGTATGGCATCCTACATGCTACTCAGCAAGAAATGGGTTAAAAGTTAGAACCTTCAGTGCATCTCTGTTGTCAAAGCAGTTACATAACATTTGTAATTTTCGTAGCACGAATGCGAATTTAGTCAAGTTAATGAGAAATTTTGTAGGGTTGGCAGACGTGCTTACCTATTGGTGTCGTATCCTTGACTGCTGCCTTGCAGAGCTCAATCCTTGCCGAGTGGATGGGCACGTAACGGTCTTGCATGGACCCAAAGAGCAACACATGCTTGAAAAATTCCAATCCTGCAACACGAGAGGAGGAGATGAGAAAATTTCCGGCACCATGCGGAGCATGACCAATGATATTGCTGCCTATCTGAGACAACAAAAGAAATAGAGTTCTACCTCATCTGCATACATAGCCACTGTAGGTGGAGCGTTGTGTTCACAACTGGGTTGGTGGAAACATGTTGTGCCCAAGAGAACACAATGTTCCAACACGAACTCATTTGCAATATTCTGTGTTCGTGAGCTTTGAGTCGTGGACTAATTCACGCTTCCACTGCCAAATGCTAGCGTCTTGGTTAGCTCAACTCGTAGAGCGACTGCCCCGGAAAGGCGTTGGTACCGGATTCAATCCCCGGACCAGGACGAATTTTTCTTCTACTAGAAGCTTTCCTTCCTGAGAAATCCGTGTGGATTTCCCTGTGGCTTCATGCTACAGTCAGGTGGTTGACAATTATCCCTTTCATAATGTTGTTACATATAGAATCTCAATGATTCGAACTGGCAGATAACTTGAACTGCACGTCTGGTCTGAACAAAGTTGTGTGTGTTTCAATGAAAAAAAACTCCAGTAAATTCAAACTTTAACAACAGCGCAGCGGTTATTTCTAACAACATTTTTGCATCTATGGACTGCCTTTTCAGAAAAATTTGCATCACGTTTCTGCTCGCTTTAACATGCCTCCGAAGTTTTCAGATAATGGCTGGTACATTCTGCAAAATTTTAAACTCCACAAAAAAAGATAGGACAAAAAACAGGAACACATAACCGACGCACACACAAAGTTCCTGTTTTCTGTGTTCCTGCTTTCGTCCTGTCTTATTTGCACAGTTCAAAATTCTGCTGAATCTACGCACTAACTAGCCCAGCAACATGCCCGGCCGATACGTACCAGGCTTCTGGCTGAGTTTGTAGAGAAACGACTGCCGAATGTCGGCTGTGTCCTTCATTGCCAGCTGTAGCAAGGAACCAGACTTCTTCCACTTCTGCATAAACCACATTCCTGCCAGACAAAGAATGCGTGTGAAAAATTAGCTCCTAACATACATCTTGGTTGACAAAGCGCACACGAAACGATGATGAAGTATAAGAAAACACAGGACAGTGCCTGTCCTGTGTTTTCTTATACTTCATCGTCATTTCGTGTGCACTGTATCAACTAAGATGACTGCATACCAACTCGCTCAAGCTTCCATTTTTATCCTAACATACTGTACGCATGGTACAGTATGTTAGACAGCCAACATAGTACAAAGTTCATTTTCTAACACACCAAGGATTTAACGTCAAACCAATAGGCTTGTGCGAATAGTAAATTTTAGGTTCGAAGTGGATTCGATGTGAACCGTGATTTGGTAGAATAATATCAAATCTAATTCAAATGGTATATATCACATATTGTTAAAAAATGACCATATATGTCATGATCCAGCTAACCTGCACATTTTTTTCAAAATTAGAACAAGGCATGTGCAAATGTCATTCTTTTTGGTACAAAGGGAAGTGAAAGCGACTTTAAATAGTAGCAGGATTTGACTTTTGGTAGAATGCAAGTGATAACCTGTAAAATATGTTACGTTTTAAAATCGACTATACTCAGAGCATATAATCTGGTATAACAAACATTTATATTTAAAAAATGATGAATCGATGTGAGGGTAATATGTTCATTTAACCTTGAAGTGGGCTTCGCGGCAGTGCGTATTTCCCCTGGATAGGTGCATTCACGGCACAGCACCCCTCCACTCCAGTGAAACCAGCTTTACAGGGGGTTACATGTGGTTTACAGTAAAAGCTCGTTAATTCGAATTTCACGGGACCGGAAAAAATGTCCGAATTAACCGAATGCCGAATTAACGAATGAAAAGGAAAAACAACATTAAAATCAAGTTGGAGAAGCATACTTTTATTTGCTGAAGTATATTGTAATGGTCGTCTGCGTTTTCACGCAGATTCCGGCTTACATTACAATTTTTCTTAACTTTTCCAAATGGCCAACAGCACGCAAACTGTCGGAAGTGCTCAGGCAAACGCCCTCTAATATCAAAAGCGCCTCCGAGACTTCCCGTGAGGTGCGATGAGGTCGCGACATCATTAATAATTTCTTGATCGGGCAGGAGACCAGTCGTGGCGACACAATCATCAATCGCGATGTAGTCCTGAAGGGTCATATCTGTGAGAAGGACAGCATCGAAGGTCGGGCAGTCACCGTCGGTGGACTTGGCTGACACCTCGTCGATGCCACCGTCGGCTACTGCCGCATGCTCGGGCCTCACATGTAAACACGGTCACAACGGGAAAAAACAAGAACTCCGCAAGAAGAGACGGTGCCGACACAACACAAGGGAAAATGGCGTCAGAGGCACAGTGGAGCGAAGAAAGAAGACGCCGACGTTCGGTGACGCTGCGATCGCCCCCACTAGATGATGACGATGGCAATGTCACTCAACTTTCGGTTTCGCCCCAGTGGTGCCAGCGCTGCTTTACCACACATTTGTGTAGCGGCAGCCGTCAGAATTTGTCCGAATTAAGCGATGCGGAGCCCAATTCTGGCGAATTAACGAAGGTTTGGTCCCATAGATTAACATGCACTTTGGCCGGGACCAATAGAGCCGTCCGAATTATCTGAATTTCCGAACTAACGGGTGTCGAATTAAACGAGCTTTTACTGTATATATGTCTATTCGTTCATTTCGAATACTTCGAAATTTAGAATAATTTAAATTGATGTCGAAGTGAATTCGAATACTGTAATATTCATTCGAATATTCGAAGTGCTTGAATATTTGCACAAGCCTACATACCACACAATGAAACCACAACAGAGCTTGTGATTAGAGCATGAATTCACTGAACAGTCTATCTACTGCACACATCCTGTTTTTAACACCATAGGATATGGCGCTAGTGTAGGATACATTGTGAGGTGAAGAGATTCAAATCAGACTGACCCATGTTGACGAGGCCGCTGTTGTTGAAGAGCGTGCCCAGGTGAGGGCCTGACAGCGAGAGAAACGTGCACAGCTGGTTCAGGTAAGGCTTCATTTCGGGTCTGGTAAGCGCGCTGCGGATGATGATGTTTCCTAACGAATGGCCGATGAAACTGCAGAGGAAAGAAGCAGTGTGTCAGTACTCATTCACCGAACAAGCTATAAATGAAAGAGCAGCATGCATAGTTCAATTACAATGATACACCCCCTTATTACTAGGCATGGGCGAATATTAGAAGGCTTCGAGTATTCGAACGAACATTACAGTACTTGAAGTTGCTTCGATGCGAATTCGAATTATGCAAAATTTCAAGGTATTTGAAGTGAATGAACAAAGGTGTGTTTTACCACACTTAACCTCTGAAAAGGTGGTTTCACTGCAGCGTGATGCTACTATACCATGAAGCCACCTATCTAGAGGAAATATGAAATGCCGTGAAGCCACACTTAAACGTTAATAATAATATCTGGGGTTTAACGTCCTAAAACCATGATATGATTATGAGGAACGCCATAGTGGAAGGCTCCGGAAATTTCGACCATCTGGTGTTCTTTAACATGTATTGATATCGCACAACACGGGCCTCTAGAATTTCACCTCGATTGAAATGCAACCGCCGCGGCTGGGATCGAACCAGCGACCTTCGGGTCAGCAGCCGAGCACCTCAACCACTACACCACCACGGCGGACACACTTCAAGGTTAAATGTACAAGTTACCTGCACCTCAATTGCTTTTTTGTTTAAAAGCGAGTTATGTGGGCTTATATGCATTACGTATAGCAAATTTTAAAACGTAACGTACTTTACAGCTTATAACTTATGGCCTATTATTATTCAAATCCTGCCACTATTTGAGTTTGCTTCCACTTCACTTCAAACCAAAAAAGGGACATTTGCACACGCCTATAGTCCGATACAACTTAAGAAGTCCAGAGACGCCCCCGCCTAGATGAGCAAAACGCAGCAGCCGATCGCCTCCGCGACTAAAGAAATAGTCCCGCTCATGCACTCGGCAATGTTCTCCGAAGGCGGGGTCACCGGCCGCTCCGGCTCATGACGTCAGTACAGAGTGGGCGCCCATTGGTGCAGGCCCGTGTGCATCCGTTTTTGAGGTGGAAATGCCGCGGTCTTTCAATGTTGTATCAGACTGTAGCTACAATTCTTAAATACTATACTGTGCAAGTTAGTTGGGTCATGACAAAAATGCTCATTTTTGTTTATAATATGTGACATATATACTATTCAGCTACACTCAAACCTCATTATAACAAAGTCACATCTGCCACGAAAATAACTTCGTTATATCCAAAAATTCGTTATAAACGTTTATTTGTAACACTGACTATTCTTCATTTACTTCGTTATAACCGAAGATTCGTTATATCCGTGTTCGTTATATAGAGGTTGGAGTGTATCCGATTCGAAATTATTCGACCAAATCACTATTTGCTTTGAACCTTAAATTTACTAAAGCTCGTTAATTCGGATTTCACGGGACCGGAAGAAATGTCTGAATAAACTGAATGCCGAATTATAGAAAGTATCAAGCGAACATTAAACAAATGCCTGTCACATCAATATACTTTCATTTTCTTGATAAATACATAAACCCTGTACTTATTTTTCATACCAGCAGTGTAAAAGACGTAATATACTCGTCATCCCGCGGCTTCGTTCACTACGCGACTACGGGGCAACACTCCCGAGTTTAATTAGCCAGAAACGCGCTTTGCACCCCTCACTTATTACCGCTAGTCTATTACAGCTGCTACCAACACCACCAGGTGCACGTGACGATAGTTTTTTCGCAGGTAAAATGGCCGGCAACTTATCGTTCATCCATCGTGATGTAGCGAGCGAGTTTTATGCCAGCATGCAGTCCACAGCTGAAAGCTCTTCATCCCCAACAGGTTCCGTCATGTTCTGTGACATTGCGCACGCATCACATCAAGTTAAAGCGAAGCTTCTGAGTGTTGACTCTGCATGTGGACAAAACCGTGGTCACTAACTGATGAAGATTGCAACGCACACTGCGCTGCCTCGTTTGGGTTGACCGCCACTGCCGTTTTTGTTCTTTTGCATCGCACATTTGCAGTGATTCGCGCTCAGCGCACTCTGACGATCGTCCGAAATAAACGAGTTGTGGCCAAATGTGACTGAAGTAACGAAAGTTTGATGCCATTAAGCAATGTATATGCTGGCCGGGACCAAAGAACACGTCCGAATTATCCGATTTTTCGAATTAACGAGGGTCGAATTAACAAGCTTTTACTGTATTCGCCTATTCCTACTTCATACCAAGAAAGAGCACAAGTACACGCACACGTATAAGAGTTGTGGAATGGTCACCAAGTTCCATTCCCATTTCATTGTGTTGAATGATGTAAAAGTTTCATTCTTTTCAATTCCACGGAGGTGGGTGTCCCATTCAATTTCCATTCCAGCAATGGCTGCCATATTAACATTTCAGTCTTTCAATTTTGGCAAGGATCACAAGCCGATGGCAATGCCTTAATACTGTGAATTTTTTTCCTGTCCCAGACAATGTGGCACAAAAACACCAATGCCTGCAACATTGTCATCATAGGGCAATAAACAAAGAAATAGTCACAAAGGTAAAGTTACTTCATTCCCATTCAATTATAACTGTAACACTGCCGTCAATCGATCAACAATCAATCAATCAAAAAAGTTTATTTAAACAAGCAATGTGTCAGTGAAGTCATAACTTTCATACTAACAGCATCATCAGGAAAATGTTAGTTTACACTTTGGAACTTCTACGTATGCATTAAATCCGAATTGCACAACCTCATGAAAATTTCAAGAAAGAAACGAGCACCTCAAAACACCAGCACTTTGTTCCTTTTCACATACTGTGCCTGCACTGCACAAATAAACTAACAAGAAAACCTTTTCATTTGGTGGGTAGGTGTTTTTCCTTACAAGTGTCTTCAGGTGCTGGGAGCAGAAGAGCCAGCTTTGTTGCACATCTTTATAATCACACCTCTATAAAAGTTTAATTGAGGCAAAAAGCAGACATCAAGACTGATATGCATAGGAGACGCCGAAGACTTGCCTGATTTTGGCTGGCTTCAGAGCGAACACTTCAATGTGGTAGCTAATCTCAGAAACGAGACGGTCCGTCATGGTTTCAAAGTCCTCGAAAGTTTCACCCTGTAATCGACAAAGCAGGTAATTAAAACAAGGGCAACAAAGCCATTGCCGAAGGCTTCGGCTAGATTATTGCTTTTTGCTCCATGCTAAATTGGCTAACGCTCCAAGTTATGGCTATTGCTCCATGCTACATTGGCTAATGCTCCATGCTACATTGGTTATTTCTCCATGCTACATTGGCTAATGCGACAAATTATGGTTTATGCTCCATGCTACATTGGCTAATGCTCCAAGTTATGGCTGTTGCTCGATGCTACATTGGCTAATGCTCCAAATTATGGCTTATGCTCCATACTACATTGGCTAATGCTCCAAGTTATGGCTTATATTCCATGCTACATTGACTAATGCTCCAAGTTATGGCTATATTTCTCCATGCTACATTGGCTAATGCTCCAAGCTATGGCTGTTGCTCTATGCTACATTGGCCAATGCCCCAAGTGATGGCTATTAGCCCATGACACATTGCATGATTCAGGTGATTACTTAACTATGTGATGCAACTATAGATGCATGAATGCCCTTAAAAGTGGGAATGACGTGAATCGCATCAAGAGTTTAAGTTGCCTGAAAATTCAAGATGGTTTACAATACTAGAACATACAAGCACCAGCGGCACAGACGTGTTTGGGAGTGTCACCTTGTGATGTATTCTTCAACCACAATGCACAAACATTTTTGTGACGTGTCACTGCTCCGACAGAAGGGCGAAAAAAAAGGTCTTCTATATGCTACAAACTGCTGCTGTTACCACATTCATACATTCATACGTTTAGTGTGAGCTATAAGCAAACCTAATATAAGTAGGCTCACATTTTTTTTGATGATCCTTTAGTTCATTAAACGTGCACAACAGAAGAAGCTGTAAATAACAGTGAGTCACCTGATTCCTTTCAGACATGAGGAACTCAAAGTTGACCATGGGTAGACCCAACTCAAGGTACGTGCGGACTAGTCTCAAATCGGCACTGTTTCCTGCATTGCAAAACAAAACAAGAGCACCAAAAACATTGTTTACACATCACACATGACTAGGATTTAACGAGCAATTACAGCAAGACAAATTCAAAGTGAAACTTTCAAGGCACATATTGAACTGGTATATTTGACCCGTATAATGAAAGACACTTGAGTGCTGAAAATAACACACAGAGATAGACATAAATAAAAGAAAGGCATGAAGTGAACAAAAACACTTTTCGCAACAGCTTTTACAAGTAGAATACTTCGCTTAGAGACTTTTGATTGGCTGCACCTGAATCAGAGCTGTACAGCTACTTGATCAAAGCAGTCATTGCACTTAATTCTGAAATTAATTTGCTATAATTTCATAATTATGTCATCCATGTGCCTACTAGGCGTAATTTGCTAACAGAGCTTAGTTTAT
Organism: Rhipicephalus sanguineus; assembly: GCF_013339695.2. Classification (NCBI taxonomy): domain Eukaryota; kingdom Metazoa; phylum Arthropoda; class Arachnida; order Ixodida; family Ixodidae; genus Rhipicephalus; species Rhipicephalus sanguineus. The sequence goes on from NC_051185.1 coordinate 21,487,729, forward strand.
TATTATTATTCAAAATCCTTCAAAGCTTCAAGCCAGTGCATGCTGGTTCAAAGATTAGTAGATTAGAAGTTTAAAGATTAGATTAAAGATAAGAAGTACTCTCGGCACATACCATCCAGGCCATGCACACATATCACAAGATGAAGTCCTTCGGGGCTGAACGCTCGCAGGTCGTTATCACACTGGAAGTAGGGCACCGACGACGCCAGAACCGGGAAATCACTGCAGTGGGGCAATAAGCAAGAAAATGCCTCACAACTCTGAAAAAGCGTTTGGGACAAAAAGTGCACCGCACTCTCTTAATGAAACAGCAAGTCCAGGTATTGTGTCACGAGGAGCAAAGAATGACGTCCACGGTACAATTTGCAAGTCAGAAACATTCCAGGTTCGTAACTGCTCTGGTTACAACATGAACTTGATGCAGAGTGCTACAGAAGGCTGTTTACGCCCGGAGGTTTGCTGGTGACACAAGCAACATGTCGTCCTTTCTTGTATTCTGCAGCATCTGTGTACCTTATTTCTTCATAGTTTGCCTTGGCCAGCATTTTCTGAATCAAAGCTGCGCTCACTCGGCCCTTTATTGCTTTATCACTTGCAGAGGATTTCTCGGCTGTGACTGTCTGTGTGTGTGCGGTGAACACTGAAGTGATGTGCGTGCACGTAATACTTGATCCCTCTTTCCTCCTTGCTCTCTCTTCTTTTTTTCTCCCCTTCCCCTCCCCCCGTGTAGGGTAGCAAACCGGGTATGACCTGGTTAACCTCCCTGCCTTTCCTCCACTTTTATCTCGTCTCTCTACCTGCCTCTCGCTATTTGTTGCATTCTGGAAGCACGTCTCTAGGTATGGCAGCTACGTGTACCCTTGCTCTCAGAGATTGTGGTACACATTCCAGACTCTTGCACTCTTTTTAAACAGAGTAACCGAGTCTTCTGAGAAGCATTCGACCAACAGTGGTAAGTTTCAGTCATGCAATATGACTGGTCTTGTGAGCTTCCACACGCTCCTCCCAGGTATTATGGAATCCTGGTTTCATTCATTTGTCTGTCAACGTGCTGGGTGACAGTTCAATTGCCATGTCTTTCTCATGAGTATATTCAGTTTGTCTCTTTCACTATTCCCCATATCTAAGCGCAGTGTGCCGTAGGTAACGCTGCTGATGAAAAAGGCTTGTACGAGTTTCAGAGAGTCCTGGATTACCCAAAATAGCTGTCATGTCATTTCTGAAGCGCTGATGCTATGGCAGTACTGCGACTGGACTGTCTTGGTGCCATTCTACTCGAATGACTCTACCAGTCATTTAACTCAATTGATCAATCAAGTTCTTGCAAGAATTGATTACATGATCAGGGAAAATGCGTGACATTCTAAAGTCTAAGAGGTGCCCCTACCGGCATAAACACTTCAGGCAATTCCAACTTTTGATAACTTGAACTACATTTGCAGTCCAATTACAGTAGAAGAATCACAAGTCAGCTGCTAGCAGCTACCACTACCACTGCATGAAATGGTGAATACTACGACCATCACAACCAAGAAATCAAATTAAAAGAATGGCAGATACAGACCTGTACCAGAGCCAAGGCATGTTTAGGTGTGCACGGAATTCCTCTTTTGCCTTCACAAAGCTGAATGAAAAAGAAAAACAAAAGGATAAGAATTAACAAGAGCTTTCAAATAATTCTACACCAAATCACGTGTCTGAAGCACTAGTGAGCCCAAAGTTTCCCATCGCTTGACTCGCCCATATGACCCAGCCAATGACTTAATTGATTTTGTATGAAGGTTATGACTCACGGCAGATTTGCAGACAAGGTTGAGGACAAATGTATTAATAGAGAATGCAGACCCAAATGATACATTATCCTTTAGATAAACAAAATACTGTGACTACAAATACACTTATTCGTCATAAGTAGTATTTCTAGACGTTGAACCAGTACTACTGGCATTTACAAACCAAGCTTTCAGCAATGGACTGCACTCCAAGTCATACCCTTTAATGCCAACATTACCCAGAACGCGTTTATCATTATACAGTATGTGTGATCAGCCCCACCTGTGGCAACATCATCATCACCATTCCTTAACTCTGCAAGTCTACAATGGATCAAGATTAGCAATTTGACCAAATGTGGCACCCGTCAGAAGTTTAAAAACCACAGAAAAGCAAGTATGGTGTTTGTACTATGAATCAAGAACTGAAATAACATTATATTCTCGCTTACAGACCAGCACACAACAATACAGCAACAGAGAAAGGAACTGCGGTAGACTCTCAATTCAAACTCTCATAATTCAAACTCTCGGTTAATTCAAACAAATCTTAAATTTTTGGTACGACTGATTTTCAATGTATTTTAAAGCCGCCTAATTCAAAATGCCCAATTGCACAAATTTGGCTAATTCAAACTTCTTGCGCTTGTCCATGCCTCAAGGTATCTGCTGCTTTTGTTGCTTCTAGCTTAACATTTCAGTTTTTATGTCACCAACAGTCACAAATAAAACTGAATTCCTGCCTAAAACACAGCCAAACTAGCCACATCTACACGCACCAACAATTGCATGCTCACAGAGGAAGACACAGAACAAAACCGAGATGATCTGGTCTTGATCTATCGTGTGCCGAAGGCTTTTTAATGTCACTTTCGCAGCAGTACACTCGTGCCATGTGAAAAAGCGTCCTAAGAATGGGAAGGGGCTACGAGCTGTCAAAACACAGCACATTCCGGCCCTTAATTACAAACGCATGCATGTGATGTATCGTAACACGTGCCAGTATGATAACTGACATCTAAAAACTTTACTGGCAATCATGCAGAGTTGTCTATAATGCTGCTGCAGCATTGAGAAACAACATCACAACTCTAGTTGGTATGTCGCCCCGAGTCATTTATTAGAACTTCTGATAACTCAAACAAAATCCTGAGGTCCTCCCAAGTTTGACTTATCGAGAGTACTGTATATGTGAAAAAAGAACCACTGAATATGTTGTGCGACGGTTTGCAAACCAATTATGGTTTCAAGGCTAATCTGTTGCACCAAAAAACGCACCTGACGATGTCGGCGTTGACTGCAGATGCCCTGCGCACGGACACCACATCCTCAGCTTCGTCGTTAGCATTTTCATCCTTCTCGGCCTCCATCTGCTGCCAGAATTCCTGCGATGCCTCCACAACACTGCCCAGAGCCGCGTGATATTCGTCCTTCGGGTCGGTCAGCATTTCTATAAGAGTACACTTGGTTTCGAGGTACGACCGGCACTCTTCGTACCGCCGCCTCGCCTCCTCATCGGAAGGGCACACTTCTTTCTCGACGCCGTTTTGAATCATACTGGGATCCTCCGCGGGCTGCTCTTCGTCGTCACCGTTTTCGGGAGGCACGGGAGCCGAGCTCGGAGTCTGGTCGCTCGCAAACTCAGCCGGTGGCTTTGGGAAGAACGCTGTACCTTCGCATGCCATCATGGGCGGATTCGCAGGTTCGGCTTGCTTTTCCGCAGATGGTGCAGCACCGTTCCCGGTTTTCTCCCGAGAACAGGAAGAGTTGCTACGCTGTTTTTCTTTACAAGACGACGTTGAACAAGGGCGACCACCAAGATTTCCGACAGCACTGTCCTTGGGGTTGTCACGGAACTGCGGCGGAGGTAGAGGAGGCACCGACGTACCACCGTCGAGCGGTGACGTCGCGCCTTTTTCTGGCATCGGAGCGATCGTCACGACGTCGGAGGATGTGTCCGCGCTCTCGTAACCTGACGTGGACTTACTGGAGCCTCCGGTTCCGGGACAGAGAAAGACCTCGTCTAAAGAGTCCCTCCTCGAATCCGGGATTCCGAGAGATTCCCTCCTCGAGTCCGGCATGCAGAGGGATTCCCGCCTCGAGTCGGTGACTCCGAGAGATTCCCGCCTGAAGTCGGGGATGCCCAGCGACTCCCTCCTTGGGTCGTGCGCATTCGAGAGCGGCGCCGACGTGCGACGTGCGTCGAAACCCACGTGGCACGACGACGTGGACCGCCTGTGTTTCGCGGCCGTCAGGCTGTGAGCCAGGGCGGTTCGAAGGTGCGGCCTCACGCATGAGCACGATTCTGACACTGCCTTCCTGGCGACGATTGGGTCGCTGACGAAGAGCGCGTCGAAGTTGGCATTGAGACTGTCGCTTGCAACTCGTGACCTCGGCGGTGGAGGCGCCGGAGGCACGGCCTGTGGCGCCGCTTGAGTTGGTGCCACCGCCAACTGGGTCGTCAGGTCGGGCATCGACTCGCTGTTGAGGAGGTGGGACTGCGAAGGCGTTGCGACGCTCCGCGGAAGAGACAGGTTCGCCGATGTAACCGCGACGGAACTCTGCGAGTGCTTCATCTGCGAGCCGGAAGCCGTTCCGCCGTTTTCGGCGGCCCGACTACGAAGTGCGTCGAGTCTCTTGAACGCAAGCAGCGTGACGGACGAGTTGTTGAGGTGCGGTCGTTTCAGCTGGCGGAGCAGGCTGGCAGTGCGTGCTTTTAACTTCACTTTGCCTCGTGACGAGGAAGTGCTTCCTTTGCCAGAGCGGGTGGCACCGTCTTGGGCATCGGCGGACGAAGTTGATGACGTGGAGGTGGGAGAACCCAGGTCGGCATCGGCGGAGAGTGTCGGCGAGCCGTGTCGCAGTGGCGCGAGTTTCTCACCCAGCAACTTGGAGGCCACTGCAGCCTTCTCCGACAGCTTCATAGTGCTGACAGCAGATGCTGAGGGACGCCTGTCGTCGAACTGAATCGAGATGTCGCTGAGGTTCAGACAGGACTCTGAAACGGAGAAGCAGATATTCTTTGCTTCACATGTATGCCTGAGACCAGTAACTCGGCCACTTTTGTGAGGGCGAATAGTGCTGGAAAATGCAAATGTAAACTGACGCAGAAGTACAAAAACATACTGTGTTTCCTGCATATTGGCACTGTTATGGTTGACATCTCCCTTACTACTGGCTTGCTTTTTCTCACCTATTCTTGAAACGTGCAATGTATTTATAGCCTGTATAACCTGTATCTGAAAAACAGCTTATACCTAGGCTGATTAACAAAGTGATGAAAAAAGCACCACAAGCGACAGGTAACCCAAAATGCAATAAACACATTGCACATTCTAGAACAAGTACAAAAAGCTGGACATAACAAAACCCTGCAGACACATGTTAGTGATAGACGTGTTACAACAATATGAAATGAAAAATTCGTTATCTTTTTTCAGACATCCATTTAAAGGAAGTTTGTAGAATTCAAGGAAAATACGATATTTAACCCATGCTCTAAAGGAAGATGCCAGGAACAAGGCTAGCTGCTCAAGTTGCTGACTTTTTTTTACTACGCTATAGTAGTACTAGAGGTATTCAAACATGGCATGCCAATGCAGAGATTTAGGATAACAATGAAGTCGCTGCCACAGTACAAAGCATAGCTGAGGTTTTATAACTTCTTGTCTTTAACTTCCCTGGTTCAGCTCACATGATTTTGTTGCACATCACCTGTCGTACATTGTTTTCACAAGAGCTGCTGAGAATTGTGCACACTGCACTCGTGCGATTCGAGTGCCGTGCTTTTATTGCTTGGTGCTTTCGTAGTAACGATTAAGCTGTACAACTACTGTCACGGTTCACGCAGGAAACACTTCACCTTTAGCACAGTGTGCCAAGACATCATCCCAAGATTGCCTCAAATAAAACCAATGGAGAAAAAGGGAGAACTCACGGGATGCGCAGCCTTGGGGTGTTGTCTTGAAATCCTGGTAGTGTTCCTCGTATATGATGGGCAGATTGTTGCTATCGCCGTCCAACTCGGCACACTCCACTTCCAACGGAGGAAGAAGGGCAAGGTATTCGGATCGCCGCAGCGCCTCCGTCACCTCAAAGAAGAGCTGTGTGCTGCATCGAAAGGAAAACACTAGTTCCACTAGACACTAGACAACTTGAGAAGTAGGGCGCACTACTCGTGGACTAAAATGTGGCATCGGTTTCGTTTAGTATAACGACTGCTGTGAGCTCATGATAACCGCATCATGTCGGTGCAAATCTGGCTGCAAAAGGTAACTCTGGCTCTAACGTAAGCATTCGAGTCAAAATTACGCTGATATGAAACGAACTGTAGACGCTGGAAACAAAAGGATGTGAATTACTTAGACCTAAATTTTCACATTTCAACCCGTGAATATTGTAAAACTGGCTAGAGAAGTTTATGAAAATGGACTTTACACCAAATGCGAATTTCCGTTCTGTTAAAGCACTACGGGTATTACAATCCTATTTACAGTTCTAACTACAGTAATTACTGGCACGAAAGTTCTAATTACAGGCACTGCAGTATTACAGTTCCAATTTAGTGGGGAATTTTGTAGGTTGCAAAAAGAAAACACTAAAGGTTAAACCTTTATTCCTTTCACCCTATTAGCTGAGTGGGAGTCGGCGTTTTCGTGCAAATCTACCATCCCATAAACCTTTGCTCCTCTGCACTCACCACCAAAAGTTCAGAGGCCAGAGCAATAAACAAAAGAATAAAGTGCAGCTCCAAACCATGTAGACGCATTAGTGTACATGGTATTCATATTGTACATACATTAGTGTACATGCATTAGTGTACAAACCATGTATGCTAAATGCATCTACATGGTTTGTATTGCGGATTGTAACTGCTGCTGGCAAAGAAAAGAAAAATCAACAGACACTGAGCTTTGGATGAACTCAACCCCTTGACTTCCGACAGAAACGCTACCTCATTTGATAGGATGTTCGATACGTCGCAAATAACAATGAAGAAAGAATTTTTTTCACCATTGCTAGTTACAGCTGCAACCTACAATTCACTTGTGTGTCTAATTCCAACTGGTGATTGAATCCTCTTTCCCCAAAAACGAAACGTGAGCAACTACACAATAAATATAGCATATCAAATAACTCTGCAATGTACTACTACTTTAATTTTTTGGCAGCAAAGTGTCCAGTGCACTGCAGTAAATTATTGCAACTGTGTCGCATTCGCCGACGTTTTATCATAATTTCAACTGCATTGGTTCAACTGCACCAATCCACTTAATGTGATCCACTGCTACCGGCATAGCGTGGACCATACAGTCTCATAATAATACACTAGAGGGAAATCTGGCATTAGTGTCTATGGGAGCTGCTATGCATGATGCTTCAGCCAGCATGGGAACGATGGGTAGTCCATGGATTTGCCTAAGCTTTGTTCTTCCGGCTCCATGTGGCTCTGCGTGACCTGCAACCGCTTTGTTACAAGACGAAGTTCAGCCACAGTTCAGCAGTCCCATCTCACCACCTTGACCCTTTCAGGCTGACCAATTCAAATTGGCTCACGAGGTTCACAACTAGCCATTCTTCGATCCGAACTAAAAGCCAAAACACAACAAACAAAGACACGAGTGCGTCCGAAGCCACACGCATGAAGACTAGGCAAATCCATGCACTACCCATCACTCCCATGGTGGCTGAACGATCGCAACGCCCCAGTTCTCTCCAGTAAATATTGTAGGAAACTCTATGCCGTGGACTTTTGGCGCACCTGGCATCATTGGCCGACAGGACGGCAATGCGCGGTCGCTCGATGACGAAGTAGGCCTCAGCGAAACGCTTGACGCGCTGAAGGTGGCGCTGGCGGGCTAGCTGTTGGCGTACTCTGTCTTGGTCAGCGACCACTTCGAGGAACTGCTTCCAGAGCACAATCAGTGCACCGCAGAGCTGCGCCACGTCACTGTGTGCCACTGCCACAAAGTCCTCCTCGTTCTCCGCTTGCTGCATGTGCACATTATTATTATTATCATTATTTATTTACAAAATCTTGCGGAAAAGAAGTCCAAGCAGGGTGAGCAAGATACACACGATTATCTACACAAAAGAACACGATGAAACAGGTTGGTAACACAAAAGAAGGGGATTTTTTCTTTTTTTTTTTCGAGGGGCTCGTTTATATGTTAGACACAACCAGATGAATTGAACTGACAATTAGGCCTGGATAAGCATAGATGACGTTAACTGTTGTCTTTAACGGTAGTGTACTAATTGTGATGCAAGTCGAAATGAATTGAAGTGGACGATAATAACCCTTTCCGTCGGTGAGATCCCACTGACATTGGTAGAGCATTGGGCGGATACCGTGCCCAATGCTCTACCAATTGAGCTACAGCGGTGGTCGTCTTCTCGTCCACTTTATCGTGTATTAATGTGCACCGGGTGCGTTGTCCGAAGGTTGTGGGTTCGGTCCCTGCCGGCGCCAAGCTGTCTTTTCGTTACCTTACATTTTTCACGCCTGTATCGTAATTACTACAATACACTTAAAACGGCACGATTAACGCCCCCTATACCACCTTCATTGGCTTCACTTTCATTAAGGTTGCCCTATAGGTTAGTACTATATTAGAATTCAGTGATCATGCACTTTTCAAGAATGGCGGTGAACTGCTAGTTGTGACTTGGAGAGATGAAAAATCCTTGAACACGGGGTGTCGCTGAAGCAAGTGACACCGCCTGTTCAAAGATTTGATACCTCTTCAAGCCTCCATCATCTCATAAATCCTGCCTTGTTTAGCCATGACTTGGCAATGCTTGCTGTACGTGAAAACAACCCATTTGTGCTCACTTACATAAATTTAGGCACACACAACTTCAGAACGTTTATATGGTGGTTCCGGGACACTTCCCAGTAACGAGAAAAATTGTGAAAAATCAACTCTCAATCCCCGAAGTGAATCTTCATTTTGCGTAAGCACACTTTGTCTCACTTTAGCCATCATTGTTTATCGAATTATTTGCCCAACATATATACTAACTCACAGTGACGAAACACTGACTTTTTTTCCAAGCAGGGATACAGACCTGACAATGTACCTCTCCGAACACTCCATTATGTTGGGCGCCAGAGCCATCCACAATGCACCGTACTAACTATGCGTGTTGGCACCATGCCAGCCGTGCAGATCAAATGACGTCATGCGCATCGCTGCTCGCTTTCGCTTATTCTTAGCTAGGTGATCTGCTGTCCACCGTGACAGCTGAGCTACCGGCCTCATTCTCGGCATCATGCCAACTTTTATCGCCAAGCTTCATACACCCGCATCGCGAATCTTCCAAGAATCTTCAAGGCGCCCATACACCTTGAAGATTGCCGGCAACTCATGCCCAGGAGTGTATATGAGCATTCGTATACACTTACACTGAAACCTGGTAATAACGAACACGGATATAACGAACTATTGTTTATAACAAAGGAAATCAGGGTTGCCCATGGTGGCTACTTTTCGCCAAATTGGCGAATTTGAGAGGCCCGTGGCGACCTAAAATTATGAATGGCGACATGGCGAATTTTTGGCGATTTTCGGCTTAGGTCTCCACCGAGTTTTGAATCCTAAGCTCAGTGTCTTCCCAACGAATGAGCGGCAACATTCTCAGTACTTTTCTTGGTTTTAGACCCACGAGTAGAATGTGCACATTACGCGTCATTCGGTATGTCCGTCCTGTAACTCGTGTGTACCTCCTCAATTCATCTAGAGAGATAATAAAACGCTTATTTGATGTTCTGTGAAAATAAGATCAGTGAGTGGGATCCTTAGTTCGGGATGCCATCTAGATGGAGGAGGTACTGGAACGTACCCCAGCGACATTCTAGCAAAATGTAAGTCAGCGGACTGCCTTGCAAACCGCGAGGGGGCAGTGATTGACTATAGGTTTATGGCTTTAGGGGCTTTAAGCTTATCTGAAGTTTCGCATCTGAAGGGGCAAGACGACGGGTTGGCCGCGTGTTCCGACCATCTGTTCCGCCAAAGCTCCAACTGCTCTGAATAGCTTGGCGACTTATTCACTGTTGCAGTACGCCCAGTTCAGCTCGCAAAGACTGTTTTGGAATAGCAAAGAGAGGCGGATACGCGGCTATTTCTGCAATAAAAATTATTTATTGAGGCATTTTTCACTGTTCTCGGTGAGCGTGTGCAATAAAAACAATTGCTATATAACATTTTACATTGTTATACAGCAATAACGCATCGGGTTGACGCGCGTCGGTGATGTCCGGTATCATATTAGCTCACACTGAAAAGGTGTAAGACTCACTAATGATCGGTTCCTGTAAGAATTCTGTCGTGTTACCTTCAATAAACCTTTTAATCCTTTTAATTCATATAAGGGTACGTAAAGCTGTCTACAAATGCTTTCACGGTTTTCGCCCAAGGTTTATACCCCACTTTTAGCTTTGAAACGAGAGGACAGGGATGGAAGGATATCATGAGCGTTTCGTTCGTTCACCCTTGCGCCACCACGCACATTTTGCGGCTAGTCGGAGAAGCAGCACCATGCACTCCAATGGTGAAGCGGGCGATACGACTGGCATCGAGAAACGTCAATATAATTTAAGGGTCTTGGATGGTACTGTACTCTACGGGGCTATACGTGAGTGGAAATTTTTATTACTGGGTATGCCGCACATATCTAGAATGGCTACTTTTTTGGCGAAATTTGTAAAAAAATGGTGACTTTTGGCGACTTTTTGCTCGTCGTTTGGCGACATTTACTCGAAAGTCAGTGGCAACCCTGAAGGAAATGAAGAATAGTCTTGCAATGTATACAGTGTTAGGAATATACGTTTATAACGAATTTTTGGATATAACGAAGTTATTTTCATGTAAGATGTAACTTCCTTATAATGAGGTTTGAGTGTATATAAATTCATATGTGGTAGCGCGTAAAACAGCAAAATGGAGATAAAGGGAAAAGAGATGCGATCAAGGAAGAGCGAGTGACCATTACCGTGATGTGAGCAAAGACTTTGTCCCACTCCGGAGGGGAGACATCCCGGGCCTTAATGTGGTGAAAACAGTCCTGGTAACAGGAGGGACAGAAGAAACAGAAGGTGAGAGGAGATACCAGGGAGAGGGTAATGAAAGAGCAACCAGAGCCGCAATCATAACTGAATGTGTTGCGCTGGGCACCGCAAAGATGACTGTGGATGTCAACAGAGCGGTGGGATACGTACTTGTAAATGCGTGCACAACATGATGTCCTTGACGAAGATGAATAGAAGTTGGCGGCCTGTCCCGTATACTTCTTGTCGTCTTCGCCAAACACATCATGATGCACACACAATTACAAGTAAGAATCCCTACCAACTGGCTCAATCTTCTATCCCAGAGTGGCAGGATTTGTTCTGCATGCAACACATTCAATTCTGAAGGCAACCTACAAGCCTAATGGCACAATGTACCGGAGACCCATAGTCCCTTATTAAAATGTCTATTGCATATGCCTCGATTTGCCTAATGTAATCGACCGTGGTAGCTCAGTGGAACGGGGGTCGTGCCGCTAAGCTTGAGGACACTGGTTCCATTCCGAGCAATAGCGGCCGCATTTCGAGGGGGGTGAAATGCAAAAACACCCATTACTCTTATATAAGGCGCGTGTTAACGAACCTCAGGTCGTCAAAGTTTATCCGGAGTCCACCGCTGTGGCATGAATCGTAATCACATCCTGGTTTTGGCACGTAAAATCTGACAAATCATCATGTTCAGTTCACACAACACAATCAAACTGCAAATAAATATCGCTGCTGCAGTTCACCTATTAAGGCACGCAGACTTTCTTTCATCCATATTAGTGCAACGCTCATGATAACAGTAATTACAGCATACGAAATACCTTTTGACACACACATGCCTCAAGCTCACATACAAAAACCAGAAACAGAAAAAGATGAGATATTCACTGCTTACCTTTGCCACGTTGCTGAGACCTTCTAGACAAGAGGAAAGGTGTAAAGAGTCTGGAAGAAAAAAAATTAAGTTACGTTTTGTGAACACGTGACCGACTTTCATAATCATTATCTCTGAATATCATCTCCCCTTGAACACCCTTCCTCATCTACAAGAATCCTCAACAGCTGCACAACCTGACCTTCGTCGTCGTAGCTTGAGCTTGGCTAGAATAAACACGGGGAATTTTATGTCCACCTGATAAGAAAGACGTTATACAGTAAAGAAGCAGCGTCAACGATTTTGTCGGATGTGGACGGGAAAGACAGTTGCGGGCAATCCTATCGATTGGCCCGTGGCCTTTTTTCATGCATGTTTTCAATTGCAGTCTTTGGGACCACAACTCTCCCTATCATTAGTGAGCTGTAGTAGCATACTGTGAACGTTGTGTCCAGAAGTACGGCGCCTTTTGTACAGAGTGCGTGCATGGAACTTCGGCTCATATGCGCTATGCGAAATGCGGTGTTCTTACATACGCAATACTGTTAGGAATGCAATGGACAGTCAGTTATTAGGCCACTAGGTGTAAAAAAACTGCATTTCTCAACAATTTGTGACTGTATTCGGCCGAAATGCACAGAAAATGTTGCTAGCACATTTTAAAACAGGCCAGAAATTTAATGGAGCCTTACAACACTTTTCTGAGTTATAATGGAATAGCCTCACTATTACTGCATGACGCTGCATGAATCACATGCCGCAAAGATTTTTAGAATCCATCAAGTACGAGCGTAGTTACAGAGATTTGTTGCACGCTTCAAGCGCTTCCTCTCTCCTCTCGTACCAGCGAGCGCACTGAAAGCTACGCATGGAAGGGGGTGAAAAGGGGGGCAAGAAGATACGGCTCTTCGTCAGCGCACGTCATGACCTTGAGCAACTTCTTTTTTTTTTTTTCTTCGAACAAGCGGCTTACTTTCACTGTGACTGCGAGCGCGCGCGCGAGCACATGGCGGCATCCCACGGCAGCCACGGTAACTATGCAGTTTAGTATGCTCAAATCAGCCAGTGGCGGTAACTTTGGGTATATGACATCATTTCGGTATACAGTAAAAGCTCGTTAATTCGACACCCGTTAATTCGGAAATTCGGATAATTCGGACGGCTCTCTTGGTCCCGGCCAAAGTGCACGTTAATCTATGGGACCAAACCTTCGTTAATTCGTCAAAATTGGGCTCCGCACCGCTTAATTCGGACAAATGCTGACGGCTGCCGCTACACAAAAGTGTGGTAAAGCATCGCTGGCACCACTGGAGCGAAACCGAAACCTGAGTGACATCGCCATCGTCATCAACTAGTGGGGGCGATCGCAGCATCACCGAACGTCGGCGTCTTCTTTCTTCGCTCCAATGCGCCTCCGACACCATTTTCCCTTGTGTTGTGTCGGCACCGTCTCTTCTTGCGGAGTTCTCTTATTTTTCCCCGTTGTGACCGTGTTTACATGTGAGGCCCGAGCATGCGGCAGTAGCTGACGATGGCATCGACGAGTTATCAGCTGAGTCCACCGACGATGACTGTCCTTCCCACAAATATGACCCTTCAGGACTACATCGCGATTGATGATTGTGTCGCCACGACTGGTCTCCTGCCCGATCAAGAAATTATTAATGATGTCGTGACCTCATCGTCGCACCTCACGGGAAGTCTCGGAGGCGCTTTTGATATTAGAGGACGTTTGCCTGAGCACTTGCAACAGTTTGCGTGGTGTTGGCCGTTTGGAAGAGTTAAGAAAAATTGTAATGTCAGCCGGAATCTGCGCGAAAACGCAGACGACCATTACAAAATACTTCAGCAAATAAAGGTATGCTTCTGCAACTTGTTTTTGATGTTGTTTTTCTTGTTTATTTGTTAATTCGGCATTCGGTTAATTCGGACATTTCTTCCGGTCCCGTGAAATCCGAATTAACGAGCTTTTACTGTATTGAATTGTAGTAATTACCACCATTGTATCATTTGATTACCCTTTCATTTTGTATATAATTTATTTTCTAGAAATGCATAGGTTTACTGTTGTGCTTTCTGCGTTGCAGCTGTTGCGAACCCCGGAGGGCAGAGGCCACCGTCAGGTGACCAAAGCCTTTAGCCTCTGTCTCCCCAGGAAATAACTGAAATAAAGCTGAAGTGGATTGAACTGAATTTGTAGAGAGAAGAGGGAGCGATTTCTAGCTGGCTTTGAGAATTAATTGCAAATTCCAGGCTGCGTGCGGCGCTATAATTTTTGGCTCGCGTGTTCTCGGGAGCCTCGACTACCGATTGGCAGCATTGTCTGACCATGCTCAAAAAGTGTTGCAGGGCCCGCTTAAATTCAAGACTGCCTGCCAAAGCTGCAGCAATATCAAGCTTTTTCTAGTGTCTAAACTTCTGACGCTGACATACACCTTATTACAGTCGAACTCGCACATATCGAACCCACACATAATGAATTATTGTGTACATCGAACACTTGTAAAATCCCCTTGAATATACTTTTTATATATAAAGTACTTTATATATCGAATCACCTATATATAGAACTTTTTTGCAATCCCCTTCAGATTTGATATACCGTATTTACTCGAATGCAGCGCGCTTTCTTTCCAGATTTTTGCTACCTAAAAAGTCGACCCTCGCGTTACAATCGAATAACAAAATTCTATTTTTTCCTTCCTGGACGCAACGAAAAGTCACCCTTCGCGTTAAAATCGAGTAAAGACGGTATATCTGGGTTTGATTGTAAAGCATGCTATTTTAACAACACACCTTCCACAACTCGTCGCAGGTGCTGCCACGGTGGCAGGAGGCGCATGAACTCGACCATTCGACGCTGCAGGCTTCCGTAGGCCGTGAGCAGGAGCGAGCACAGCTCCCAGTGCACCATGCAGGCTCGCTGTAGACGCGCCAGGAGCCGTCCCCCGCTTCCGCTCGTCTGCAAAGGATAACAACAGTCGATGCTTTAGTGAAAGCGATAGAGAAATATAAGGATGAATGATATGAAGGAAGGTTAGCTGGGGCTTGATCCCTGCGCTGAAGAAGGTGACATAGCGGAACCACATTACAGATGATGACTGATTTTTCACACATGCCTAGTAGTTTCAACGTCTTTGCAGCATCACCTAATTGCAGCATCATAGAGGCCAATTTACCCTAACCTAACCTAACCTAGTCTGAAATCTTGGACACTGATACCCTTCGACATCCGATTTTTTTTTTGACTTAAGGGCACAGTTACAGGGCCAAAATGGCTTGACTTGAAGCCACCGCCACTGATTTCAATTATCTCGCAGCGTCAAACCAATGCCCTCATGTGTCGATCCGCAGCTACAGCAGTTTGCAAAAGTCAGCTACACAGAGATGCAGAGGCATTATGAGGTCAGGCGTATGCTAAGTATTCTTCTGAAGCATACTACCTAGAACAGAAGAAAGCCACTTTCACGAGCCATAGTGCACATTTCTTATTTATACACACATGCGCCCACCGTCTCTTTCGGCATCTCAAGTCTGGAGATGCCTATTAAACATACTGCTAGGCCTTCAGATATAAATCAGATGTGGCTGAGGTGATGTGTGAGCCCTTGCAGGTAGTAAAGAGGTATGCACTAGTTTTTTCAGACTGCCAAATTTTTCAGACGATTTCGTGGTCCCTAGATGGGGTCAGAAGGCACTTACGTTAAATGTGCCCATTTTTCTTTGCAACGAGCGGCTATACATCACAGTCAATGAAAATCCCGGTAGGTCATTTGAACAGTGCTCACCTGTGGCCCAAAGAAGACACTCTCCAGACTAGACGACATCGACTTTCGAGAGGCGAGCCTCGGGCTGCCCGTAAACCACTGCGCTCTTCCTGTCCTGGTAACGCTGCGTCGCAAAACGGAAAAGAACATTGCGGCAACACTGCCTCCTCATAGTTCGTGTTTACAAATCGATAAATAAATTCATTCCAATTTTTCTACGCAAACTAAGATTTTTTCGAATTGTCAATTTCGTGCGGTTACGCCGGGGGATGCTTACCCTGGATGAGACGGTGTCAAGACAGCACTCCTCCTGGAGGGGCAGAAGAAGTGGGACAGGAGGAAGACGGAGGAACAGTTGGTCGACTATTTTATAGACTAGTTGGTCACGAACACTAATACCAGTGTCACATGGTCACTACCTACTGCAAGTGGCGCCAATCTGGACCTAATTCTTCGATCACAATCGACAACAACCGCTGCTACGCAGTCCAACGACATCGATTGAGTTTAGCGAGTCCAAATGAACCAGGGGTTGTTAGTAGGTCTGAAGCGCTTACGAAATCTGTCGAATGTGCTGAAAAAGCTGTATTGCAAACCTCAATTTTCAAAAACAATGTTACTCAGGCAGTCATCATGGATAATTAAAAGGATTATAAAGTGAAACAATAAATTAGTTTAGGGTGACAAATTATGTCCTGAAAACTCTAGTGTCATTAATTTCACCACCATAGGTTTACACTCAAACCTCGTTATAACGAATACTGATATAATGAATTATCGGTTATAACGAAGTAAATGAAGAATAGTCTTGTCATAGCTACAGTGTTACAAATAAACGTTTATAACGAATTTTCGGATATAACGAAGTTATTTTCGTGGTGTATGCGACTTTGTTATAATGAGGTTTGAGTGTATTGGGAGATGAGAAAATCAATGTCAAAAGTCTCACTTTTAAATTTCCCTCTGAAATTCCGATGGTGACGTCACGCATTTCAAGGTGCTGTTTCACATTTTGGCCGCACTGGCTCAATGAAAATTCTCGAAACTTGGTTATGTTAAGCCTACGGCTTCCTCAGAACACAATGTACTTCATTTTTACTGATTGGGAACTACGTAGGCACTAGAAGACGACGACAAAATCTATGACGTCATGGCGACTGGTACGGGAAAACTTCATGGCAGCGTTGCCAAGCTCATTTACTTTTCGCATGTTTTCTCGACAACCAAGCGCATTCTCGAAAGCAAGCGCAGTGTTTTTGGTATCGCGAAAGAGTAATTCACTAATTATGAGAAAAATCATTTTTCTCTCTAATGTCCCTTTTAAGGACACACAGTTCTCCTATCATCCGCAACGCTCAGAACAGTGTGGTGTGGTGGATACAAGCTTAGACTTGCAAAATATACGTAAATTCCGATAGCATTGCAGTTTTGCAGCATACTCTTGCTTATGAAACTCTTTATATTTAAAAGTTTCATTGAGCTAGGTTTACTCTTGTTTCAGTGCTGAAGCGCACTGAGTGAAAAATAAATGGCACAGATGCCAGCCTTATCACAATCAAGGCGCTCGATGTGATGCGATTCTCAATCCAGATTAAGCGAAATCGCAATTCAAAGCGAATGTGTAGCAGCACTCAACCCAAATAGAGCTCAGTCTGGGTCAAGCCCGATTGCAATTGAAAGCGACCACCACAAAGGAAGACGAGGTGTGTGAACAGGGACACAAGAGAACTGGTGACCGTGTACATAATAACGGTATCCATCAGTTGGTATTGAATTCCTTCAAAGCTATATTTTCACTGATTTCTCGTTAAGAGGCTGATTTGATCACCAGGACAGAAGACTGCCTAACTTCTGATTTTTTTAATTTCCTGCCAGAACTCCAATTAATAAGTACAGCACAAGAACATCCCTGTAATAAAGCTATTATTTTGACCAATACTCTTGCAGTTGATACAATACCTTGACATGCACAACATCACACACAGTGCCTTAAGAAATCAACTGACAACGAGTCCTCTTAAACCTCATGTACGGCACTCGCGGACTGAAACACGAAAATGTAAGGCTAAGTAACGCACACACTTTTGTTTCCAGAATCTACAGTTCGTGTCATATTGACAAAATTTTTACTCCCGAACATTTACATCAGAGCCTATATTACCTAGAGCTACCGGATTTGTGATAACATGATGCTCTTATCATGAGCAATCGGTCACAGGACTTGTTATACTAAAAAAATGATGTTGTGTTTCAATCTGTGCGTTTCGTACATCTTGAATGGATCAAACTCAATAATAATAATAATAACAACAACAACAAGAATAATAATAATTATAATAATAATAAAACCTGCCTGATGTAAGGTTGGTACACAGCCAGCAACGAAGCATGGATGGTGACGGAAACCGCCGACAGGTGGAAATAGTCGAACAAAACTGGAATATGATGATGAAGACCACGGCTGGGATCCATGTGCAAAGTCAGTAGTCGCGAGCTCACGCACTGGATGGTTTTGTGGTGGTCAGGGCTGCATTGGAGGAGACACTACTAAGACGTCAACACATCTTACAAGATAAGCCGATTAGAGCAACATGCCGTTAGTCTAGTATCATTACGTGAACACTCAAGGATGATCACATGCTTGGTTTAACCCCTTAACCGTTGTGATATGATGATGTTTACTCCTTGAAATGATGATTTTTTTTTAAGTCGGTATTGGAATATTTCTGTTTTAAAAAGCAAGTTTTTGATGTTGAAAAAAAGTTTAGGCATATTATGACATCAAGTTAGCCTAATGAAGTTTATAAAAATAAAAATATGCCGTCTACGTGCTAATAATTAACAATAAAGAACAAAACAAGAATAAGAATGCTGGTAGAAAATTTTCAGCATTCTGACAATTTTCATCATTCGGATGACCAAAAAAAAAAAAATCTTTTACATCAAGCGAGCATAAGCTACACTCGTCCAAAACGGTTTGGGGACAGTTCGGTAAGGACGAGTTGAGCTTGTGTGGCACAGGGAAGGGGTTAATGCGAAGTTCAAACTGCGGGATTTAGCGTCACGAAGCCACATGAAGGTCTACGAGGGATGCCGAAGGGGATGCCTCCATATTAATTTTAATCAGCCAAGGTTCTCTAATCATACTTACACCCAAACACGCAAATGTTATTGCATTTGGCCCTCCCCCCAAATGTGACTGGAGTGGCTGCAAAACAAATCCACGATGTTGTGTCCAGAGCAAACATGATTTTAATGAAAGTGTTTGCTCATGTTTCTTCATCACGTATATGAGATGCAGAACATTCTATCATCTAGAACTTGACAGGAAGAAAGATATTTTTAGGCTGGTTTCCATGCATGACATGAGAGCTGGTAATTGTAAAGGTGCAGCAACTGCTCATGGAATGGTTGGAACAGCAGCGTCTAGAATTCCTCATTTTTAAGACATGTGATTGCCAGTTTCATAACTGCAAAAGTTGGATACAATATGTATAGCATTACATCTTATACTTGCGTAACACTAACAAAAACGAAAGTGTAAATAAAGAGAAACACATTGCTGCTTACACCACGTCCGGCAAACGGCGTGATTTGTATGCTAAGCATTAACAAAGTCAGCGTGACATCAGTAATGAAAGTGGACCGTGACTTGCCCAAAGTTCTGGTCCGTGAACCAAAGCTCGACAGAAAGCTGGAAGTCAGCCTTTGACAGCATATCCCGGACCTGCACGATGTTCCGAAGGAAAAATAAAACGCTAATACATGATGCAGAAAGAAAATGTTTTTCATGTCGCTCAGTCGTGGTGTTGCAAGCGAGAAAGGTGGTTTGTTAGAAACTAATCCTAGGCCAGCACTGCCTAACACTCTCGCTCAAACCTCCGTAAAATCCGTACAGGAGGGGACAAATGCTAGACTTTGTAATGATTCTTTCTACAACTTAAGGGGAGACGTGGGTCTTGAAAAATTTTTTTTTATTAGTAGGGCTAAATGAATGAAATTCAATACACTTATTCAGTGTTTTCTGGAGATTCCATATCTTCAAGTAGATTTTTATTATCTGCATTAGAGCAAAAGTTATGCAATTTCTGAGAGCATATTTCTTACGGTACTTTTTGGCAACTTTGCTTTGTCAAACACAAAAACAAAATATGTGGCAAGATTGCCAGACAGCTCGTCTAGCCGATGATGCTAATTTTATTGTTTTCATCGAACTTCGAATGCAAAATAAACGGATGCAAATATGAGTGAAAAATTTTTGCTTCATACACTTTATGATTATCGAGAATTATGATTTGGTAAACAACATTAAAAGAAAATAAATAGCATCATCGGCTAGACCAGCTTTCTGGCAATCTCGCCGCATACTTTGCTTTTGTGTTTGATGAAAATAAGTTGCCAAAAATCCCCGTAAGAATTGTGCTAGAAAACGTTGTAGAACTAGCATATCTTTTGTTCTAATGCAGCTATTAAAAATCTACTCAGAGATTTGGAATCTGCAGAAAAAACTGAATAAGTCTATCAAATTTCATTCCATTCACCCAACTATTAAAAACACACTTTTCAAGACCCACATCTCCCCTTAAGGCGAAAGCCTTATGTGCCTCATCAAATGGGAAAAGTGGCTGTCGGCGTAGTTGCCGTTGACAACATGCATAGTACCAAAAATCACCATCATCGAAGACAACAATGATTTGAAGATGATGAAATGATTTGAAGAATGACTATGACCAGATAGCCGCACTAAATAGCTTTTGCCTTCGAGTCGTTTTAGGCAAATGCATAAGAAACCCTGCAAGTCATTTTTTCAGTCAATCCATTCTTTCCTGCCATGCAAATTCCACTGACCACTGCTTTTGCTGGGATAAGCTAATCAGCTTTTATCAGGCAAATGAATATCCACATGTTCGGATCGGTAGCCCTTGAGGGTGGTGAAAAAGGCATGCGTATTTTTTTTCTTTTTCAGACTGCGCATTTTTTTCGTACAATTGCATGGCTCTTCCTTGCTGTCTCGCTTGCATGTAATCTAGAGACAACTTGCCTGTAATGCTTGTTCCTTTATTTCTTTCTTTATTGACATTATTTAGGCATACACTGTCTGGGGTGAAAGGACTAAAGGCAGATTACCATTGCCTGACTAAGGTCCATCCCCCCATACACAAGCTCAGAAGCAGTGACAGAAAGAATAGCAAAAATAGCAAAGACAAAGACAATAGCAAACAATAGCAAACAATAGCATCACATGTCAGTGGCCAAAAGGTAGCTGACTTTATCATCACTGCGGCAGAAACCACACGTAGGGAAAAAGAACGGAGAACTGATAATCGTAAGCTAATACTCTAGCATTTATGAACAACAGTGCTGATGTGATGCTCAGAACCAACATAGTGTCCGCATGTTCTCTGAAAAGCTATGTGGCGGGAAATAAAAAGTGCCCATAAGGATTACAATGAAGCCAAGAAAAGAATGTATCATGTGCCCTGGAGCTAACTGCTTTATAGGATCTTGAGCCCTTAATGTTCGACAAGGCATTAAAGTTCATGCAGCAACACGTACATCACCACTTGCTCTCAGCACTTCAAAACGCATGCCAATAACGTAAGAGAGGATTTGGAGTGAACACTCTTGCGTTTGCTCCTAATCCTCGCTTGTAAAGACGAGCGACCAACCTTGTGCGCGTCAACAAGTGCGTGGACCTTGAACAAAACGGTGTCGTGCAGAAACACTTCTTCATTCTTGTAGAGGATCTGAAAGGTCTTGCTGACGGCCGTGCCATTGACAACGCAGGGAGGAAAAACTATGGGCAGAGCTGCATGAGGAAGACAAGAGTTCGAGGAGGAGATTAGTACTTCTGAGAAATGTGCGACAGGCAACACTCCGAGCGCAATTAATCAAAGCAGACATGCAGGCAATGTTATCATGTCAAAGCACAACACCTTAGAATGACAAGAGGTTTTAAGCAGTTGGTACGGACTCATGACAGAAGAACTGTAGAAGCACTGACAGCTGGGCTAGTTGGTAGTACACTCAAACCTCGATATAACGAACTCGGATATAACGAGTTATTGGTTATAACGAAGTAAATGAAGAATAGTCTTGTCATAGATACAGTGTTACAAATAAACGCTTATAACGAATTTTCGGATATAATGAAGTTATTTTCATGGCAGATGTGACTTGGTTATAATGAGGTTTGAGTGTAGTTCTTAAAAGTCTTTAAAACAGTGTGCATTACGACACGGAGAAGATAAAATAGAACGATAAACCACAGCGTAATAGTAACCACAGTAACAGTAATAGAAAACCACAGCATAACAGTAGAAAAAGCATCGAACGTGACACAGACATGCGACACATGTGTAATGCTTCCAACTGATTCTCAATGGAACAAGCGAGTGAAGGCCCCCAATAGAAACAAAGCTGCTTAAAAGTGTGCAAAGGCAATGGGCCAATGGCTACTTTGGCCCTTCATTACTGACAACTCTCGCAGACCCCGAAAAAAGATTAACCCTTTGCAGTCCGTTGTCGGGCGCTGCCCGACAACGCAACATGGTCGTAGCGGTCCGCTGTCGGGCCTCGCCCGACAAGGGTGTTCGTGGTTTAAATTTCGCTGTTATCTCACTGCAAATCGCGCGCATTTTTTGTTAAAGTCACTGGAACGGGAAAAGTACCGCGACCGTCGTGCGCGCCGCCATATTTGGTCCAGCGCGGCCGAAGCTGCGGCTGTGCGGTATTGATTTGACGTGGAGTAACGCATGTTTTACGCATTGCGTGCGCTTTTGCAGCCCCGAATGAAGCATACCGTTGTTCTCTGACTGATTAGGAAAGAAATAGCAGCAATTTTCACTCGCCTACATGTTCACGCACGCGTACTAACGCGATAAAGAAATGCGAACTGCGCAGCATTTACGCGCTCGGCTGTCTGCATTTATTAAATGCAAAGCATTTCTTAGTGAATTTCTGTGACTTTGTACGTATCTATCTATCTATCTATCTATCTATCTATCTATCTATCTATCTATCTATCTATCTATCTATCTATCTATCTATCTATCTATCTATCTATCTATCTATCTATCTATCTATCTATCTATCTATCTATCTATCTATCTATCTATCTATCTATCTATCTATCTATCTATCTATCTATCTATCTATCTATCTATCTATCTATCTATCTATCTATCTATCTATCTATCTATCTATCTATCTATCTATCTATCTATCTGTCTATCTATCTGTCTGTCTGTCTGTCTGCCTGCCTCCGTCTTTCTTTCTTTCTATCTATCTATCTATCTATCTATCTATCTATCTATCTATCTATCTATCTATCTATCTATCTATCTATCTATCTATCTATCTATCTATCTATCTATCTATCTATCTATCTATCTATCTATCTATCTATCTATCTATCTATCTATCTATCTATCCGCCCCCGACTTTGTGCTGTACTGGCCGCTTCGTTAATGGGAAGTACACCAAATTTGGTATGGCATAACATGACTGTATGACGAATTTAAATTAAGGTGATAACATGAAAATAATGACATGCTTGCCATGTACGGCATGATTTACATGCCACGCTCAGGGTGCGATCGCGGCCGCGCTTCGATAGCTTGATACACAACACAATTGGTATGGCGTGACAAGGGTGCATGACGAACATAAGTGACTGGTTATAATGTGCAAATCATGACAGACACGCCATGCAAAACATGATTTACATTACATGGTTTCGGGGCGCTCGTGGTCGTTTAATGAAATTCATATATACCAAAACTTTTATGACGAGCTATTTCTGTATGACGAACGTTAGTGATATGTGGTAACATGAAAATCATGACTTCCATGTCATGTGCGGCATGACTTACTTGCCACGCTCATGCTGCGATGGCGGGTGGTTCGCTAGCTTGAAATGCACCTAAGTTGGTATAGCGTGAGGTGACTGTATGACGAGCACGAATGACAAGTGGTAACGTGAAAATCAGGACGGTATTTATGTTGGTCATGCAGTCACGTCACGCAATACGATTTTGGTGCATATCAAACAAGCGAGCCGGCCGCGAGAGCATCATGAGCATGGCATGTAAATCATGCCTTACATGACATGCGTGCCATTATTTTCATGTTACCACCTGTTATTCACGTTCGCATTACAGTCACGTCACGCAATACCGATTTCGGTGCATATCAAGCAAGCGAACCGGCCGCGAGAGCATCATGAGCATGGCATGTAAATCATGCCTTACATGACATGCATACGATTATTTTCATGTTACTGCACGGTATTTATGTTTGTCATACAGTCACGTCACGCAATACCGATTTTGGTGCATATCAAACAAGCTAACCGGCCGCGAGAGCATCATGAGCATGGCATGTATATCATGCCTTACATGACATGCGTGCCATTATTTTCATGTTACCACCTGTTATTTAGGTTCGCATTACAGTCATGTCACGCAAACCGATTTTGGTGCATATCAAGCAAGCGAACCGGCCGCGAGAGCATCATGAGCATGGCATGTAAATCATGCCTTACATGACATGCATACGATTATTTTCATGTTACCGCAGGGTATTTATGTTCGTCATACAGTCACGTCACGGAATACCGATTTTCATGGGCGTGCGCAGGGTTGCCCATCAGGGGTGGCAAAGGTTCTTCGCAGCGCCCCCCCCCCCCCCACCCTACTAAGTCAATGTATGGGGCAGATTTTCCGCCCCCCCCCCCCACTCTTATGTGACTAGAAGGGTCAATGTACGGGCAGATTTTGCGCCCCCCTCTTAGGTGATTAGGGGGGGCGGCCGCCTCCCCTGCCCCCCCTGTGCGCACGCCCATGCCGATTTTGGTGCATATCAAGCAAGCAAACCGGCCGCGAGAGCATCAGTCATTATTTTCATGCTACCACCTGTTATTTGTGTTCGTCATACAGTCACGTCAGGCAGTACCAATGTGGAGCAGTCAGTTTTCATAGCGCGCTGATCATTATATGTGAACCCAAAGGCGTCAATTTTACGCCAAACAAAATAAAATGTTATTGTGCATGAACCTCCTGCAACAACCACGCGAAACAAACTGCACTAGTGCAGGGTAGGCGCAAACATTCCCCGAAACATTCGCGAATTCTCAATGAAGCGCTTACTTGACAATGCGGGTATCAGTCGTGGGAACAAATTTTTCCCGCCTAATTCTGTGCAGCCACACAGCCCGTCGTTTGGCATCCTTTTTCCCGCCGGGAATAGCAAAGAGGGCCTTACCCGGGCATTCTTCGATGCCTCGATAGGCTTTCGATGAAGTCTCAAAACGATACGGGATGTCGTAATGTTCCTGCACGCTTTCCTGAGCCTATAAAAACAATCGCCCTCCAAAGCGCCGTGCGTCTGCGCCCGGGAGACACTAGCGAGGCGAGCGGGCTGGACCATTTATGTGGCGAAGCCGCCGAAAGGGCGCGGCGGCGAAGAGAAAAGGAACGCGGTACTTTTCCCGTTACAGTGACTTTATTTTTTGTATACATGAAGTGCCATCTCTTGAGGAATAAGTGAGCTTTGTTTGTTGATGTTTTACTTTTTTTACACTAGGGTGCAGCAATATGTTCAGCACAGGGCGTAGAGTGTACCCACTCGCGGGTGTGGTTCGCTGAGAAGCATGGCCACGTTTTCACCGCGTGCGTTTTACGGTGGTGCTTTTAGCGAAAGCAAGGTTGACTTTAGGGAGGAAGAGAATTACGTGCCTCCACCAAACAGTGATGACAGTGGTTCAACAGAAGTGAGTGACAAAGACGACGACGGCGGCGGTGGAAACCTGCAGTAATAACCCTGGCCTGCACACAGGAGAATGTTTTGAGCGGTATCATACGTTGCCGAAATATCGCTAAAAGAGTTGCCTGCAGAAGGCAGGAGCAAAAATAAATATTCTGTGTGTTTCTCTTCCACAGTTTGTGTTTTTATTCGCGGCGCCAGAAACTGGCGAAATAGTTTCGGACCGCTAGAGCCGGAAAGTGGGTAAAGGTTTTGGACCGCAAAGGGTTAATAATAATAATAAGCACGGGTTGGTGACATGAAAGCAAAAAAAAGACCATTCTCACCATAACTTTGAATCACTGTGCTTTTTGGCAGTTGGACTTCAACTCTGGCCGGAAGCCTCTGGGGCACCTTGAGAGCCGTCCGGATTTGATAGTACCTAGACCACCGTCAAAAGGAAAAGAAAGACATGCGAGATTACACTTCACCTAATCGTATATTATATAGCTAAGAACGAACAAAGATGTGTCCAATGAAAAAAAAATAAATAAAGTACATGCTGGTGCTACAACGAATAGAGAAAATATGACATACTGATTTTCTTTTTTCCAGCCCTCATGGACTGCTTTGAGGCCTGTTATGAAACCAATTCAAGAGATTTGCTGTCTGAAAGATCTACTTGACACAGCTCGGCTTTTAAAGGGGTCACGAACCACCCCTCCCGCTTGGCGAGAAAACACGTCCTGCGGAAAGCGGACACTGCTATGAACTTCTCAGCCAAATCTTGCAGTCGTGCGCAGCAAAGGGAGTTTACAAGTGGAGCACGAATTTGCCATCTTCTCAGGCACCCCTCTTTTCAAACAGACGTCTGCGCTCACTCTCTTCGGAGCTGCAGGTGCCTGCTGTTTGATGTCGAACAGCAGACAGCATGCTACTGGGCAATAGCCGATGTAAATTAAGAGCAGCGTTTGGATCGTTTGCGCGTCTTGCTACATCACGGGTAGACCGCCACGTGCCGACGCTGCACTCCATAGTCTGCTAGCATTGCACAGCGATTCACACTTGCACACGGGAATCTCAACGAGAGAGAGCGATCGTGTATGATCGCGCACGCTCGTGGCCGTAACGCGCGCTAACATGACTTCTTTCCTCCTTGCCATCCTCCCTGTCTATCTTCCAGCATGCTCGCAGGGGTGAGAGGAGAGAGAAAGCGCTTAATGCACGCGACGAGCCACTGCAACTCTGCTCGTTCTTGACGGAATTGAGAAATTCTCGCAGCAATTGACATGCGACACCGAGGTCATTCAATGATTACTTGGAAAAGTGGTTCCATCACCCCTTTAGATCATCTTTTTTTCTACCCAGAGTAAGCGGTTGAACAACGTGCCAGATGCCGTAAACACTACGTCCAACAGCAATCCTGTAGATAAACGTTGCATAGTGTCTGCATCTTGTAGAGCTGACAAGAATTCAAGAATACTTCAGAGTTGTGAATCCATACTGTAGTAACTAATAGTTTCACGCTTGTGGAGATGAAAGAAACGTGCAAAACTACATTCTCATTGGACACAACGGAGTGATGCCTAAGGGCAATACGGTTATAAAGAGACGAAGTAGACGCAGCGAAAGAAAAGCTTGAGCAAGCATGTTGTTTTTTGACACTGTTTTGAAATGAACTCAGTTTTTGAAGACACTGACAAGATGGGTAGAATAGGAAAGGTCACAACGTCTGCGATTGCGTGTCACATTATTTTTAAGCGATTCACTGGCTTTAACATCACAAACAATGTGAAAACATTGTCAGAAGTGGTAACGTGGCCTCAGGTCTTGCATGACAGGCTTAATTGATGAGCTGGTCCCAAAGACCAAGTCCTATTGTCAAAGCGTTGACTCCGGCGACATTTCCTCTTAAACGGTTTCTTGTCACTTCAAGGCTCGCGTCTTCCGCTGAACTTCTCATCTTGTTTTGACAGGCTAATACATCACTCTCAATCCTGACTTCCCAATTCTTGCCCAATGGACACACCCTTCAACTGAGCACATAAACACTGTTCATGAAACAAGCAGCCCACTGCTAGGCAAATAACAAGTCACTTTCCTGGCTTCAAATAAACACTGCAATATGATTCTGGGCTTTGATTGGTCATGCACACATTACCAGCAAAAAAACAAAACAGCATTACAGTTATTAGTTACTCCAAATAGAAAGGTAACCTCGTAACAGCTACAAGTTTCAACGAAACAACTTGTTGAAGTCAAGAGTTAGTGTAAACATGTAACCTGGTTATTTTTCCGTTACTGTAAAAATGGTAACTTAAGTGTCATAAACGATACATTTCAATTTAGAGTCAATGCAAAGATGTATTGTCACCTTTGTGCAAGAAATATAGGCATCAGCATTATCCACCTTCGTTTTCCGTTGACGTCAATAAAATGTTGAATGTAACCAGTTACACCTTGTACACATGACTGGATCTAAACTTCTTTGTTAGACACAAACATTTGTGTTTTTATAGCTGTAACAGAGTAACACTGAGGCCACTACATAAAAAGTAACGGAGTTACAGTTACGAGTTACTTTAATGAAAAGTTACACATTTCAGTTACCCTAAAAGCAACAGAGTACAGGTAACGCATTATTATCAAGAGGTTACTGTTCAATACTGGCTTTGATGAGGTTACTGAAAAGCCTGCAGTAGGCAGTTAGATCTGAGCATTGCAAGCAAACGAAAACATTTCACAATGCAGCCAGTTATTATCCACGTTAAGTGTATAAGTTCAAGAAGCCATTAAAGAATCACGAGCTCACCCTCGCTGGAAAAGGTCGACATTGCTGAACTTGAAGAGCTCGATGAAGAACTCCAGGGTGACCTGAAGTTCAGCCATGCCTCGGTTGTCTACACCATCGAGGCTTCGAACCTGCAATCCCAAAAGAAACGAAAGTGGTGGAGTCAGTGAACCGCTAATGGCTCCACTACCACTGATTTCGATCAATATTGATACGGGGTTGTCTTGAACTGCGGAGCAGTTTAGGGACCGCCCTGTCGTTGCCTCATGTATCGCATTGACGACATGCAGGTCCCACGTTTGATACACATAAGCTACGCGGGCTGCACATTTGGTACGCCAGCGTGCGCTTGCCCGTGAACGCTAGCGTCGCGGATGAACTAATTCGTCTGTCCGAGCCAGCGAAGTGACAGCGAAATGCCAGCATCCGGAGTTATACACACTGCACTCTGAGCAGTAAACAGTAGAAAAACAGTAGAAAGGAGACCACACAAGAGAAAATAGAATAATCGCAAAACAAATCAGATAATCACAAGAAAAGAACAGAAAAGGATATAAAATATCACATAATCACACGATGAAAGAGAGAAAAGAGCAGATTAATGCAAGAAAAGAATACGAAAGAACAAAACAGAGCAGATAAACACAAGGGAAACACAGGCGAATGAATGCTCCGCAGTTCGTACAGTTTTCACTTGGGATGGAACTGGGTTTGATTTTAGATTTTTTTTTTCATTATTTCCTCTTTCAGTAACCGAAAAAAAGAAGGTGGCTAGGTTATAGCCCCGAACATCGCAAAATAACGACAGAGCCCGCGTTTCGCCGTTGTCCCGCATCAGTGAAAGTGAAATTCCGTGGTTTGTTTCCTCGCACATCATGTAATCGCATGGCCACAGGAAACTGTGGTGCTCTCGTTTGGTCCATTAACGCGAGACAACAGGCGATTACAAAAATAGCAACGAAACAATATCGACGGGAAAACCAATGAATGGGAGGGGAACGTTGATTTCGCGCTGGACCAAGGCGTATCACGGGCCTAAAATAGTCCCATTAATCAATGGAGGGCCAAATCTTGCACCAAGCACTTACGCCCGACGCCAGGCTAGAGCGTACTGAGCGCGCTGGCTTTTTATACGTAAGACAAACATCATCTCAGTGCGAGGTTATTCTGCAACACAAAAACACACGCACTTATTCCCGTTCCTAACTCTTCTACGAACACCTACCAACACATCCGGTGACATGTTACGCAATAGCCAGGGTACTTACGAAATAAGCGATCGGTAGTGTATCGGAGCATTAAACGACGGTGTGGCACATGACGTGGCACTGAAAGCGTCGTTTCCGGACGGCGTTATCTCTCGGCAGTCGATAAGCAACTGATGTTCTCCCGATAACGATAACCGAAACGAAAACGGTCACAAAGCAGCCGCGCGAACGTACGGAGTATGCGCTCTTGACACGGACGGAGAGACGACGGATGTTAACGCCTCTCGAGGACTTACGGCTCAAAGTTTGGGCGAATGCGTGCCGTCTAACGTCCCTGCCGTGGCACATCACAGAGCTTCGGTTGTGCTGGCTTAATCCGAAGAAGCGTCGGAGACGGATTAAGCCTAAGCCAAGCGCTCGTAATCCTAGCCGGCGTCGAAACAGACATGGCACACGACTGTCGTATCGCGCACATCACGAAAGAAACACACGCACTGGCACAAACGTGCTGAAGACGCGCCGCACTACAGGTGCGAATCTAGAGGTATGCGCGGTCACATAACTGAATTACAGGGTTACTAAATGCTCGTGTTGATCAGTAGCTCCGATTGAACCGCACGGAGCGGCCATTTTTAAACAGCCGTATGAAAGCGGGTCCCTGAGATGCGGAGCAACGCGCAGAGCCGGGACAACCCGATCAGCTGACGCCGTGAGAAACATGGCGGCGTTACCATTTTGATTTCGTTCTCAAAGATGCTTTCGCTTTCGTTATTCAAGCAGTGACTGGTTGTGCAATGACAAAGCGATTCAGTGAATTCAATAGCAGGAATAATGGCAAATAAGGGGCTAACCCTAGCAAAAATGCCAATAGGATTTCCTATTGGTCCAATAGGAAATCACTATTGGTTCTATAGGACATCTATTGGAGCTGTATTGGTTGTATAAGACTTCTATGGGTACCAATAGACACCAACAGCCACCACCTATTGGTGTCTTATTAGACCAATAGAAGTTGTATTGGTCAAATAGGGGCTGCCTTTTGGTGTCTTATTGGACCAATAGGAGTTGTATTGGTCAAATCGGTGGTGCCTATCGGTGACTTATTGGGCCAATAGGAGTTGTATTGGTCAAATAAGTACTCCTATTGGTTTCTTAATGTACTAACAGAAGATGTATAAGGCCAACAGGAGTTTTATTGTTCAAACAGCTACCGCCTATTGGTAGCTGGTTATAACATCTTAAGACTGATTGAGCGCGTCGGACCCGATCTCGATCAAATTTCTTGATCATGATTGGCTATATTATACGCAAGCTGCAGACGGGATCAATTCACTTTTGATAAGTCTGATCCCGATTGAGCTAACTGCACACCGTGAGACACCGTGTGCAGTTAGCAATTACCCACGGCGGTACGGTGTCTCCGTACATGCCGTGCGGTAAACGGGCACTATAGTAAAACACGCTAAAGAAGAACTTGCGAAGGAATCGACAACACAGACACCACAGAATAATAATAAAGAAACCGCCATGAGATCACAACCGGCATAGAACCAGCCAGGTGACGAACAAAAAAAAAAAAAGTGAGACGGTGCGCGGCGTGGCGACGCTGCATGTGTGAACATTTTTTTTTTACACGTCATGTGCTAAGCTTTAAGATAAGCTTTGGATAATATGTAAAGTTTGTAACTATTTATGCTAAGCAATATAAGTAGTGCTGTAAAGATACAGGAGAAAGAATTGTGGATCTGCAAACGCGACCGACCGTGCGTTTGGCGCGCCATCCGCGCTCGGCCGATACGAAGACAAGCCCAGCCTGCGGCCAAGCTAAGCCAAAACGTTGTGTCTGTCGCCATAGCGCGCGCTTTGTGTGATCTCGATGCTTCACGTAAGCCTGCTTACACGATGTTTGCTTTAGTGTGCTTCCGCGACGATAACGTGAAGACTGTGTTCAGCGTGCACCAGATGGAGACGTTCTGAGCCATAAATGTCTTGGATTTCGACCGATTTCGACTCTACAAAGTGGCACCAAGAATAATGGCAAGACGAGCAACAAGGCCCATGTGCTCCGATTGTTTGGTGAGTTGAGTGGGCATGGTAGTTACTCCTATTTAGTATTTATTTGATATCACCTTTTTTTTGTATTCAAACTTGGGACGAAGCTGAAAGGTCGGGAAAACAAGTCCCTCGTCCTTTGTCTCCGGTATTTGATGACAGCGAGACCAGCAACGCCTCGATTGCAAGTCCACACGCTCTCAGAAGTTGAATGATTGAGCGCATATATTATTGCAGTTTGTTTTTGTGTTTGTCAGTATGCACAAAAAAAACGTAGCATAGATTAGAGGTAAAGGACAGGCGCCCTGCTCGTGAGTGTAGTTGGAGTCTCGCAAGCCCTTTGTAAGTATTTACAACGTGCGTGTTAAGCCGAAAACGCGTTTATCGCCTCATAGTAAAACGCTCTAGTCGATGCTGGTTGTGTGTTGTAGTGCGCGCCAATCGGCTTATCATACTTGTTCGACATAATGTCACAAGAACCACAGAAGGCCACATGATAATTCATTATACAAAATGTGCATAGCATATGTACTGCACTGGTGCGATTTTTTATTTCATATTTTTTTATTTTTACATACTGCAGCCCCATTATGGCTATCGCAGGAGTGGGTTTATTAATGTTGTTGGCTTAATTGCATAAGCACGTAACATGCAGCACGTGTGTTATATCCAACTCATTGCAGCCTGACTGCTGTGTTGGGCTTGCAACGATATGGAATCTAGGCTGCCTTTACTACTGTCTTACATATTACCGTTGCCTCATCGTGAATCTACCCTAGCTTAATTTATTTCATGCCATCTTTAAGTTGAGATTTAGTGGCATGCTCTAGTATGATAGTCGCACCACCACCGTGAAAAAGAGCACGTCACAGATAGTAAGTGATTATTGAGTTTGCTGTAATTTAAGGACGAGTTTGCAGTTCATTCTTGGGTACAGCTCAAAAAACACAGGACGCAAGCGTGTAAACGGGATAAGGTGCTGCTTAATTTTTAAAAAAATTTTGCCCCTTTTCCTTCCTTTTTTGCCGCAAAATTTTGCCGATATACTGTTTTCTTCCACGCAATAAGCCACATTTGGGTGTGTAATATTTCACTCAGTTTTTTGCTATAGTTCAGCTCCTGCAACATTGTGAACATGTGCAGTGAATTAAGGTCTAGATAATTTCTCACTGTGCCGTCTACTTTCTATACATTGCTTTGAAGGTAAACTTTAATTAAACATGTGTTACTGTTTTCTGATTTCATGGCTCTGTTTATTTACAGAATCTTTCAGGCACTTCCTCGAGTGCGGATGAGGCCCGCAAGATCGCCACATCATCAAGGGCCAGAAGAAGCACTTGTAGTTTTGATTATGAGAATATATTTGAACATATGTCTCATTCATCCACTGTGATTATCATTGCAGGGGCGCTGCCACAGTGTGGGCCTTCTGCATGACGACAAGACACCCATAAAACACTTGCTCAAGACTAAATATAATGGGGCTGAGAAGTGGGCAAATACAAAACTAATACAATGCCAGCAGGCAAATACAGAACCAATAGGCCAATATAATTCCAATTGGCTAATAGAGAACCAATACACCAATATAGGTCCAGTAGGCTGATATAGAACCAATAGACCAATAGCCAAATACAGTTCCAATAGACCTAAAGAACCAATAGACCAATAGGTGTCAAT
Source organism: Rhipicephalus sanguineus (assembly GCF_013339695.2). Classification (NCBI taxonomy): domain Eukaryota; kingdom Metazoa; phylum Arthropoda; class Arachnida; order Ixodida; family Ixodidae; genus Rhipicephalus; species Rhipicephalus sanguineus. Next base: position 21,520,675 of record NC_051185.1, read on the forward strand.
AACCCAATAGGCTATTGGTTTTTTATTGGGAATTTTTGCTAGGGAAGGCGCTAACAGACAAGACGACGCGGCTCCGTTTGCGCCTCACGTTGTTTCCCATCAGCTCGCGCCCAACATTTCTCTTCTGAGCACGAATATTTGGATTCATGCTGCCGTCGCCGCCTAGCTACTCCTCCGACACCGCACTAATTAAAAACTACAAACTAAATTAGATCTTATTGTTCATTTTAGCTCTAGAAGATGTGCGGCTGCTCAGGCCTAATATTCTGACGACTGTGTGAAGAACTGTAAAAGCGTCGATATGTGCAAGAAAGGAGGGGACTGCGTAAAGCTATAAAAAATGGAGGGGGGAGGAGGGGCGAACTTGGGAAAACCAAAACTGTCGTGTCTGCGATGACAATAAATATGCGCAACAGTCAAAGGCCACGCCAAATTGGGACACTTGCAGAGCGGCGCACGTCCTCTCACACAATTTGCGTTTGTAGGCAATCTGCTCTACCTCCATGAGCAAGCTACACCCGTAAGTATACTCCATCATAAGAAAAAAAAAAAAGATTATTGTTATATCGTGGGAGCCTTATATAACAATTATGTGTTACTCTTTTCGGTGAGTCCTGACCACAGTGTATTATAGTTGCCACGTATGTGTCTCAATGATCACTAGGACTCTCAGAAAGGAGTCAAATGACTCGTTTTTTTAGACAGTATAAGAAAGGAAATTTCACGCATAATCCCATTTGGGTCATTCCATGCCAAACGTCCCAGCCATTCTGGCGTCTCTCTCAAATGTATTCGAAAAAAAAAAATCGTGCTGTTTATTGCATTGAAAACAGTGAATTGCTAGAATATTTAGGAGAGAAAAAAATTTTTGTCACGTGGGAGCCTTCCAAATTTCCCAGAATGGCGTCTGAGTGTTGCATGTAAGAAAATTTATTCTAAAAGTGTCGTTTCTTGTTTCAATATGTATCAGATTTGGTTTACGTATTAAGAAAAGGCGTTTGTGTAAGGTGTCTGAAGCTGAATAATATTACTGCAAGCTTTCTGCCACATACACCTCCGGCAATTGGGCGAAAATGTTCTATGTTTGCATTTGTTCTGTTGCATGAACATCTGAGTAATGAATTGTTACTCTACCAAAGGTATATTTTGCGCTAAAAATGGTTTTGGAGTTTTCACATTTCTAGACTTTACGAGAATAAATCCCGAATATCAGAAAATCGTGATTTTGGTCCAGATTGAGACGCAATTTACACCACGTGGTGCTCCAGTTAAAAATCAGCTTTATACCTGAATCGAAAGAAAGTAAGCCGTTCTTCTATTATGACAAATTTTATAGTTACAATTTTTGTTTTAAGGAAGAAGATAATTTTTTAAGTTCGTCAGTGGGGAACGTCAATGAGCAAGCTGCCGCATGGAAAAATGGGAAGGTAGGCATCAACGAGGAATTTCAAAAATTATTTTCTTCCGTAAAACAAAAATTGTAACGATAAAACTTATCATATAAGAATTTATTCGCTTTTGATCGAGGTATAAAGCTGATTTTTAATTGGAGCACCACGTAGTGTAAATTTCGTCTCAATGTGGACCAAAATCACGATTTTTAAAAAAAAATTCTAGATTCTTTCTCGTAAAGTCTAGAAACTTGAAAAGCCTGAAACTGTTTGTAAGCAAAATATACCTTTCCTAGTGTATGTATTTATTGCTCAGATGTTCATACAAGGCGCGATCTTGCAACAGAAAAAATGCAAACATTGAACATTTTCGCCTAATTCCCGGAGGGGCGTGTTCAGATAACAGACCAAGAGGGGTCCCGACTGTTTTTTGTTTTGCACGAAATTTTTATATGAGCTGGGCAAATGTCTCTATAGAAAGGAATGGACCTTCGTTTTTGCGAATATTGTCACGGATTTTTAGGAAAAATTTCGCGTTTCACTAAAGGTGGAAAAAGGCACTTCTGCAACTTTCAGATTTCACAAATTTGGAGGCCTATCATTAAAAACTTTACGCATTGTGGACATCAATGTTAATTTTTCGTAAGCCTAAACTAAGAGTACTATCGGCCTACGGAAATTTAAATTTGTGTTACTGACAGTACTTATTTGAAAAATTGCCAAGCTGTGATTTTTGAGCGACTCCCTGTGGCTGACCCAAATTCAAGAGTCTTCTTTCGCAGTTTTGGCTAAGGCGCTGAAGCTGAAAATATTTCTCACAAGTCTACGGAAGCTTTTCCACTAATTAAGCAAAAAATGATGCGACTACATTGCATATTTATTTCGTTATAAAATCCTAAGAATGTCATAATTGCAAAACTAGCGAAAATTGCAAAATTAAATGTCGTTTTAAAAAATAATCAACATCGATTTCTTTGAAAATGATGAACAATGCCCGACCATGACTGCTAAATATTGTGCTGCAAAAATATGTTGCGTTATTTTATTTTAAGTGAGAAAATTGAGCCTATTTTAATACCCATGTATGGTCTTAACAGCGATGTGTGGTGTTCTTATAACAAAATAAATTTAATAGACATATTTAGTTCGTAGCTCGCTTTTTTGGTTTTAATAAATAGGAGTGACCCAGATTGTGTCTTTTTTGCCCGTTTTGAGTCACAGAAGAGCTGAGCTTGAATTTTTCAGAGCTCCTCTGTCTGTATCCCTACTCGGTACGCTGAGGCAGCAGGCAGGCGAGTGCGCGTACAGCAAGACCAGAGCGTAATGGAATACCACACGCAAGACGGGGAAACAAAAGTACGTATAACAGCCAAGCACTCCGGGAAACTGTGACAGATACACCGTGGACGGAGAACACATGACCATCGTGAAATGCGAGACGCACCGCGGTGCGCCTGCACGGTCTGACCCAGACAGGAGAGAGCGTTCCCCTCACCCATGAAAAGAAGCTTTTAAATGCAAAGCATTTCTTAGCGAACTTCTGCGACTTTGAGCGTATCTATCTATCTATCTATCTATCTATCTATCTATCTATCTATCTATCTATCTATCTATCTATCTATCTATCTATCTATCTATCTATCTATCTATCTATCTATCTATCTATCTATCTATCTATCTATCTATCTATCTATCTATCTATCTATCTATCTATCCGCCTACGACTTTGCGCTCTCCTGGCCGTTTCGTTAACGGGATGTATACCAAAATTGGTATGACATAACATGACCGTAATACGAACATAAATGACAGGTCATAACATGAAAATCATGACATGCATGTCATGAACTGCATGATTTACATGCCACGGTCTTGGGGCTTTTGCGGCCGTTTCGTTAATTTGATATATACCAAGATTGGTATCGCGTGACAATAGAGTATTACGAACACAAGTGACATGTCCTAATGTTCAAATCATGACACGCATGTCATGTACAGCATGATTTACATTACATGGTCTCGGGGCGCTCGTGGCCGTTTAAATGAATGGATACATACCAAAAGTGGTATGATGAGACATTTCTGTATGACGAACATAACTGACACATGGTAACATGAAAATCGTGTCATGCATGTCATGTACGACATGATTTACATGCTGCGCTCATGGTGCCCTCACGGCCACTCCGCTCGCTTGATATACACCAGAATTGGCACTGCGCGACTGTACGACGAACGTAAATGAGAGGGGGCAACATGAAAACCATGACTTGCATGTCATGCATGACATGATTTACATGCCACGCTCACGGTGCGCTCGTGGCGTTTCGCCCGCTTGATATATACACCAAAATTGATATAGCGCGATGTGACTGCATGACGAACATAAATGACAGGTGGTAACATGAAAACCATAGAGAGAGAGAGACAATTTATTTACCACACGCGTTCAGTTGGTACATACTACAAGCGTGCGTGTTGCACTGTTTTGATGGGCCCGTGCAACGGGGTTTTATTGTGATCCAGATGCAAGGCCCACACGAATGTACTTTCGAGAGTGCATGTCGAAATTTGTTGAATCTCAGAAAGCGCGGGAGTGCGTACCGGAGTGGTTTCGAGGGTGTCTTCCTTGACAGCGCTCAAGGAATGTTAAAACTTGTGTCTGTCCATTATAGGATTGACAATATTTGTTGTTGTTACTTTCATGTGCTTGTTGATTAGCATTATGTGTGGAAACAGGTAATGAAGCAAATGAAAAATTAAGGCAGCTTTGCACTAGGGGTGCCAAGCCTGAAGGAAGTGCGGAGATGGGCGGCCTTCTTTGTTTCTCTTTAGTCTTCTCTTCCTTTCTTTTTCTCTGTTCTCTCTGTTTTTTCTGTTTTTTGTATGTTTATTTCTATTTATTTATTTATCTCTCTCTTTCTCGCTTGCTTCCTCTTTCTTTTTTTCTCTCTCTAGATCTCTGTCTTTCTTTCTCTGTCTGCATTTTTTCTATGCTATGCTTTACTCTCTCCCCTCTTACACACCCTCACTTCCATTTCCCACCTGCTTGCTATACTATACTTTACAAGCCTATGCTATGCTCTGCTAGCGTGTCTGGATAGCCGAATGGTTAGTACGCTCGCCTTCGGATTGTGGGTACGCGGGTTTGAATCCCGCCTCGCCAATGAACAACCTTATCTGTCCCTGGTTAAAGGGAAGGGCGCAATGTGACAGAGGTTTGGGGGGAGAAACTACTTGAAGTAGGCCTACTCAACCCTCTCAGCCCACTCCAGAATGGCCTCCTGAATGTCGGGTCTCGAGCTGAGCAAGATAGTCTCCGACTGCTCCTCACTAGAGATTAAGCGTGTCAGGAAAGGGGGAAGAGGGTTATTAGGGCAGCGCCACATGAGAGAGAGAGAGAGAGATAAGATTCTTTAATGAAATGCCGTGGTTTGCTGTAAAAGAGGCGCAGAACTTACGAGAGGGAGAAGGAAGGAAAGCAGATGATTTTTCAAGGGCTCGTTTATCTTTGTTAGACACAATATTAATGAGAACTAACAGACAATAACGCCAAGGAAAGTACACGGGGTGTTATCTGTAGTATTTAGAATATAAATGTGAAGAAAGTAAAGTGGACGAAAAGATGACTTGCCGCCGGCAGGAACCGAACCTGCGACCTTCGAATAACGCGTCCGATGCTCTACCACTGAGCTACGGCGGCGGTCATCCTCCCGTCCACTTTCTGGGGTATATATGTTGATTTAAACCTAGGAGTGTTAGTCAGCGCCAATCGCAGCCATCGCGGCGAGTGTGGAACACTCTTTTTTTGCCTGTTGGCGTCACGTAGCACGTGATCTTTATACGAGTTGGCAGCTGACCAATAATCCCTCACATACTACCTGAAGGCATTAAGTCTGCCAGGACGAGACCCTCGCTATGAAGTCATCTTTTCGTCCACTTTACTTTCTTCACATTTATATTCTAAATACTACAGATAACACCCCCTGTACTTTCCTTGGCGTTATTGTCTGTTAGTTCTCATTAATATTGTGTCTAACAAAGATAAACGAGCCCTTGAAAAATCATCTGCTTTCCTTCATTCATAGCGAGGGTCTCGTCCTGGCAGACTTAATGCCTTCAGGTAGTATGTGAGGGATTATTGGTCAGCTGCCAACTCGTATAAAGATCACGTGCTACGTGACGCCAACAGGCAAAAAAAGAGTGTTCCACACTCGCCGCGATGGCTGCGATTGGCGCTGACTAACACTCCTAGGTTTAAATCAACATATATACCCCAGAAAGTGGACGGGAGGATGACCGCCGCCGTAGCTCAGTGGTAGAGCATCGGACGCGTTATTCGAAGGTCGCAGGTTCGGTTCCTGCCGGCGGCAAGTCATCTTTTCGTCCACTTTACTTTCTTCACATTTATATTCTAAATACTACAGATAACACCCCCTGTACTTTCCTTGGCGTTATTGTCTGTTAGTTCTCATTAATATTGTGTCTAACAAAGATAAACGAGCCCTTGAAAAATCATCTGCTTTCCTTCATGCATAGCGAGGGTCTCGTCCTGGCAGACTTAATGCCTTCAGGTAGTATGTGAGGGATTATTGGTCAGCTGCCAACTCGTATAAAGATCACGTGCTACGTGACGCCAACAGGCAAAAAAAGAGTGTTCCACACTCGCCGCGATGGCTGCGATTGGCGCTGACTAACACTCCTAGGTTTAAATCAACATATATACCCCAGAAAGTGGACGGGAGGATGACCGCCGCCGTAGCTCAGTGGTAGAGCATCGGACGCGTTATTCGAAGGTCGCAGGTTCGGTTCCTGCCGGCGGCAAGTCATCTTTTCGTCCACTTTACTTTCTTCACATTTATGTTCTAAATACTACAGAGGGAGAAGGGTAACTGGAGGGATGAATGCGGTGTAGGGGGTAAGGGGAAGGAAAGGTGCGAGTCTGCAGCTGTCGCCACAGAATTTCCCACCTGCGCGGGGTTTTGCAAATGAGTGGCGGAAAGGTTAAGCGGTCTAATCGGTAGTGCGTGCAAATTGTCATGATATGAAATAAGCCGATCCGGCGTTTTAAACGGCGCCTCCTCCGTAGCGAGTTGCGACGCATCGGATGCTCGTGCCCGGACAGTTAATCCTCAGACACTGGCATGAGCCGCCTCGTTTCCGACAAGGCCCGCATGCGCGGGAGTCCAGATTAGTGCTACAATTTCATCGAGGGGACGGGCCAAAAGCAGGGAAAGTGCTGGCTTAGAAACCAAGAAATTTTCTGCGCCAAGAATTTTTCTTTTAATTTCTATCTCTTGCTTTTTTTATCTCCCCCTCGCTCTTTCTCTCTCTCTCTCTCAGTACTCGTTCTCTCACCTATTAGAGTTATTACATCCCACGCTGGACAAATCGGCGTACATGTTTTAGGAGCGAAGCAGAAGATGAAGAAGAGGACGACGAGAGCGCGTGTCGCTTCATGATGATGATCATTTCTATACATCCATCACGGAACAATGCTCCGCATAAACAGCTGCGCTGTTAGTAAGCGGGTGTTTAGCCCAGTGGTTGAGGCATCCGTTTTCGGATCATGAGGCGCCCTGGTTTCCAAACCCAGCGCCGCTTTAAAATTTTATTTTATACAAATTATGTCGTTATAGCGATTCGTCTTACGCACGTGACGGACGAAAGGAAGGACACGCAATTTTCTCGTTGAATCGGCATGGAAATTCTCCCAGGAGTAGGATGAGGGAGAATTCCATGCCGATTCGAACGCTTCCACAGAACAGCGCGGTGCGCCTGCCCGTCAACTCTGCAAGAAAGTCGAACCATCTGGTTTTTGTTCGAAGAGCGGGTACTTTATCTCTGCTAACGTAAACAGTATAAGCACTTCGTAATATAAAAGTTCGTCGTTTGTCACTGAAATGTTGACTCCGGCAGAGCAACTGATGTCTGATTTCCTAATAATAATCGTCGGAACCCTGAAGTTTTCCGTCGAAAGCCGGAGACACAAAAGTGTTTCTCTACGCCAAACTTCGCCTGTTAGACGCAGAGAAGCGCTTGTCATCGCGAATTAACTCTTGGGCAGTGAGACAAAGGTCTTTTTTGACCGTGTCAAAGTAATGGTGCTAATATGTTCCTCACACGCTCCTGTCACAGGCCCGATAGTAGAAATACTCAGAAAATTAGAAAGTAACTCTAAATGAGGAACAAAGCGCAAAAACGACATCCAGCCGAGCAGTATACTGTCTTCGCGAAATCGTGCAAGAGATGCCGGTCCCGCCAGCGCGGAGTATGAAAGCTGCGAAATCCACGTAGAGCAGATGCTAGTGATGCAGAACTATCGATGGTACAATCGATACTATCGATAGCTGAGTCACTATCGAACTATCGATGGTAAAAGATACTATCCATAGCGCTATCGATAGTAAGTACTATCGATAGTTTAAAATCAACAGCGCGAACTCATTACAGAATAAACTTGGTTTCCCGCGCGCGTGGTGCACATCCGGAGGAGCAGGCTGAAGAGCAAGAAAGTTGACATGCTTGTGTTCTTCACCAGAGTGCTTCGCTGACACATGATCATAAAGTCAAACTATTCAGCTGTAGCGGAAACGAAGCCGTTGCATGGGGTCGAACTGCGCGGCTTCAGTTTTCTATTGCATTTTATGATTTCAAAGTAAAAAAATGATCAAGAACGAAGTTTGGTAATTGTAAGATGTAACTGGTTGCTTTTAAATATGAATTTATTGATGGATATACGCCGCCATTTTACTGCGCAAATAATTTCTTTCGCCAAACATTTGCTCATAAATTAAGCGAAGCTGATAGTATAGGCTATCGCGAATATTTTAGCAATTTGGCAAGCCAGCAACACAATCGTTATTCGCACCACTATGGATAGTTTGTCACGTTGTTGTGACGGTGAAGAATGGTGCAGCAAGACTGGGAAATACGAAGCACTTTTCTTGGTCGGACTTGTGCCCAGAAAATCAATACTCAGAATGCAAGCGATACACGCTGCGCACTGATAGAGGCGAGAACAGTCGCCGGCCGTCGAGTAATCTGATAATCGGTAGGACGCTTCGTCTTTTATACATCAGTCATCAAACCTTCCAGCGTTATCGCTGGCGCTCGCGTAAGCTTTCGAATAAACTTGAATATTCGCGTAAGGCGCGTAATCTTAAAATGTCAAACAATCGCGAAGCTTCTCAAACATTGAGGCGCGGTCTGCGTCAAACGCTGCTAACAGTATGTGGGTGAAACCCGAATACATCAAAACAAAGGAATAAACACGCGTGGCAGTAATATCGCTAGTAATATTAGCGATGGTACTACCGATTCGACTATCGATAGTTTATCGATAGTAGTACTATCGATAGTTTGTTTACACTATCGACAGTTTCAAAAAAACTATCGATACTATCGATCGTCAGTTTACCGATAGTTCTGCATCACTAGCAGATGCTCAGCCGAAAAATGAGCACGCCGCACAAGCCGTGGCATGTCTGTGACTGACTGTGACACGTGCACAAGCTCATTGGAGCTGTCGGACAATGACAATTGCGATTCGGGCGCATTTGGAGCCAAGATAGAATCCAGTGGCGTAGCCAGGGGGGGGGCGGAGATTCGACCCCCCCCCTCCGCGAAATTTTTCAATTTTGCTTGCGTATACATACACGCACACATATAAACACAGGCACGACATGCATAAAGTATGGTTGACCCCCCCCCCCTCCCCCTCCGATTCTCATCGCATCGTGAGAATCGATGCTCGATTTTCACGATGCGATGCTTACCGTATAAATGGATAGACCCAGTCACGGTAGCAACCCTATAGAAACGGTGGATCCGGTATACGTTACGGAAAGTGCTTCTGTATACGCTAAAGTTTGCGCACGTGCACTCTTCAACCGGCATGGTATTACCGTACTTTCCGTCGTGTAAGCCGGCATTGCTATAAAACACTTGACTATCGTGACCAAGGGTAATCGTTAGCTGCGAGTGTTTAGTGACTGTTATAGAAAATATACGGGGACTCGTGTGCAGCCTACAGCGCAACACCACTTGCCACCCATCGCTCGCCCGCCCACATGGAACTGAAAATCGCACGCCAAACCAAGGCAGCGCGGGCCAAAGACACGATATGGACAGCAGACGAGCAGACGCTGTAGTGGCACCTCGGTTGCATCAATTCCGTCGCTTTGCCTTAAATGACGTCAAACACACAATATTGCCAATAATTGTGGGAAGACAGGTGGGCGATTCGAGGGAATCAACAAAGTTCATTTGTAAACAATCTGTGCATCAGTCAAGTCTGTAATTTGACATAAATGACAGAAATGGGCAAAAAAAAAAAAACGACAGGAAGGGGAAGATGGAAGCTTGCGATGAAACAATCCGTAAACAGGTGTTGGGTGCTCGAGCCCATGTTTCGACAAGTGGACTTGTCTTCTTCAAGGCTGGAACTGATTGCAAAGGAAAGGAACGTATGTGCAAAGGAACGTACACCTAGCGAATTTCGTTGAGATCAATTGACCTCGAAAAATCGCCGGAGCCGGCCTTTAAAAGCAGTAATCGCGTGTGTCTGTGATGGATGGATGGATGCAAAACTTTACTGTAAATCCTGAAGTGCGCGACTCCGCGCGCAGCGGGCCGCTCCCACGTTGGGACAGGCAGGCCGTGATATAACTAGAGCGCAGCTCTTAGGGCGCCCGTTCCTGCGTTGAGCGGCGTTGCCGCTGGCGTCGGCTGTCGTCAGTGTAACTGACAGAGCGAACGAGGACGAAAGAGAGTGAAAGATAGACTGCCCAAGGAGTTTTCCCCCATGATAGCCAGCGAGCCGCTGTGTTAGCGCCCGCAATGTCTCGTGCCTGCTCGCGCTTCTTGTGACAGCTCAACGCATGCCTCTCGCGCACGGGCACGAGAAAGTAGGTTGACCTGCGAGGCTTGGGAGAAGAAGAAGACGTGCGTTGGTCGAAGGGACACTTCGAGTCTAGAACGCTATAACGGACTCTCAAGGGCCCTTTATAGTACGGCGCAGCGTTCGTGTCTGCCAACGGCGGCGGAAGTTGGCGACGCCAGGTCCACCACGTTACGTTGACGCGAAAACCGAGCATCCCACTCGAGCCGCGCAGCGTCGTCTTGACGCATGCGCATTCCCTCAACTTATCGCAATATCAAAACACCTTAACAGCTGCGCTTCAGAATTCGCATTAGGCAGTATCGTAATGCCGGCGAATTTATTTTTTTTTCTAACAACAGATGAGTGCAAGAAGAAGGAGCACTTTCAGGGTCGCCGTTAGTGGCTATATTTTGCGCCATTTTGGCTATTTTGTTTGCTTGTTTGTTTGTTTATTGATACTGTCAAATCCGAATGGGGCTTTTACAGGAGTTGAAACAAATACAATATACAAAAGTCATACGACGTATTGGTGCAATTCCAGCAAGAAATGACCAGGCTATGTTTATAAACTTTATAGACATATACAGCGAAGACAGGCAAGTACAGTTATGTTGTATATATAGAGGCCTTGGTAACAGAAATCAACAAAAGAAAAACGGCAAGGTAGTACATAAGTCAAAATACACTGATATTGCGCGCATCAGGAAAATAGAATACAAGCTATTTGTATTAGAGAAAATAAGTGACTCTAAAGCTGTAGTAAAAGCACTGATGGAGGAAGATATGACGACTGGACATGGTAGCTCGTTCCATTCTCTAATCACCCTCGGAAAAGAAGCTCAATTTTAATGCGTCATTTCGGGTGACTAGCGGCTGTATGTACAAGAGAGAGAGAGAGAAATAGATGAAAAGGAAGAGGCAGGGAGGTTAACCTGGTGCGAGCGACCGGTTTGCTACCCTGCACAGGGGTGGGGATATAGGGGTCGGAAAGAGGACAGAGAGAGAGGCAGATAAAATAAAAACAAAACAAAACATGCACACATGCACATACATGCAGGATGTCCTATCACAGCCGTTCTGATAGCCCGGTTGAACGCAGAAAGCGCATTAGCGCCTGCACAGCCTTCTTCTGAGACGTAAAGTCCTGTCGGTGGCGCAGGATTCTTTCTTCTGAAAGAGTTCGGTTGTCCAATTTGTCAAGCGCGTTGCAAAGTGACTGTCTCTGCGAACAGTACTGTGGACAGTCGCACAGAATATGCTTAATTGTTTCATCACTTCCGCAGTGGTCACAAGCTGCGGTGTCGGCCATTCCTATGCGGAACGCGTACGCACAGGTAAATGCGACACCCAACCATAACCTGCACAGAAGGGTAGCGTCACCTCGACGAAATCCTGGGGGAATTCGAAGGCTGAGTGTTGGGTCTAGGCCATATAGTCGTGCGTGCTGGAAGTGTGGCTCGTTCCACTGCGACATGGTGAGTTGGCGAGCAAGCACGCTGAGCTTCCGTGCAGCGTCAGTTCTGGAGAGCGGTATTAAGAGTTGATTGTTTTCAGTATGATTGTTTCAGTATTTAACTGAGAAAGGGCACGAAATAACTTTTCAGTGGCTTCCAAGTCACTGTGGAATTATCGGCAATGAACGGGCCGATCAAGCTGCCCGTTCCGCCCATGCTGTATGTACAAAATTTACCTGTGCATAGAGCGCTGATCTTTTAATTTAAAAAAAAATCAAACAAGTTATTTTAACCTGGTGATGAATAATAGGAAATATAAGTTTTAATGGGTCATACTTAATCCTTAGTTCTAAAGCGGGAAGGTTTTCACGGTTACATAGTACAGAACCAGAGTTTTTTTTTAAGCAAGAGCCCTAGATGCCTCATCAAACGCGAAAATTGACCGTCGGCATCGGCGGCGTCAACACGTGTGATGCAAAAAATCATCATCCCGCGATGACGTCACCGTAAAACGTCATCATGGCATCACATATCGCTATAATTTGTGGCGTCACAATGAAGTCATCATGACATCCTCTTAACAGGTTTTCTTAGCAGAAGTACGCCGTTAGAATTACCGTAACTTTGTTGGGAGATGAGTGATGTTTTGTCTCCGGAGAGCATTGATGATCAAATCTTATTTTTCTTTTAATGTCACTTCGAGAAATGACTTTATCATGTGCCACAACAAAGTTATAAGCTATCACATGCACAGTTAACGTTAGGCCACTATAATATTGCTAAAATCTGAAACACTAGTTCGAGGTATTGTCGTTGTTCGGTTGAGAAGTTTCAAGTTTTTATTAAATTAAATAAGTTCTTATATAAAATTGTGATTATTAGTTCCTGTAGCGAAGGCGCACGGACTAAAATTTCAGAAAATGGAGTACGGGCAGAAATAGCGTTCGCTAGTTTTTTTTTTTTTTTCGGCAACGGTACTGGTAATACGTTACGTTTTTTTTTGTAGGCAACGTAAAGCGGTAACGCGTTCCCTATTTGTTAGCGTAACTAGTAACATCTTTAGTTACTTTTTTTTCGATAACTCCCCCAGCACTGGCCAACAACGATTGTGTCATACGAGTAAATGCGGCGGGTTTAGAAAAATTCTTCACATCTTGTTTTCATATTGCCGCTGCTAATGTAAAAAGAAAATGAAAATAAACACGCACGCCTGTGCCTACACTACATACACGTGAACGCCATATCGCCGGATAGCACCTTTCCACGTAGCTCAGCACGGGATGCGCACGCATGCGCACGTGACAACCTGCTGTCGATGACGTGAAGCAGGTAAGTACTATCGTGATGGAAAGAAACGCGAACAGCAGAAAGCATGGCTTTAAGCCCAGTCGAACTCCGACATGCCTTGGCTGTCGCTATAGGCGAATCTGTGCTTTCAGCCGGCGTCACTGTATAGCGCTAGAATCTTGCTCTGGCTGGCACTATCGCACCGCGCGTGTGTGTTCCATGTGTCAGGCATGACTGGCAGAATGCGGTGCGATAGCGAAAGCCAGAGCAAGATTCTAGCGCTATACAGTGACGCCGGCTGAAAGCACAGATTCGCCCAGCGACAGCCAAGGCATGCTGGAGATCGACTGGGCCTAAAGCCATACTTTCTGCTGTTCGCGTTTCTATCAACCGTGAAGGCAGGTGCAGTCAGTGGCGTGACACATAGCCACACACAGATGGAACAACAGAAAATGCCGACCCACTTAAGTCCTCTGTCGGGACAGCCGCTTTTGCCGCAACTTCTATTAACTTTTGCTTACATCAAGTTGCCTTCATTTACCTTGGTTGTCAGCCTGTGCCAACGCATGCTAACAACGGTATGAGTGTTGCTCCTGACGTTGTCAGGTTCCGCCATGACAGTATATGAACCGCCGTCAAATTCCGCCATTAATTTTCAACCAATCAGAGAGGACGTGACATCACTCTGAGCCAATCAAAGCGGGCAAGACAGCGATATCAGCAAGATGGCGGAAATTGACAATGTGCAGAATGAGATGCTACGGCTCTTATGGGAATAAATGGGGTAGCTAACAGCGATGATACTACACAAGCAAATGCGGTACGGTTTCGGACAAACTCGCGCAGTCTCTTTCATTTGGCCCCTCCCATATTTGCACTATACATGTAAAACGTGAAATAGAACGTTAATTTTACGGATATGTTTCGGTGTCGCAATAATGGTCTATAGCCTTGTCCTTTTGTATATTTACCTAAACAAACAGTGCTGCGGTAGACTCGTACGCATGAAAACGATTGGGTTAGTGAATTTAGGCGTTTAATGACCTTCTTAATTCACGTCACGAGATACAAGAGTAAGAAAACATTCGTTGAACAGCCCAAGGAGGCGGCGCCGCCCACGTGTCTGATGTAAAATAATCTATCGACGTTGCACACCGTTTCTCTGGAAAGCGACCTTCCACGAAGCTCAGCCGAGAGATTGCCACGCTTGTGCACGTGACAACCAGTTGTCACAGGACGGGAAACGGGCACGCACGTAGTCAATGGTGTGACACGAGACCACTCACAAACGGTACGGAAAAAGGAAAATGCTGACTCACTCCTGCCCCCTGTCGGCATGGCCACTTGTACTGCAGACCCCCTTATCAGCGTCTCGCTGACCAGCTGTCTCGAACCCAATCGCCAGCGACGCCTACATAAGCGCTTTTCTCAAGCGGCCGTGTACTACAAGAAAGCTGTCACGGCTTGTCGCGACGCATTCCTGCAGGGATCGCAGTTCGGATCGGAGGCTGCACCGCTTTAAGCGAGAAAACTCGCGTTTATGTTTATTTAGACCGGCGTGGATTGAAGACCGTAATAAGGCCCATGATGCGTGACATTATTATCAACCCGCTGACTTTGTTCGCCCTCTTGGAAGCGGTAGCGGCCAGGCCTTCACTCGTCCAGTACGGTAAGTGTCGTTACTTTGATATCAACCTGACTACGCCCACTGCAGGGTAAAGGCCTCTACAATGTTTCGCCAATTAACCCGGTCCTGTTCTTGCTGCGGTCGTGCTATCACCGCAGTCTTCTTAATATCATCTGCCCATCCAAATTTCTGGGTTTCCATACTGGGCTGCATTTTGACCGATTTCGGATGCCGCAAGCACACAGACGCTTGTGAATTTCTTTAACTATACGTATGTATGCACCTTCCAGTAGTGCTCAAAATTCATCCAGACCACCCTGCCAAGATTTCAGTTAATGTATTTTAAATGCAAACTTAATTTCCGTTTATTTTTTTCTCATGGGCATGCTGCAACTCTGGCAAGCGGCAGATCTTCGCTGTTTTATATTGGCCAAGAAGGACAGGTTTTAATCTGAGATATCCGCCACAGTGGTCTAGTGGTTATGATGCTCGACTGCTGACCCGAAGGTCGCGGGAACGAATCCCGGTCGCATTTTCGATGGTGGCGAAGGTGCTTGAGGCCCGTTTACTTAAATTTAGTTGCACGTTACAGAGCCCCAGGTGGGCCAACTTTCCGGAGCCCTTCACTCCTATGCCCCTCCTAATCGTATCGTGGTTTTGTGACGTTAAACCCCAACAATTATTAATCTTTTGAGATGCTTACTGCTGCTCGATTCATTGGTAGAACTGCCTACTTTCTTCCGTCTATAGGCGGGCCCTCAGTTTAATTCGTACTTAGATTGTTGCAATGTAGTTACACATTAGCCTGATTGCGCCCACTGCAGGGCAAAGGCCTCTCCCGTGTTCCGCCAATCAACCCGGTCCTGTGCTTTCTGCTGCCACGTTATACCTACAAACTTCTCAATCTCATCTGCCCACCTAACTTTGTGCCTCACCTTCGCGTGCCTGCCTTCACTTGGAATCGTCTGTTACTCTTAATGACCAGTGGTTATCTTTCCTTAGCGCTACAAAGTTGTTGGTGATACTCCACTGTTTTATTGAAATCGCACATTTTCCGAGACAACTGCAACTTCTTAAGCGTTGGGCACCGCCAAAAAGCAACTCCCGGGGACGATATCAGAAGTTTTTTTATCATTGTACGACTGTGCACATATCTTTCATAAACTTTTTATCTTGCTGCGCAGGCGCCCCTAAACCGTCCAGATTCGACGAGTTCGTGACGGATCCTCCTCACATACTCGGACGGGCCGGGTTGCACGAGCAAACGCTCAGCGGCAGCGAAGACGACCTCGACATGGCCTTGAACGAAGCTCCGGCCGAACTGGCACCTGCTCATGGACTCCGGTATCACGACGTCGTTTACGACGCATCGTCGGAAACGCTCAACCACTACGACGGCAGCGACAGTGAGGTCGGCACCTACTATCCCTCCGCTTACCGGGCAGACGGACACGAAACCTCAGGTTCTACATGGAGTTCGCTGTCCACTGGAGCTTCCAGTGTTCCTTCCGAAGTGGTCAAGCGGTCCTTGGAACCCTCAGGTCGCCACCGCCTAGTCACTGAGGCTCCAAGAAAAGCCCCGTTCTCGGTGGGGTACACGCGGGAGCAAGATGATTGGCTGCTCCTGTCTACGTCACAACACGACCCTCACTGGGATGACGTCTCCACCGCATATCGCGTGCCGCCGTTCACAACGGCGGCTTTGCGCCGATAGGCGTAACATGTAGGCGTGATATATGCCTCTTATATGAATTGTGATATTTATTTTTTTAAAATGCTCGGCACCTTATTTTATGTAACCGCGTTTGTCTTCTGTGCCCATAAAATGGTTCGCTCTGTACCCCGGCTTCGTGTTCTTTCATTGTTCTCACGGCATAGTCATTGTCGGAAGTCGGTGACTGCTCCGATATTAGTACTAAAGAACAGCCGCTTGTGTTGCCACTGACACCACCTCCTCTTTTCACTTCATTTCCTCAGTTCTTTGAAGGGTAGCGAACCTGCCACGTCTGATAGACTTCCTTTTCTACCAACACATAAGGGGCCCTGCGAGTTTCTTTTCTTTATTTTGGGGTTGTCGATGCAAGCAATGCTGAAAAGTTATTCTGGGTTTGCGTTGTCATCATAGCTTGCATCGCGCGCCAAGCCGAGCGCATCCCCACGTTTTCTTTCTTTTTTTTTTCTCTGCGGCGCTACGCCGACAGCGCTTCTGACGGCCGAAATAGTTGTTGCAGCCGCGGCGATAAGCAAGGAGAGAATATGCAGGCCAGGCGTGTCATTGGGAGCCGCGCATGCTCAGATGTGGCCCATGTCAAACCACGTGTCATCTATACCTAGGTGTTGCCCGTGCAGTCCCTAGCGCGACGTTTGTTCGTTCTAGACAAGCGTGTTCGCCTCCGTGCTGTGCTCGGCAAAGTTTATGTTCTTTACCGACGAGTGTTCTCGCAATGTCCCGGAGATGGTCCGACTTAACCGTGAAATGTGTTCCGTGTCGTGTGCCACCTCAGAGAGGAACAAGAGGGCTAAATTCTTCAGCGTCCCCTTGAACGACAGGCAAGCGCTCTCTCTATATCCTCTTTCTTTGTGAAGGTAGAAATTCTGACAAATGCGTGGGACCTGTTAGGACAGCATCTAATCGCTATACCATCGAATCAAACATTCGATATTCAACGATAATGAAGCATTTCGCCGCGCACGATACCGAAAGCAACGCGCGGCACTGGCACAAACAGTACAATTTCAGCGCTTTCCAGCGCGCGCCGGCATCACAGCGGCGAATCCAACGCCCACACCACTGCGACCCCAGCTCTTTCCCAGTGTGCTAACCGAAGTGCCAGTAAATCCGAGCGTGCACCAGTGTTCCCAGTGAGATCCAGTGCTACAAAATTGTACTTATATCGCGCTGGAGGTATTGGAACGGCGCTAGTTTCTGCAATAGAGTAAGCAGCCGCTATGAAGCAAGTAGGGGCTAAACTTTTTGTAAGCGAAAATGGAGATCTGTGCGTCAGTTTTGCTTATAGAAAGCTTTCTTTATAAAGAGAAATATCTGTTCACGTAGCTCTTGAAAGAGCGTTACCCAGCTAGAAGAGCGCTTTATTCATCTAGATCAGTGGTGTAGCCAGGGGGGGTGGGGGTGGAGGGGTGGGGGGGGGGGCACGCCGTGCCCCCCGCCCCCAATTTTTTTTTTCCTGCCGTGGTATACAGAGCACAAAATGACACTCGACCACACTAACCCGTTCCCGGACCCCACGCCGGATCAAGGGCATGCCCCTCCCAAGAAAAAAAAAATTCTGCCTACGCCACTGATCTAGATTATTTAAAAAACGGGCTCGAAACCGCAAAATTGCTTAATATTTCTTGAGATTTGAAAATTACACGGACAGCTCAATCATTCGATAAAGACTGAATGATGACAACGCATTTTTTTAGTGTACTTGAAGCCTTGGCTGCCGCATCGTATTTTGATTTGTGTAGCTTCTGTTTCTCGTTTTTTTTTCTCTTATTTTGTTAGGCATTTTTTTATTTTTCTTTTTTTGTATGTTCACATCTCATATTTTTGCCTTTCAGTAAGTCAGAAATAATTGGATATTGTACCGTGTTACCGAAAGCGGTTTTAAGAGGGCTAAGAGAACAGCAAAAGTTAACAAAACTTCGTTAATTAAGCACGAAATTGTGTAAATTATTCCGTATCTAGGGGACGCCGATCTGGAGGATCGAATGACTACAGTAGCTTCCCGTTCGTTTACATAGGTCTAACTAAAAATGAGAAGACTAGAAAAAACAAGAATATCCCGTACATTTACACATCCGCATCCTTCCTCAATTATAAGTTATTTATTTATAGTTTCTTGCGAATCTTGTTGGATCACAGGAAATAATTACGTTTACGGAACAATACAATAGCCAATTAATTACAATCAAGGTATTCTCTCCATACTACCGAAATATCTCGCAGTGGGAGCTTCTTCGCGGCTTTTTTAGTTTCACGAACGAGGAATTATTTTCTGTGAGCTTTCTCTTCTTGGGCGTAGACAGCAGCACCATACCGTACGGGTAGCACTGCTGATAATGTGGTTTCTTTGTTAAAAAGGATCGCGACGATCTGTGAGCTGAGGTTTATGCGGCTCGTGTTTTGTCCAGTGTATGTGCATCGTTATCAGTGACGTCACGACTTCATACTGCGCATGCGTACTGAGCGCACACACACAAAAAAAAGAAAGGTGTGACAGCGTTTCGCCACAT
The DNA here is from genome assembly GCF_013339695.2 of Rhipicephalus sanguineus. Classification (NCBI taxonomy): domain Eukaryota; kingdom Metazoa; phylum Arthropoda; class Arachnida; order Ixodida; family Ixodidae; genus Rhipicephalus; species Rhipicephalus sanguineus. Next base: position 21,539,557 of record NC_051185.1, read on the forward strand.
TTTCTTTAGTGAGGGCACGAACTTATGCTGTTAGACGTGAAGAACACACCGGCGTTGCATCAATAGACTCTTTGTGGAATGCTCTTGATGGAGAAACTTATTCGTCTGCATGTATAGTTGAACCGTGCGATACAGGACATTTCTTGATAGGTAATCTTTGTTAGAATTGGTACTGTTTCACGTTAATCGTGCTGGATCGCAAAATAAGGTGATAGCACTGACAACAGCTGTTTGAACAACAACAACACTGTTTTAAATCTAGTCATGCTTTCGCAAACGCCTTTCACTATATGTACATGCATATCCCCCGCTGTGTGCGAGTCTTTTGAAAAGCTTTATTAAATGCGAGCTCAACCCATATACATGTACTTCTTGCTGTATGCGATGCATAATCCTGTACACATCTCTAGCCCTACCAGGCGTGGCTTCGCTACCTACAACGCCACGTGCCTCCACGCGATACACGTCCCGTGACTGTGCTCGTGTCGCGTGACTGTCTCGCATGTTACGGTGATCTCAAGTTCCACTGCAGCGCAGAAACCCGCATGACAGACGTGTGAATGATGAACCGTCGTCTTACAATGTAACGTTTGTGGGAGGCTAGCTGGTGATGCATAGATCATAGGTATACAATCCCAAACCAAGAAGACGGACGACCTGTAGTACTGTTCTGTGTCTTCTTGGTTGAAGAGTCTGGTGCTGGTTCTGTTGGTACAAAGCTTGGAAAATCGACGAATCCAGCCTTGAAGGAATAGTGCGCAAGAGGAGAAAATTTGTTGAAAACACACGCTGTGACTAGCAACAGTTTGACGAAACAACAGCTGCTCGAAAGAAAAACCAAGACGCACGGGCGACGTACATGATACAGTAGAGATGAGAGCGCTGTTAATATGCTGAGAGCCACGAAATGTGAGAGGGAAATCATGGAAGCGTATCAAATGCAAAAAAATATGGACATGATCGGTGTGCAAGTGTGTACCTTCTTTATCGTTATCACGAAAAGAGGTGACCTTTTTAGAAAAGTGTAATTAGAAGGTATCATGAGCTGCCTTTTTATCTGCACAGTTTTTAAAGCGCGTGGGCGTTTTGGTTGTGGTTTGTTTCATGCACAGCGCCCTCATCACCACTGTACAGCATCTCAATTTCACTTTCGAGTAGCCGTCGTTTCAATGAACCCTTGCTAGTCCCAGCGTGTGTGCTCTTCAAATTTTCTCCTTTTGCGTACTATTCCACCAAGGCTGGATTCGTCGATTTTGCAAGTCAAATTGGTTTCTTGTTACGTTTGTGCTAGTTACTCTGATAATTCGTTAAGAAATTACTCTAGGGGGTTGCGAATAGTGAAATTTCTTCTCGAATCGATATCGAATCGAATAGTGCCGAATAGTGGACAAAAATATCGAATATCGAATACCAAATATTTTATTGAAAATTGAAAGAAAGAACAACGGTAATGCTGTGCTTCATCGTTAGGAGTGCTCCGGGCCCGAAAATCTTCGGGCGTCCATTGACAGCAGCGTTTTAGCTGCGCGCCGGAACGATGGGAGTTTCTGAACGATTGATTGTTGTTGTGCGGCAGCGACGCAGCGTGCACAAATTTTCGCATGTGAAACCATTCACCGAAGGTTTCACGGGTCAAAGTCGGGACGTTTTACGGTGTTTGCGGCATACGCGACCGAAGTACGCAATAGGTCCATGCTTTCGTTTCGGAAGCGAAGTTGCGACGCGCTTGACCGTTTTCTCATGTGTGTTTTTCAGGAGATGGCTCGCCAGGTTCTTAAGCTGGGGCGAAGTTCCGCAACCTTAGTTCCAGAGGCGACCGCTACTGGCGCAGCTCGCGCGAAAGAGAAGTCTTCTTCCTCTTGTTTTTCGAGCGCCTTGATGTTGATAACAACGCAGGCAAAACCACATATAGCATAGTCAACTGTAGCATGCGGCGCTCGCTCCACTCCGGCGCGTGCTCTAGTTTGATAGGAGACCGCTAGAGGGCCATAACTGCGCGCTTCCTCTCTCTTTCGACAGTCGTCAGTCAGTGCGTTTCGATACTGATAACATGAACGGAGAAGACAAGGCGGCGTAGTGGAGGGCTAGCAAGGCAGCAGCAGCGCGGGCTCGCCGCCAAGACCCTGCGGTGAAAGCTCGCGAGGCCGCAGAGAGACGTCAGCGTCGTGCAGACCACGAGATACAAGCCCGCGAAGCCGAAGCAACGCGGAAGCGGCGGCAAGAGAACCTCGAAGAGGTACGGACGCGGGATGCAGTGGCCAAGCGCCGAAAGCGGTCGCTACATGAAGTTGGTGACGCCGACGCGCGCTTCAAGCGCGATTTCCTCGACCACACGTTCGGCCAAAGCTGCAAGGTCTGCGACCGCTTGTGGTTCGACAACAGCCTGACCACAGTCGCTATTATAACAACGTGTCACGTCTTTATACGACAGTAGAGGAAGTAGAGGAATTGTTCACGGAGCATTCACGGTTTGCCCGACTATCTCCGAGTCAGCTCCTCAATCATCATTCACTTCGTGGATATGGCGTGATTTTTTTACGTGCTGAAATGACATGATCTTGTTTAAAATAAACATGCGCTCGCCTTTGAGCTAGGATATCAGTCAAAGTTTTAACGAAAGGCCGACTGTAACTACGTTAGTGTCACTTTTAGCCAACTTACCCTAACCAAGTTGCACCATTGACCCTTGTCGGGTTTAATTATTTGAAACTTCGAATACTAGCTATTCGCAAATCGAATCGAATTATTCGATTAGGTATTATTCGATTCGAATTCCAAACTCGAATATTCGCACACCCCTAAAAATCCCTACATGATTATTAGGCACGCCGTAGTGGAAGACTCCAGAATTTTCGACCACCTGAGGTTTTTCAACGTGCACTCATGTCGTACTGTATATGGTCCTCTAGCCTTTCATCGCGATCGAAATGCAACGACGGCGATCGAACCCGCATATTTCCGGTCAGCAGCCCAGCGGCCTAGCCACAACCCGTCATTTTTTACCGTGAAACTACTTCGGCGAATGCCTTACGCATAAAACTAATAATTACTCTCACGGGGGGGGGGGGGGGCATTGAAACATCAACTTTCTTCACTGGCTTCATAGCTATTTTCATGAAGGAAAAATGCGGGCGCTGAAATTGTTGTTATGCTCCAAATTAATATTTGATAAAGGCTTCGAACAGCGTAAGCATTCACCTAACACGCCTCGTTACCGTTCGTAGTGGCCGTGGTATTGGCAGAATGTGGGGAAACATTTTCCTCCAGAAACCAAGAGTGCTTGCTGGTGTTCCGTAACTAGGCGAATTCGCACTTTCGGCGTCTCACTTGGCTCCATCAGCACTGAGCTCTCGCTAGACACTTTGGCACTTTCCTATGCACTGTAGCTTTTGCTCCACCGCAACATTTACACGTAACCGGCACACTTATCGTTATCCGATAGAAGAATACATGTGGTACCACAGAACGCTCAAGAACTATTCAGAGGAGGGAAACTGTATACATTTGACAGTGCAAAGAGAGTAAGAGTAGCGGTTGCGTCGAGAACTAATGTATCCGACCGACCGATGTACCGGATAAAAGTACGATTGTGTAGGTGCGTCTGACAGTTTTAGTTGGGCGTCGGCAGCAACTCTGCAAACGGAGGCCATTAGCCATTTCCGATAGAAGCTTGCGACCGTGGTTCTAATGCGGACGTCTAACTAACACTGCTAGATAGAAAGCTTTAGTGCCGAGGAACACAAGCCGCTTGCGTACGCAGGCTCTTGCGTTCCTTTGCACCCACAGCCACACCTAAAAAGAATACGGAGGAAACGTAAGGCCTTGTCTACGCAAGCCGCTGGGGCCCCTGCACTGAAATTCAATACCGAGTTTTCGAATATGGTACGCAATGTCTTGCGTTAGTGTTTGTCGCCACTGCGCATGCGTCGTACGCAATCCTATTGCGGACTGCCGTTAAGTGACGGAAATAGCAGGCGTACGCAGCGAACGTTATCTTTGCGTCCCCTGTTCTAAACCGGCCTAATGTGACCGTTAACTTGCCGTCGGGTGCGGGTCATTGGTCGCTGATTGTGGCCGTTTATTTGCTGGTCTTTCAGAGCCATATTGTTGCGTACGGCAGTGTGACATGAGTAGAAATGTTTGTATTATGTCGAAAGGTGACCGTGAGGCTTCAACCGGCAAAAAAAAAAAAAAACCTATGAAAGTTGGCTTACATTGTTCATTGGCAATCGTGAACGTAGCAGCGCGCACGCAGAGAAGCGACGCAGTCAATAACAGTTGAACCTACAAGAAACGCAAATTGAGATTTCGTTTAATAATAGTACGAGACAAAATTGAGAAAATATATTTTGTCGTGTTCGTTCCGCACGCTGCCTAATGTACGCAGAAGGAAGCGTCTGAAAACCATATGTATGCTGGATAATTATCGTGCTGTATGGTACAGTGCTACTCGTTGCCCCTTCCACTCTACATGTCTGCGTGCGGTGATTTCAGCTTTAATAAATACAGGGTGTGCGAATAGTGAAATTTCATCTCGAATCGAATTCGAATCGAATAGTGCCTAAGAGTGGCCAAAAATGTCGAATATCGAATCGAATATTGAATACAAAGGATAATATTGAAAATTGAAAGAAAGAAGAAAGGCAGTGCTGTGCTTCATCGTCATGAGTGCTCCGGGCCCAAAAATCTTCGGCCGCCCGTTCACAGCAGCGTTAAAACGCTGCTGTGAATGGGCGGCCGAAGATTTTCCGTTCCGGCGCGCAGTTAAAACTGCGTGCCGGAACGATGAGAGTTTCTGAACGAGTGGTCCGGTGCGGCAGTGGCAACTGCACAGCGTGAACAAATTTTCACTTGTCAAGCCAATCACTGAGGGTTTCCCGGGCCAAATTCGGGACGTTTTACGGCGCTTGCGGCACACGCGACCGAACTACGCAAGAAGTCCGTGCCTTCGTTTCGGAAGTGAAGTTGTGAAGGGCTTGATAGTTCTCTCGTATGTTCTTTTTGCTTACAGAAAGGGCATCATCTTCTATAAAATGGCATCATCTTCTAGCAATGACCCGCACCCGATGGCAAGTTAACGGTCACACTAGGCAGGTTTAGAATAGGGTACGCAAAGATAACGTTCGCTGCGTACGCCTGCTATTTCCGTCACTTAACGGCTGTCCGCAAGAGGATTGCGTACGACGCATGCGCAGTGGCGACAAACACTAACGCAAGACATTGTGTACCAAATTCGAAAACTCGATATTGAATTTTAGTGCCGGGGCCCCAGTGGCTTGCGTAAACAAGGCCTTGCGTTCCTGCGTATTCTTTTTAGGTGTGGCTGTGGGTGCAAAAGAACGCAAGAGCCTGCGTACGCAAGTGGCTTGTGTTCCTCGGCTCTAAAACTTTTTATCAGACAGTGTTAGTTAGGCGTCCGCAGTAGATCCACGGACGCAAGCTACTATCGGAAATGGATAATGGCCTCCGTTCGCAAAGTTGCAGCCGACGCCCAATTAAAACTGTCAGACGCACCTACACAATGGTACTTTTATCAGGTACATCGGTCGGTCGGATACATTAGTTCTCGACGCAACCGCTACTCTTACTCTCTTTGCACTGTCAAATGTACAGTTTCCCTCCTCTGAATAGTCCTTGAGCGTTCTGTGGTACCACATGTATTCTTCTATCGGATAACGATAAGCGTGCCGGTTACGTGTAAATGTTGCGATGGAGCAAAGCTGCAGTGAATAGGAAAGTGTGAAGTTACAACATACGCCGCAGAGTTCTAGTGCTGATGGAGCCAAGTGAGACGTCGAAAGTGCGAATTCGCCTAGTTACGGAACACCAGCAAGCACTCTGGTTTCAGGAGGAAAATGTTTTCCCACATTCTGCCAATACCACAGCCACTACGAACGGTAGCGAGGCATGTTAAGTGAATGCTTACGCTGTTCGAAGCCTTTATCAAATATTAATTTGGAGAGTAACAACAATTTCACCTCCCGCATTTTTCCTCAATGAAAACAGCTACGAAGCCAGTGAAGAAAGTTAAGATAAGTAGGGGTGTGCGAATAGTGAAATTTAATATAGAATCGAATTCGAATCGAATAGTGCCGAATAGTGGCGAACGTACCGCTAGTTTCGGCAAGACAAAGAAAAAATCAGGGACGCTACGGCGTGCTGACAGCTTCATTATGCACTTGTTCGGGGAGTGGTTTTTGTATGAAGCAACTGTTCTGCAAGGAAGTTTTGTTTCAGCTTTTATGGGCGCGCAGGCATGTTGATAGAAGGGCCGCCATTCCAGTCAGCAGCGCCACTCCTAACCTCCTAACAGAGGGGTGTACGGTAGCTAGTCTTTATTTTCCCCTATGGTCGCGTAACATGGCTCATCTGACAACGGTATTGTTGTGCTTCATCGCCATGGGTGCTCGGAGCCCAAAAATCTTCGGGCGCCCGTTCATAGCAGCGTTTTAACTGCACGCCGGAATGATGGGAGTTTCTGAACTAGTGGTGCGACAGTGGTGACTGCACAGCGTGAAGAAATTTTTACATGCAAAGCCAATCACCGAGGGTTTCGCAGGCCAAAGTCAGGTCGTTTTACGGTGCTTGCGGCATATGCGACCGAACCACGCAAGAAGTCCGTGCCTTCGTTTCGGGAGCGAAGTTATGAAGGCCTGGACAGTTTTCTGATGTGTTTTTCTACGTGCGGAAGTGACATTAACTCCTTTAAAATCAACACGCGCTCGTTTTTGAACCAGGCTGTCAGTGAAACTTTAGCGAACGGCGACGTTAGCGTTAGTTTTAGCCACCCTACCCTAACCAAGTTGCACCATTGGCCTTTGTCGCGTTTTAGATATTCGTCCTATCAAATTATTCGAAACTTCGAATACTAGCTAATCGAAATTCGAATCGAATTATTCGATTAGGTATTATTCGATTTGAATTCGAAACTCGAATATTCGCACACCCCTAGAAATTAGCTAACACCGCTGTCACATGAATGTCAACACGGCTTTTGCCACGTATAGCTGAGCGTAAAAACAGCCTCGGTAACCTGGGCTGGTGCGACCAAGATCAGCTTTACCGTAGGCTGGGGATATTACCTACCAAACGCGACAGGACGCCGGAAGTGGGAGGTAGGCAACGAAAAAAAAGAGAAAAACTCGGACCTGCCGGAAATTTTCCTCCAAGTAAATCGCCTCCGGGTGCGTTGCCGAGTCTGTTCTTTTCTCTCTTTCTCTTCTTGCGTGCTTAGGATCCGCTTGAGCCTTCCTTTCTTGTCCCTCAACCTGCCTCGCCTCCGTTCTCCGCTCTTGAGAACTGTGCGCAGTCTCATTTCCGGTAACCTTAGATTAGGTACGCGTGGACGGAGAGGCGTATAAAGAACAAGGACAAGAACGAGGCGAAGAATGAGAAAGAAACAGATAGACATGGGAATGAAGAGAGTAAAGAAAAAAAATGTTTATGCAAAAAGAGCCTGGCGAGTGAAAATGGCGATTTCCACACAATCCATGATTAGAAGAAGACGAACACCGGGCACGTCTAGACGCCAGTCTAGTTCCCCGAGCAGCATGGGTAATTCACCACGCTCTGTCGAACGTTTTGAAGGCGATAGAGATATATTGCAATAGTATGGAAAGGTGAGCTAGTTGGTGCGGTAGCATGTTTGGGTACAGCATGTTTGGGTCCGTGCCCCTTCTATTCTATTCCGTCTTCGTTTTTCCTCGCGCTGTACCCAAACATGATAGAGATACACATTGATATGTGTTTGCGTTAGTGAAAATGAGTTTTAGAATAACAGAGAGCTGAGCTAGTTGGTAAGTATTCATTCTAAAAAGACAGGGCGTGCAAACACGGACACAAGAAAGAAGTCAGGACACCACAAACGCCGACGTTTATGGTGACACCACAAACGCCGGCGTTTGTGGTGTCCTGACTTCTTTCTTGTGTCCGTGTTTGCACGCCCTGTTTTTTATAATGAAAATGAGTGTAAGCCTGAATCGTAGGCCGGATTCAAACAGCACAATGTTCGGAAATGGTCACATTTCTCCTAAGCACGCCTGCTAATGACACAGGCCAGTGAATGTTCGTGGTATACAAGGTGCTTAAGTAAATTTTTCTAAACACACAAGTTTTGTCCCGGAAGTGGAATTTAAGGGCTCGTTTTTCTTTGTTCGACACATCTTGAATGAAAACCAACATACAACGAAGCAAAGGAAGGTATATGGAACGGTATTTGCAATCTTCTAATTGTGTGGTAGTAATTATGATATAAATGTGGAGAAGCTAAAGTGGATGAAAGGACAACTTGTCGCCGTCTGGAACCGAACCCGCTACCTTCGAATAACGCGTCCGACGCTCTACCAATCGAACTTATGGCAGCGGTCATCATCCCGTCCACTTTATCGCGTATTGCTGTGCATGTAAACATAGGAGTGTTAGTCAACGCCATCAGCGCCGTCTTGGTTAGAATTTCAATGATTTTAGCCGACGCGTAGGGAAAGAGATGTTAAATTTATTAGTCGATGAGAGAAAATAGAAAGTGAGTTCATACTAGCATGAGTTTGTAGAAATATATACAAATAATTTTTGTAATGAAGGTAGGGATAAATATATAAGATTCTGAGTGTATTCTAGTGAGGCTTTACCGAATATAGTTACCATTTTCCACCTGTACCGTGTTTTCATCGTCAGAGATACTTGTAATGCAGCGAATACTGCCATGGTGCACATCCATTCAAAAGTTAGTGGTTTCAAAAACGCAGACGGAGTAATTAAATAATTCGCGTGTACAAAATTTTGCAGTTTCAGTACCATATATCGAGACAGCGTTGTATGTAAGACGCCAAAGGCACAAATATGCAGAGAGCATTGCATGACTCCATGTTGTGTGTGTGTGTGTGTGAGAGAGAGGACTGACTGAATGAATTAATCAATGAATGAGGCCGTAAAATTCAAACAAGAGCTTTTTCTTTTTTTTGCTGATTGATCCATGAAACGCAGCACACCATCCGTCCTCTGTACATCGTGAAGCGTCTGACTTTCATTTTTAACGTAGGAACTTCGAGAGCGCACGTGCATGTTACGGTCATGAAAGCTCCCTGATTCAACTATCAACAGGCGAAGCACGCTTTACAGGACGGTGCGATTCTCGTGTTTGAGGCCGCAGTCTCTCAAACACGCCGTCCACGGTGAAGCTTTCTGCGTGGCTTTACTCACTACCCTTATTTTTAAATTGTACTAACGTGTGTTTCTGAATAAGATCTTGGTTCGAACAAACGAGTATATATATATATATATATATATATATATATATATATATATATATATATATATATATATATATATATATATATATATATATATATATATATATATATATATATATATATATATATAAAACGCCAGGCCTGCGCTGAAACCGCAGCACAGTCACAGCGAAAGCTGGAAGAGCGGCGTTTCTAGAGCCCGTTAAGCTCTTTTGGGGCTACAATACAAGTACACTAGAAAGGTACCCACTACGCCATAAATCACAATTTTTGTGAAGTTGGGAAGCACCTACTAAGCTATTATTCGTCATTCTGCGGAGAAGCGAGACAGCAGCTACACGTCTGTAAGGCATTATGTGCACTTTGTTGACGCGACGACTGATGACGATGAAGAATTATGGCTCAGCCTTTTGTAATGGGTTGGAATCTTTAAACGGCCCACCACTTATGTAATTTGCATTGGGTGACGCCCGGTCGCTATTTCCCTCTCCCGTCATGCTGTATAACATACGTTGACGTGGGAGAGAGACGTGGGGGGGGGGGGGGCGAAGAACTTTACTGAGACCCCGAAGAAATGGATCATGCGCTTATGGGCTTCCTTGGCAACCAATACAAGTGCACTTGCGAGGAACCCACTGCGCTATAAATCATTGTAATTTTACTGAGACCCCGAGGAAGTGGATCATGCGCTTATGGGCTTCAATGGCAACCAATACAAGTGCACTTGCGAGGAACCCACTACGCTAGAAATCATTGTAATTTTTGAGAAGTAGGGCAGCAGGCACTGTGCCATTTTTCGTCATTCTACGGAAAGCGTTGGTACCTGCTAAACGCATGTAAGGCATTATGCGCACTTTGTTGATGCTGTGCCTGATGACGATGAAGAATTATGGCAGAGCCCTTTGTAATGGGTTGGAAGCATTCAACAACCTACTCGTTGCGCAATTCGCATTGTGTGACGCCTGGTTATAGAATTCGCGTTGTGCGACGCTTGGTGCTTATTTTACTCTTCTACCACGCTATATTGCATGTGCTAATGTGGTTCCTTCCCGACATGAAGCCTGTATAGGACCTTTTTGCAAAACAGTTCCAAGCACCGGCATGGCTCAGAGGTTGAATACTGGGCTCCCACGCAGAGGGCCCAGGTTCGAACCTCGTTCCATCCTGGAATTTTTTTCTTATTTCAGTTTTTTTTTCTTATTTCGAGCGATACTGGTTACGGACACCGGCGGCGACGGCGGCGGACAACTACGGCGCCAAAAACGGCCGGTGAAATGATCTCATAACAGCTTGCGCTGTAATATATATATATATATATATATATATATATATATATATATATATATATATATATATATATATATATATATATATATATTGCTAAGAGGTTTATTGGCAAAGAATATGGCAAGAACAAGCAGCGGTCAGCAGCGTTCGGCCAAGTGCAGCAACCACGAGCTCATGCCGATGGTGATGCCGCTCAAGCGCAGAGCAATGCCGCTGAGGCCACTCTTCTTCTTTACAATTGCCCTCCGCAGAAAAAGGCGCCATCCTGGCGGCTTAGGGTGAGGACACAACGATTGGGTCGTAGTACGGCTTAATACGAGAGACGTGGACCAGTTCGCGGCCCCGATAGCGTAGATCTGTCGATGGTGTGATGGGCTCCACGAGGTAATTGACGGAGGACGTTTGCTCTACAACGCGGTATGGTCCGAGGTATTTGGCAACGAGTTTTGCGGAGCGGCCGGGTGCGGTAGCGGGTACCCGAAGCCATACCAAAGAGCCAGGGGGAAAAGTTGGTGCCGAACGGTCTCCAGGTTGACGGGATTGCTGCTGCCACTGGTCCTCGGTAGAAAAGGAGCGGGCAAGCTGGCGGCATTCTTCAGCATGTCGGGCAGCTTCGGACAGGGGGGTACTTTCGGACTCGTCAGGTTTATATGGAAGAATGGTGTCAATTGTATTGGACGGTTCTCGTCCGTATAGAAGAAAGTACGGAGAAAATCCAGTAGTAGCTTGTGCCGCAGTATTGTAAGCGTAGGTGACGAAAGGGAGAACTTGGTCCCAATTTGAATGATCAGAGGCGACGTACATTGATAGCATATCGCCAAGAGTACGGTTGAAGCGCTCTGTCATGCCGTTCGTTTGCGGATGATACGCTGTACTTGTGCGGTGCACGATTCGGCATTCGTCAAGTAGTGCCTTCAAAGCGTCGGCAAGGAAGGCACGCCCCTATCGCTTAGGAGCTCGCGAGGGGCGCCATGTCGCAGAACGAAATGTCGCAACAGAAACGTGGCAACGTCACGGGCTGTGGCAGTCGGCAGTGCGGCTGTTTCGGCATAGCGCGTCAGATGATCTACCGCAACGATAATCCAGCGGTTACCTGCTAGAGTTGATGGCAGAGGTCCGTATATGTCAATGCCAACACGGTCAAAGGGTCGACTAGGGCAGGGAAGAGGTTGTGCCGGATAGACTTGTCCGGCAGGTAACTTTCGTCGTTGGCACTGAGCACACGAGCGAATGAACTTCCGTACGTAGTTATACATGCCGCGCCAATAAAATCGGAGTCGAAGCCTAGCGTATGTCTTGAAGAGGCCTGCATGCGCGCACTGTGGGTCCGCGTGGAAAGCATCGCATATAACAGCACGGAGGTGGCGGGGTATCACAAGAAGCCACTTGCGACCGTCGGAAAGGTGGTTGCGTCGATAAAGAAGGTCATCCCGAATGCAAAAGTTGGTAGCCTGGCGACGGAGAGCACGAGATGGCGAAGAGGTGACGGGATCAGAAAGGATGCCAATGAGGGCACTGATCCAGGGATCCTTCCGTTGCTCCGCCGTCATGTTGCGTAGGGCGGGAAATACAAGTGCAGGCTCAAGGACAGATAGGCAAGCACCGTCATCCGATATCGGTGAGCGGGAAAGGGCGTCAGCGTCCGTGTGCTTGCGACCGGATCTGTAAATAACGCGGATGTCGTACTCCTGAAGTTTGAGGGCCCAGCGAGCAAGTCGTCCAGAGGGGTCCTTAAGAGTGGATAGCCAACAAAGGGCGTGGTGGTCAGTGACGACGTCAAATGCGTGACCATACAGGTAAGGGCGGAATTTTCCAAGGGCCCAAATAATGGCTAAACACTCTTTCTCGGTAACTGAGTAGTTAGCCTCGGCTTTCGTCAGAGTTCGGCTCGCGTAGGCGACGACATATTCATGAAACCCTGTTTTTCGTTGCGCGAGCACAGCGCCAAGTCCGACGCCGCTGGCATCAGTGTGGACCTCCGTCGGAGCGGTAGGATCGAAGTGGCGGAGGATGGGCGGCGAAGTTAGCAGACGGCGTAATTTGGTGAAGGCGTCGTCGCAGGCTGGTGACCAAGCGGAAAGGTCCTTGTCGCCGCTAAGTAGGTCTGTCAGGGGCGCACATATGGAGGCGAAATTTCGAATGAAGCGTCTGAAGTACGATGACAAGCCGACAAAGCTTCGGAGCTCCTTGAGGTTCTTCGGTTTAGGAAAATCGGCGACTGCGCGAAGCTTGGCTGGGTCTGGAAGGATGCCATCCCGCGATACGACGTGTCCAAGAATCGTGAGCTGTCGGGCGCCGAAACGACATTTTTTTAGGTTGAGCTGAAGTCCTGCGTCAGTGAGGCACGTGAGAACGCGCTCGAGACGACTTAAATGGGTGTTGAAATCGGCGGAAAAGACAACTATGTCGTCGAGGTAGCATAAACAGGTGTTCCACTTGAGGCCTCGTAAAATAGTGTCCATCATCCTCTCAAAAGTGGCTGGGGCATTGCATAGGCCAAAAGGCATGACAGTAAATTCGTATAATCCGTCAGGTGTGACAAATGCTGTTTTCGCGCGATCAGATGCTTCCATGGGAACTTGCCAGTACCCAGATCGCAAATCCAGCGAAGAAAAGTATTCCGCTCCCTGCAGACAGTCGAGGGCATCGTCGATTCGCGGTAAGGGATAAACGTCCTTCCGGGTTATCTTGTTTAAACGTTGGTAGTCGACACAGAAGCGAATGGAACCATCCTTCTTCTTAACAAGAACGACCGGTGACGCCCAAGGACTGTTGGAAGGTTGCACAATACCTCGCTGGAGCATGTCAGCAACCTGATCGTCAATAACACGGCGCTCCGACGCCGAGACTCGATAGGGACGTTGCCGTAGAGGCGCATGGCCTCCTGTGTCAATCGTGTGAGAAATGGTCGATGTGCGACCGAGACCGGAAGCATGGCTGTCAAAAGAAGCGCGAAACTTCTGCAGTAGGGTGATCAGCTGGCTTCGTTCTGAAGAAGACGTCGCGGCATCGATGGAGCGATGGAAAGCGTCAAGGAGTGGCTGATCAATAGCAGGGTCAGAAGTGAGTGCGCTGATGTCCGTAGAAACTGAAGTAGCCGGAGCGTGAAAAATATAAACGGTGCCGGTCGGCTGTACGCGACCAAGGCATTCACCATGGAACAAATGTAAGGGCCACGCCAGTGTGTTGTGAAAGAGCGTCTTCGTGACGCCACTGTGGAGAGTAAGGAGAGCGACGGGCAGTGGAGAACACTTGCGGTGAATGAAGAGGTCAGAGGGCGTAGAGAGAACATCGCCATCTGAAATAGCAGCGCACGACACAGGCACAAGCATGGAAGAACTCGGGGGAAGGGTGGTGTCGTCGGATACGCACAGTTTATAACACGGAAGGGGGGTTTCGACAGCATCAACGTCTGGAAGTGCAGAAAGCTCGAGTTCGGCGCGACAGCAGTCAATGACGGCGTTATTATTCGCAAGGAAGTCCCAGCCTAATATAACGTCATGGGGACACGAGTGCAGCACAACAAATTCCACGGTATACACAAGTCCTTGGATGACGACTCGTGAGGTGCAGGCCGCGAGAGGTGTTATGCTTTGCGCGTTCGCCGTTCGAAGCGACAGGTCGGATAATGGCGTCAGAACTTTTCGGAGTTCGCGGCACAGCTGGGCGGAAATTACGGATACAGCGGCGCCTGTGTCGACAAGTGCCATGACGACGGTACCATCGACAGACACTTCAATTACGTTGGCTGGAGAGGGGCGAGGACTTGTGCATGGCGACGGGGACGCAGTTCGTGCCTCGGGAACTGCGGCCATCAGTTTTCCTGCTCGGTGGGTCCGGTGCGTCGACGCATCGGAGAAAGCGAGCGACGACGTGGAGATGGTGAGCGGCGGGTTGGTGCGAAGGAGCGATCAGGGTCAGGGCCAAATGAAGAGGACGGATTGCTGGAAGGCGCAGAGGAAAACTGAGGAGCGAAAGACGGCATTCGTCGAATGTTTGGAGGAGAAGCTGTGCGACGACGGCAATAACGCGCCACGTGGCCAACACCACCACAAGCGAAACAGATGGGACGGTCATCGTAGGTCCGCCATGGGTTGGAGTAGGCTCCTAGCTGCGGCCGGGGGGTCGGAAAAGGCGGCCGGTGTGGCATCGGCATAGGGGGCGGTGAAAAGGTCGGTGGTGGATACATAGGTGGTGGCTGGAGTGTCTGGTGAAGAGGTCGGGCAACGGCTTCTGCATACGTGAGTGGTGCAGTGACTGGCGGCGGTTCATGGGCTGGCGGAATAGCTTGCGCGACCTGGTCTTGGATGAAGTCGCGGAGCGTAGGTGCCGAGCTGCGTGGTTGGTCTGGGACGCAAGACATCAAAGAGAGTTGACGAGCGACCTCGGCGCGTATGAACTCCTGAATCTTCGACAGCAGAGGAGCGTGGTCGTCTCCGATGCCAAGACTGGCGAGAGAGTCGTCAGGCACCGAAGGACGTCTGGTGTGAAGACGTTGCCGTCGTAACTCGTCGTAACTCTGGCATAATTCTGTCAGTTCGACGACAGAGCGGGGACTCTTCGACAGTAACATTTGAAAAGCGTCGTCCTCAATGCCCTTCATAATATGTTTGATTTTTTCCTCTTCGGACATCGACGCGTTCACCCGCTTGCAAAGGTCAAGGATGTCCTCGATGTAGCTGGTGAAGTTCTCACCAAGCTGTTGGGATCGAGTGCGCAAGCGTTGTTCTGCGCGGAGTTTTCGTACCTCGGGCCGACCGAAAACCTGGGTGAGGCTGGTCTTGAAAACCGACCACGTAGGAAGGTCAGCTTCGTGGTTTATGAACCACAGTTTGGCCACGTCCGACAGATAAAAAGAAACGTAGCTCAACTTGGAGTCATCGTCCCACTTGTTGTGAACACTCACGCGCTCGTATGTGGAGATCCAATCGTCCACGTCCTTGTCGTCAGTGCCCGAGAAGATGGGGGGATCTCGCAGACGCAAGGAACCGGCGCAAAGTAGAGTGGGCGGTGCCGTTGGAGGACTTGGATGAGTGGCACTTGCGTCGTTGGGCATGATGGGGGGTAGGGTGCGATTCCGAAGTTCCAGGGCGATCGAAACCGAGCAGCCTCCACCACTTGCTAAGAGGTTTATTGGCAAAGAATATGGCAAGAACAAGCAGCGGTCAGCAGCGTTCGGCCAAGTGCAGCAACCACGAGCTCATGCCGATGGTGATGCCGCTCAAGCGCAGAGCAATGGCGCTGAGGCCACTCTTCTTCTTTACAATATATATATATATATATATATATATATATATATATATATATATATATATATATATATATATATATATATATATATGTATATATGTGACGTATGAAGCCATGGTAGGAGAAGCCGAGGATGAAGAAGTGCGTGTGCAATGGAATAAAAGTATGTCGTATGAGCCACGGCACGTCTTCATTCATAGCGTCACACAAGTCGACAGGATGGAGACCTGGCAGCCGACTCATCAGCCGCACATCACCAGCAAAGCTATCAGCAATACACCTTGACCACTTGCAGACCACCGAAGCAGAGTCTGCTGCACACAGCGACCAGCACCATGACAGAACCATCAACTGACCTTGACATCCCCAAGTACACCGGATCAGCGGACGATGGACCCGTACAGGAGTGGTTCGACCTATTCGAGCTCCACGCTACCGCTGCATCATGGTCGGAACGGGAGATGGTCACCAACTTCAATGACTACGTCACCGGTGAGGCATTCCGATTTTACCTCACACACATATTTCAAAACAACGAGTCATGGAAAAAGATCAAAGAAGAGATGATTACCCGTTTTAACGACTACGACAAAGACTTGCTTATAAACAACCATGTGGAGACAATCGCACTCAGTCGTCGTAGTCAAAAGCAGTCTTCACGCATCCGAAAACCAAGCATGAATTCGCGATTCCCCACAGACAGATTAAAGCATCCGCTCACTGAAAGGCATGGAGACCTTCCACGGAGACTCAATCTTCCACCGGGCTTTGCTACTGCACGAAAATCAGCCTTTTCTACGTCGTCATTGAACCATAGGACTCATGCAACTGAACCACCTTATGCACTCTGCTCCCCGTATCGCACACTTCAACCACCACCTGGTTTTGCATCATGTGGATCTCCAGTTGCTCCCAACGTTCACCTCATACCTCACAAGCTCGCTACGGTCGGGTTAGAGCTGAGGAGCTGTGAAGATACTCGACCAAGCCACGTCCCTTCCGTACAGATTCATGCGTCAGAACAGCGTCGCTCAGTAGGTACGCATAGAGACAACCTCTCGCAATCGGAATCTGACCAAGCCACGCCTGTTACGGCATCACCGTCAAGTCCACACCCACCTGAGAGTCGAAACAACACAGAAAGCTCAGAGGCATCAAACCTCGAATGTTGCCGGCTGCTACAGGCGTCTGTAATTAACGGCGTTGCAGCAGCCTCTGAAGAGCTCGCACCAACTTCACTGCCCGAAAAGCATAGCACCAGCTACCTAGTGGACACTACATCAAGTTGCCACGAAAATCAGCGTCATGCTTCAAAAGGGCTGTCGCCTCAGCAATTTCTGCAGCATCATCAGCAAGGCCTACCCAAGCAAGTCGACCAAATTAAGGGACAGCAACAGGCACTCCGGCAAGGACAACTACAAATATCAGAAGCACAATTGGAAAGACGTTTCAAAGCGAGCCAAATGAAGCGAAGACAACTTCAAGATGCCTCGCTCAAGACAAAGAAACCATCAAATTCAAGACAACTTCACCGAAAGGAACGTCGTCAGAGACGCCTTCAATGTCAGGCATCAAGACTGTGCCTACGAACCAACCATCTGAGCCAACATCACAACAAACGACGAAACCGGCACAAAACCACCAAGTTTTCTTCTGAAAGAACACGGCCATCGCCCCATCACCCTCGTTCAACGGATAGAATAAGTAGAAGCACCGCATGTGTAACGGTCACGACAAACGGACGCCGACGACATCCGAGCTGCCGGCGTTACAAAGTGTTCCAATATGATTCACTTGTGACATGTCTAACAACTGTGTTGAGATCAGTGTCCATGTGCAAGGCATGCTTGTGTCCTCCAGAACGCAACAGCCAGCCTCGACCACCAGAGCTCCTCTCAACATCATCGGACTGCTGCACTCTGCCTTGAAGTTTTCTGCAAGTTTACGGAACTACATTGGGACACGGAACGATTTGTGCATTTTGAGATTTGTCACTTCTAAGCCTCTCCTTGTTTCCTTTTCGTTCTTTGTAACTCACGCCTGCTTTCGGGGGGAGGGGGAATCATGTGACGTATGAAGCCATGGTAGGAGAAGCCGAGGATGAAGAAGTGCGTGTGCAATGGAATAAAAGTATGTCGTATGAGCCACGGCACGTCTTCATTCATAGCGTCACACATATATATATATATATATATATATATATATATATATATATATATATATATATATATATATATATATATATATATATATATATATATACAGTAAACTCTCACTTGTGCGAACGTCGGTTTAACGAATATTTCAGAATAACGAACTTTTAGAAAATCCCCGGCGATTTTCTTATGCATTCTATGCAAAAATCTTTCAGTTAAACGAATTTCAGAATAGTGAATTTTTCAGTTGAACGAACTTGATCCGCGGACCCAAGCTCATTTTTTAAACCAATTCAGCGAAGTTTTGTGCCCTGCAGCACTGGCATAGCCGATGCGAGCCGCCACTAAATCGCCCATCCATCGGCGGCGGCGCGACATCGCTTGTGCATGCAGCGCCGCCGAGGCAAAGCGGCCGTGCGGGTGACGAAAGCGAGCCACGTGCGCATCAGTTCGCCCTTTCTTCTTTTGTCTGTCTCATCGGCATCATCGGTATTGTGCGGTCATCTTCATTTCGGGAAACAACAGCTGGACGTTGACAGTGGTGCTTCATTTGAGGACTATGTGCAGTGTGACAGTGATCTTGTCACATGTGCAGAACTATCTGATTTGGAAATTGTTTCGAGTGTTCGTCCGGAACCAGAAGAAGAAGAGTGCGACGAGGAAGTCGTAACGGCTGAGGCAGGTTCAAATCCTGTAACTCTAGCCGACGCGGTAGAGTCGTAGAGTATGTTAGAAAGTTGCGAGACTTCGTGTCTCAGCAACAAGCTGCGCCAGAGGCAGTGCACAGAAACGTAGGCTCTCTGGAAAGCTTTGTCTCTTCTTGCGCTTTAAGGGCACCAGTCCAAATGAAAATTACAGATTTCTTTTCAAAATAAATTGCATTTCACACTTTTGACTCTAATGTCTGCTGTGCCCAATGCTGCTCCATATCCTAGTGAATATTCACTTTAGTGAACTTTCAGTTAAGTGAACTATTTCCTTGGGTCCCTTGAAGTTCACTCAATTGAGAGTTCACTGTATATATAACCGGCTACAACTCCAGCAACTGCGTGTGATGGTTTGCGACACAACTTCCCTTGCAAACCGGAAACGTATAACCAAGTACACATCGATAACATAGACAAACTATACGGAAGGATTCAGGAAGGAAGCATTCAGTAGGGGAGCTTACGTTGGCTCACCGTATGTGTTGTTTGATCTTATACTTTCCCGTTCTATGTCTTTGTGCAACTGTTCTCTGCGCTTTTCTTTGGTGTCGTCTCTTTTGTGTCGTCACGTGAGTAGACTCCACGTCTCGATGTTTTCCTTTCTAAGACATTCTGGCAGGTTTCTATGAATGAAATAAACAAAAAGTAAAGAAGCGGAAACGGCCAGTCAGCTGTCGCAGAGAGTTTCTCCCAGGCGTATCTCAGGTAGAGCAGGTATCTGCACTGAATTTTATTTGTTATGTTCGGTTCGAGCGAGAAAAACGAAGGGGGGGGGGGGGGGGGTTATACACTAAAAACGACGATAAAGCATAGAAGAGCAAACAGCAAAGAAAGGGCAGGCCCGCGCCAATCGCACAGAATTTTTCACCAGGTAGCGTGAGCTGGAACATATGCTTAGTTATTCTGTCTTTTACTTACGGCCTGTCTGAGCTGAAATAGCGTTTTGGAGGTAAAGAAAGAAAGAAAACAGAAGAAAAGAAAGCTGAAAAGAAGGAAATCAGTAAAGAAAAAAAAAAGAAGAAAGAAGGAACGTAGGAAATAGGGAAAGAAAGAAAGAAAGAAAGAAAGAAAGAAAGAAAGAAAGAAAGAAAGAAAGAAAGAAAGAAAGAAAGAAAGAAAGAGCCCAACCGCTCGCTGACAGTTTCTGCCATTTGACTTTAGGTAGGAACATACATTATTGTCTACTTTTACTTTCGGTCTTTTTCGGTTGATCTAAGCGATCCTTGGTGTCGTTGGCGTCAGCTTGGTACCATGTTTGTTCTTTGGTTTTCGTCTGTCGCTTCGACCCGATCCGCTTTTCCCCGTTGCTGTTGTCGTATTCTGTCGTGCCACTGGCATCAACTGTGGCCCCAAAAGCACCGGCAGGGCTCGGGGGAGAGAGGGCGCACACAAGGTGTGGTGTTCGGCGCACAGGTGCTGCGTACGGGGCGCCATTAAAACGTCTCGACGAAGTCATTAAACGACACCTGGTGGCGTTTGCTGAACTAGGATTCGATCGGCTGGCTGAGAATGTGCGCTTGGACAGCTCGGCGGACGAAGTGCTTTTATAAAGCGGAAGCCTTAGACGTTCATCAAACGCGAAAAGCGACTGTCGGTGGCGTCAACACGAGTGATGCAAGAAAAACCACGTGATGACGTCACCATACGGTGTCATCATGACGTCACAGACAGCCATAATGTGAGACTTCATCATGACTCCACTATGACATCAACATGACGTCCCTATGAAGTTACATAAATTGACGTCGCCTGATGACGTCACCAGATGACATAGTCGCTTGGACAAACGCGGGCCGATCACGGAGGCCATGCAAAACCAGGTGATGTGCAGAAAGCTTGCAATGTCTCCGATACTGGAGGATCGATGCATCGGCTGATAAGAAAATGAAGAGGGATATTGTTTTCGCCTTCGAGTCGTCTTGGGTGGTTCCATGAGGGACCCTGGGAGTTTTTTTTCGCTGTCTTAATGTTCAAGCGCTAGCTCAGTATTCAAGATCAAAATCTGGGAAGAGAAACAAAAGAGGCTACAGGAGTTCCTGACCCGGCTTGAGCCAGCACGATACGGCGAAGTGCTGTACTAAGCTCCAGAATAGACAATCTTCGGTAGAGCTAATAGTAGATGTGTCGTAGACGTAAGCCGTAAGGCCTGTTGTAGACGTACGTGCTAGACGTGCATTAGCACTCCAAGTATTACAAGGCCAGTTTCTATGTACGCATCGCATTTTCGACGACAGGCGTCTGTGGATTCACGGGACAACACTATCACTGAAATGACTACACTATATCATGTGTGGCTTACGATCATATAGCAGTTATGTGCAAAATAATCTTACGACAGCGTTCAATAAGCGCAAGAAACGCTGATTCACGAGGTTCAACAGTGCGAAATAAATTGAAACGTGGTCTATGGCAGGTGTCTTTTTGATGGGTCTAGGATTAAGGTTAACCCCTTTGTTTTCTTGAAGGAACGCTGGAATATATAAAGAAGATAGATAGATATATCTGACATACATACATACATACATACATACATACATACATACATACATACATACATACATACATACATACATACATACATACATACATACATATCAGACCGCTTTAAGAAGGAAGAGAAGAAACACGTAAAAATGAATGAATAGATGGGGTATTGCGATGTGCTACCGAGTTGAGAAGAAATATTGAATTGAGGAGAGATTCAAAAATTGCACATTGAGGTCCATAGAGAGTGAAGTAGGAAAAGTAAGCCAACCCGGAAATGCAGGGAATGCTAATCACACCTACGTTTTGTTCTGTTATACCCCGCACGCGTTAGTTAAAGGGCATGAGTTTCAAATATGGGGCATTATTTTGCTAATACTTTCGCGGTAATAGACTGCTTCGAAGGAATCGCCATTACGCCACTACGTTCTCGCTTTCAAAGTTGCCTTTTTTGATGAAACACAAATGGTCAAGATCAATCCCACGGCTCCCTTACAGGATGTGGCATCTTTCAGAGTTCCAATGAAATTGTTTCCGCACATGAATCAACGTATCGTGCGCCGCCTACGCATCACGGGCATATGCTATAGTGCAGGCGCGTTCAGCTGCCTTGGCAGGATGATTGAAGCGTTTCAAACTTTCCGTGGCATCGTACGAACCGTAACGCTGCCAGATACTTTTGGTTGTTTGTTTGTTTGCTCGATTAAAGGAGTGCCGCTCAAAGAGCTGGAGCGAACGCGCCTAATGATGAATCCTGGGCTGCTCGGGGCGCCAATAGACGTCAGACTCTGGAGTTTTCAGGATGTGTGGCGCCACCTGTCGGAGAAGTATTGAGTAGTGCACAGACCGACTCTCTCGCACAGTTTGCTATGGGACTAGGTGCAACTAGCGAGTGCGAAACAACGACTGAGCTTAATATTGCGTGTGTTTGCGCATTTAGCACTCAGAACGAGAGCTGTGAGTTGCTCTCCGCTAGTCGGACGCGCCACCGAGCCGTCGTGAAGTGCTTGCTGGATCACTCGCCTGAACGACGGCGAAAACAGCAGCAGACGAGAGCCCTCCGCACGCTACGAAGAAACTCCGCAAAAGATGCACTGTTGCGTTGTGAATTGCCACGGACGTAAAAGAGTGAATAACAACGTTCAGTTTTACCGATTTCCATAGTTGTCGTACGAGGAAGAAAGGCGAGAGCGCTGGATACGGGCCGTTGCGAGCGTGTTGGGTAAGCGAAGTACCCGCGTTCTCCACAGCCGGTGGCATGAATGTGTGGCTCTGCTGTTGTTTTGCGTAGCCCTGATGCAAAACCGTGGTAACCTTGACTATGAAGCTCAGCAGAGGCTCTGACCGCGGTGCTTGTCGTGTAACACGAAGTGAGCAGCTAGAGGCAGACTGGAGACGCGTGATACGCACACCGCGACGAGTTCGTCGTCACAACACAGCATCGCGGACGTACGTACGTTTTGAAGGCTCAGAGTTCTGGTTCTAACTAGCTCACACCACGTGCGTCATACAAGTAAATCGCAGAATGTTGGTCGTGACCCCCTTCAGGTTTGTTTCGCCCGTGTCCTCCGCGGTTGCCGTAGCTATCTCGGAGGCCACGGTTTTGCCTTTGGTTGTACCCCGCGAAAGTGGACACGCACGTATCCCCATTTGCAGTACATACAAACGGAAGACGACCATCAAGAGACCATTTGAAAATGCGTAATAAAACACTCCAATGCACAGGAAGCGAGAGATGAATGAAGGGAGAATGCAACTGAAAAGGCGAAAATCGCCGGAGCCATTCGCCCCTGATGAACCGAGTTTTGTACCACTGATCGTAAGATGCATAGCTAAGTAAATTGATCGTGTATGTAGGTACTTTATCGCTGTGACATACGTATATACCCGATTTTAACGCATTTAGGCTCTAGAGAACGGATGTCGGAGGGCTTGCCACGAACTCGGTGTCGTGTGATGCTCGCTTGTACTTGCGTGTTGCAGCACGCGGGAATAACTAAAACTTATTTTGCATTGTACTCGCAGTTCGCTTTGATCAGCTTCCTTTGTTTCTGAAGCGTGGATTGGCGGAAGAAGCTTTCCAAGTCCTTGATTTTCAGGAAACCGCGCCTCGACACCAACGAAAGAGGAGGGTTATATTGCGGCCTATGCACATTCGCTTGCGGGCGGCTCTCTTTGCACTACCCAGTTAGTGCCAGGGCTACGATGAGGGCGCTGGTGGCGGTGTTTTTCGCAGCGCCGCCTGGGCAGAGTCTGACGTCTATTCAAGACGCAGTATTCGCCTCCGGCGAGCACCTTTCACGAGTTTCGGGCGAAACCCTTTCTTTCGAGTGCGTGCGTGCGTGACCTTGCAAGGAGACGCGCATGCGTTTTTTTTGCGTGCGAATAAGGAAACCACGCTCGTTAGTGAGGGCGGCCTCCCTAGCGCGCATGCGTGCGAGAGTTGTACTGGTTGCCTAAGGGAGCGGGAACTTTTCTTGGGACGCGCAATGCTTTGAAGGCCACGATTCTGCAGCCGGCGTTCGTGAAATTGAGTTGTAGTCTGCGAAAAAGGTGAGCGCGAGGAACGAGCAGACAATAATCACGCAGAAAAAAGAGCGCCATAGTGTTTCATACAATAACTTAGAGAGGAAAATGGCGCTGCGATCGTTCAATGGGAATGATGGGAAGTACAGGCTTCGGATTGGATAACGTTAGCTAGCGAACTGTCTACGGATCTTTTTCTTCTACCGTTTGTTTCGTTCTTCGCGAGGCGTGGGTAGTGGGGTGCGTTGCAAAGCACTCAAGCAGTGCCTTTGTTGTTCAAAGAGGCTGAAAACCGCTATGCCCTTTGTAATGGGTGGCATGCTTTAAACCAGCAGCAGTTACACGCGCGATACTTTTTCGAAGTTGTGATGCACCCACTACGTGTTCGTAAGGGAATACGCGCAGTAATGTGTGTGTCGTTTGTAATGAGTGGCCGGCTTTAAACCACCAACTCGTTATGCAGTTCAGATGGTGTGATGCCCGATGGCAATATACGCTTGTACCCCGTTTTACTACGATATTACATCTCGTACTGTGACACCTGTATACTGGACGCGTATGTTTGAGAGCCACTTCATTGCTTGGAACTGCGCTGAAATTAAAGTTAATTTCAGCGCAGTGGAGTGGCTATTTCAGCGCAATGGAGTGGCTATTACTAACAGGTATGCACAGTTTATGAAAGACTCGCATGTTAGACAGGCATGCGGAACCCATGGTATCACCACGGTTGCATTTCATTCAAATTACTCTTCAGCTAAAAGACTTTTATCAACAATTAGAGTTTCAGCCGGACTGGTATCCACTCTTCATGAAATGTATAGCTTTAATACCCTTTTAGGACTTCTGCGTAACGCTTGTACGCTGGTAGAGGCCGCCTTGAGTATTTTGTTTGCTATGTATGCTAACTACGCACATTTGTAATAAATACCATGAAAGAAAAAAAAATGCCATGAAGTGGCTCTGTGGTAGAACACCTGCTTGCCATGCAGACGGCCTCGGTTTGATTCCCACTCGAACCTACGATTTTTTATTGTTTATTTTATTTGCATCTTTCTCGATTTTTCGGTTGCGGACAAGATGATAATTTTTCGCTCACAACCAACGACGCCGACACCGACGCCGAGACCGGAATTTCTGCGGAACGAGCTCTTTAAGGCTATCGCATTAAAATGAACAATTAACGCAGACAGGAACTTCCGCTCAGTTCCAGTCGTGATTTACGGCCACAGGAAAATCGAATAAAGATAAGCACCGGACTTTCTCCTTTCGGCGTTCCCTCAAAGTTTGCGTCAATCTCCTCTGAGAGGTTATTCGTTTCGCCCGGGACGTGTCTTGTTCGAGGTCAGCGTTGCAGCCCCGTGCCGACCGGGACACTCCGTCTTCGTGCTTTGATCGGCTTTAATAGTAGATCTACACGGAAAGCAAAATGATGGGTGTAACCTTAAGGCACAAGAGGAGGGATTAGTAAGTGAGCCAACAAACGGGTGTTAAGGACGTCTTAGTCGAAATCAAATCATGAATGGTAGTTTACCACTATCCCCCAAGAGGAAGGTGTATAACAGCTGCGTCTTACCGGTACTTACCTACGGAGCAGAAACCTGGAGGCTTACGAAGAGGGTTCAGCTTAGGTTGACGATGACGAAGCCAAAAATGGAATGGAAAATGATGGGTGTAACCTTAAGGCACAAGAGGAGAGGTGAGTGGCTCAGGAAACAAACGGGTGTTAAAAACGTCTTAATCGAAATCAAGAAGAAATGGACATTGGGCAGGGCATTTAGCGCGAAGACAACGTAACCGCTGGTCATTAAGAGTAAGAGACTGGATTCCAAGAGAAGGCAAGTGCACGAGGGGGAGTCAGGAAGTTAGACGGGTGATAACGTGACCGCAGTAAGCGTGGGACCCTTCAGGCTTGGTGGCGTGTTTTTTTTTTTTTTTTTCAAGCGAAGCTTATGATTCAAAGAATACGTTGGCGGTGCCGTACACGGAAAACCCGGCGAGTGTACAAAAAATACTGCCCTCCAAGGTGCACCGGTAATACGCGTATTTGTATGTGCCGTTTCACAATAACTGATGTCTCTCGATCGTGGGCATGCCGGCGATCAGCCGTTTCTGATGTGGCAATCTGATCTTTTATCGAAGTGGCTTGTCATTTCATTGTTGCCACAATTTCATCATTGCCTGGATATGAACGCATGACCGTCGTTGTTGCCTGTAGCAACTGAAGTGTTCGGCTTGCTAAGCACACGTGGATGATGGTCCGATCCCCGTCATGGAGAAAGGAAGCAGTTAGGACGGAGCATTGTGCAGAGCGTTAGAAAAGAAAGAAAGAAAGAAAGAAAGAAAGAAAGAAAGAAAGAAAGAAAGAAAGAAAGAAGGAAAGAAAGAAAGGAGGAAAGAAAGAAAGAAAGAAAGAAAGAAAGAAAGAAAGAAAGAAAGAAAGAAAGAAAGAAAGAAAGAAAGAAAGAAAGAAAGAAAGAAAGAATGCGTTAAGCACGCAGACGCAAAACTTCCACGCCCCATTTTCCTGATAGGGCACGCGCTTCTGAATTGTTTTTTTCTTCTTCGAGCATGCCTGCGGTCCGGGCGTGCATCCCCAGGGGTGGGCGTCTGGAAAGATGTCGAGGCTTCACTCGGAGTACACACGTGACCACGCCCCGTTCTTTTCCTCCGACTTCCGGGTCTTGCCGGTCTTCCGGAACTACTCGATGGCTGGGCTCTCTCGTGTCCGGTCAAGCGTGTGGACAGCTCTTGCGCTAACTTCCTTCTTTCTGTGCTAGCACCTAAAGCGCCCCTTGCTTTTCTTGTTTGTGCTTGCTGTGTACGTGTCAGCGTTGTTTCGTTATGCTGGGCGTTGCGTCCGTATAGGCGGCATTCACGTAGGTGACGTTTTTTGTACAGGAGATGCTCACACAGGGTTGCTGCTAGACTGTGTGATGCAATGGTTACCGAGGGATAGGAGACGCAGTCGAGGAAGGCAGCGAGCTGATAGGAGAAGTGTCGCTCGATTTAAAAAAAAAGGAAAAAGGTGCGGCCTGTTGCGTGCCCAGAAAACAGCGGGAGCTCGCTAGTTGAAATTATTGCCGCTGTGTCGCCACGAGACGGGTTGCACCAAGGTGGTTTAGGGAACGTATTTGTGTGGCGGGTTTTGTGGTGGAGCCTCGAACTCCTGGCAAATATTATTTGGGACCTTTCATCAACACTCATCTGGATGCACTATTTTCTTGGGAAACAACGATATCTTATTTTATCGCAAGGACTTTTAAAGCCATTCAGTGTCACACAGATATTCGTGGTGCCCGATGTTGACATCCTTTACTGTTGTTCAAGGACACCACGAAACGCGGCGGGCCCTCGGTGTAAAACACTGCAGATGGAAACGAGAATGAACGCTTTATTGTAAACTGCTCAGCTATTTATCTGGATGTTCTTGGGCTCAGACATGCGCAGTGGTAGCCTTGTGCACACGTGCAGATGACGAAGCAGATGCATTCTGCTACAGTCGGCACGCCCACATATGGCGGGAAACAACGCCACGCGCACGTGACAACCCTACTTCCCCCCTCCCCCTTTTATTTTTGTTCTAAATGCGCGTGACTGAACGTCTACTAGCGCCAACACGGACGGAACAGTCAACACAGCGTTCCCGCTTGTGCCCGTGTGTTTCGGCGCGACGCAACGGGCTGGTAGAAGTGACGAACAAAGAGGTTCGCGGGGATAAAATGGAATACGCTCGCACAAGATTGAGTGAACCGGAGTTGATCGCGAGAAGCCATCGTCCTGCAGTGGACCTCAAGAGGCTGAAGAAGATGAGGATCATGCTGTGTAGACTGTGGTATCTGTAGAAGTAGTCGAGACTGTTTAAAAGGAATGCTGGGTGCACTAGTAACTATATTAGCCGCAAGCAATGGTGGTTTTATAGTCAGCATGGTAATAGCCGGGTGAGAATTCGCCTCTGTGTTGTACATCTGGCTCACGGTGTAAGATCTGGCTGAAATGGTTTTGCGACTTCGCAAATAGGTCATCTTGAATAACGTATCTCTATCAACATCTCTATCTATCGACAACCTTTTCCGCTTGGTTATCTTTCTTTCTTTCTTTCTTTCTTTCTTTCTTTCTTTCTTTCTTTCTTTCTTTCTTTCTTTCTTTCTTTCTTTCTTTCTTTCTTTCTTTCTTTCTTTCTTTCTTTCTTTCTTTCTTTCTTTCGCAAGACTGCTTCTTCTGCACTGTTGGGCAGGGGCACGGGCAGGCGTCCACTTCTTAATCGAGTTGACGCTTCCTGAACCGGCCCATGTTTCCGCTTCTGTGAACCCCAGTCTTAGGACGCCCGTCTTCTCCATCCGAGTGGGGCGCGCTGCTGTTGCTGCAATCTCGTTATTGCAGTCGCCACTGCCGCGTTGTCCAAGCGAGTTACTGCCTCTCCATCTTTGCTTATATCCTTCTCGTGATTCTCTCTTCATCTGCGCGGCTGTGGCCGTGCGTCTGTTGCTTAGCCAGGAATAAGGGAAAGGTGACAGGAAGTGACGCGATATGCTCTTTACTGCGGATGAAACGTCTACAAAAGTGGGTGATTGTGAAGTGTACTCGTGAGGCTCGGCACGTAGAAAAAAGGTTATACATTATTAGGAGTACGTAAAGGGCGGCAAAAATGTTCATTATGTCGTAGAACTGGGCTTAAATGTTTTGTTGCATACCTGCATAATTACATATCGGGGTACTTAATTTTGCGCTGTTTGGTAAAAAAAAGTCTATTGTCTTGAATTTCAGCTGCCTGACATTTTATGTAGACTTTTATCCCCCCAAGGATAAGCAAATGGGTTTTCATTTTGAAGGGCTGAACTGTCTAATAAAAACATTTCCATTAGGAATCTACAGAGCGGGGTTTACGTGCTCAAAAAGCGAGGAAGACCGGCGATGTTACATATTGGTTTTATAAGAAGTATGAAGCGTAAGGAAGCAAATATCTCTGAAGGCATGTCATTAGAAGAAAGTCTGACAAGAAACATTGCCGCCAACTTGACAGCCGCCGTCGGAGGCATAAGACAGAAGAGTACTTTTCGAGGCTTCATGCCGTTCGTCGAATGGACATTTTTTCTTCCTATTTCTTGATATTCGTTCCATTTTCGATTTTTTTTTTTCACAGGACTAAACGAGGAGGGAAAGCTGACAGGTGGGATTGCAGCGTGCAGCCTGATTGTGTGTTTTTTTTTTTTTTTGGTCCGTGACGTTCATTAGTTTCGCGCTTGTCTTGGAATGTTCCGGTTGCGAGGTGCAGTCAGCCGAATGCGCCAGATTCAGCTGAGGAGAAACTGAAGGATCCTTACTGAGAAAATCATGTAGAGAGCTCATTGGGGACTGTTATTACAGAATGGGCCCATACGCCTGTGTGAAATAGGTAGAACCTGGTTTGTTACCATACATTGGGGGGTGGAAAAGCGAGCAGAAAGATAGTATAAAGCCCATAGATTTTATCATAATGTAAACGATACCAAGCCTGAGCATAAAAGCCACACGGTCCCTGATAACGTCATGATGACGCCATAAGGTGGCGTCATCACATGTTCATCACTAGTGTTGACGCCGACGCCGGCGGTCACTCTACGCGTTTGATGAGGCATCTAAGGCTTTCGCCCTAAAAATTCAACACCGAGGGGCGTTGAATCAACGCTCTTACACCAGACACACATTGTACGTTTTTGCTGACGTTCATTTGCATTCACGCGAGCTGCGCCGTTTATTGTTTCCAACACTTTTTTGCCGAATGCAGTAGGCGTGCCCCGAGGAAAGTACCACCTCCATCCCGAGCAAACTTCTCGTGAAGTATTCAGTACCGTCACCAGACAGTTTCTGAATTGTATGAATGCAGATGAGGCTTTGCTTGCCGCTTTAATGAATCCGCGCCCAAGCCGTACATTCGCGAAAAGGTCGACATACGGACGGTGCCAGTTTTGCAACGAACTGAACATGAACCTCGGATGGAAGATGCATTAAACTCGCCGTTAGTGTTAATACTGGAGAGCGCTATGCGAAATGTATGAACGGAGAGACGACGCACTGCAGTATAAACACGTGGCAGAGGCACATTCGAAGCTCCAGCCTCTCTCGAAGTGTTTAATGATTGAATCGAATTTAGGTACTGAACGTCGTGTCCATTGCAACGCTGGCGTAATAAGCTGGCGAAATGTAATCGCTAATGCGTGCGCCTGTGTTTGAATTCGAAGGGTGAAGTGGCTGATGTAAATAGAGACGCAAATGAAAAACTGTGGGAGCGGGATATACCTTGTTTATTCGAGTGGAGGCCGATATGTTTTAACTAATTAAAAACGATGCCGCGAGTTGGCAGAGACGGGAGAATAACGATTTTTTTCGCAACCACCAGACACTGCCGACCGTGGAAATTAAGGTCGATGTCATGATGTGGGCACGAAACATATCTTAGTCATTTCATCGGAAATCAAGTGCGTTCAAATTCGTTTCAAAAATACTGGTTCCAGCGGGGGAACTCCGTTGACGAAGACAAGTCCACTTGTGTCTAAACGTTACCTTCAGTGAGATTACGTGTTCGACGATTTCTAATGTTGAAGACGATCACCTGAATCGTCATAGCCTTCTTATTCGCCGTCATCGCTATCATCATGATCTGGAGATTCCGTAACGACAGAGGTCATACAGGAAAAGACGAACGCTTTGAGGTGACATTCAGAGCAGGTTCGCACTCTTGCGTATATTTAAGGACTTTCAAAAGTGTTATATAGAGTTAACAATCGCTCATCATCGGAGGAAAGGGTTTTAGGACAGTGGCCGAGACCGTCATCAGCACAGAAGGCTTTGAGAGCGTTTGTGCGTTTCTTCAGGACAACTTATCTTGAGAAAGCCTTTAAGCAGTGTGGTTTATCGTATTGTTCTCGTTCTTTCCCTTTTCCTGTGTTTTTTTGTAACATCTCTTTTCTATAATCTTTTATGCCTCTTGCTCCTTTCCCCAGCACAGGGTAGCCAGCCGATCTGAGAACTGGCTAACGCCCCTTTCCTTCCATGTATTTATTCCTCCTCCTCCTAAACATGTATTTTACATGTATGCATTTCGCTTGGACATGTGGCGAGCTTAGTCGCCGAAACACGGCACGACATTAAAGAGGGGACATTAAAGAGGTAATTGAAAATCACTAACTATAACAACTGCCATAACGGAGAGTTCACTTGACATCCGCTCACACATGTACACTTGGTAGTCGCGTAATATGTACATTCTCAGTACTACATACACTTTATATGCCCAACTCGCTTGTGCAGCTAGGGTTTTCCGGTCTACTACGTGAACTGTAGATTTAGACGTACACATCTCAGTTCATCCGAATGACCACAGTACACAGTACAAGTAGGTTACTGTGGAGCGCCCGTCAAGGTGCTTCCTTTTCTTCTTCCCATGTTTGTCCCGTTAATTCATTCTTCGCGCTTTAACGAAGCTTTGTAAGCAGTGTAATCTATGCGTGTGAGCGTGTTTGTCTGTATGTGCTGTTCAGTATTTATCAGTGTACATATATCATAACCATCACCCAGCACCTGGAGTAGCATGTAAGGCGAATAGCCAGGAAAACATCTGCAGCGTTTTTCTCTCTTTTGAGACATGTACCAGCCAACCCACCTTTCGCAGTAGGGTACGCATTTGAGCTGGTTGGTTCATGATATACGAGTGAAAAATAGCGCTAAAAAGTGGTGGTGAAGTATATATATATATGCTGACTGAAGGAATAAACACATTTGCTTGTTAGTCAGCGCCGTGGTCTCGTGCCCTTTCTTGTCCCGTCTTTTCAGCGCCGTTTTTTACTCGTAACTACCTTTCGTTGCTTGTTCAGTAGGTTACTAATACGCGATTGCACGGACGTTCTCATACATTGGTATACCTCAATCTTTCTGCTTGGATACAGGGAAGTTCCGAACTATTTAAAGTCTTTGCAAAGTTCACAGTCGGCCTAGAAGAGAGGCGAGCTTGTATTCGGATGAACACGGTATTGTGAACGAGCGCTCACTCGTTTTTAATTATGAAGCGGAATCGATCGTGTTTATTAAAATCAACGCGACGTCTGACCCCCGCAGGGTCGCCTCGCTACTGTTTTCGCTCTGCCTGAAAGTTTTTTTTTAAACAGGCCGCACGAAACGTCGTCATTTCTGGCAACGAATGTTTGCGCGGCGTGGAAATAAATCGTAATTAACGAAATGTTTGACGTCACGCGCGCCGCCGACGCCTGTTCGCTAAAATGTGAAGCAACCACCTCTTGGAGAAAGCGAGTGTGAACGAATGCAACGATTAATTTCGTGCTCGTTATGAAAGCGCTTTGAAAGTTCCGCGAACGGCTTTCGCGTACCAGCTGTATTCGCGGCGTTGCAATGGGAAAGCGTCTGTGTCCGTTGTGTTGCTCAGTATAGTGACCGCACCATTGTTTAACGGGCAGGCAATTGAGCAACGCTTTAGACCCGGATAAGGGCAATGAATATTGTCTTCCATCCGTGTTCCTATGTTTCGCGCTCGCTCGCTCGCTCGCTCACTCACTCACTCACTCACTCACTCACTCACTCACTCACTCACTCACTCACTCACTCACTCACTCACTCACTCACTCACTCACTCACTCACTCACTCACTCACTCACTCACTCACTCACTCGCCGAAAACTTTCTGCACCTAACGGGGTTTCGCAGTGCCTCCGGGATCGGAGGCATTGGAAGCTTTTTGCCCCTCACGCGCTTTTGCAGTGCCTCCGGGATCGGCCCGCCTGTGACCAAACGACGATGTCTTGTGATGACGTCATCATGTGACGTCATGATATATGATGTAATAGTGACTTCATGATAACGTCAGAAATTTTGACGACCTGTGACGCCATGATGACGTCATACGGTGACGTCATCACGATTTCACTGCATTATTCGTGTGTACGCCGATGCTGCCGCCGCCGACTGTCACTTTTCCTGTTTGATGAGGCATCCTCAATAAACGTAAAGCGTGGGCCGGTCGTGCTCTCTCAAACTGCCTTGCTGTGAAGCGCTTCTTCAGAGGAAGCTTCTTTAGTTAGAACGAATCTGTTATAGAACGCCCGAGCAGCAGCACTGCGTGCTTGGTGTGCGTCACGCATGTGTTCGCATGTTCCCTTAGCGCCGTGCTTTGTTTACCGCGTCCGTTCCATCTTTTATGCTCGCCGACGACACGGATTACGCCTTGCACGTGGCGAGCCGAGGTACCGGCGCCCGACGAGCCGTTATGCAAAACGGCGGCGACGGGTGATTGGGGCCTCGACGACGTTAAACGAGGCTCTCCTCCGGAATGACTCTTCTCGCTGCGTCCGAACGTGCTTTGCCGTGGCGGACCATCACGACCGCGTGACGTCAGATGCACGCGTGATGGGGGTAATGTATTAAGTGAAGAAGCAGACATGGTCGGTCTCGCCTGCGCAGTCACGTAGTCAGACGGCTTGGTTGCTGCCTTTGTTATGGCACTAGACATTTCCTAAGGCCTGGGAAAGAAGCGGGCACGCAATCTGAGCTTACGAAGACACCAATGTTACACGTCAGACACGTCTTGCTCGTAACTCGTAACACTCGTAGCCTGTTTATTGATTCGTTGTGGTCTTAATGGTAGAAGCAGTAGCGGTATCAGTAGTAGTGGTAGTATGTAGCAACAGCAGCAGTATTGTTAGTTGTGAGAGAATAAAAATAAAAGAAAGGCAGGGAGGTTAACCAGGGCTGAGCCCAGTTGGATGGTAGTAGTAGTAGAGGTAGTAGTAGTAGTAGTAGTAGTAGTAGTAGTAGTAGTAGTAGTAGTAGTAGTAGTAGAAGTAGTAGTAGTAGTAGTAGTAGTGGCGGCAGTAACAGTATCAGTAGTAGTGGTAGTAGTAGTAGTGACAGTAATAGTGGCAGCAGTAAAAGTGTGGTCGTAGTGACAGTAATATAGTGGCAGCAGTAAAACTAGTGGTAGTGGGGGTAATGAAACGACATTAAACGAAGCTCTCCTCCGGATTGGCTGTTCTCGTTGCGTCCGGGGATGCTTTGCTGCTCGCTGTGGTGGACCATCACGACCTCGTGACGTCAGCGCCACGTGTGATGGGGGTAAGGCCTTAGGTGAACGAGATGCGGTCGATCTCCTCTGCGCAGTCACTTAGTCAAAAAAAGCACGATTGCTGCCTTCGTTTCGGTATTAGTCATTTTCTAAGGCCTTGCTGGTACACAAGTGAACACGCGATCCCAGCCTACGAGGACACCGATGTTATACGCTAGACACATCCTATATACGTTCGTAAGTAGTTTATTGAAACGTTGTACTGGAAGTAGCATTAGTAGTAGTAGTAGTGGTACTAGTAGTGGTAGTAGTAGTAGCATTATCAGTAGTAGCAGCAGCAGTAACAGTATCATTAGTAGTAGTGGTGGTAGTATTAGTAACAGTAGCATTAGTACTAGTAGTAGAGCATAATAATAATAATAATAATAATAATAATAATAATAATAATAATAATAATAATAATAATAATAATAATAATAATAATAATTATTATTATTATTATTATTATTATTAGTAGTAGTAGTAGTAGTAGTAGTAGTAGTAGTAGTAGTAGTGCTGGTGGTGGTTTGAACCAAAGAAAGTGCACTAACTTCAGTAGCCTATATGAGAGCACGGCGGAGCGTCGTATTTATTCATTACATCTTTTTCTGAGAACATACCTTAGTGGACCCTTCCCTACCATCATCTCGCAGCTTATGAACGAGGTTCTCCTTGCCTAGCCCGCTTAATCGCACACTGCTAGCACCAATTAGCACTAGGTAGTGTTGCCTAAGTTTGTCAGTACTAAGTGATTGCAAATTGTCGATTAATGTAGGCTCTCTGTTGTAACAGCAGCAAACTTGTTTTAGCCAGATGCAAGTCCTGTTATCTAACCTGCCTTGGTATAGAAAGAGAGAAAAATAACAATTGTAGCACGCACTGTTGGAGAGAGAGAGAGAGAAAAAGAAATGTTTTAATGAAGAGCTGGAGATGTTTGCCTGGCTATTCGCCTGACATGCTACTCCAGGTGATGGGTGATTATTATGATATATACACCGATAACGAGAACTAACAGACGATGAGACAAAAGGCTTGATGCCTTCAGGTAGTATGCGAGGGATTATTGGTCAGCCGCCAGCTCGTAAAAAGATCACGTGCTACGTGACGCCAAAAGGCAGAAAAAGAGTGTTCCACACCCGCCGCCATGGCTGCGATCGGCGCTGACTAACACTCCCAGGTTTAAATGCACATACATGCCCCATAAAGTTGGCTGGAGGATGACCGCCGCCGTATCTCTGTGGTAGAGCATCGGACGCGTTATTCGAAGGTCGCAGGTTCGGTCCCTGCCGGCGGCAAGTTTTCTGTTCGTCCACTTTACTTTCTTCACATTCATATCCTAATTACTGAAAATAACGTCCCCTGTACTTTCCTTGGCATTATTGTCTGTTAGTTCTCATTAATATTGTGTTTACCAAAGAAAAACGAGCCCTTAAAAGCCTTCTTTCCTTTATGCACTGATAACCACACACATATACATAGACTACACTGTTTACAAAGTTTTGATCTCTGAAGGCGGCCTTGCACCTTCAACGGGACTCGTGTTTAGAACTGCTACACATTCTGGGCCCATGGCAAAGCAGCACCTGCGCGTTACGCGTCACGAAAGCGCTGCTGACTTCCTTGCGGGCCACTCATGAAGGTCCACGCCACGGCTACAAGCAGTCGCGGAGACTCGTAGGCTTCAATTACGCTAGCAACCTATTCCTCCGTTGCTTTCTGCGCCATCGACGCGTAAGACCACGGTCCAAGAATCTTGGTTTCCCAAAACGGTCTCGAGTCCAGCATTTTTAGCCAAAAGAACAAGCAAAGAGCGCATTCAACGCAGTCACTTGATGTGCCGGCCCCTTGTTGCAACGTCGCTTCGCTGTACTTCCACGCAGTGCTCTAGCGTGCGTGACTAATTTCACGTTGCGCGCGTGAATGCACGTGCGCACGCTGGCGATGCGCGTGCGCTTGACGTGTCTTAACCTGGCGGTATGGTCGTCGTGCTTCATGGTTACGTCATACGGAGCGTGCGTGCAATTGCTGCTTCACCGGTTCACTCCGGAGGTTAATACCCATTCAGCCGTCTAACCAATCGATAATACTCGGACGAGTGAAGCATGCATAAAAAAAAAGAAAGAAAGAAAGAAAGAAAGAAAGAAATAAAGAAAGAAAGAAAGAAAGAAAGGAAGAAAGAAAGAAAGAAAAAAAAGAAAGAAAGAAAGAAAGAAAGAAAGAAAGAAAGAAAGAAAGAAAGAAAGAAAGAAAGAAAGAAAGAAAGAAAGAAAGAAAGAAAGAAAGAAAGAAAGAAATCGGTTAGGACGTACTTGCGGGCAAGTTATTTCATGGTATCTTAGCAAGGACAAAACGGACGCATAAAGATAAACAAAGGTGTTGACTTAGTTCCAATTGCGTCGGAGAAAGTAATGAGTGTTGCGTTGGGATATGGGCCACAAGTGCGGTGTGTGTGTGTGTGTGAAAAACTTTTATTCAATAAAATGAGAGTTTGCAGGCCCAAAAGGACCCTTTACATAGGGGGAGTCCTTATTCCGGGACTCCGCTGGACAACGCCGCTACCCGCGCCCGTTGGACTAGAGCCCGTTGAGACTCCAGGCCTGAGCAATTGAGTAGGGCTGCCTCCCATGCCTCTCTAGTAGGGGAAGGGTTAGGGGGAATGGAAGGATTCAACTGACATGCCCAAACCATGTGAAAGTTATCGGAGACTTCCCCACAGTGAGGGCACCGCCCATCAACTTTCGGGTCAAAATGTTTTACTATTGCAGGACACAACAAGGTGTTGGTCTGCAGGCGCCTTAAGGTTCGTTCATCGGCTTTACTCAGGCCCTTAGCAGGGACCGGGAAAAGCCGATGGCGTTCGCAATAGTGAGCCAGAATTTCTTTGAATCGCAGAAGCGGTTGCATCTCTGAGCCGGAAAAGCCTGGGTGAGGTGCCCGGGGGATAAGCGCGCGGGCGGCCGCGTCCGCAGCCTCGTTACCTCGAAGGCCCTGGTGGCCCGGAGTCCAAGGTGGAGCGACTCTATACTATAGAGGCTCATTCGCACTGCTGACTTTCAGATGCCACGTTTGGTTCCACATGTTCTACCACCCTGAAGTGAAATTATTGGCAAGATGTTACGGTCGGATTTATGTGGCACTTTCGTTTGAGCAATCTTTCCCAATTAGAAATAAAAACACCTATTTCACGCTGCATGTTGTGTTAGTTTGACACCCCCCCCCCCCTGTTCTCTCCTACTGCAAGGGGTCCCTGAAATATCCATGGCTGAGACCCACTGCGCTAGATCATTAATTCGTATTCCTTCTTCATGCGTTCTTTGTTTCCATCGCTATATTTTTATTGATCTATTCTAAGTCTCTCCCTACATCGACCGTTTATTGTTTGTTAACTTATTCCACTGATTGAGGCACTGAAATATCGAATGATCAATTAATTAGTTAATTAATTATTTCATTGCTGCAATCAATTAACAATAAAATTGGTATATAAATGAATTACGTAGTAAACAAACGGATTCGTTCTTTAATTCCTTCATTCCAGCCAATGCATCAGCAGTAGTAACTACACTCTCCGTAAACAAGGCGCATTTAGACAAACAGGCTAACTGTGTCTTCAGCTGAAGCATGGCAAGCGTTCTCAAACGGGCAGCGCGAAAAGTGGATTACGCTTCGAGCAAATTCCTCAAGACTAAACTGCACGGCTCTATTTTTCCGGGTCGTCGTGCACACGTGTGCGAACTTAAGTATCGATCCGCGGATTCAGCCGCAGGCGGCATTTTTCTGCTTGGGAGAGCAAAAATCACGACCGCTGGACTCGGGGATCAACCACTTCGCGTCTCAAAGGAGCGCCAACGAAGCGTAGTTCGCCAAAAGAGGATTCCTTCAGAGGATTTCGAGAAGGCCCCACAGTACACCCTCGAAGGACTGTAAGCATAGCCGGTCCAGTGCGTAGCGCAATCCTCTTAGTATTTTAGCCCGCGGAGCCACGTGTTTTCTCTCTCCGGAAGCCGAAAGTTTCAATATGCGCTGGGAATGTTTTTTTGAATTTTGCGACAGACGTTTCGAGTGCTGCAAAAAGACCAATAACAACGACGAAGACGGGAACAAGGATAACAACAACCAACTACAACCAACTATGAGCCGCAGCTGAACGTGAACAAGAACAAGAACAACCAACTACAAGCAAATAGAACAATGACAAGTAAAACAAAACAAAAGTCATATGGTCCCTTATAGATTTGCCGGTGATTCGAACGGGAAAGCAATATTATTCTTCTTATCCTTCTCATTCGAATGAATTGATTGAATTTATTGATTGCTTGCTTGCTTGCTTGCTTGATTGATTGATTGATTGATTGATTGATTGATTGATTGATTGATTGATTGATTGATTGATTGAATAAAACGTTATCGCACCCAGAAGAGTGGAAGCGATCCAAACGGCGGGTAAGCTTCTTAGAGGAGGTCGGCGGGAAGCACTTCTGATGCCGCGGATTTCAATGCGCGTGAGATTTGCCAGGGGTTTTGAGTCGGGTCGGTCGGTGGTACACAGGAGGGACTCCGACGTGTCTACTGTGTGTGAAGTGTCAGCGCGTTGTAGGCACGTTCACGCCACGTGTACGGGGATGGCCAACCGTGAGCAGGGTCTGGAGCGTGGTGACACAATGTGTGCGTAGAATTATTGGTTGGAAAAGACGCCCGTTTGAATCTCACGCCATAGGGCGGCATATCGTCGGGGGAGGTCCTTATGAGCTGGAGTTTAGGAAAAAGATTTCGACACGGGCCGCATCTATACGCAGACATACTTCGTCATAAAGGGTCACATCCCTACGACCTCTTCTCGCCTTCTTATCTGGGTCCCAGCCCATGAATAGCTTGCCGTAAATGTGCAAGCACACACTCTCTCCGGAAGCGACGCATCACATCTTGATCAAATACGCGAGGAAAAAAAGCAGGCCTACTGTCCCTAAGACTAGTCCGGCTAAAAAAACAAAACGCTTACAGATTTATCGAGATTTCTTCGAAGACATCGTGCAGAGGGTTCATGTGCAAGAATTAAAGCCACGTTAGCGGAATCACGTTCTTCAGAGAGAGTACTTGAATGACGCAAGAGTCGGGGAAGTTTGTATAAGGAGTAAATCGAGAGGGCATCAGGTGGCTCTCAGTGCTGGATTGAGCCTATTGAGCCTGAGACTCAGGTGATCCTTACCGTAGGGCATTTACCTATACTTAAACATGCACACATAGCGAAGCGAGCAGGCAGAGAATAAGACGAAAAATGAAAGTCTTTCGACTAATATGCCTTATAAATCCTTCAGCTTAGTTGTTAGGTAAGTTATTTTAGTGAAAAAAAAAAACAATCAATATTATCTCACGTGGTCACTCTCCTACGACGTAGGCTTTCAAGTTGGCAAAATATCAACCGTCGAAAGAAAGTTTAACACGGAACAAAACTGAAAGAAAGCGTCTCGACTTTCCTGGGGAAAAAAAAAGCTCACTGCCCCCGTTTATACAAAGATAGCCTGTACTAGCTAGCATGAGGTATTAAGTTCCATTCCTGCCTGATATCCACTTGTTTTAACTGTTGCAGATAAACTATGTTGAAGACTAAACTTACAAAGATTTTTGAATTTAGAGTAAGATGCATCGCTGTATACCCAGTGTAAGACGTGAAGTTGAAAATAACGTATCTGTAACCCTAATCTCCGTTATAGTTTCAGTAGTCGGAATCTGTCCCACACTGAACTTTTACTTTTTTTTCGCATTCGGTCACAATGACTATGCTGCTGGAACCTGCGCTTTGCATGACAAGGCGTAACACCAGAAAAATAAATAAATAAACAGCTCACATTCTCAACATCTTTCTTTTTTCCTTTGCGGCAGGCTCGCTGCTTAGAGATTACAAATGGAATCCGTGCTCTCGAACAATGCATATCTGAGAAAAATGTGTCGTATGTCAGACTGAATAGACACGGACCTGTGCCTCAGGGGAGTTCTCTGATATGATACTGCACTTCGGCTTTGAAACGTGTACACCTACGCAGCACTGTCGATACACCATGAATCTCTTGCATCCACCTCGCTAGACAAACAGAACTAGCGAATAAAAAAAAAAAAAGCAACGACGAGGTTTTACAGCCTTTCTCGGGGAATTTATGGCCTCGCTGCCATCTCGTGGCCACGCTTTAGGGGCAGTGTCAACTTTCGGCCCAGAATGGTCCACCTCTCTTTGCGCTGTCGTTTACTCCCGCAACAGCCTCTCTCAATGGCGCGTGTGGGAGGCTCGCCCATATAGATGTCCTTTGTGATCCGAGCTTGTATGCAGGAAAGCTCGTTTTTTGCAGTCGCGTAGGCAGCTCTTAGATATAGGAGTGTACTATAAGGTAAGCCTCCTGTTGCGAGTAACGGCGAATTTTCCGTTCGCTGTGGCAAAAGAACCAAAGAACCAGGCGACATTGCGCTACCACAGTGCCTAGGGTGTATATAAAGCCACTCGCTAACTCCTGTCTATGCGACTGTAGTCTTGCCTGTAGTCTTGCCTGTAGTTCAGCATTGCCTTGCTCTGGCAATGCTGAAGTCGACGTGCCTTTACTGAGCCACTCACGAAGAGACGAACAGACTATCTATCTATCTATCTATCTATCTATCTATCTATCTATCTATCTATCTATCTATCTATCTATCTATCTATCTATCTATCTATCTATCTATCTATCTATCTATCTATCTATCTATCTATCTATCTATCTATCTATCTATCTATCTATCTATCTATCTATCTATCTATCTATCTATCTATCTATCTATCTATCTATCTATCTATCTATCTATCTATCTATCTATCTATCTATCTATCTATCTATCTATCTATCTATCTATCTATCTATCTATCTATCTATCTATCTATCTATCTATCTATCTATCTATCTATCTATCTATCTATCTATCTATCTATCTATCTATCTATCTATCTATCTATCTATCTATCTATCTATCTATCTATCTATCTATCTATCTATCTATCTATCTATCTATCTATCTGTCTGTCTGTCTGTCTGTCTGTCTGTCTGTCTGTCTGTCTGTCTGTCTGTCTGTCTGTCTGTCTGTCTGTCTGTCTGTCTGTCTGTCTGTCTGTCTGTCTGTCTGTCCGTCCGTCCGTCCGTCCGTCCGTCCGTCCGTCCGTCCGTCCGTCCGTCCGTCCGTCCTGCTTCTTCTTCTTCTTCTTCTTCTTCTTCTTCTTCATTTTTTCAGGCTTCTTTATCTCTTTCCACATCTCCTTGCTATTCTTTGTTGTTTCTTTCATATTTATTTCTTTCATTATTTAGCTTTTGATATACTGCTTTCTGTCCTCCTTTCGCTGCTCCACTCCTCACATCATTCGTCCTCACCTTAACTTCTCCTTCTCACCCCTTGCTATGCTATACCTTACATGGTTGGACTATGGTATACCCTCTCACCTCCTCTCTTTCTCCTCCTTTCCTTCCTCATCACCCTCACATAACTACTCCTCACGCTCAGTTCCCTTCCTCACCCCCTTGCTATATTATACTATGCAGGGCTATGCTATGCTAGAAGCTGCTTGGCACGTACCCGCTTTCAGTGGCGCATACCCGCCCGAGCTTTTGCGTCCGACGCCGCAGTTACCCTACGCTTAAACGGCTCCGCTGTTAAAAGCAGTTGTCTCACGAAATACAAACAAAACACTTTCGAGTGGGCCGTATGAGCGAAGTGTTGCCTGCAAGAAACAAGACTTAAGGTGCACGGTATGTCGTAATATACCGACGGCAAGGGCAACACATTTCCTTTAAGCTCAGTAACCGAAGAAAAGGAGCAGCGATGTTTTCAGGGCAAAGCTGACCACAGCAGGCAATACAACAAAAGAAAATGTAGAAGAATGGTACTTTAGCTCGAAAGACGTCAAGGGCAAGAAGAAAGATAGGAAAATGAGGAAGGGAGAACTGCGTGAAAAGCTAGGAGAAAGTGGGGCTTCCTTTCGCGGGGCTCGAGGTTTATTGCTCGCGGTCTTTGACGCTGTACGAACGCAGAATCACATGGCGCATACTTTCTTTAAAATATTTTCCCTTCAGTGACGCTTTGTTTTTATGCTACGTTCCCCGCAAGAACACATACAAAAGACGGGCTGCGGACGTGAGCGAGCCATTCTTTGCTGACAGCTCGTCCTTGCTTTTACGTTGCTGCGTTAGGTGCAACGTGCTTGATTTCTGAACATACTTGCTTTCAATTTTGCCGTGAGTGTAAATAAAAGGCCAGAATTTACACACCCTTGCCGATACGCAGACGGTGACTGGGTTAACCTGCGTATCACGAACCGGAAATGAAAAAAAAGATACGAAAAGGTGAGATTTGTGGATATAACTGTAGGGGACCTCAGGTGTTGTGCGCTAGGCTTCGAAGTTGCTGCACGTATTGCAGTTTCTTAATTGCTATTTGAGCTTGTGTTACAAGAACAAGGTTGATAGATGAGCCGGTAGTATTTATTACCTTTAAGAAGTTACAGCCGCTGGATGTGGACAAGAAATGGAGTCTAAGAAAGTATACTCGGTTAAAACTTACAAAAAAGTTGTGAGCTCCTCTGACCGATTTGCGGCGCAGCTGCCATTCACATGAGAAATAGTCGTGCAAGCTGGTTTCCTCTCGAACCATAAGTACTTTTTCTCGGCTGATGTAAAGTCTACGCATGTTAAGAGTTAAAGACACTTTAACTCCTAAATGTTTAAATCCTAAATGATAAACTCTTACGTGTAGATTTAAATATCTGCGCATGTTAAGAGTTAAATGCTCTTTAACTCTTAAATATTATAGTCCTAAATATTAAACTCTTACATATAGAGATAAATATTCCTTTTTTTCATTTTGATGCTGACCTAAAAGACTGCTTTTTAAACCCTCCGCTTGACTACCTGTACAATTTCCTGCGTTATTAACGACCCGAAACTAGAGAAGTAGCGCCTTCCGTGTGCGTCCTTTGGAGTATCGGTCTCCATTTTTTATCCACGATTTATAAGATTTGTCTGAGGACTCCATAGGAACAATGCTCCCTCATTGCCTTAATAATAATTGTTGGGGTTTTACTCCCCAAAACCACGATATGATTATGAGAGACACCGCAGTGGAGGGTTCCAGAAATTTCGACTACCTATGGTTCTTTAACGTGCAACTAAGACTAAGCACACGGGCCTCTAGCATTTCGCCTCCATCGAAATGCGGGCCGTCATG
This sequence comes from Rhipicephalus sanguineus, assembly GCF_013339695.2. Lineage (NCBI taxonomy): Eukaryota > Metazoa > Arthropoda > Arachnida > Ixodida > Ixodidae > Rhipicephalus > Rhipicephalus sanguineus. The sequence goes on from NC_051185.1 coordinate 21,582,536, forward strand.
GCGGGAATTCTATCCCGCGACCTTCGGGTCGGCAGTCGAGCACCATAACAACTTGACCACCGTGGCGGGTGCCTGATTGCCTTAGGCAATGGAAATCAAGTTTCCACTTGGCCGGACTCTCAACTGAAATCCCAGTCCTTGATTGTTTCATCCGTGTTGTACTGTGCGAGCTGCACCGATGCCACCGGTCGAAACTCGCCGCCGGGAAACTTCCTCTCGCGATCCAAGAGCAACACCTTTCCTCTTGGTCCTCTATCGTTAATCGATGAGACACTCCGGTGGATGGAGCCGAAGCTGGAAAAAGCGCGACTTCTTTCCTCGTCTTTCCGCTACGAGGCGCTCTTTGTCCGCCACTCCTCCTTAAGGCACTTGAGAGCTACCTACCCGTTACAAAGGGCAAGACCACAATTCACCACCACCACCGCCACCACCACCACCACCACCACCACCACCACCACCACCACCACCACCACCACCACCATCATCATCATCATCATCATCATCATCATCATCATCATCATCATCATCGTCATCATCATCATCATCACCATCATCATCATCATTATCATAATCCTAAAGCTAAAGAATATGAAAGAGGTTAGATGGGCAGAGAAGGTGTTTCGGTATTTGTATAGGAACAGCGTCGACTCACCGTGGAGAAAAAGAACTAGGAGACTCACCAGCAAGTTTATGGCTGGCACTGTAAGCGATATGGCAACAAAGAGCATTAAGCGAAAAGTCAGAGAGGTGGAGAGGATTTATTCGATAGCAGCGATGGCAAAAAAAAAAACGGGACTGAGTCACTACCGATAAGGCAAAAACTAAATGAGGAGCGAGGCATTTTATGTTAATTCAGATGGAAGGGCTTTACTATTTGAAACGAGGTCGGGTCGCCTTCGAATGCGTAATTATACAACGAGATTCAGTAAAGAAGAAGAAGAAAGATGCACATGCTGTGGGGAAGATAAGGAAACGACGGAGCATGTTGTGACTCAATGTAGAGATATCCACCCAGGTGTATGTTGGGTACGAGCCTGCGTGAAGCCTTGGATTTTACGGACAACGATAGAAAGTTGAACACGCCCGCGATGGAAATAAGTAAGATACAGTTAGAGTATTGGTGACAGAAAAGTAGAGAGAAAGGACAAAACTAAATAGTGGGAAAAATAAGGTAATTCTAGGGAAAGAGGCAGAAAGCTGTGCTGTGAACTAGTTTTTTTGTGTCGACAGCAAAAATTGATTTAATCGAAGTAGACAAGAAATTAGGTCTACTTAAAAAAAAGTGTGTTTTTTTTTCTTTTCCTTCTTGTCGAGCGTGGAGGAGCACGTGTCACCGCCCTGTTATAAAAGGGACGCTCACATCATTCATCCATCAATCCATCCTATGATTACTTACTGTATATGCTTACCTTAATATAGCAGAGTTTTTGGAACGCCGCTAGCAACCATGCATTGCGTACTATCGCTCTCAGCATGAGCTACGCCGCGGAAGTGCGTGGCCAGGCTCAATGTAATGGTTGTACAGTGGTGCCGATCGTGACACGTTTTCGTGTTATCAGGGGAGTGTTTGGGTGTTCCTGCGAGTTCGCATCACCTCCACTTGCTGTCACGCTTGCCCTCGGTTCCTCCTATGGTGATATCAGCTTCGAAAATGATAACTTCGAATGTGAAAGCAAACAGGTGGTGGCGATTCGCACTCGCAGGAACACCCAAACTCTCTCCGGATAACTAAAAAATAAGCCGCGATCAGCGCCACCGTACAACCGTGTAGCGCGCTCGTGTGGCTGAGCGCACTGAGCGTACATGCTGAGGTTCAGGGATATTTTTGTATTACCCGATGGCCGCCGTTGCACTGAACTGAGTTAACTCTAGGCCAGGTAGTGGTTCGGTCGGGTCGGTGGCCGTACATAATTTGAGACGTGTACTGTTATTGTTGGCGAAGCTACGCTAGGGAGGAGGAAATAGAAGCAGACCGAGAAAGGCGAGGAACGTGGTGAGCGCTTTCCCGGCTTTCTGTGCTGACGGTCGGTGAGGACAGTGTTTTGACCATATTGTATTTTATGGGAATGCCGCCAGAGCTACGCTGCAGAGACGGAACAGACGATGACGAGATGCGTGTATGGTTTGTGGTGCGTGCCGTGGTTGGTGCCCGCGGACGCTGCTCTCCATGGCTGGGGCTGGGCGTGCACGCTGACGCACTCGGCGGGGCCTTGCCATCGACTGACTGCTGAGGCTCAGACGCGGCCTTCTCCCGCACTCTATACTCAATGCGCGATCTTCTCCGTTTTAAATGAGGAGCTGTTAAGCGTTTCGTTGTGCCGTTAGTCGTCTTCAGAAAACTATCATCATCATGAACCCGCACGTGCCCTCTTCATCCTTTTCTTCCTTTTCGTCATCTTACCCTTCGCTCCCAGATTACGTGCGTCGATTTGTCCGGCGTGAGATGCGATAACTCTGATGGGCGTGTGAACGAGTACAAAGAGAGAGAGAGAGAGAGAAAGAGAAAGAGAGAAGTTCTGAGGTAAAGAAAATTTCTTGGCGAAGCCGGATTCGAACCAGCGTACCCGCGATTCGAAGACGTGCATCGTAACCACTCGGCTATCCGGGCACGCTTGCAAAGCATAGCATAGCCTTATGTAGTATAGTATATCGAGGCGGCCGGAAAGGGAAGTGAGAGTGAAGAAGAGAGATATGAGGATGAGGAGGAGTGAAATGAGGAGGGGAGAGAGTAAAGCATAGCATAGAATGAGAAATGGACAGAAAGGTAAGAAAGAGAGAGAATCAAAGGAATGGACAGGAATAAAAATAGAGAAATAAAAAGATAGAAAGAAAGAGGAAGCGAAAAATTCAGAGAGAGAGAGAGAGAGAGACAGAAAGAAAGGCAAGGAAGAGGAAGAAATACGCAAAGAGGGAAAGAAAGAAATAGAAACAAACAGAGACAGAAAAAGACGCAGGAAAGAACAGATAGATGACAGAAAAAGAAAGAGAGGAAGAAAGGAAGGAGGCCGCCCAGTTCCGCACTTCCTTCAGGCTTGGCACCATTAGTGCGATGCTAGCTTAATTTTTTTTGCGCTGTCTTCTACGATGATGCAGTACCAACTCGCTCAGCAAGTCACTCTTCTGACGATCTTCTAGTCGCCTCAGTGCTTTAGACATTGTCTTATGCGAGGAGGACGTCATCATCGACACCTTCCTTCTTTCCCACTCCCTCCCCTTTAATAAGGCTGAGTAGCAGGCAGGAAGATTCATTCAGGCCGACCTCTCAGCTTTTCTGCCACAATAAACCTTTCTCTCTCTCTCTCTCTTATGCGAGATCCGAAAGGCAGTGGCACAATAGGCGGTTTACCTTCCTCTCACGGCCGCAGCCCATGTCACGTACAAGACTGTCCGTTGCTAAAATTAGTGCAAAATGACTTCTCGCGAACGCGCTGTGGAACGGTCTTTTTGTAGAATCTTTTTTTTTTTAAAATCTGAGCAGCTGCCTAACGATCAGCCGGGATGTTATCGATCATAAACGCGTCGCTTGAGGCAAAACAAGATGAAAAACGCGGAAGTGCCTATATTGGTCGAAAGTTTCCTAGCGAGGGAATCGCGCGTGGGTGTTACCGTATTTACTCGAATCTAGGCCGGCCCCGATTCTAAGCCGACCCCTGAAATTCGCAAGGCCAGAAAAGAAAAAAAACCTATTCATTGTACTCGAATCTAAGCCTACCCCCCCCCCCCCCACACACACTTTCGCACATCGTGTTTTCGAAAAAAAAACATCGGCTTAGATTCGAGTAAATACGGTATCTCTGTCTTCGCCAACAGGACCTTATTTCCACTTTATTTTGCGGCATTTGACGCGAGTCTCTTGAATCTTCAAGTTTCAACGCGAAGTCATTTCCGCTTTGGTAGGACCGAGTACGTGCCAACGGCACTTAGAAGATTTGTATGAACCCGGAGCCCACGTATGAGGACGCGCATACAGAAAGAACAAAACTGATATGCACGAAAATAAAATCTACGATGTAGATAGACCTTGTTTCTGACGTCCCGCGTCACCTTTAGCGAGCAGCACCGAGTTGTAGAGAAGGAACTCTAATCACGCGCTGTCATCAATGGACGACGTAGACGACGATTTTGTTTACTCTGTACATCTGTCGTGTCGCACTTTGCCAACGGAAATGAGCATTTCACTAATGCTTCCCGTTTGCCAAGACCTTTTTACTTCCTACTGGTACTCAAGTAGCAATTGAAAAGCGACGCTGTTTACTTACGAAGTCTTTTTTTTTCTTGACGTCACTACGCAACTGACGTCATTTTTTAGTTCTGTTATTGCAGGTCCTTGACATTTACAACGCACTATGTTCGCTTGCTCGCCGTAGTAGCTCAGAGGCTAAACTATAGCACTGCTATGCTAGGGGACGCGTGACTGCTGATCCGAAGGTCGCGGGTCGAATCCCGGCCGCGGCTGCTGCATTTTTAGTGGAGGCGAAAATGCTTGAGGCCTGTGTACTTAGATTTAGGTGCGCGTTAAAGTACACCAGGTGGTCGAAATTTCCGGATACGAACCTCACCACCACCACCACAACCACAACGACAACGACAACGACAACGACAACGACAACAAAAACGACGACAACAACAACAACAACACATCCATACAGGCAGCAGAAGGTAAGCATACATATCATTGGGTCCTGCTTACGTTCAACTGTTTTAATATAGCTAAAATGAGGGCTGTTTTTGACGAGAGAACAAGTCCAGAGCGGTAACGTTTTTATTACACTTGAATGTTTTAAATTTTGCTTTCTTTCAGTACTTGGTTTCCCTACAGGCAAAGCACGCTTTACAGGCCCAAGACTTCGAGTGCTCGATATCACTGAAAAATGAAACGTGACCTGCAAAGTGTTGGAACTCATTTAACTTCAATGTTTTACCTTTGTGGTTTTCAAGCAAAGGCAAAGCGAAGGCAAAGTTGCCCGCTAGAACACCAGAGCAAACGGAGGCCATTTTATCACGTAATCGGGAAGCTTACAAAGCGTGGAAGCGTGTCAAGATCTAAGCTCCGCAGCTGCCACCTGTGTGCGCAGTCTTTGCGCAACCAATCCAGACATACCTTTCGCTCGTGGTAAGTAGGTTTAGAAGCGTTAAACCTGAGTCGTTTTATGTTAGTACTTTCAGAAAACCGAGTGATTCAGAAGCTCATCTTCTTCGCAAGAATTGTTGCAACAGCCGTGGCATCGTGGAAATGGCAGCACTCCTCAACCTCCCAAACTTTTCGGCCAAAACAACTGTTTATTCCCGTGCTGCAATACCGCGTGCCCAACACGATATTCACTCACTACCCCCTTCTTCTTTGCGCTAGACTACTCAGCTCCGTCCATTTCTTAATCGCGGCGACGCTCGCAGTTTACCCTTTCTCCCGCTTCTCGGGAGCCGCAACCTCGTCGCAGTCTCGCGCAATCTCGTTATTGCAGTCGCCGCCGCCGCCGCGTAGTGCAATGATAGCTATAACCCTCTTTTGATCTTCTCTCTTGCCCATCTCTGCCGACTCAATCTCATCGGGGAAGAGCGTGTCCGCCTGTTGCTTTCCCTAAAAGCAAGAAGTAATCCTTACTCATCGTAAGGCCAGCCCACAGAAAGCAAGTTAGAAGTACTTGCTGTTGGGTCTAGTCGGTTCATACTGTGTACCGACCATAAAACTCTGGTCAGTTAACGCAAAACAATGAAACAAGGAAGGGAAAGGAGCGTTAACCTTGCTACTTCCTCCTCTTTTTTTCGTTGTTTTGCGCTTAGCGATCATACTTTTATGGTCAGTGAATGCATAGGGGGAAAAAGAATCGAAGTGTGCAATACCTGTCAAAAATATTTTTAAATTCCTTCCAAAGTGCTCCACGTCCAACGTGTCGTTAAATGCGGCGCTGCCTTCACCAAAGCGATCGTGTGTAGCAAAATATTTCACCCAGAAGTGGTGTAAAGAAACTTTAGGAAACCGGAATGCTTAATCTGCCATTAGCTGAGCGTTTGTGCTCTCGCAATTGGCAGCAGTGCCCAGAAATTGTAAGAGTACGACGCGTCTTCGAATGAGGACGCCGTGTTGCAAAGTGATTCTTTCTTCTTCCCCACTTCTTCCCGTTATGGTCTGAGTGTCGCCTTATGCCTTTTTCGCCGAAATCACCGTCTTGTCCTCCTCCCACGTTGTCCCCGTTCCGTCCGTGCTTCCTTCCTTTCTTTCTCCATCCAAATGATGTCTCCACCCGCCATCGCTCGCCTGTTGCTTCTTTCTCAAGCTGTCCGCTTGATTCTTGCATCCCATCTCTGAGATCCACGTTCTCAGACTCTTTTTATGATACACGAAGGCAGTGAGATTACCAGAAGCCAAGAATATCTCGTACAGACAAAATAACTCGGTTTTGCGCCAGCCACTGGTAGCCCATCTCCCTCCCAGTTACTCGCATATACGCACCCTACTCCATCGCCCGGCTCTTTCGTATACGGTGACCCGTTTCCGTGGCGCCGTGTTTATGATTGCGCGGCTGGTCGCCGTTGTTCTCCTGAAGAAAAATAAAAATCAAAGCATGCTGCACCCCAAGTGAAATCTCTAAGAACTGTGGAGCACTGATTCGCCCGTGTTTCCCTTGTGTTCATTTAGTGTTTATGCGATCTTTTCTGTTCTTTTATGTTCTTTTCTTGTGTTCATCCACTCTGCTCTTTTTCGCTCTTTTCTGCTGTTTTCGTGTGATTATGTGATATTTTAAATCGTCTTCTGTTCCTTCCTTGCGATTACGTAATTTGTTTTGCGAATATCGACTTTCTGTTTTATGGGATCCTTTCTACTGTATCATTTTCTACTATTTGCTGCTCCCAGTACTCCCAGCGCTGGCGTTTCGCCTCGGCTCCTCTCTTCCGTATCTCTGTGTCTAGAGATACGGAAACGCGACAGCCGAACGCCCCGACGCTGGCGTTTGGCTTTCGCTTTGCTGGCTCGGACAGATGAATAAAAGTTTCGGCGAACCTGACATGTTCACTGTCAATCGTGCGCTGGCGTCCCTAAAGTGCGGCCTGCTCGACTTATGTGTATCAAACGTGGGGCCTGCATGACACCATCGCGAGACATGAGAATGCATGACACGAACGCGAGACCCTAAACAGTTCCGCAGTCAAAAACCTCTCTTTCACACTTCCGTATAGCCTCTTTGTAAACAACTTCTAGTTTGGCAGTGAACAAAAAGTTATAGAGGGCGTTATTTGTAGTCTTTTAAATGTGTTGTAGAAATCGAGATATAGATGTGAAGAAATTAATGCGGACGAGTAAACAATTTCTCGCTCGTAGCGACCGAACCTTCGGACACGCGTTATCCGAAGGTCTCGGCGCTATGATGATTTTTTGCATCACTCGTGTTGATGACGACGCCGTGGGACACCGACGCCACCGACACCGACGGTCGATTTTTGTGTTTGATGATACATCTAAGGTGTTCGCATCAATAAGAGCATGGCCGCTCCGCTGTCGTCTCGGCTGCATACCTCCTCTGACACGTGCATCGAAGGTCACCGCCACATATTTCGATGCTTTGTTTGCCTCCCACGCCTCTCGCGTGGCAGTGCGTTCGCTCGCCTGCCTGCCTGCGTGGATGGATGAGCAGGAATTAGCGATGCTAATGGATGACCCGTCGCATGCGAGACAAGCATAGTCCACGGCCTGCACTGCATCAATCGCGGGGGCAGGCTTTGTCACGTGTTCCTCCACGCTTCAGCCGCAGCTTCCGGCATCTGATGCAGTAAAGCATGAGTGACGATGTATTACAGCCTGTCTGTGGACGTTCTGTGCCAAAGGGCAGAGACGGTTCTTGCCGCTTGGATCTTCAACCACAAAGGCCACCGGTCGTGTTATGTATAGACATTCTGTTCTCTTCAGCCAACTGGTCTGATGCCGGTGGTCAGAATATCTGGCACTGTACCAGCAATACCGCAGTTCCATGACAACTGAAACAAACAAACATGAAAGAAACATGCAAACAAGTACAACTTTCCGAACATTTGTGAAGCGGTGTAGCGTAAACGTTTCAATACAAGTTTGCTACCAAACCTCGAATTATGTTCACAGCATATGGTGCGCTGGGCCCGATGGGATACTGCCGCACTTGTGATTTATACGGAACACTAGATGAAGACTTTCGCCTTGGAGTCGTCATAGGCAAATACAGAAGTGACCGTGGGAGATTTTTTTCCGTGAGGAAGTAGCGCCGGACAGCGCCATGAAAAGCAGCTATTTGAGTGACCCCGTAACAGCTTGCGCTATGAAACTTACCGACTCGTGAAGAATACGCTGTTCACTACGCATGCGTGATAACATATCATCTAAAACTGCACTACTAAAGCTAACTGCACTAGGATTTGAAAGTGGTTTAGTTGGCGTCCCATCTTGTTATTTCTCTTAAAATAAGAGGAAATGGCCCGAATAGAAAATTCTAAACAGTCTTTTACTGCCTTTTTTGTCCACCATATGTCTGGTTTTATGCATGTTGATGAGATAAAAAGTGAGAATATCTGAAAAAAAAAATAATCCGCTTTATCCTAAACGCGATATCAACGAAGCTTCTTCCGGGATGGCTGAAACTTGTTCACAGTCAAAGCATCCATCGACCATGAAGAACTGATGTGGCGTCCAATATTATTGCCACTGTAACAAACGGAGCAAGCCCGTTAACTGCCAAAAGCAATAAACATTTCGATATACCAGTCTATTGATATTTACGGACTTCGTATTCTGCTACGACGAATGAAAGCGAATCTAGGTTGACGCAAAACAGAAGATAAGAGCCGGAAGTGATTCCCGCTTCCGGAACGCGAGAACAGGAAGATTAAGCGGAAACGAGCAAGAGCGAGACGTGGAATAAATTTTACTGCCGCTGTTTAGCGCAACTTAGAACCGGAAGCGGCGATGACGCCTTCCGGCAGTGTAGAGCCTTCACGAGCGGATTCTCGCCGCGGCCCCATTTTGACGCGATAATCGACAAATGGGAACTATACTTTTTTATCGCATTTCCCTCTTCGTCGAATTCCAGGCTATCTTTCTTGCGGCTAACGTAACGCATAGCGCCTTTCCCGTAGGAATACGTGCGTCTCCTGTGTTTATTATTATTTATTTGATTTGTATACAGAAATACACAAGGACACAAAGGAAACAGGGAGAGAGTAGGCTGACAACTGCGAACTATAGATGGGCACAACGCCTGCCAACGCCTGCCTACGAGGAGAGATAGAGGAAAGAAGATGGAAAAGTAAAGAAAAAATGACGAAGACTTGGACAAAAATAAGTAAAAAAGACACAGAAAAACGTCTTTAAACAGGTGGCCAGATCCCTTTGATCCATGAAAGTCAGGAGAGCTCGATGGGCCTGGTCGCGTCGAGAAGCAGAACCTATCGAAAAGAGGAAATCGTCAACGGTCTCGCACTTAATATCGAAGAATGTATATTCCTTAATCAGCAAAGCCCGCTGCGTAACGAATGGTGGACGGTGCAATAAATAATGCTCGAGTGTTTAACAGGAGCCGCAAGATGGGCACAATGGACCGTCCACGCGTCCTTGACGGTATAAGCGCTCGCGCACCAACGCAGAGCCAACTCTTAGCTTATATAAGAGTGCTCTGGAATGACGAAGCAAGCCACGACCGCGAAATACATCGCAATACACGCAGTGCCACTAATCCCTACTGTGATAACTGAGGTAGCATAGATACAGTGGAGCAGATATTACTTACAAGCCCCGGGCACCGCGACAAGAGACGATTGCTTGAATGAGACGATTGCATGGTTCGCCTCGATCAGTTAACGTTACGCAGAATATTTGGTCCAATGCCCGGCCCTTCAAAATAGCGACGAATTTTAGAGCCACTATTCATTTGCCTTTCAGAAATTGGCCTAATAGGAAAGCTTTAACGATCGACTATTCCATATCGAAAAGCCTTAACTTACCTGACATCCCTGTTGTAAAATTTGTATCAGGTTCTGTTGCGCATTTCATATTTGTTTGTGTTCTCTCCATTTTTTACAGCACAGCTGTAATGCTCGAGGTTTGCCGTATATTGTAGATAGAAAAATATCACCGTCATGAATCGGCACGCGTTCTCTTCGTCCTCTTCTTCATACCCTCTTCTGCCTCGCTCCCAGAGCACGTGTGCCAATTTGTCAGGAGTGGAATGCAATAACACTGATGGTTCAGATAACAAGTACAGAAAGAGAGAAAGAAAGAGAAAGAAAATAAATATGGCGAATAAAATTTCTTGCGGAGGCGAGATTCGAACCCGCGTACCCACGATCCGAAGGCGAGCGTCCTAACCACGAGGCTATTCAGGCGCGCTAACAAAACATAACATAGCCTTGTGTAAGGGTGTGGGAAAGAGAATTGAAGGTGAGGAAGAGAGTTGTGAGGGTGAGGAGTGGAGAGAGTAAAGAATAGCATAGAAAAAAGCGAAAGAGAGAAATAAATATAGAGATAAGGAGACGTAAAGAAAGAGAAAGCGAGTATTTAGAGAGAGAAAGACAAATAGAAATCAACAGAGACAAAGAGGAAAAAGAGAGCAAGCGTAGCCGTGTATAGTATAGTATAGTATAGTATAGTATAGTATAGTATATTAAAGTATAGTATAGTATAGTATAGTATAGTATAGTATAGTATAGTATAGTATAGTGAAGTGCAGTATAGTATAGTATAATGAAGTGTAGTACAGTACAGTATAGTATAATATAGTGATGTGTAGTATAGGGTAGTACAGTATAGTATAGAGTAGTGTAGTGTAGTATAGCAAGGGTTGGGAAAAAGATAGGCGAGAGGGTCAAAGCCTAACCAAGCCAGGACGAGCTAGGTGCCCAGCAGCGCTGCTGGGACCTAGCCCTGCGCGACTCAGTGCAAGGTACGACAATTTTTTAAAGATGATAGTCTTTCTTGGGGAACTTAAACGCAGAAATTTTGGTCTCTCTGTCTTTCTGTTTGTCGGCACGTCGCTCGATTCAGCCACCCGGCCAAAGTTGAACCACTTGCCCAAGGGCCAGCCATCTTGAACTGCTGACTAGGTTCATGCCTGTGTACATTGTTAATCAAAAAGAAAACATTACGCATATCTGAGGCGCAACATCACTAGGTATTAGGTGGTGTGTTTCCTTTAATAGAAAATACATAGATACGTAATTCCAGAGACCCCAGTTTCTTAAGCTGCGCTGAAAATGCGACTGCGCTGAAACTTGCCTTCCTCCGTGCCCTCTGCACGAGCTCATTGTTGTGTTTCGGTTTCGGTTCAGTATTGCACTGTACGAATGCCATGGGGCGCCGCTCTGGCATTCCTGTTTTACCCAGGTGACGTGTAAATAAAAGAGTGTGTGGAGAGTACTCGTTGAGTGCGGACGTTTCTTCTGCTTCGGCGCTTCGCGCCAAACCGCGCGTTCGGGCTGGCTGGCGTCCCCGCCGGTCGCGTTGGTCACCGCCGGTCTCCGCCTGCCGCTACGCCGGGACTACCAGCCCGCAACACAGCACTCATGTTTACTGATGTATTGCCAGATGGCGTCCATATCTTACGCAGCGCCTCTTCTATCGTCTTTAGACAACATTTGCAGCGAAGCACGCAGATACGCGGCCAATTTTTCTTTGTACCGCGCGCCTATTGTTCGTGCCCCTGAAAGAGAAGACCTTTACGGCAAGAAATTTTTGTTAGAGCAAAAGCATTATTTTTCTATTACTTTCTTACCTCTGTTCTGAAATCTCTTCATCCCATTTTCTATCCCTATGCAGAGTAGTAGCATGCCAGCGGTTACATACACGTCGCCAAAAACCCGTTTTTACAATAAAGAGCCTGTCTATCTCATGCACCGATACGTAGTGAACAGCGACTCGAAACAATGACGTACCGAGTGTCTTGAGACTCGATCCCCTGAACTGCTCAGCGTGTAGGGTGTCGAACCCCATACCTCCGAAGCGTATTTGCAAGTTCTCGAACTCCGGAAGTTCCGAGCGTGTACGGTGTCAAACCCTCGACCTCCTAATTATATAAGTAGTCTAACCCTGAACTTTTCCGTATATCGATTACTGAATAAACGAATAGAATGGCAAGGAATACACAACAACCTAAATGTTGCCGGTATGTATGTATATGTATATATATATATATATATATATATATATATATATATATATATATATATATATATATATATATATATATATATATATATATATTGAATAGTATATGCGCCTTCATAAAAAACAGGGTGATTCCACGAGAGATCGAACATGCCTGTCCGGTCGCATTTTTTGTTTTGCCTGGGTTTTCTTTATGTTGTGCGGGCACATTCAAAGTGCACGGAACTGAAAATTTTATTTCCAAGAAACGCTCCCAGCGCGCCAAAAAAATATTTGAAGGTGGCGGCGCGTGCCTCCTGTTTTTGCTCACTGCAGTGTTTTCGGATTTCACGGCCGAATTTAGCGCGAACTATAAATGATGTGTCGAAAATTTCTTTTGCTGGATTTAATACGCATTACTGTGAATTACATCCATGCTTTTTTTATGCCGTCCTCAAAAAGAAGAAAATGTGAAAAAATGGCAAACACGGCCGAAATCAGAAAAGGGTCCTAAGTTTGAGGCGCCTTGGCGCCTTTACTATTTCAAACAGAAACTTGAAAACAGTGTCAACTATAGAAAAGAGCTTTTGCAACATTTGTGCAGAAGATCATTTTCCTAGGCGCAGCGCAAAAAAAGAAAAAAATAGTTAAAGAAGCGAGTTTTTTCAAAAAAGTACATTTTCAAAAAATAAAATAAAAAAAACTCCGGTCTCAATTTTGACGGCAATTTTTTATCGAAGAGCGCTTACGTCAATGAACACACGGTTTTAATATCATATGTCCTCATTTGCTTTATTTACGCGATATAACTGGCCAAAGTGACCCTTGCTGTGAGTGCTCACTTCAGTGCGACTGATGGTTGTTAATAGCTTGCATTGTGCGTAAATCACAGTTTTAATTATTCTGCTGCAGCAAAACCTTGCTCTGGTGGCTTATCGTCACGAAAAATGTGTTCTCAGATTTTATTTGGTTCTACCGTGTGCGAAAGTGGGCTGCTGCCGCCCTCTAAAGGGTGATTCCACGAGAGATCGAACATGCCTGTCCGGTCGATATTTTTGTTTTGCCTGGGTTTTTTATATGTTATGTGGGCACATTCAAAGTGCACGGAACCCAAAATTTTATTTCCAAGAAATGCTCCCAGCGTGCCAAAAAAGTATTTGAAGGTGGCGGCGCAGACCTCCTGTTTTTGTTCACTGCAATGTTTTGGGATTTCACGGCTGAATTTAACGCGAACTATAAACGATGTGTCGAAAATTTTCTTGTTGGTTTTAATACGCATTACAGTGAATTACATCCATGATTTTTTCCAAGTATTTCAACGAGCCTTTGCAACATTTATGCGGAAGATCGTTTTCCTACAGGCAGCGCGATATAAGGAGAAAATAGTTAAAGAAGCGAGTTTTTTTTTCAATAAAGTACATTTTCAAAAAATAAAACTCAGGCCTCAATTTTGACATTTTTTTGTCGAAGAGCGCTTACGTCAGTGAAAACACCGTGTTAATATGTATGTCCTCATTTGCTTTGTTCACGAGATTTAACGGGCCAAAATTACCCTTGCTGTGTGTGCTCACTTCAGTGCGATCGATAGTTGTCATCAGCTTGCATTGCACTTAAATCTAGTTTTAATTATTTTCCTGCAGTAAAACCTTGCTCTGGTGTCTTGTCGTCAAGAAAAATGCATTCTCAAACTTTAACTGTGTCTAGCGGATGTGGGGGTGGGCTGCTGCCGCTCTCTAAAGGCCGAACGCGTACGCAATTTGCAGCTTACAACCTCAACTTACCCGAAAGTATTCGTTAATCAGAAGCACACGAGACACCACGAACACATGGTTTAGGTCACTTTGTCAAAACTCTCCTTGCACACAGAATAAAGCATTTGTATGCAGCGAAGGCCAGCTTAATCTGTAACTAAATGCCACAATCAGCAGGCGCGCTGTTATGCAGTTGTTTTCTCACTGCCAGCTTGCTTCCCTTCCATTACGTGCATTGTACGCTCTAACCATCTTCCCCATTCGACGCACACTGTGCCTAGACAACATTTGTAAAAAAGTTAGCTCAATGATTTCCGAGCCGTTTATTTCACTTCCCGCTATCACATGTTTTCGGCGTCGCAGATAACGTCTTCCTGTATCATCTCGACCGTTACCTCAGCGTTTCAGCAGCCAGGAAACGTGCGGTGCGGCATGATTAAGCCGTGAGTGGACGAAGCTGCCCAATTTATGATGTTTTGTTGCCACTTTACTAAAGTGCTTTCCCACGTCGAGGACAGCAAAGGTCATTGGTGGCACCAGGCGGACATTACCCTTAGTTTTGACAATGAGTGCGGCCTACAAATTAAATATTACAGCCCAAAGCGCTTAGACACCCTTAGTCATAAAATGTTAAACCGTAAGCAGTTCTGGAAAGGCATTCATGACAGCGGCGCAGATGTGAGATAATTTATGCGGTGCCGTTCAGTATAAACGTTTCGGCTTGCTCTAGCTGTTCACTACACGCGATGCGCGCGGCCCATGGCTACGTCCGATTGTTCTGTGCCGGTTATTTACGCGTTCACAAAAAGAAGATTGCTGAGGAAAACGTTTTCGTTGCGCAAATTTTTTTTCTTCGCTCTTTTTGTTGTTGCCTACCGCCAGAAGCTACTGTCATAGGCTGAGGATCTTCGCGACACCTGCGAGGTCTGCTTGCATTGCTTTAGGCTACTCAAGGAAAACCTGTCTACATCTAACCGCGATGAGGTAGACCAGGCATTCCTTCAGGAAGAAGAAGCGATTGATATCTTGAACAGGCACGCCCATCTTTCCTCTGATGATTGTAGGCGAGGTTGTAGGTTGCAAACTGTTTACACGTGAGCCATTTAGAGGGCGGCAGCAGCCCACTTTTGCACACGCTAGACACAAATAAAATCTGAGAACACATTTTTCTTGACGAAAAGCCACCAGAGCAAGGTTTTTCTGCAGCAGAACAAATAAAACTGCGATTTACGCACAATGCAAGCTATTAACAACCATCAGTCACACTGAAGTGAGCACTCACAGCAAGGGTCATTTTGGCCAGTTATATCTCGTAAACAAAGCAAATGAGGACATATGATATTAAAACCGTGTGTTCATTGACATAAGCGCTCTTCGATAAAAAATTGCCGTCAAAATTGAGACCGGAGTTTTTTTTATTTTATTTTTTGAAAATGTACTTTTTTGAAAAAACTCGCTTCTTTAACAATTTTTTTCTTTTTTTGCGCTGCCCGTAGGAAAATGATCTTCTGCACAAATGTTGCAAAAGCTCTTTTCTATAGTTGACACTGTTTTCAAGTTTCTGTTTGAAATAGTAAAGGCGCCAAGGCGCCTCAAACTTAGGACCCTTTTTTGATTTCGGCCGTGTTTGCCATTTTTTCACATTTTCTTCTTTTTGAGGACGGCATAAAAAAAGCATGGATGTAATTCACAGTAATGCGTGTTAAAACCAGCAAAAGAAATTTTCGACACATCACTCATAGTTCGCGCTAAATTCGGCCGCGAAATCCGAAAACACTGCAGTGAGCAAAAACAGGAGGCACGCGCCGCCACCTTCAAATATTTTTTTGGCGCGCTGGGAGCGTTTCTTGGAAATAAAATTTTCAGTTCCGTGCACTTTGAATGTGCCCACACAACATATAAAAAACCCAGGCAAAACAAAAAATGCGACCGGACAGGCATGTTCGATCTCTCGTGGAATCACCCAACAACTTTATTGTCGACGTTTCCATCGGAGACCGATCTTCATCATCATCTTGATGAAGATCGGTCTCCGATCGAAACGTCGACAATAAAGTTGTTTTTTATGAAGGCGCATATACTCTTAAAATACTTATAACCTTGCGGCAACCGAAGTTACTCTTATATAATAATGTGTGTGATAGTTAATTGTAGGGGTTGAACGTCCCAAAACTACCACACGATTATGAGAGATGCCGCAGTGGAGGGCTCCGGAAATTTCTAACACCTAGGGTTCTTTAACGTGCACCTATATCTAAGCACACGGGCCTCCAGCATTTTCGCCTCCATCGAAAATGCGACCGCCGCGGCCGGGATTCGATCGCGTGACCTGAGGGTCAGCAGTGAAGCACCTTAACCACTAGACCACCGTGGCCGGTTGTGTGTGTGTGTGTGTGTGTGTGTCTTTACTAGCCATGAGACATCATCATCAGCCTGTCTACGCCCACTGCAGGGCAAAGGCCTCTCCCATGTTCCGCCAGTCAACCCGGTCCTGTGCTTTCTGCTGCCACGTTATAACTGCAAACTTCTTTAATCTCATCTACCCACCTAATTTTCTGTCTCCCCCTCACGCGTTTGCCATCTCTTGGAATCCAGTCAGTTACCCTTAATGACCACCTGTTATCCTGGCGACGTGCTACGTGCCCGGCCCATATCCATTTCTTCTTCTTGATTTCAACTTCTTGAGACTCTTCTTCTTGAGACACTTATAATACCCTCTGAATAGTTTTTATAGTTTTTTGAAATAGTCTTCTCCTACCAGGCCAAGTGCAGTCAAAGTATAGCAATGTCAGGTAAACGCACGTAGTACGCCATTGGATGTTTCGCGAGCTCTAATTTAGTAGCGTGTCAATTTTTTTAAAAATTTATTTATGAACTTCATTTGGTCTAGGATGGAGGCGTTGCTAGAAGATACAACGACAACGGGGGAATACTTGGAAACGGCGGAGGAGCGAAGCTTGTACAAAGGGGAGGATGGTGGTGAAACAAGACAATTTAAACGATAATTAATTCACAAGACGCATAATATATGCGCAATAATTACATCAGCGATGAGGCGATACGGTGTAATTAAGAGAGTGGGGCTTGACCTGGCGGGCCCTTGTATATGTTAATGAGCCACCGCTAATCGTTAGACACGGGAATATATTGCCCGACAGGGTATTAATGACCTACCATCTTCTGGAAAATCTTTATTTTATTTGCTTTCTCAGTAACGACGCGCTCAAATCTTGACGCGTACAGAGCTCTCAAACGCCCAGAGCTTAAGTGAAAGAAAAAGCAGGAAAGAAGGGAAAAAGGAAAGAAAGTAAGAAAGGCGATAACAGTAAGTGCACACTAATAATTCCGCTTACTGATATTACTTACTCATGAATCTGTTCATGATCACTTGCACCACAATGAACGCTAATTCAGCCTAAAGTCCTTCATGTAGGTTCGGTGTCATCGAAAGTTATCGCTAGGGAGTTTGCAAAATATTATTCATACCTGTCGTCAAGGGCTGTAAAAGTTTGATAACATACGGTTCTAGTTTTTAGGGCGAAAGCCCTTCGATGCCTCATGAAACGCGAAAAGTGACGTGCCCAAAATTGCGACATCATTGTGGCGTTACTATGACGTCCCATAAAGTGTTCTCCAGCCCACGCATATTTCTCTTATGACGTCCTCACATGGCATAATCGCTTGGTGAAAGGTGGGCCGATCCCGGAGGCACTGCAAAACCATGTGAGGTGCAGAAGGCTTTCAGTGCCTCTGATCCCGGAGGCCCTGCAAAATCCCGTTGGGTGCAGTAAGCTTTGAGGAGGGGGTGGGTTGAGGATAAATACATTTGATTGAGAAGAAAAAGAAGCAGATGGCTATCGCCTTTCGGTAGCCTTAGACAAATGGATAAGTGACAGTGATTTTTTTTGCTCCAAGAATAACATCAATATTATATGCAGATTCGCACTGTATTTGTAATGATTTCATGACGTGGTGAGAGTCCGTGTTGGTTTACGCCGAACTGCCGAGAAGTCCGTGACTTCGCCTCTTATAATCCTACTCCGCTGTCATAAGCATTGAAATTCTCATGAGTACTTTTGTTGTCACGAAATTCTTGAGGTTTATTAGGCCCCTTTTGCGTACCGGAAATACTCCGCCGAAAAAAAAAAGTTTGGCGACCCTAATGTTCACTTATGGGCCATGAATGGCGCTAGCCCGTAGTGTTTGGTGTGCGGAGGAGTGCGAGGAGGACGCGAATTCAGCGCCACCACGTGGAGGAGACTGGCGCGCCGCCAAGCGAGCGCCGCGCGAAGCTCACGTTACACGCCACCCGGGGGTGACGTGATCACGGAGCCGGCGCCCGGAGAAGGGCAAAAAAAAAAAAAAAAAAAAACAAGCGCGACGCCAGCTCCGCAGAGCGAGGGGACGCGAGACACTCACTACGGGAATGACGTCAGTCCTTCCCTCACCCGTTACTAAGATGTACACTGTGAGTGAACTGATGAGTCTACTGTTAGCGATGTGTCAAGAGAGCCAAACTACGCCTACTTAACTCTGTGGAAACCTAGCTATGGGCTTTCTATAGTGTAATTAGGCCCTTAATTGATGTTAGATAACTACTCGATATGTCTTACGGAGCCCTACGCTTAGGCACTACATACCCATCAAACTTGCCTGTGAGTCGGGTTTCTGTGCGTTCCTATCACCATTAAATTAATTAGATGCGAAGTATCTTAAGGCGGAGCTCAATCCGGTGGTGGTGGTGTGCAGCGTGACCACCCTTACTGCGCATGCGCATACCCTCTCCACACATCTCCTCTCCACTCACCCTCTCCCCTTCACCTCTCCACTTTCCCTCTCCCCTCTCCCATACCCCTCTCCACTCTTCCTCTGAAACGCGGGCTAGACATGCCGAAATTCTCTCCTGCGCAACGCCGCGGTGAGCTCGAGCGCATGCGCCTCCCCTCCCCTTCTCTCTCCTCTCCTACGCTGCCCCCGCCTGTCGACCGCATTCCCCGCTCGCCCTGTGAGAATTAACGGCCAGGCTAGATGGAAGATACGACGCGCGTAGCGTCCCTCTTCGCGTTCCACGACGCGAGGTCGGTAGCATGCCCAACGATCGCCAACGGAACGCGATCGTGCAAGTGCTCCCGGCTTCGCATCGCCTCATGGTCCCCTTTAGCGGGAGATGGTGTAATTTTTTTATTGCGATAGCAATTATATGGACAGTCTCGGCTGAATTTTGCCGTCGCCGTCGTCATGCACCGTATATGTATAAGTATGTATATATATATACATAAAAGCCCCAAAGAAAAATGATTCAGAAAAATGCTTCCGAAGCGTGGAATCGAACCAGGGACCTCTTGCTCCACAGCGAGTGGCGCTAACCACTACGCTACGAAACGCAGATCCTCCACGTAGCTAACAGCGAGCGTTATATACACACCCTTTACCGCTGGACGGACTCAGAGACGCTAGGCGCTTATAAGCGTTTCTTCATTACCAGCGAGATGGCGCTAGGAGCGCAACGGGCGGATTTAAAAGTCGTCGGCGAGCTCGCTCGCTTCTTCTTATATTTGCGCAGGGAGAACCTTGCCCTTCCGCTGTCTGCTCGCGCGGTTTCCTCGTGCTGAGGGGAAGAGGGATGTTTCACGCTTTCACCGTGATGTCCGCGCTCATGTTACGGAGCGTACGAAAGTAACTCGAGCTCAAGGGACGCCGCTAAACGAACAAACAGAAGATGAGCGCGAACTATCAAGAGTCACAGCTCGACACTTGAAGCACTCTAGTTTCCTTCACTGCTTTGGCCGCCTTTGCAACAGGAGCGCTGTTCAAACTGAGAGTATCCATTGGCGAGCCTCACTTCGTATAGCACTAGTTTCTTGCTATCGCATTCATTGCTTCGCCCTTGCGGCGATGCTGTGACTTTTTTAATCATTATACTTGCGGTTTATAGGCTATTTTCTGTAGTAAACTTATACTCGTATATCGTAGCTATTGTATAAAAATAGTAGCACCTCCTACGGTGTTTTATTTTCGCTTTTTGTTTTAATTATTAGATGACCCCACTCGGTGGGGTATCTGCGATGCTCTGCAAGGAAATTCAAGTCGCTTGGTGCCTCGAAACGCTATCGAGAACTTTACAGAGGGTTGGGTGATAAATGTTGTTCAGAAAAATATGGTCGATGGTTTAGAATACTACGTACTTCACTATGGGAGGTCACAAAGGAAAGTTTATTGAACCTGTACACGCAAGCGCATGAGACGTTTGGTATGCCCCAAAACCGAGAGAATATAAAAGCTGAAAAGTAGTAGTAAATATTTACTTATATATTGTAACGTGCCCTCCTATCGTTCTCTGACTTACTAGAAGAGCACTAGCGCTTTGCTGGCGAAATAGACTGCACATTTGCTCCTTATTGTTGCACTTAGCAGAGTTTCACTTCGGTTCCATTGCATTTCTATTCAAGTGAATGCCGATTCTTACGTGGTCTACGTAGCCTATATAGAAAAAAAAAAACACGCAAATTATTTCAGAGCCATTGCCAACGAGAAAACTTTACGGAAAGTGATTGGAAAACAAGGTTGGAAAACTACTTGCTCTCGTCAACACAAATGAACGAGATTCACAAGCAATCGACTGCCCTAGGTTTCCTACCTGGGTCTGTTACGAATAATTGTTCCGAGAGCTAACACTGGAAATCGTGTGAAGATCGTAAAAATAATAAAAATTAGGAGCCCTTCCAACATCGGGAAGATGGGGCCAAGCGAAGCCTGGCGTGTACGCGTGCCTGACCTTCTAACTCTTTCTTTCTTTCTTTCTTTCTTTCTTTCTTTCTTTCTTTCTTTCTTTCTTTCTTTCTTTCTTTCTTTCTTTCTTTCTTTCTTTCTTTCTTTCTTTCTTTCTTTCTTTCTTTCTTTCTTTCTTTCTTTCTTTCTTTCTCTATGTGTTTCTTTCTGTGTTTCTTTCTTTCGCAATGCACAATGCTCCCTCCTAACCGTTTCCTTCCCCCATGCCACCGGGAATAGGATCTTCACGTGCTTAGCAGCTAAACACTTTGTTGCTGCATGCAACAACGACGGTCATGCGTGAAACAAGAAACGGCTGATCGCCGACAAGCCCACGACCAAGAGAGCAATAATTATTGGAAAACAGCGCATGTGTATGCGCGTATAACCGGCACATGCTGAAAAGCCTATTTGTGTGCAGTCGCATTTCTGTACACTCGCAGGCGCCGGATGTTTCACGAACTATGCCGCCGCCGCCGCCACCGCCAAAATCTGTAACTCACAAAAGCTTCGCTTAAAAAAAAATCCGGCCAGCTCCACTCCATGAAAGCCGCCGCCGAAAGGGCGAAGCCGATACCCTCTTTCGTCAGGCTATTAGATTTTCCTGTTTTGCAAATCATCTCATAGAGTTGTTGCTTATTTGTAACTCTACCTTAAGCTATGTGGCGGTAGTAGAGCTTTATTGTACTATTGCATCTGGTAAGGGTCTTCATCGTCGTGTCCTGTTTCTGTGTGTTGGTGTTGCGTTGACTACATGTCTTGCGTTGCTTGATCGGCTTGAGCATACTCCCGACGCCGTTTGCACTGCACAATCACAGCCTTGTGGTTGCCAATGATACTGCCGATGGCTTGACTATTTACTTGAGGCCTTCACGTTTCAGGTTTGCAAAGACGAAGTCAATGCACGTGGCGCTTATAGTAAGGCACGTGAATCACGCGCGACGATATGCTCATTCACGGCCGCGCTGGAACGCTATGGTAGCGTTCCAGTGTGGCCGTGGCCCATTCCACCCGGCCACATACCCAAAACACGTATTACTGTCACGGCCGCGCTGGAACGCAGGCAGCGTTGCTAGCCCTGCTGCTGTGCGTTACACAGTGAAGGTTAAACGTTCTAACCGGTAGTGTGTGCAAATGTCGTGGAGAGAGAGAGAACAACTTTATGGAAATGCCTGCAGAGACGGCTAGGCTCCCTCCACGCAGGGAGGACGAGCTTTCATCGCGACGCTGCTATTAGGTCAGTCTTGTGCGTTGTGCTCCTCGAGGTTTTGCTGCCTCGTTGCTTCCGCGGGTCCGAGAGGGCCGCCGCCCCCTTCCTGGGGTGCTGCCCCACTTCTCCTCGGTTTCGTTCGGTCGCTGCCTCTCTAGAGCTGCCGAGACCTGCTAGACGGTCTTGAGTTGTGTCGTGGAATGTAATATGCCAATCTCGCGCTGTAAGCGGCGCCTCCTCCGTAGTGAGTTGCGACACATCTGATGCTTGCGCCCGGACTGTAAGTGCTCGGGCATTGGCATGAGCCGCCTCGCTTCCGACAAGGCCCGCATACGCGGGAGTCCAGATCAGTGCTACAATTTGATCGAGAGGAAAGCAGGGAAAGGGCTGACTTAGAGACCCTGAACACTCCGAAATATTATATGGCTGTTTTGGAGTCGCTTGCGACAACAGATGAATTAGGGATTGTGAGCGCCAGGGCTATCGCCGCCCCTTCCGCCTCCTCCTCCGAAGAAGAGGCAGAAATGGAAGCGGCCGCAGCGACCTGACCATGAGAGCTGATGGCTTATATTACATACTGATTTCTGTTCCCGTAATCGACGGCTGCAACACAGAGCCCATCATTTGAATAGAGCGTTTAACCTTTCCGCCACTCATGCGCAAACTCCCACGCAGGTGTGAAATTCTGTGGTGACAGCTGCAGACTCGCACCTTTCCTTCTCCTTACCTCCTACACCGCATTCATCCCTCCATTTACCTGTTTCTTTCTTGTAAATTCTGGGCCTCTTTCACAGTAGGCTTAAACCACATCATGTGGCGCTGCTCTGAGCACCCTCATCCTGCTTTCCTGACACGCTTAATCTCTAGTGAGGAGCAGCGGGAGGCTGCCCTGCGCAGCTCGAGGCCCGACATTCAGGAGGCCATCCTGGAGTGGGCTGAGAGGGCAGAGGAGGCCTACTTCAAGTAATTCCTCCCCCCCCTCCCCTCATCTGTGCCATTGCCCCCTTCCCTTTAACCCTGTAATGTCCAGAGTTCCACATCACTAAGTACTAAAACAAATTCACATTTGTAGCACCTGGCCACGGAGGGTATACTTGTACACGCACACACACACGCACACCAAAAATAACGGCATGATATTATTGCGATAGCAATTATATGTTTTAGTTCTAACCTAAGTAATACACCAATTAATATATTAGCAATCGAACTATCTACACATGAAAACTGTCTACAGCTTGTCAAACGTGCTTCTTCGTAGGTCAGCCATGTATAAATTCGAATTTAGCGCTATCAAAACAGCGTTGCATATATCATATATGATACATTGGACATTACAGAGTTTTCGCGCGGCTGCTGACCCGAAGGTCGCGGGATCGAATCCCGGCCGCGGCGGCTGCATTTTCAATGGATGCGAAAATGTTTGAGGCTCGTGTACTTAGATTCAGGCGCACGATAAAGAACCCCAGGTGGTCGAAATTTCCGGAGCCCACCACTACGGCGTCTCTCATAATCATATCGTGATTTTGGGACGTTAAACCGCAGATATTATTATTATTATTGTTATTATTATTATTATTATATTATTATTATTATTATTATTATTATTATTATTATTATTATTATTATTATTATTATTATTATTATTATTATTACATTACAGAGTTTTAAACAGGGAGAAATAAAGTTGATCATTAAATTGTTCACGGCGAAGTGTCGACTAAGCACAGCTTCGCTCTTAAGCGAAAACCAACGTGGTTTGCGCGTACCATGATGTAAAAGATGAAACCACTCGGCGCTAGTGTGCCTCGATGTGTGCGCAACAAAACGCGCATCAAGGCACCCTACTCGGCGCCGAAGAAAAGAAAGGCCCGCTGAATTAATGCAAAAAGAGTGGGGAGTCCACGGCGCAAACCACTCCGTACGAAAAGAGGAACAGTATCGAAGGAAGAATGAATCTGTTGAACGACGCATGTACGCCGAGACCGTGGCAATGGTGGGCGTCAACTGCGAGACGACCGGAACGATGCGTCAATGCCCCGCCCAAGTCGCGTGGCTAATAATTTAGCAGCGAGAATCATTGAGGGGCGCAAGCGATTGATTACCTCTGAATGCTTGCGAAGTCTGAAAGAAGGGTGTGGATAAGTTGTTGTAATTATTATTATCATTCTTCGTGCTATTCTGATATTATTATTATTATTATTATTATTATTATTATTATTATTATTATTATTATTATTATTATTATTATTATTATTATTATTATTATTATTATTATTATTATTGTTGTTGTTGTTGTTGTTGTTGTTATAGCGAAGATGGGTATGGATATGCGACCTTATACTGTGCGCCTTCGTGTCGCTTGAACATATGGCAGAAGACGCACACAAAAGGCCCCTATAGATGAGAGTTCCTGTACTATCCACAGTGGCATCCAGAACCACTCGTATCGTCACAATGCAAACCTAAGGTATTTTTTTATTTATATATGAAAAAAAAAATGTGGGAAGGTAGGCTACGTTAGGGCCGGCTATCCCATCATCATGATAGTAGTATTCAAGGAATACACAAAGACAAGAAAATGAGGATGAAAAAAATAATAAGAAAATCAAAAATAATCAGAAGCACTTTGTACAGCGCTCGTCAAATGAAACCCGAACAGCGGCAAGCCTTCGCATGGTATAGTGCGCGCCGTCCAGTTATCACCATTGACAGGCGCGCGCATCCGGTTTGACCGCACTGCGCATGCGCGCGCCTGTCCGTGGTGATAACTGGACGGCGCGCACTATACCACTGCCGAAGGCTTGCCGGTGTTCGGGTTTCATTTGACGAGCACTGTACATATACAATATAAACGCGAAGTTGTAAATTTTTTATATATCGTTGTTTTGATGTCTACAAGGAATGGAAGGGGGTACTAGCATTTCCACGCATAGCGTGGGAGGGGGGACAGGTGCTATTGAAGCTGGCACTGCATTAACTTGAAGACAGTTCAACGGTGTACGCTCTGGCTGTCACAGTAGAATCAGCGCCCATTAAACGCTACTACGTTGTGAGTCCCCAGTCGTTGTTGTCGCTTCCAGTCTTTATGGTCCCCGTTGCATATCCACAGGGACGGTCTGCGAGCGCCGATAAGCCTAAGCGCTTCACCGAGGGCGCCTTTAGGTAGGTCTGCGGGCGGAACTGTGCTAGAGTAACTCTGAATTCATCTGTAGCCACAGCTGAAGTGCTGGAGTCACCTTATAAGCATTCAACAGTTGCTTTCGTAGGCTCCCATGGATGTGGATGTTACAAAATTAAGGTCAGGTAGCGTTCAATGACATGCACACCCGGGGGCTACATGCAGGGTGTTTCAGATAAAAGGCACCAAGTATTAAAAAAATTAAGCGTAGGCGCTACGCGTCTCTAATTAGCGCAGTACTGTTGTGAGCCATATAGAGCACGTCAGAATATCTTTGTAATCCTCAAAGCTCGGCAATTAACAAAGATTGCTTAATTAACTTAACAAGCTTAAAGAACAAGAGGAAGAAGTCTTCTATTTGGCGCGAGCGCGCGCTCAATATGCTACATTTGGCTATGCTAAATGTGGTTTTTGCCTGCGTTAATATCATCATCAAGGCGCTCGAAGAACAAGGGGAAGAAGACTTCTCTTTGGCGCGAGCGCGCGCTCTGATGGCTATGCTATAGAGAACCTAAGCTCAAGTTTGGGCGCTACGCTTGCGCGGTTTACTGGGGGCGGATGTTGCCCGGGACGGCGGTTTGTCGCCGGATTTGCCAGCGGCGGCGGCAAGGACAAGTGCGCGCATGCGCTCCTCAATCGTCCCAGAACACTGCTAGTCAGCAATCGTTACATTGTGACGCACCACAGATGCAATCCGAGAGCTCTGCGCGGAAGCGGAAACGGAGGCGGCAGCGTTGTGGCCGTGGATGCCCCCAGTTACGATAAGAGCAGTGGCGCCGCTCGGCGTTGCTTTGGAAGCCCATATGTGGTCTCGCCTGCGTTGCGCCAAACTACGACGACAGCATACGATCCCAGCGTACGACAACCAGGCCCCCTAACGTGCTCCGCGGCGCACTTAAAATTCTTCAACGAAAAAGCGGCAGCCAAGGAGCAAATGCCACAGGAGACCGTAGGCAGCATTTGGTGCAGTGTGGGCATTTGTTTTCTTTTCTATTCGCACCAATTAAGAAACACATTAAAAGGGGCGAGGGTGACAGCGTGATGAAGGAACCAGATAAAAGATTCACTCACTTGGGGCGGCCGCTCTTTCGTAGTTTTTTTTTTTTTTTCGACGGTACGCCCTTACCATCATTTAGCGTCCATCGCAGTAACCGACAGCTTGCTCAATCGACCTTCGAGCGCGGAGCAGCCTTTGATAATTCGTTCAACTTACATTTTTTAGGGCACTAAAATCGCCGTACGTTACGCGGCAGTCCAAGTGATGTTTTTTAAAACTCGCGCGATTTAAAGAAAGATTGGAAGAAAATTAAGCAGGAGAGTTATCTTACGAAAGATTGAAAAAATTCGATGTTTCTGAACAAGCGCTACTACTTTTGAATTGAAGATTTTTCTCTAGAGTTACTATTTAAAAAGCGCATTAAGCAATCTTTGTTAATTGCCGAGCTTGGCGGATTGGAAAAAGATATTCGGATGGGCTCTATACGGCTCAGAACAATACTTTGCTAATTTTTAGCGCACTATTTTAGCGCAATACTGCTTAATTTTTTAATGCTTGGCGCTTTTTATCTGAAACACCCTGTATTATGCATGTAGACGTGGCGTTGAAGAAAGCGCACCGGCGCCGTGGGTAAAACGTAAGAGAGAAAGCATGGCGTACGTAGAAACACCTGCAATATAATCACAAACAGTATATATATATATATATATATATATATATATATATATATATATATATATATATATATATATATATATATATATATATATATATATATATATATATATATATATATATATATACGGAGCCGACTCTCAACACAAGCTGCGTTCTCTCCAAAAGGAGCCGAACAGGGCGACCCGCTACAAGGTACTGGAGAGGATGACCGACTGCACAGTTCCAAGGCTTCGCTACAATTAATTTATATACATATATATAGGTATAACACAACAGAGGCGTTGTCAATAGTGATATAAATATTTATTTCCCAGCAGTTTCGGAAGGGGTCCTCCCTTCGTCCGAAGGGAGGAGCTTCCGATTCTCCGAAAAAAAAAAACGTATAATGACCTCCAAAGATAGTTCACGTGTGTCTTTAAAGAGAGTCGTATACGAGTCAAGGCAGGACTCGGAAAAGAGAGTCAAGTGACTCTTTTACCTAATAAAGAAAGAGAGTCATAGGCGCGTCCGCTACTCTTTATAGTAAAACTCTGCGCTAAAAGGACCCTATAGGTGGACTTCCCTTGAACACTATAGTTTTCGCTCTGCGACCACCAACCCGCTGAGGAAATGTACGCTATGCGCTGTGAGGTAGCTCCGTCCAACGGCAGTCGCCTGTCGCGTCTTATCACTTATTCACGCCAGAGCGGCCACTTTGGTTGATTAAGCGCGTGCCCATCTACTCGTCCCTTGCGGTCAAAACAAAATAAGGAAAAAAGTGGTGATTCCTTTTTGGAGGAAAACCAGTCTGAAAAGCGGCCAAGGTCTCCGGTGTGTGAGAACTCTGTCAAGTTTCTCTTCCATTGTTAAAACTTTGATTTGAGTTTACCGGATTCCGAGCTTTCAATAGCATTCAACCTCGGTAGAGAACACTTTGGAGTGTGAAAATCGAACCGCGAACTTAGAGACACGGTGACGGATTGTCCACGCCGTTGTTCTGCGGGAACTGATGAAGCTACCATGTATTCTGAAAGAAGTTTTGTACCCACAAAGCTCAAGAGAATCTTGAATATGTCTCCTTGGATAACACGCCACATTATTCACCTTAAACGGGAACTGAGAAGAATGAGAACTAAAAAGAATACCTGCAAATACATACGTGAGCTATCACGGGCTTTAAAGCCAGAGATCAGAATTGCAAGAAATAACTTCTTTTCGAATACCTTAGTGAACTTTATGAAGAACCGAACTCAAAAGTGCTGGCGGTATCTTTCGAGACCAGAGGATCGTGCAAGTAAATTAGAAATTAGTGGCTCAGTAGCAACAAATGAAAGTATTATAGCAAATACGTTTAATAATCATTTTCTGTCGGTATTCACTCGTTCACCCATGATGAGCAGGCCTTTGGCTGAGCCTGATATCGTTATGCCAGAGATTCTGATGACAGGTGCGTTGAACCTCCTTTTACAAATTGATACCAACAAAGCGCCCGGTCCCGATAACATATATGATACGTTTCTTAGACGATATACACAGCAGTAGTTAACGCCCTTCTTGCACATCATATTTACTGAATCTCTTAGTACAGCAGCGTTACCCACGGACTGGTTACGCGCAAAGGTTACCCCCATTCACAAAGATGGGAAAAAGACGATGGTAGATAAATACCGGCCGATATCACTAACAAGTTGCTGTTGTAAATTACTCGAGCGCATAATTAACAAAGAAAGCATGACACACTGACACACTTAGAACAAAATAATCTCTTGAGTCCAATGTAGCACGGCTTTAGAATTGGAGTGGCTACTGTAACACTACACTAAAGACTTCGCGTCAGCAATTAACGATAGGTTCCAAAACGATGCTATATTCATCGATTTCTCAAAAGCACATGACCGCGTAATACATTTTAAATAATTGAAACACTTAGGTCTATTTTTATTGAACCACAATTAATAGCCTGAGTTACTGCCTATCTGTGCAATAGTACACAATATGTCACTATTAATAATACTAACTCTGATTTACTTGAGGTATACTCGGGGGTACCACAAGGGTCAATGTTTAGGACCACTGTTATTCTTTATTTACCTTAATGACATTGTTAATTGGGCTGAAGAAGACGTGAAAGTGCGCTTATTTGCTGATGACCTGGTTGTGTGCACATGTGTGGGCGGTACTGACGATCAGAAGCTTCTAAATGCGTCTTTAGACAAAAGTACTGAGTGGTGCGTAACCTGGGGTATGGAAGTAAACGTCAACAAAACAAAGTGCATCGGTATTGGCCATAGGAAATTGCCTGTTACATTCAACTACAAAATGGCGAGCTCTGATATCACACGAACAGACTCTATAAAATATTTGGGTATGACCATCACAAGAAACCTAAAATGGAATGTTCCTATTGGGAACACACGCGCAAAAGCATTTAAAACACCCGGGTTTCTACGAAGAAAGTTAGCTGCCACTCCTCCACTCGTTAAGTTAGCAGCCTATAAAACTCTAGTACGTGCCATTCTTGCATATGTCAGTATAGTGTGGAACTCCCGCCAGGTATACCTTACAGATAGACTGGAAAGAATCCAAAATAAGGCAGTTCGTTTTATTTTTTCAATGTATTCCCGTCATCATAGCGTCACTTCTCTTCGAAACGCCGTAGGAATTCGTAAGCTGGCTTGCCGGCGGCCGGTGGCAGCAATGAAATTTCTTTTCTTGCTTTATAATAATCGCAAAAACATGGATAAGCGCGAGCACCCGAAAACACCGCACCGCCATTCCCGTAGAAAGTGTCATGATAAGCACATCCGGCAATACGTCACACGCTGCGACACATTCAAATTTTCATTTTTTTCCGGCTTCCATTGAAATGTGGAACGCGTTGCCACAGGAGATTATTGCCCTGGATAGCGTAGAGAGTTTCGTGGAAAGGGTGGAAGAGTATTTTTGTACGCTATAGCATAGTTGTTTTTTACTTTCTTCTGTCCTCTCCTGAGTACGAGGCTTACGCATTGTTTGCTGTTTTGGTTGTCACAACTAATGTCTAGTTTGATTAATTGTACATTGTACTCCTATGCGTACCTTTCGACCCACCCCCTGCAATGGCCCGTGAAAGGCTGACAGTATTTGACAAATAAATATAAAAGTATGGGCATCCCACTATTGGCGATTCCTACTGTTTGGATGCGTGTGCGCGCGGAAGAAGTGATCTTCACAGCGTGAGTCCCAGTCTAGCACTGATTTATTTTGTTCTTCTTTTACCCGTCGTCTCATCGCTGGTGGAGTGGTTCTGGCCGGTTCCATTTCCATCCCGGTGCGCGTCATCTCTCGGCAGCTGCACTTCTAAAGAGAGACCAACAGTTTCATTTTCGTGTCTCTTCTCCTAGTCCACTAAAGGCCGAGAAGAAGGGCATAGAAAGAGGCGTCGTTGAAACTAAGGGCTATGTTAATTACACCAGACACGCTTCCGCAAGGGCAGCCATCACGCGAATTGAGAGTCTCGCAGTCCTTGTATCAGCTGCTGAGACGTGTAGAAACGAACAGCCCGATCGACGTAGACGGTGCCAGAGAGAATATTTATGAACCGCACCGCGGAACGGGTCACGTTGAAACTAAAGATGGCGATGGGATTGAAAGAGACAGCAGTAGGGTGAATAATAAGGAAGCGCGACAGAGACGTACGACGTTGCATATTCAAAATTGAAGAACACGGTGGGAAATCAAGGCTCTTATGACAACTTATTTTCTAGTTTTGCTCCTCAATCCATGCGCTGTCTTATCCGTGTCTTTGGAACAACGGCGTCGTTGTTCCAAAAGAAAAAAAAAGCACATAGATAGATAGATAGATAGATAGATAGATAGATAGATAGATAGATAGATAGATAGATAGATAGATAGATAGATAGATAGATAGATAGATAGATAGATAGATAGATAGATAGATAGATAGATAGATAGATAGATAGATAGATAGATAGATAGATAGATAGATAGATAGATAGATAGATAGATTAAAGACAGTGTTTTTAATCATATACGAGAGCTAATAGCTAACCGATTTGATAGCCAGAGTTGTTAACCGATTTGCTACCCAGGACTGGGGTGGATAAATAGGAATTGGAAGGAGGACAGAGCTGTAGAACGAGCCATTGAAGAAGACCCACTAATGGCGTTCCTATTAGACACGTGAGCACATGCCGGTGGATTGCAGTAAGAGCGGTAAGGCTGGCACAGCGCTCTGGTCCGATGTTAAGTGCGTAGGCGTCGTAGAATTCTCTCTTTCGACAGAGACAAGTTGCGTACGATCGATCGAAAACGACGGAACGTGAGAGTTAGCGCGTTTTATAGCGGACAACCTGAATGCATAGGATACAATTATATTGTTCTGGTACACTGCAGGAGACGGTAATCTGTCGCAGTGGCACAACCATTCAGGCAAATTTTAAAGTGAAGCTTTCTGCTGAAAAAAAAAACAACAACAAAAGAAATCAATGGATGGTGACGCTAACAGTTTCATTTAAGTTCTGCTTAGGCGACGACATACAGGCGCGAGCGCTAGTATGGCCCCTCACGATGAGTGACCCTTTCGGCCCAGGCGACGACGGCTTGCCGCAGCCTCTAGTAGGGCACTCTAAGCAGCTATTCCAGCGTCTTTTGCGAGGGAACCGGCAGGAGCGACCTGGCGGAGGAAAAAGCCTCGCACCCCTGAAGAACGTGTTTTGGGAATAGCCATTGTTCGATTTGTGCGGTTTTGACGTGCTGGGTTCTGTTGGGACCAGGTATAGCCTGTGAATGAAAAGCGAAAATTCGTCGCAGAATATGTGACCGGAAACGCAGTCCATTTCGTTATCCCGCCACCTTTCTCAGAAAATTACTACGGTTGTTTTCTCTCGCTTCTTTTACAAAGTTTACACAAACGCAGCAATAGGGGCTTGTTTGGCACGCTCTGTCGCGGACAATAGCAGCGTAACTTGGGAATCAACGTGAACACACAACAAGAAGCGCTTCTATGCTGAGCTCCAGGTTGCTGTGTGTTCACGTGCGTCCGTAATTTCGCATAAGGCCTAACATTAAAGGAGGCTGTCCAAGACCTTACCATACCATAATGTCCCACAAAGTCTCGTGCAAGTTTCGAGGACGGGAGCACCAACATAGTCACTTCAGGCTTTCGCCTAAATAAAAAAAGTACGCGTGATATACGTATGCTACTCTAAAAAATTACGGGGGTTTGTTGTCACTTTCTAAAAATGGACAAAGTGCCCTATGAATTCGAGTAATACGACTCGAAGGCGAAAGCTATCATGGGTGATTCCACGAGAGATCGAACATGCCTGTCCGGTCGCATTTTTTGTTTTGCCTGGGTTTTCTTTATGTTGTGCGGGCACATTCAAAGTGCACGGAACTGAAAATTTTATTTCCAAGAAACGCTCCCAGCGCGCCAAAAAAATATTTGAAGGTGGCGGCGCGTGCCTCCTGTTTTTGCTCACTGCAGTGTTTTCGGATTTCACGGCCGAATTTAGCGCGAACTATAAATGATGTGTCGAAAATTTCTTTTGCTGGATTTAATACGCATTACTGTGAATTACATCCATGCTTTTTTTATGCCGTCCTCAAAAAGAAGAAAATGTGAAAAAATGGCAAACACGGCCGAAATCAGAAAAGGGTCCTAAGTTTGAGGCGCCTTGGCGCCTTTACTATTTCAAACAGAAACTTGAAAACAGTGTCAACTATAGAAAAGAGCTTTTGCAACATTTGTGCAGAAGATCATTTTCCTAGGCGCAGCGCAAAAAAAGAAAAAAATAGTTAAAGAAGCGAGTTTTTTCAAAAAAGTACATTTTCAAAAAATAAAATAAAAAAAACTCCGGTCTCAATTTTGACGGCAATTTTTTATCGAAGAGCGCTTACGTCAATGAACACACGGTTTTAATATCATATGTCCTCATTTGCTTTATTTACGCGATATAACTGGCCAAAGTGACCCTTGCTGTGAGTGCTCACTTCAGTGCGACTGATGGTTGTTAATAGCTTGCATTGTGCGTAAATCACAGTTTTAATTATTCTGCTGCAGCAAAACCTTGCTCTGGTGGCTTATCGTCACGAAAAATGTGTTCTCAGATTTTATTTGGTTCTACCGTGTGCGAAAGTGGGCTGCTGCCGCCCTCTAAAGGGTGATTCCACGAGAGATCGAACATGCCTGTCCGGTCGATATTTTTGTTTTGCCTGGGTTTTTTATATGTTATGTGGGCACATTCAAAGTGCACGGAACCCAAAATTTTATTTCCAAGAAATGCTCCCAGCGTGCCAAAAAAGTATTTGAAGGTGGCGGCGCAGACCTCCTGTTTTTGTTCACTGCAATGTTTTGGGATTTCACGGCTGAATTTAACGCGAACTATAAACGATGTGTCGAAAATTTTCTTGTTGGTTTTAATACGCATTACAGTGAATTACATCCATGATTTTTCCAAGTATTTCAACGAGCCTTTGCAACATTTATGCGGAAGATCGTTTTCCTACAGGCAGCGCGATATAAGGAGAAAATAGTTAAAGAAGCGAGTTTTTTTTTCAATAAAGTACATTTTCAAAAAATAAAACTCAGGCCTCAATTTTGACATTTTTTTGTCGAAGAGCGCTTACGTCAGTGAAAACACCGTGTTAATATGTATGTCCTCATTTGCTTTGTTCACGAGATTTAACGGGCCAAAATTACCCTTGCTGTGTGTGCTCACTTCAGTGCGATCGATAGTTGTCATCAGCTTGCATTGCACTTAAATCTAGTTTTAATTATTTTCCTGCAGTAAAACCTTGCTCTGGTGTCTTGTCGTCAAGAAAAATGCATTCTCAAACTTTAACTGTGTCTAGCGGATGTGGGGGTGGGCTGCTGCCGCTCTCTAAAGGCCGAACGCGTACGCAATTTGCAGCTTACAACCTCAACTTACCCGAAAGTATTCGTTAATCAGAAGCACACGAGACACCACGAACACATGGTTTAGGTCACTTTGTCAAAACTCTCCTTGCACACAGAATAAAGCATTTGTATGCAGCGAAGGCCAGCTTAATCTGTAACTAAATGCCACAATCAGCAGGCGCGCTGTTATGCAGTTGTTTTCTCACTGCCAGCTTGCTTCCCTTCCATTACGTGCATTGTACGCTCTAACCATCTTCCCCATTCGACGCACACTGTGCCTAGACAACATTTGTAAAAAAGTTAGCTCAATGATTTCCGAGCCGTTTATTTCACTTCCCGCTATCACATGTTTTCGGCGTCGCAGATAACGTCTTCCTGTATCATCTCGACCGTTACCTCAGCGTTTCAGCAGCCAGGAAACGTGCGGTGCGGCATGATTAAGCCGTGAGTGGACGAAGCTGCCCAATTTATGATGTTTTGTTGCCACTTTACTAAAGTGCTTTCCCACGTCGAGGACAGCAAAGGTCATTGGTGGCACCAGGCGGACATTACCCTTAGTTTTGACAATGAGTGCGGCCTACAAATTAAATATTACAGCCCAAAGCGCTTAGACACCCTTAGTCATAAAATGTTAAACCGTAAGCAGTTCTGGAAAGGCATTCATGACAGCGGCGCAGATGTGAGATAATTTATGCGGTGCCGTTCAGTATAAACGTTTCGGCTTGCTCTAGCTGTTCACTACACGCGATGCGCGCGGCCCATGGCTACGTCCGATTGTTCTGTGCCGGTTATTTACGCGTTCACAAAAAGAAGATTGCTGAGGAAAACGTTTTCGTTGCGCAAATTTTTTTTCTTCGCTCTTTTTGTTGTTGCCTACCGCCAGAAGCTACTGTCATAGGCTGAGGATCTTCGCGACACCTGCGAGGTCTGCTTGCATTGCTTTAGGCTACTCAAGGAAAACCTGTCTACATCTAACCGCGATGAGGTAGACCAGGCATTCCTTCAGGAAGAAGAAGCGATTGATATCTTGAACAGGCACGCCCATCTTTCCTCTGATGATTGTAGGCGAGGTTGTAGGTTGCAAACTGTTTACACGTGAGCCATTTAGAGGGCGGCAGCAGCCCACTTTTGCACACGCTAGACACAAATAAAATCTGAGAACACATTTTTCTTGACGAAAAGCCACCAGAGCAAGGTTTTTCTGCAGCAGAACAAATAAAACTGCGATTTACGCACAATGCAAGCTATTAACAACCATCAGTCACACTGAAGTGAGCACTCACAGCAAGGGTCATTTTGGCCAGTTATATCTCGTAAACAAAGCAAATGAGGACATATGATATTAAAACCGTGTGTTCATTGACATAAGCGCTCTTCGATAAAAAATTGCCGTCAAAATTGAGACCGGAGTTTTTTTTATTTTATTTTTTGAAAATGTACTTTTTTGAAAAAACTCGCTTCTTTAACAATTTTTTTCTTTTTTTGCGCTGCCCGTAGGAAAATGATCTTCTGCACAAATGTTGCAAAAGCTCTTTTCTATAGTTGACACTGTTTTCAAGTTTCTGTTTGAAATAGTAAAGGCGCCAAGGCGCCTCAAACTTAGGACCCTTTTTTGATTTCGGCCGTGTTTGCCATTTTTTCACATTTTCTTCTTTTTGAGGACGGCATAAAAAAAGCATGGATGTAATTCACAGTAATGCGTGTTAAAACCAGCAAAAGAAATTTTCGACACATCACTCATAGTTCGCGCTAAATTCGGCCGCGAAATCCGAAAACACTGCAGTGAGCAAAAACAGGAGGCACGCGCCGCCACCTTCAAATATTTTTTTGGCGCGCTGGGAGCGTTTCTTGGAAATAAAATTTTCAGTTCCGTGCACTTTGAATGTGCCCACACAACATATAAAAAACCCAGGCAAAACAAAAAATGCGACCGGACAGGCATGTTCGATCTCTCGTGGAATCACCCTCATCTTTTTTAGGGGTGAAGCTCCTTAAAGCGGCACCCGTTCGTCCCCGTCGTAGTGCGTAACCAGTCTTAACGCTAGTACCAGATCTTGACTTCCAAGGTGGTGCCGGTGGGAGATTTCTCCTGTGCGTTGTTGAACAATAAAAAATTCGCAGCGTGCGCGTTAACTAAAAGCCGAATTCTTCTGTCTTTCATTCCCCATTAGCAGCCATTGGCATGTTCCAGTAGGAAACGGTAGTAGAAGTAGAAGTGTAAGTGTTAGCTAAAAGCCGACTTCTTCTGTCTCTCATCCCCATTAGCAGCCATTGTTTACCTCCAAGGTAGTGCCTGTTGAGATTTCTCCTGTGCGTGAATAACCAATAAAAATTTTGTTCAAAACGCCATTGATTGATGAAATAAACCAACGAAAGACGCTAGATGTCTTCTAAAAGCAAAACGAAAGAACGCCAGATGTTTCTAAAGCAAAACGAAAAGACGCCAGCTGCTTAACGAAAGACGCCAGATGTTTTCTAAAGCAATGGTTTTCTAAACAATAAAAATTCACAGCGTACATGTAAAATTAAAGTGAGCTGCAAGTCGTCATAATTCTCATCGAACCTTTTGTATAAACGCACCCGATCTCACGTCGGTGATGATGTACTGGGCAGAATTCACGGAAGATTCACGGTTTACCGATGAACCTCCGCAGCTTCGCCCACTCATCATCATTCACTCCATGGATATGCTGTGATTTTTTCTGTCAAGCGAATGCCGCGAAGACGGAGTGGACGCGTGCTAACGTCCGCGGTCACGTGAAACTTCATGAGCCTGGAAGAGCGACCTTGAACCGTATAGATCTAAGGCTATCTCCCTAAAGGCGGCACAGTTCACGTGACGCCATGACGAAATAAGCTCTCGATTGGTCCATATACGACGAATATCAGTCGTGAATTGTCTTCTAGCCTGCCTGGTCATGCAGTCGCACGTCCGTTCCGCCTTCTCTCGCACGTCTATCGAGCGCGATCAACTGGTTTCGTTTTGTGCGTTTTCGACTGCTCAAGCGGAGATAAAAGCGTGCAGCCGAAGAGCGCGAAATCCTGATAGGCTACCGGCTTAGTTCTGACATAGCCCACGTGTTTTATGAAGAAAGAAGTGGCGAGGAGGAGAGAACGCCTGTAAGAATGGTATGAAGGCGAGAAAGGAACCGCTCTCTCCTCCTTGAACTGGGAGTGGTCTAAGAATCCGCTTATAATGAATATCGTTGTGGGGCCCAACAGAACTCCCAAATAATATAGTCGACCCTATGGGAACGTATTTTAGATAGTTGGACGTACACCGCCCTTTACATGAAACCTTCTTAATGTTATCTTATCAAAACACCTAATGTGAAACATAGGCACCGTGATATCCGCTGATATGAAGTGATACCTTGTGATATCTGTACCGAAGGTGGCGGGATCTAATCCTGGCCGCGGCGAGCGTGTTTCCACGGAAGCGGAATGCTAGAGGCCCATGTAGTTTGACTTAGGTGCACGTTAAAGAACACAAGATGGTCCAAATTTCCGCAGTCTTCCATAACGGCGTCCCTCATAATCATGCCGTGGTTTTGGTACCTAAAACCCTGACAATTATTATTATTATTATTATTATTATTATTATTATTATTATTATTATTATTATTATTATTATTATTATTATTATTATTATTATTATTCACGATATCTGTTCTGTGCCCGTTGATCGCTCATGGTGACGCCGGGTCAATTACGCATTTCATCTAGATTTGACAGGTTTGCATGTCACACATTGAACGAGGACGGATGAGACGACACAACACAGGCGCTGTGTTGTGTCCTCCCACCCGTCCTCGTTCAGTTTGTGATGTCTAAACATGTCGATGCTAAATCACCAACTAGTCCAAGCTACCGTTCTTTCATCTAGATAAAGATCTACTGTGTACTTATTTATAGGACGTTATTAATGGTGTTTTTTCTTACGTTTCAATAGCAAGATAATGCTTTGCAACTTTACTAGGCGCTTAACCGCTTTCTTCGGCATAGCTTAACAGCTACACGGCCCCTAATCCGATACAGAAGAGAGTTCGGAGCCCGGGCTCACGCTCTTTGAGACAAGCCGCGACCGGACACCGGAAGGCAAGGCGGGTTCCGGCAGCGGGCTCATTAAGTTAATGGCGTGAACAACTAAGTGCATACTGTCCCGTCTTACTCAGCGCCACCGCCGAGGTTTAGATGGAAGGATCGGGGCAAGCAAACTTATCCAACGACAATAAAGAAGCCGGTTTAAGAAATAAGAAAAATGAAACTAATAGCGTTAACTGAATGGCTGTAGCGTTAGAGCACCTTTATTGTCACAGCTGTGCCCGTCCGCTGTAACCAAAAATAGCGCCAAACCTGCGTGGAGCACGCAGCGCAGTCACAGCGAAAGCTTGAGGAAAGGCCTTTCTAGAGCCCTTTGTAAACTCTCTTGGGACGACGACTGCAAGCACACAATTGTGAGGTACCCACTACGCCTTAAGTCATAATTTTGGGAAGTAAGGAAATACCCGCTATGCCATTAATCCTCATTCTGCGGAGAAGCGAGGTACCCGCTGCGCATCTGTGAGGCATTATGCCCACTTTGTCCGTGCCGTTGCTGATGACAATGAAGTATTATGGCTGAGCCGTTTGTAAAGGGCGGGAAGCTTTAAACCCCCCACTCATTACGCAATTCGCATCGTGTAACGCCTAGTTGTTATTTTACTCTACTACCGCGCTATATCAATCAATCAATCAATCAATCAATCAATCAATCAATCAATCAATCAATCAATCAATCAATCAATCAATCAATCAATCAATCAATGGAATTTTATTCATTCATAGCACAATGTACAAGATAAGGATATACAGAAGGTTATGAATTGTTTGAGTGAATAAAATTTGATTGATTGATTGATTGATTGATTGATTGATTGATTGATTGATATTACCTATGCTAACGTGATTCCTTCTCCGACATGAAGGCGGTATACGCTTCCAAAGCAACGTGGAATAGCGCCACTGCTCTTATCGTAACTGGGTATGTCCACGGTGCGTCTTGCGCCACAACACTGCCGCCCCGCTTCCGCGCGCGCGCAGAGCTCTCGGGTTGCATCTGTGGTGCGTCACAATGTAACTGTTGCTGACTATCAATGCTCTGGGCCCAATGAGGAGCGCATGCGCGCACGTGCCCTTGCCTCCGTCTCTTCCATATCCGGCGACAAACCGCCTTCGCCGGCAGCGTAGATCCCCAGTCACGCGTAGCTCGGCCGCACGAGCGTCGCGCCCACACTTGAGCTTGGGTTCCCTGCAGGGTCTTTTTGCGACGGAGTATTCTGTGGTAGAATACTCGAATGCCACGCGGAGGGCCTCGATCAAAAATCCGCTGGGCCCTGGATATTATTAGAGTATGCTTGTTCTATACGGGATCCCCCTGAACGCGCTCTAACCGATCTAATCGAATCAATACAAAACCACGCCGTCAGATTTATTTTTCTGGTTACTCGTGCACTACTAGCGTAATGAGCCTAAAGAAAAAAAGCAGGTCTGCCGAGTCTTCAGACGGGCCGCAGAATTGCAAGGCTTTCACTTTATCATAAGTTTTTTCATGTCTTGTCTAACTGCTCTCCCATCAGTTCAACTCACCGCATCTCTCAACGCATCGGCCTTGAGAAAGCTGTAAACCCTCCCCGTGCCCGTACCGGCACGCACCTACAATAATTTTTTGCCAAGACTGCCATCGACCGGAACAATCTTCCCTCGGACATCGTCCTTCACGTCAATCATGCCCATTTCAAGAACGCCGCTGAATTATGCTTTGTAAACATTAACTGACTTGCTTGTTTCTCGCACCCCTCATCTAAAACCCTGTGTGCAGGGTCCTTGAGGTATTTTCAATAAATAAATAAATAAATAAATAAATAAATAAATAAATAAATAAATAAATAAATAAATAAATAAATAAATAAATAAATAAATAAATTCTTGTGATTGTGTGCGATAGCGGTTACGGACACCAGTGGCGGCGGCGTACAACTACGCAACCGAAATCAACTGTCGTTAATATTTCACAACAGCTTTCGCGTTAAGAGTTAGGCGGTCCGCCACGGTAGATCAGTGGTTACGGTGCTCGGCTGCTGACCCGAAGGTCGCGGGTTCGATCCCGGTTGCGGCGGTGGCATTTCGGTGGAGGCAAAATAGTAGAGGCCCGTGTACTGTGCAATGTCAGTGCACGTTAAAGAACCCCAGGTGGTCAACATTTTCGGAGCTCTCCACTACGGCGTCTCTCGTAATTATATCGTGGTTTTGGGACGTAAAACCTCAGATGTTAAAAGTCAGGCCACTGTGCATCGTTGTTCAAGCATATTAAATCAGAAAAAATAATCCTTCTGAAATCTTAGTTTCGCTCATGCATTTCCGTCAACCATCTTCGTGTCGATATATACACGGAAATAGACGGTATCAGGCTTTGAGTTACGTTTCTTATCGATTGCTAGCTTTTCAACGTGAGTGCCCCATTCGTGCAAACTTAATGGGCATCGTGTGGCTTCTTTGCATTGTTTTTTTTTAAGTTCTTTTCTATGCTCTCCGTGCATGTGAATTCTTTCCGATGAGTCGATATTCGTGGAACTTACACAGAAATCTAAGAAACAAGAATCGTCGACATGGCCAGACCGTTCTCAGCTGTGTGGTTAAAGTCATGAATTCTAACACGCCATCGGCGTACGCGGAAACTTTCCGGGAGTTGTGGGGGGATGAGGGGGTAACTATTCTTTATGCACGTTCGTGCTAGGAATTGTGTGTGTTCGTGTGTAAATATACACTTGGGAAATTGAAAATCCATATTCTGTTATGGTAAGGGAGGGACGTTTGAAGAATTTATCAGTATCAGAATTTATCATTTATCCGTAGAGAACCACGTTGTACTGAAAGCGTTCTATTGTGGATTCCGGTGGTTTTGTAGGATGCCTCCGT
The DNA here is from genome assembly GCF_013339695.2 of Rhipicephalus sanguineus. Taxonomy (NCBI): domain Eukaryota; kingdom Metazoa; phylum Arthropoda; class Arachnida; order Ixodida; family Ixodidae; genus Rhipicephalus; species Rhipicephalus sanguineus. Next base: position 21,623,058 of record NC_051185.1, read on the forward strand.
TTCGTATATTTCTGTCGGTATGCACACCCCCACGCATTTCCGTATCCATAAAGCTTCTTTTTTTCGGGATGTTTTAGGGCTTGCTTCTGGTGATGTGAACGCGCATTTACCGACATGCTGTTACGAAAACCATTGCACCTAGGTGCGTTGAAAGCATTCCCAGGCGATTCTCGAAACCAGGTGTGCCCGCGAAGAAAAGGCACGTTACGTTTATACCGCAGCAACCGCGGCTAAAATAATCTTATTTTACTGGTGCATTGGTGCAAAGAAACAAGCTTGACGCTAAAGATCTTGCCTTGCTACAAAAAGAAAATATCCTATCCTCGAAAAACATGCCGTAAAACCGTTTTGTTCTTCGACAAATGGAAAATTTTCTGGAAAGAATGCGAGCTTAAGTTATTTTGGTTTGTTGAATGAAACAGGAGTGCGTTCTTCAAAACGCATCACTGCAAACGCTGCGTGGAACATATCCTGACACTCCTTCTGTGTATGCGTCCCTCTCCCGTGTCCACATAACTTGGCTTGACCACATAGGCCGGCAAAAAAATGTGGAGCTCAAGCAGACTCACTCGTGGAATATATTTTGCCCTTAGGGCTCCCTCGGACTCAGATTCTACAAATTTTCCTCAACCGGACTCACTCGGACTCACCTAAATATTACTCACTCGGACTCACTCAGACTAAAACTTATGGCTTGATCTGAGGCTGAGTGAGTCGACTCATGAGTCCGTTATTCTGTAGTTAGCTTTGTTGATCAAGATGTCAATGCACTTAAGCGCCAATATCTTGCATAATAGGTGATCTACGATACGCATTTTAATCTCATACCTTCACATACCAGTTATAAGTGATTGCAATCCAGTAATGACATTTTTATTGAAAGATATTACTTACACGAGATGTTTTTATGAAGAAGTTTGAAAAATTTTGCGTAATGGAGGTGGGGTTCAAGGCACGCCTCTGATCAATAAATATTGAGATGGCGTATGAACGCTAGTGTGTTGAAGTATCTGTGGGAAGTGGGTATTAACCCTTTCGGCCCTGGCGGTGTCAATTGGCACCACCACGCAACATTTGCTCTGGCACCTCGGAAACTAAGGCAAAACTGCTCATTCTTGTAGAATAATTCTTCAATGATCCCCAATGCAATTGACACCAAAGTTAGGACTTGTTTGTGGAGACGGAACCACAAAGAAGAAGAAGTTTGATCGAAGTCATGGGTGACGCCGAGGCGGGTCAGCTGAGGAGGGTAAGCGCCATTTTCGGGACGACGTACCGAAGCTGTTTCAAGGAGTATCACACTGACCAATGAGGCGTTGGTCCACATTTCGTGTATTCTAAATAGCAGCAGGAATAAAGAAGCCATTTTTCTCATTTCACAACCACCCCTCCGCTACCCCGCCTCACATTGCCACTATTTGCCCCATGCGTCTAGTTTTCTAACTTAACGCGGAGAAATATACGAAGTCTCGCTAGCTATCGTTTGCGCAAACGTTTTCGTAACTGCCCATTTATCGCCAGAAACGTTCGTCGAACTGTTTCTCCACTAGTTAAAATAAAACGAGGCATGCAATAAAGATCCTGCTCTTGCCGCTACATTCGAAGGGAACGACTGCTGCGTAGCCTGAAACCGCGCAGAGAATCATTGGGCAACTGTTAATTGGGTTAGCGCAACGATTGATATGTTCCAGAACGAGCCAGCTTCTACCTTTCACTGCCTCGCTTTTAGGCTGGCTTTTTACAGACCTGCGGCGTTGGGCAATCGCATTTATCGAATGTCCAGGGAGAGGAGGAAAGAAAGAAGTACGTCTTGCTTTAAAGCAAGCTCATAAAAGAAAAAAAGAAACAAAACTGGGTGGGACGTGATGTCTTGAATGTACAAGTCGCGAAAGAAAACAGAACAAGAAACAAAGGGATAAGCAATCGTCTAGGCACCCCCGAGATATAAACGAGCTGCTATTGTGAAGACGGTGAGGACGAAGTAGAGAACGAGGTAGAGAACGAAAAGCGAGAAACATATAGACCTTGAAAGTCGACTTCACATTGCCCGGCACAAAAAGCAGCACGCGGCTCTAGTTACTTTGGACATATGTAAAGCATACGATAGTGTTGAGCATTCCGTTTTAATTAATCAGTTGCGGTGTCACGGTTTCCCTACTTATATTGTAGCATGGGTGACGGAATTCTTAAGCGGAAGAGAGTTTTATTGTTTCCAAGATGGCTTTTCTTCCGGCAAACACAAGCAAACGCGAGGTGTGCCTCAGGGGTCAGTTCTTTCACCAGTATTATTTAACATCTTGATGTGTACTATCCCCATTCGACCAGGGGTGCAAACTTATGTTTATGCTGACGACATTGCGTTTTTTGCTATGGCCAATGACATACATTGTCTTTACAATATCTTGCAGGCATACTTGAGTGAACTTGAAAATTGGCTGGATGGTTTACACTTGAGTCTGAATTCTAAAAAGTGTGCTATTCTTGTTTTCCCTGTTAATGACCATGTGAACATATCTCTTAATTACAAGCTGCAGGATATTCCACAAGTGGATTCATTAAAATACCTTGGAGTTATATATAACGAACATCTAAATTGGCGCCCTCATATTGATTATGTCGCGACAAAAGGAGCACGTGCAATGGGGCTTTTGCGCAGGTTGAGCAGCCGTAGATCTGGTATGAGAAGGAACGCACTCTTGATGGTATACAAAATGTACATCCGGCCGGTTTTAGAATTCGGCTGTGTTCTTTTTTCCGGTGCGCCAGCATACAAGCTTCGGCCACTAGTTCTATTAGAGCGAGAGGCTTTACGGCTGTGCTTAGGCCTTCCAAAATACGTTGCAAATGCTGTTTTATACCTGGAAGCGCGAACGCCTCCCCTTTTATGCCGTTTTAACCTTCTTACGGTACAAACTTTCTTAAGGTTGTACGATTCCCCTTCTAACCATTCTCAAATAGTTTTCATCTCAGATCCCGACTTATTTTTCTCCGAGCATTGGCCAAGATTCCGCAAACCGCAAATTATATTTGTTCAAACGCTACTTGTTTCACTAAATGTGCAAATTCGTGATGTGCTTCCTATGAGTATGCAACATAACTCTCCAGTAATTGTCTACCATGATATTTTTCCGAACCACGCAAAATTACTACCTTATGGTATTTTAAATGGGCTGTTACAAGAGCACCTAAGTACTCTACCAACGAATGTTGTTATTGCAACGGACGCATCGCAATCAGAGGAAAGAGCTGGCATAGGAATATTTTGTCCTGAACTTGACTGGTCTTTTTCATTACGGTTGCCCGATTTTCTTCCTGTTTTTCTGGCCGAATTTATGGCAATAATATTAGCTTTACGCAAGTTAAGTATTTCAGTTAGAGTAGTTGCAATTGTAACCGACTCTTTATCTGTATGCTCTTCTCTTTCCGCATCTGGTGAAACGCCCATACTAAAGCTTTTTAAGGTACTAGTTCCCGCTCATCTTCAATATGTTCATTTAATATGGGTTCCAGGACACAAAGGTTTGTGGTTAAATGAAATGGCCGATTCTTTAGCAAAGGCGTCGCTTTTGGCGCCAATTATTCCTGTTTTCCCGCTAACATCTTACATCACGATGGCAAGATTTCGCTCACTAACGTTCAGAAAAAGTTTCTCAGACTCAGCATTGACTGCTTCTCGAGAGTATAAGCACCTCTCATTTTCCTGGCGCAGCGATTTATCCACGTCAAGAATAATGGAAGTAGTCATGACGAAATTTCGTTGCCGCGTTAGCTCCCTCAATTTTTACTTACACAGAGCAGGTTTAGCGATTTCCCCACTGTGCCTCTTCTGCAATCAGGAGGAAACAATAGATCACTTCTTTTTATCCTGTCGACGGTTCACGACACTGAGGAAAGAAATCATAGAACCACCTCTTCGAAAGCTGGGCCTAGAAGTATCGGAGCCGGTTATACTTTCTTTTGGGGCCACCACTCTCGGATACAGCAACAGGGATGTTTTCTTCGCCATTGAGGAATTCATTCGACAGTCTAAAAGAATATCTATCTAAATTCTGCCTGAGTAAATATTTCATTACCAATAATTGAAACATAAATTCATTATATTAGTTAATAATAGCTTCTACGAACGACACTCTTCAGATGATATTAGCAAAATTCACCCTCTACTCGGCCAATCCCCTGCATTGGGTATGAGCCATGCACAGAGGACAACAACAACAACAACAACAACGTGGCGGGACGGTAGCAATTGGAGGCGGGAACTTGCGTTGGCCGGGGTCGCAGGTGGAGAACGGCTTTGAGATTAACGACCGGGGATCTGAAAAGGCATTGAAGAGGGATGAGAAGGAAAAAGAGGTATGCGTAAGGACACACCGTGTTTGAAGTTATGAAAGCCCGTCCATGTTGTATCTATCGCTTCATTGCTTTTATTACGATAGCAGTTGTATGAACAAACTAACATACGCGCTCAACATTGGCGCGCAAGGCGTGATTCGAACACGCTACCTTCTGACGCTTCTTCTTACAACGAATCTAATGCAACATTATTGCAAATAAGTGGGGAGTCCCCGGGCAACACGTGTATTGGCTTAGAGACGAACGCAGTAGGAGAGGGTGGAATGGGTTTCGTATATTTGCCGCGGGTCGCATCCGTTGCAACGCGCATCTATAATACGCGATGGGCCTTCTTCCCCCCCCCCCCCCCTCTCTCTCTCTCTCTCTCTCTCTTTCTACCTCGCTAGCGAGATCTAGCCAATGCGTTAGAGATAAACGCTGCTGCGGCATTCTTTCGTGGAAGAAAAAATTCATTCCAGAGTGCTCACGCGCTTGAAAACACGCTCACGCGCTTGGAAAGAATCAAGTGGGTGTGATCCGAGGAGGATTAAAGAAAAAAGATGCTGGAGTGAAAGCTCTCGCACCGCACTACAGGCAAAGGTGAAGCCACTGTTTGCCCCTGGTTTGCCTCGGAATCTTGCTCTTTTCGGGTGGTGTCCGCTTAGAGATAACGTGGTTTTGCTCAGTCGTTGTAAACGTTAGGCTAACTGTAAAATAAGAGACCGTGACGGAAATAACCCATCGAGATGACTATTGATGGCTTGACCTCAAATACAATTTGCTCAGACATTTTGGGGCTTCTTAAAGAAACTTGGGACACAGAGATACTGATTAACATTTGTAATTATTCTTCACATTGAAATACTTCTGGTCACATGTTTCGCGTTGCCTCTTGTGAATCAAGAGAGCTGTGTGTTTAATGTGCGGGCAAGGGCCCAGTGACTGTTGTGTGATCGCGTTATACAAAGGACTTTGAGATGAACTCTTCGGCAAATTGCGAACGTTTGTTGTGTGTCTTGTGTGTGAACATTGTTGTCGTCACGTGAACATCATGCATGACGTGAGAACGTTCCTTTTAAAAGGACGTTGCCGTGAGTGAGTTTTACAATACTCTACTTCTATTTGTAAGCTCGTGACGCTAAATAATAAGTAAGGGAAGAGCAACCTCTCCTTAAACACATTTAATAATAAAAAAAGGCACACATCAAGCGATATCTCTCCCAAAATATCATCCATAGTAGTCTGACATGGCGTATAAGGAAAGCGCTGCTTTTTCTTCGCTACAAGCTAACGTTATATCTTGCCCCTGGTAAGATGGCGGATACTTGGCTTCACTTTCGAGGCATAACTTTCACTGCATCATCTTTTAAGTCCTCCTTGGTATGATAGTCCCTGAAGTGGAAATGAGTAAAACGAAAGGGTTAAGAAAATAACATTATTCTCCACACCTGCTTTAATTTATCTGCATCACAGGGCTCTCACGCGCCTGAACGCACGGCACATGCGCCGTGGTTGTTTGGCACGTAAGTTGTAGCGCTTCTAAGCTCGAGGGTGTTGTTTCGACTCTTGCCCACAGCAGCTGCATTTAGATGGAGGTGAAATGCGAGGAATGCCCGTGCGCTTATAGATTTAAGAGCATATCAAAGAACCCAGGTGGTAGAAATTAATTCAAAGTTCACACTATGGCGTAGCTCGTAATCGTATCGCGGGTTTGGCACGTAAGACTCCAGCAAAGAGCACGGCGCATTAGATTGGGAAGATGGAGGTTCAAACAGTGATAGAAAAAAAGAGAAAGGGTAGGCTGTGGCCTTGAATATGTTTCTATGCATGTCCTCGCTGTGTCGTTCTTGCGAAATCCTCATTGAGAACTACTTTACGTAGAAAACAAGATCAATGGGAGCTCGACACTTATTCCTCCCTCACTTTCTTCGTGAATGCGGCCCGCGCTGATCCGAGCCACTGAATCTTGGCCCGAAATGTTCGAATTACTCAATACACGCTTCCAGCCGCCACAACTTGTAGAAGAAAACAAATAACAAAAACAAAAGAATTCTTCGCTCCCCGAAGTGTGGCCGTAATTTTGCAGCTCACTGCATTTCTCCACGGCGGAATGAAGGTTGCTTCAAAATGCCCCCATCTCGTCGTGGCCATCAAGCTCAATTATATATCACCGCGCGGGGTCCTGGCCCTCGTAACGATCAGTTACAATCAATCAATCAATCAATCAATCAATCAATCAATCAATCAATCAATCAATCAATCAATCAATCAATCAATCAATCAATCAATCAATCAATCAATCAATCAATAAGTTTATTATCATGATATAAAAGAATGTTACAGGGAGTAAAATATACAGACGAGGGTCCCAATGTACTCTGTATGAGCAATGTACTCTGTATAATGTACTCTGTATAAGCGGCCCGCTCCGAGTTGGGCCACATAATTACTACAACCCCCCCCCCCCCCCTAGGGCCAGCTCCCTTACACGCTTCTGTCCCTCCCTCCACCTATCTCCTAATAACTTTCCTCTTGACCCAACACCATCAAACTTCCGTTCGTAGCCCCACAGGACTTGGCAACGCTACGCTGAGAATAGCCATGACAACCCCTCCGCTGACTCCGAGTCTAAAATGTTTCTCCGGCAGGACACGCACGTTCTTACCAATAGGGAAAAAGCAGACGGGAAAGCGGGAGGCTTCCCATCTGCTTCCTCATTCTTCACCTCAATAAAGCAAAAGAAGTCATGCTTATGAGGCTTCGGGCCGGGTGGCCCTCACGCCGGCTGTCAGGGGTGTAGCCTGGGAAGGGGGTTGAACCCCCCTTCCCCAAAAATTTTAGATTTTGCGTGTGTATATATACACGCACGCATACAAACGCACGCACGAACGTAAGAAAAGTATGAATAAACCCCCCCCCCCTCCCCCCGGAAAAAATTCTGGCTACGCTTCTGCCGGCTGTCATCTCAATGTGGAGCCGGTCGCATTTACCACTGGCTTCTACGTGTCCGTACTCCTCTTTGCAGTGATGCAAGTACATGCATACCATCTCATATGAAGACGCCAACAATCGGAACGCTCCCGTAGCCACCTGCAAGCCGGTCTTCGATACACTGGCACGACAGGCTGTGACAGCTGGATACGTAAGAGATTCCACAAGACATTGCTTCAATTCATACACAACACCGGTTGTAAGGCTCACAGATAGTACACATATATACACAAAATATTATGCCTTAAGGGCAAGTCTACCTAAGAATATAAAAAGAAGAACAGTTATAATCCAGAACAGCACGAAACAGATCAGAAGGTTAGACGGGTAAGGGGTAGTGAGGGGAGAATACAGAGCGTGCGTGTCGCAGCTTCTTTAGGAAGCACAGGCCAGTGGAAAGGGGGGGGGGGAGGGTTTCTGTCTCGGTCTACTATAAATGCACGTTCAAACCAGAAGCGCCACGAATAAGTTATAATTAAAATCTCCCCGACTTTCCGGTCACTGACCTTACCTTTCTCGGAGACGCCGTTCAATTATTCTGAAATACCGGCCGCCGTGTGTTTTTGTGTTTATATTTTTTTGTTTCCTCGAGGGTTATCTCCATTGCCGTCGCCTTCTTTCGCGTGCCTGCCAATCATTTCGCTTCGAGGTCACGCTATTCGTGCCGAAACGTCTCGCGCGTTCAATTAATGTTCAATTTATAGCGAAAGAAGAGAATGATAAATTAATTAAGCCAGGACATGGAGATATAGGTACATCGATGGTCCTCAGATCCTTGTTCGTTGATCAGTGATTAGTGTTAATGAAAAATGCACAGTGATTATGTATCGTCAGGCGATTAATGATTAGGCAGAGAAGCTATACCTACTTAACGTTAATTATTATCTAAAGCATGGAATAAAATCAATGTGAGTGAATCTGATGTACGCCGCACCATCGTGAAGCTTGCCAACCGCTTACATTTTCTGTGCGTTCTGTTGATATCTATTTTTTTTGTGCTGGAATACTTGTGCATGGCTCGTTTATCATTTCCTTGTGTATGCGCTACTGTACTTGACAAAATTTGCAGTGCAAATCTGCGCAGTGCAACTCGAACTTGGCGAAAATACAGAAGTCTAAACCCAATAGGGTGCTATTCGAATGCGAAAAAATAAATTTAATAGCGACATAGTGAATAAAATTTAGCGAGGCTGTCAGCGCATACTTGTGTTTATCGGGTGGGTGGCCATGTTCGACGTACTTTCGTGAGCAAAAATTAGCGTTTTTTTCTGATACTATTTAATTTTAAGGTCGTTGAAAGCTGTTACCAAAATACTACAACGTGGAAAAGTGAAAGAAATTTGACAGAAAAGAACGAAGGCCAGGAAGCAATGTATTCGAGTGTACTCTCTCATTCGTGCCTTGTCTGTATCTGAGCGTCGTACTATCATTTAAGAAGAGAAGTTCAGCGCAAACCAAGACGGACCACAAAGAATAGAAAAGACAAGCACTGGCGCTTGCACTGTCTCTTCTATTCTTTGTGGTCCGTCTTGATTTGCGCTGAACTTCTCTTCTTAAATGCTATGAACCAACTAGGCCCAAAAAAAGTTGTACTGTCGTACTATCAGTTCGCCGTCTCTTGCGTTCGGCTATTACAACGTAAACGACTGTATTTCTCTTTCTTTATCTTGAGTACGATGGAGCACACAAGCCTTGGAGTTCCGTTGACGTCTACCATTACTGTGCACTTCTATAGGCTGGCATCAGACATCACCTGGTGCAGGCATCTCATTAGGACTCTTCACCACAAAGTGGACCTGCTTGTATAAAAGTAAGCATTGAAGCATAAAGAGAGCCTTAAAAGCTTAAAAAGTAAGCATTAAAAGTAAGAGAGCTTAAAAGTAAGACGAAGTTTGCATTTATGCTTTTTTTTCTTACTTTTTATTTGTTCTCTTGCTAAAGACTTTCCTCGTGCTAAATATTTCCTTTTTTTTGTTGTGGTGGTTCATATCGTCGTCTTGCCTTCTTTGATCGATTTGTTCTTTTTCATTGCTACTTCTTCATGTTCCACTTTTTTATTTCTTTGATATTTATTTCGTTTTACATAACTATTGCGTTTGCTTTTTTTTCTTTTGGTTTCCTCTGAACCCGAGCAAAACATCAACAACAACAAATAAGAATTGAGAGCTAAAGTTAGTGGAAAGCGAACATTCAAAGACGCCTCAGAGCTCGCCGGGACCAAACTATGTAAATAAATAAATAAATAAATAAATAAATAAATAAATAAATAAATAAATAAATAAATAAATAAATAAATAAATAAAGGAACAAACACAGAAAGAAAGAAAGAAAGAAAGAAAGAAAGAAAGAAAGAAAGAAAGAAAGAAACAAAGAAAGAAAGAAAGAAAGAAAGAAAGAAAGAAAGAAAGAAAGAAAGAAAGAAAGAAAGAAAGAAAGAAAGAACTTTCCGCTATGGGTATTTCATGTGCCCCTCTTAATTTCCCCCTATTTGTCATCTTTATTCGTTTCTGCTTTCTTTTTGCCAGAGCCGGAAGAAGGCGTTTTGCGTAATTGCTGTACGTGCGTACATGTGCGCTCATCAGCGATAAAGATGGACCAACTTCTCTTAGTTTTTACGTTTTTGCCACCGCACAGGACATTCATGCTTAGATATTTTTACTTTTTAGGCAGCCCTGCGAGTCCCTTCTATTCGCCTCTATATTACTCCACGATTGTAAAACACGTCTCGACAGCCTATGTGAAACTAAGAAGACTCGCAAAAAAAAAAAAAAAAATCGCTGGCGATGCAGGATTGTAAACGGCCGTATATCTACACTGACTCCCGAGCAGCCGTCAGGCCTTTCGCCTCGGGAATGGTCGCTAGAGAGGCGGCAGAACTCTGAAAAGCAAGTCATCCACTAATTCTGCCTCCGTGCATTACATCGCGTGGTTCCCCGCTCACATGAGCGACGACGTGCTGCCGGACCGTCCGAACCCTGATGAGGTTGCTCACCGCCGTGAGCGAGAACTCACGCGCCGCGACGGCGGTGAGGCTTCATTGGATTCGGAGGAGATCGAGCACAGATACCCCTTATTAACCTTTCGCGAGATCATCTCCCACTATATAGAGGAACGCAGGCACTTCCCGCCCCCACACCCAAAACTACGTAGATCTCAAGCAATCTCGCTTAGAATGCTTCAGACGAGGTCGTATCCCTCGCAAGGTTTCTTAAGCCGGATTGACAGAGATGTTGATCCAGAGTGCCCGGATTGCGGGGAGCCGTTTGGCACTCTAGCACATATGCTCTGGCAGTGTCCTGCGTTACGGGATACGTCACACACCAGCGAACAGGACTGGGAAGAGGCCATGTCAAGTACCGCACTCAACATCCAGTCAACGACCGTCCAGAGGGCCGTGAAAGAGCTGAGAGGCATGGCCTCCCGATTCCTACATGGGAGCAGCCAGCGGTGAGCCGGAGACACCAGTGGTCCTCCCCGGCTAGTCGCTCAGGACTTCATTGAAGTCCTTTCTTTATCTATCTATCTATCTATCTATCTATCTATCTATCTATCTATCTATCTATCTATCTATCTATCTATCTATCTATCTATCTATCTATCTACTATCTATCTATCTTCTATCTATCTATCTATCTATCTATCTATCTATCTATCTATCTATCTATCTATCTATCTATCTATCTATCTATCTATCTATCTATCTATCTATCTATCTATCTATCTATCTATCTATCTATCTATCTATCTATCTATCTATCTATCTATCTATCTATCTATCTATCTATCTATCTATCTATCTATCTATCTATCTATGTCTGTCTGTCTGTCTGTCTGTCTGTCTGTCTGTCTGTCTGTCTGTCTGTCTGTCTGTCTGTCTGTCTGTCTGTCTGTCTGTCTGTCTGTCTGTCGCTTGCAGTGAGCGAATTTCCTGTATTATGCCTTCGTTCTATTTCGAGCTAATTTTTTTTTATTAATTCGTGCGGTAGAGGAGCCCTGTGAAGTGTGTGCTACAGTTCTTGTACCTGTTTTTACGTGTAATGCGTATTTCTGAGGAAGGGAACACAGGGTGGAGGATTGCTTGAAGCGCCTTTCCGCCACAGACATTGTCAATTTTAGTACAGGGCGACGGCTTCACCTGGAACGTGGCTATTTTTAATAATAATAATAATAATAATAATAATAATAATAATAATAATAATAATAATAATAATAATAATAATAATAATAATAATAATAATAATAATGATATCTGCTAACAGATATAGGAGAATAGTTCGAAACATGCAGACTAGTCACCACTAGAGATGGAGATGCACGACTCATTGAGGTAGAATCCCCGCAGCATGACGCTGCAAGCGCTATTCCGGCTGTGTAGATTTACAAAGGTTGCGAAGAAATCATAAGGAGAAAATTAGCGTAATAACACAAGGTTCAGCACCTTGGCAATCAAAGAAGGAGTTGGCTGGCCGACGACAAGACACACCGGTGGAAATTTTCACTCCAAAATCAGGCATGTATTTGCTGCAAGAAAACTGACGCGACCCCTTGTGCGCATTTGCCTAAGAGAAACCAAGGCGAAATCCATCTTCTTCTCACTCGATGTATTCATCCTCCCCCGTCCTCATCCCCGAAAGCTTTCAGCCCCCAACGTGGTTTTGCAGTGCCTCCGAGACCGGCACACCTTTGACCAGGCGACGATGTCATGGGAGGACGTCATTACGAAGGCCTGTAGCCAGGCTGGAGACCCCTCCCCTCCCCCTCTGAATTTTTTTGGAGGTGGGTGTTTCATGGAAAATAAATTATAAAAATAGGTGTTTTCTTGAAATAGTCAGGCCTTTCAGCAGGTGCCCGCCCCCTCCCCCCCCCTCCCGCCAAAGAAAATTCGTGGCTACGGGCCTGTGATCATGTGACGTCAGGTTATATGACGGCAAAGTGACATCATAATGACGTCATAGAGGGACCATGTGTCTTTGCACCGCATGGATTGACGCCGACGTTCACTTTTAGAATTTCATGAGGAATGTAAGGCTTTCGCCTTAAAAATTCCGAAACCACTCAACCCGTTATAATGGGATCCCGGGCTTTACACCCAACAAGACTTGAAAGGCTGGCGTCCTTGAGAAACTCGCGATTTTAAAATTATATGGAAGTATTAACTGCAAGGAATACCCGTGTTGAAACGCTTTTTGAGAGCGAAACTGAAGACGTGACTGACACAATCCACCAAGGTACCAGGCTTACCATGCGCTGGTACCTTGTTCGCACAAACGTAAAGAGCTGAAGCGGTTCTGTTCGTTCGTATTTTTTTTTCTTGTTGGCTGGTGCCGGAAAGATTCCGGCAACGCCGGTGGCAGCAGTCACCTTGTTTACGGAAGCAGAGACTCGGCTTTTGTTTTCCGCGCAGTGATAAGCTGGTCTCTCGTTCGGACGGCCTTGTTTATAGAAAACAAACCATCAGTGGGAATAAGCGAATCGTAGACGCAGAAGAACGGGCGAGTAGGGGGACAGCTGTTGTTGGAGTGCACAACAAAGCCTTTTCTGCGCATTCGTGTCCTGGTAGAACAAACACGGTGGAGTGGCCGAACACGAAGTAGGTCACTCCCGGGAGGCAATCTATCACTGCCTTCACAATACTGCAGTATGTCAGTGTGTAGAGTCTGGGCTTGGTATGGCCTCCGAATCAGATAAAATGGGAACAGAGAGCGCCAGAGAACAACAAACAAAGCCTGAGTACGAGTCAGCGAACAAGAACAAGGTGGGTGGACTGAAAATGGGTGGAAAGAAAAAAACCCTGACCGTACGTTCAAGCACACTAGAAGAAAAAACTGAAAGGAAGGGGTAATTTGACATCCACCTGTTTGTAGCACGAAGCCACAAGGAAATCTTTGTGGATTTGCCAGAAAGAAAATTTCCTAGTTCATGAAAAAAATCGTCCTGGTCTCAGCATCGAAACGGGGACCAGCTCCACACCTAAATCTAAGCACACGGGCGTTCTTTGCATTTTGCCCCCATCGAAATGCGGCCACCAAGGCCTGGTCGCCTGGTATCCGCGCTCTTGAGCTAAGCAGAGCTTCATCTTACGTCTCAAGCTACCACTGCGTCTTCTTGGTCATTTTCTGAGAGCTATTTAAAAGCTACGCTGCCGTAGATGTATTTTATTGACTATTGGGAATCAATAAGATATTTATATGGTGGCTACCCCCCGGTCTACTTCCCTGGATACTTCCTCTGACTACAAACCTGTTACGACCTTTAGAGATTCGTAAAAACAGGTAGGATACAGGCATTTGGGATGCCGGTGTTTGCGTTGTAACACACTCTACTTCCCCGAAAAATATTTATTGGCAAGTCTGATGTTACGATTGTTGAACTACCGGATGAGCATTCGTCTTGCACTTAACTTCAGGCAAGGTTGTGGTGGCGTTATTTCTCACGCCTGGTATTTGTAGCTTCGCTAGCCCTGTTAGTTTCCTTGACATAGCGAGACGGTAAGTTTTTGTACTCGTGCATATTCCTTTTAAAGTTTTGCTTACGCCCTTAAAAAAATCAAGAAACCAGCCGTTTTCGCGTTCTTTTATCATTTACTCCTCTTTTATTTTTCTGCTCATTTCACGTCATGTACCGTGAAAGTCCCCAGAAAAAAGAAAGAAGGTTCGCTTGCTGCCACAAATAAAATAGGAGCAAAGAAAAATGCTTTTGTTAAGCAGTCGTGCGGAATAATTCAAAACCAAAGAAAACGTGTTTCGTGGTGGCGATTTATTGCAAGCTGAGAAAAGGAAAATGAATCTTAAAGGAAACGTGCTAGGCGTCCTGATAAAAAATGGACAGAGTGTGCGATACATACTCGTATAAAGAAATACTGAAACAAACTCAAAATTACGCGCAATTTTTTTACGTGACCGAGCGGAAAGCATTCACGTTTAGTAAACGTTACTATAACCTAAACTCTCTATTGCACACATACAAAGTAAGAGTTAAAAGGGTGCGCTGTTTTACAGAACGAACCATTTAGAGAGAGCGACCAGGTTAGAAAACACTACACCACGAACCTTGCTAGCCGCAACGTTACCACAATTTACGCTGATTTTAGTAATTATGAAATATAAAAAATAGCCGTCATGCGGAACAGGGAGAGCCATTCTGACGGGATGACCGGGTAACGGAAACAAGCGATTTGCTTACACGCAAAACGAAGTAAAAGCCTGTTGCCGCAATATTTCGCGTCAAGCCACGCTGAACCTGAGCACCGCACCAGTTGTCTCTGTAATCTGAATTATGAATCAGAACGGAGGAAGTTTGTGCGTGATGGTGGTTTATCGTTTCACAAAAGCCACAGCGCAAAAAAAAAAAAAGAACGGAAAGAGGACTAGAAGAAAACGGGACAAGCGCTAACTTTAGTCAAAGCCTTTATTGCCGATGCCGAGCATATATCTAAATCCATCCGAAAATGCAAAAAGGAAAAATATTCAGAAGGCAAAAGAGCGAGAACAGCCACATGTCGTCTAAATTGCCGAAAATTCGGATTCTTTCTTAGCGCTCTTCAAGAATGTGGTTGTGTTCGAATTGGCCGGCTGAATTTGATGCAATCTAGCCACCAGGGGCGTAGGCAGGCGGGGGGGTTCAACCCCCCCCCCCCCCGAAGTTTTTCAATTTCTCTTGCGCATATATACACGCACACGTACAAACGCACGCACGAACATACATAAATTATGGTTGAGCGAGCCCTGCGCTGCTGCTGCTCTGCGATGATCTAGATCTCGGCAGAGGTTAAAGTGCTGCTGCAACTGGCGCCGACGTTGACGTTACAACTCATCTGAACGGGAGCGAAGCGAGAATGACGGAAGCCGACCGAGCGCACGCGCTTATATACACGTGAAATGGGGGAGGGAGAGGAGAGAGTGGGTTACAGGCTGTATTTGGCTGCGGCGCGGCTGCATCACGTGGGAGGAGAGGCTGCGCCGTGCCTGCAGCGCGGGGTAGGAGAGGAGAGAAGGCGACCGAACACCTGCGTAAAGGAGGAGAGTGGGAGAGAGAGTAGGCGCATGCGCAGTGGAGCGCGGACGCCACCGGATCAAGCTCGCTCATAAGATGCTTCGCATCTGATCCCCCAACGAAAAGGGTAATTTTTCGTCCACTTTAAATGCCTTTAATTTAAGTGAGAATCATTATACTACAGTTAAGAAAGCACAGACCATGTCTTCTATGCTCTCCTTGGCTTTATTGTCCGTCGGTTTCATTTGTGGTGTTTAATACAGAAAATCACCCCCCCCCCCCGACTATTCCCCTTCTTTCGTACTTATGCTTCGATATCATAAGTATTCAACATAACTTTATCTTCAACCAGAACCTCCATCTATTTCATACCAGTTTTATTTTTTACAAGTCGTTTTTCTTCAATAGTCGAAAAACAGGAAGTGCTTGACCTGAAGTGCTTGGAAGAAGGGCAAGAGCCCCTCCGTGCTCGTAGAGCTAATAAATATGAGACAACCTGTTTTATTTAGGTGTGCCCTTTCTTATCGTACTCTATATTTCCAGGATTTTTACTTCTAAATAAGAAGAATCATGTTGAGGTACAGAATGACTCACAGTGATAATACAATACAAAGAAAACAAGTGTGTGCTGTGTTCACCGAGTTCCATGTGAGATCCCTGTTGCTTGTACGTGTTAGTCCATAAACAAGTCCTGCCTCGACATCCCCACTCACGAGAGCAGAGAAATCGAAACAAATGGGACTGCGCATATTTTAAATATTTTTTTCTGTTTTGTTTGTTAGTATGTTCTTGCACCACCACTTGCTTTTTGAGGCCCTACCTTTATCCTGGCATAAGCTTGCTCGCTCGCGCGTGTTTTTTCAACCATTTGAGAAACATGAATCGGCGTCGTCTGCACTGCAGTTTGCGTTTTTGCTTGTTGACGCTTTCTCGAGCGCAGCGCACAATTTTTCTCAATTCTCGGTGATTGTCTATCATTCCTTATTCGAGGCCTGCAGTTACCGCTGCTCGAAGCGAGGGACTCTGTTTATCTCGTGCGACAGAGGGTGCATTCGTCTTGTTTAGAATGACGCTTGCTCTCATACGATTTGCTTATGTTTTGAGTACGAATTTAAAATTTATAGGTGAAAGATGGCTGCTTCCTGCATTCCTGACGTTTTCTTTGACTTAATGTTTTCTTATCTTTTTTTTCGCGTTCCCAGATCCTGGAAACACAATGGATGTTTAGAAAATAAGTATGCCTCAGCTTTCGCGTACACAGAGAAATTCAGCGTGATTCCGTTAAAGACAGAAGGCACAGATAGAACCAGACGTGCGCCTCTCGTCTGTGTCTTTCTGTGTCTGTCATTCTGTGTATTGTCTGTCTGTGCATGTCTATATGTGCATGTCTATCTCTGTCTATGTATATCTGTGTCTGTCTGTGACTATCTGTGTATTGTCTGTCTGTGCCTGTCTTTGTGTATGTCTATGTCTGTCAGTGTATTGTCTAACTGTGCCTGCCTATATGTGCATGTCTATCTGTGTCTGTCTGTGTCTATGTCTATCGGCGTATTGTATGTCTGTGCCTGTCTATATGTGCATGTCTATCTGTGTCTATGTCTATCTGTGTCTATGGCTACCTGTGTATTGTCTGTCTGTGCCTGCCTATATGTGCATGTCTATCTGTGTCTGTCTGTGTCTATGTCTATCGGTGTATTGTATGTCTGTGCTTGTCTATATGTGCATGTCTGTCTGTGTCTGTCTATCTGTGTCTATGGCTATCTGTGTATTGTCTGTCCGTGCCTGTCTATATGTGCATGTATATCTGTGTCTGTCTGTGTCTATTTGTGTACTGTCTGTCTGTGCCTGTCTATATGTGCATGTCTATCTGTATCTATGTCTATCTCTATCTGTCTATCTGTGTTTGTGTCTACCTTTGTCTGTGTCTATCTGTGTATTGTCTGTCTGTGTCTATCTTTGTCTTTCTATTTGTTTCTGTTTATCTGCTTGTAGGTCTTTCTGTGTCTGTGTATCTATGTCTATGTCTATCTGTGTCTGTCTTTCTGTGTCCACGTCTCTCGGTGTCTGTCTACCTGTGTCTGTCCGTGTCTAATGTGTATTGTGTCTCTGTCTCCTGCCTTCCTCTGATTGGAGCTGCCGGGATTTAGATTTTTCCCATTTGTTAGTTGAGAATACTTGTTTTTAGTACGGCGTTCGGGCTTGATATCGGCTTGAAATTTACGGCTTGTCTCAGGAATCTTCAAGGGCCCCTGCCACCAAAAATCGAAACATCTATCAAAGAAAGCACCTGCCCCCCGGCCTTAAAGGCCGTGAGGACGCATTCGTGCTGTTTTCCCGTCTCTCATTCGCAGATACCATGCTCACTCGTAATTCATTCCACACCCATAGTTCATATCACTTGTCACTGCCATAATTTTATGCTCTGCTCTATACACATTTTTTGCGCTGTCACACAGCACGTAATTTTAGTCCTCTATACAGCCTTATTACATCCTGTAATCGTAATCATTGATCATCGCTAACACCACATAGAAGGGCATGGCGCTCTTTGGCCACCTATGGCCCTTGCACCACAAAAACCCACTAATCAATCAACGCTGTCACTCAGGTCATGAAACAAATACAAAAACTGCCTTGTTTATGGTATGTGAAACGTTCGTTATGCCTTATTTTCACGCGGCTGCGATACCGCCAAGGTATTTGTTTGTTTTAGGTGTCCACGGCGTTGCCAAGCTTTCGAAAGATAGTTTTTACTGCGGGCTCCTGCGCTATCATGTTTTGTTGTGATGGCGAAAATAAACTGAATTTAATTAAACATCAAGTTCTGGTGTCTGCAGCAAGACACATGGTGAAGCTGCGTGACAAAACATTTACGGACGTTTGAAAAGATTCCTTCAAGACGTACGCTCCCCTTTTAATTTTGTGGAAGGGCCGTCCCAAAAGTCACTTTGCCAACAGAATGACTTTAGATATTTTGTATTAACAGATTCCTTTATAGCCGTAAATATATTCGTTTTTTGCTGACTGTAAAAAGGCTACCATAGACATGCTTTATTAAGGCGATAGCATCTTCCTTTCATTATATATAAAGTATAGATACTGCTGGCAAATTAAAAGGAACGCTCTCCAAAACTGATATATCAGATAAAGAGAAAAAGCAGAAATAAAAATGGGAAATCATTGTTTTTTTTTAATTGGACGTTGTTTAGGAGATTTTATCGTTTTTATATAGCTCCAGCTACTCCTTTTCACTGATAATAGAATTTGTGAAAAATCGCAGCAACGAAAATGAAAATTACATAAAAGAGCACCTAGGGCGAGTTTACGTGAGTCAGTCAAGCCATAAAAATTCTCACACATTCGCGAAGTGCATTCAGGTAGCGACACGAAAAAGAACACAAAATACAGTCCAGCCACACAACACTGTAGTTTACATAGAATGCAGTCCATGTTATTTTGTGGTTATCTGGATAAGCTCCGGAAAAGACAGCAGAGTGGTTACATAAGCCGAAACAAAAATAAACTACAGAAGACAACGAGCACACTGTCCTGGATCTTTCTTTCTTTCTTTCTTTCTTTCTTTCTTTCTTTCTTTCTTTCTTTCTTTCTTTCTTTCTTTCTTTCTTTCTTTCTTTCTTTCTTTCTTTCTTTCTTTCTTTCTTTCTTTCTTTCTTTCTTTCTTTCTTTCTTCTGTTCTGAGCTGCCAAGGTAGCACGCGTTCATTGCTCTGCTTCGGGGAGTTCGTTAAACCCTACGCGTTCCCCTTAGCTGGAGTAAAAAAAGAAAAAAAAAACCAAAAGTACAAACGTTGAGTACATGAAGTACACTTAATTGGCGCTTTTGTTTTGCTTTTCAACTGGAGGGCAAGCTGTAGATAAACGAAGCTGTGCTGTTATCTCTCACGAACACGCTCTCTTAATTCCTTCGTTCTCTACTCCCACCACGAGCTTCGGATTCTTTTGTAGTTCCATCTTTGGGACAAAGGCTTTTGCAGAGCGCTCCGTTCAGATTGTAACTTTTCTGACACTGTCCTGCGCCTAAAGATGAGCATGCACTCTGACGTCATTAGGAGTACTGCACACTCGCTTTCATTGGCTATGTGCATTTCTGCGAAGACGCCCACGACGGTGCAGGTCACATTGGTGGTACGAGACACACTCTTGCTTGTCTTCCGAGCACTTCCGGTCGAGCCCTTACTTCCGGTTTTCTGAATATTCAGAAAACGTCCTCTAAAAATAAAACTGCTATGAGATCAACAGTTCTGGTTCAATTTAAGAGTAACTATAGGGCACATAATGATATCGGAGCGTAAGCTCACTTAACATGATGGCCATTTCACTATTTTATTTATTTATTTATTCAATACTGCGGACTCGTGGTCCA
Organism: Rhipicephalus sanguineus; assembly: GCF_013339695.2. Classification (NCBI taxonomy): domain Eukaryota; kingdom Metazoa; phylum Arthropoda; class Arachnida; order Ixodida; family Ixodidae; genus Rhipicephalus; species Rhipicephalus sanguineus. The sequence continues at coordinate 21,642,756 of NC_051185.1, forward strand.
TGCAGGGTAGTTATTACAAATACAAATACAAAAGAAGTAGCAATGACACAACAATAATAAAGGGTGAAGAACGTTATTTTGCAGTTTGATCACATGTATCATTAAGGCAGTTCCATTCACTAATGGTTCTCGGAAAATAGGAAAACTTAAATAGGTCAGTGCGAGCAAAATATGGGGCTAAGGCGTTTGGGTGTTGGTGTCGAGTGGGCCTGCTAGTTAGGGGCGTCAAATACGGGGATGGATCTAAAGCTAGTTTTTTGTTCGAAAGTTGATAAAGAAATTCTAATCTAGCGTTTCGCCTTCGTGCCTCTAACAAAAGAATGTCATTGGTTTGCATTAAATCTGAGAGTGAGTCCAACGGGGAAAATTTGTTAACTATAAATCTCACAGCCTTTCTTTGAATACGTTCGATAGAGTTAATATTGCGCTTAGTGTAAGGGTCCCATACTATGCACGCGTACTCTAGTTTTGGTCGCACAAGGGCAGCGTAGCAGAGCAATTTAACATTTGTGGGAGCAGTTTTAAGTTTATGTTTAAGGAGACATAGTTTGCGAAAGGCAGATGAACAAATCTTATCAATATGGAGATTCCACGATAAGTTAGAAGTAAGTGTCACGCCGAGGTACTTGTAGAAGTTTACTTGTTGAAGTGGTGAAGACCCCAATATATAAGTATATGATATTTGATTTTTTTTTACGAGTTACTGGAAGGCAGACACATTTGCTCGGGTTAAGATACATTCCCCATTCATTACACCAATAATGTATATTGCACAGGCTACTGTTCAGGTCGTTGTAATCGTCATTGGAAGTGATTTCTTTAAACAAAACACAATCATCTGCAAACAATCTTATTTCTACACTAGGGTGGATAACATCAACAATATCATTGATGTACAATAGAAAAAGCAAAGGGCCTGACACACTACCCTGTCGTACGCCAGATGTGACCGGAAGACAGTCTGAATGTTGACCCCCTACATCAAAGTACTGTTTGCGGTTATTTAGATATGCGTAAGTCCATGAAACATATATTTCTGGTATACCTATTGTTCTAAGTTTAAAAATCAGTTTATTATGAGGAACTTTATCGAAAGCTTTACAGAAATCTAAGAAGGGCATATCTATCCTACCGTGTCTGTCGAGGGTAAATGCAAGAGAATGAAACAATGAGACGTGTTGAGTTACGGTTGATAATCCTTTCCGAAAGCCATGTTGATGTTTGGTCAATATTGAGCGCTCTTCGAGGAACGTGGTTATACTGGTAGCTATGATGTGTTGGATAAGTTTGCAACATTGCGATGTTAGGGAAATAAAACGGTAATTTCCTAGCGCTAAGCGGTCTCCCTTTTTAAAGATTGGCACGATTTGGGCTGTCCTCCAGTCACTGGGCAGAACGATTAACGAAAATTTTTGCCGTCATCCCGCCCTGCGAACGGGAATGTGCAGCGAAGCTGTATCAAACCCCACACATGATGTGGGGGGGGGGGGGGGGTAGGTTTTATTATTACATGAGAGTAATAGTAGGGACAATCGCTTTGTGGTCACTGTCGTACACCGTCATTGGTTCCGCGACTATTTTCAGCAAGACGAAGTTGTTCCTTTCGTTGAGCGTTGTATTCACGCTGTTCTTCTGGTGTCTTCAATTTCCGTGGTATACCGATGGCGGTCTTAGAATCAACTGAATGAGACAGGCCCGTAGTCAGGGGGGGGGGGCGCCCCCCCCGAAATTTTTATGATACATGGTGTTTTACCGAAAATAGGTAATGAAAATAGGCGTTGTTCTGAAATAGTCAAGGCTTTCAGCAAGTGCCCCCCCCCCCCCCCCGAAAAAAAATTCCTGGCTACGGGCCTGGAATGAGATATAATAATTGTTGAGATTTAACGTCCCCAAACCACGATATGATTATGAGGGACGCCGTAGTGGGGGGCTCCGGAAATTTCGGCTACCTGGGGTTCAATAATGGTGTAATAGTAGCGCAAAAAAAGACGAAGACAAGAAAGTGAACACCACAAGCGCTTACTCACAACTGAAAGCTTTATTGTTTGAACAGAAAATATATCTAAAATTGACGCTCGACTATTTCCCGCGCATGCGCATCATGGGCAGGGCAAAAGGCAAAAACCAGTACAAAAACACACCGCCTTCAACCCCCCGCCCCCCCACAGGCTACCCCCCTTTCCATGAGTAGCATCACTTCCCTCTCCGATATGGCTAAAGAAGGATGACTAACGCACGTAGATGCCCTCGTGCTAATATGAAAAGGTTCAAGTTTTCGTGTCGTGCGATCGTGGTGTTTAAACAAGATCTCCGTCGGGGTTCAATAACGTGCGCCTAAATCTAAGTGCACGGGCCTCAAGCATTTTCGCCTCCATCGAAAATGCTTGAGGCCCGTGCACTTAGATTTAGGCGCACGTTATTGAACCCCGACGGAAAGTGCACGGGCCTCAAGCATTTTCGCCTCCATCGAAAATGCGGCCGCCGCGGCCGGGATTTGATCCCGCAACTTTCGGGTCAGCAGTCGAGCACCATAACCACTAGACCACTGCTCTGGGTAACTGAATGGGATGCTAGACGGGTCTCCCTTTTATCTATTAAAAGCGGGAAACATACGCGGGGCGGATTAAAAGACCCGTTTGACGTCATTCGATGCACTCGTGTGAAGTGCAAACCAGCTGCAAGCTAATCTTTACTGGCAACGCGTGGGAGAGTGGTCCCATTGTTCACAGGCGCCTTGTCATCCAGCATGCGGTTTCGATGCTCGTATTTGATGCGAAAGCATCTCTTGCTCGGGGGTATGTCACGCGGCGTGGTAATGCACACGCGGCGTAGTAGTCCGTACTCACACTACGCATGCGCAACTCTCCTCCTTCCCTCTCTCCAACAGCTGCGCGTTACTCTCTCTACTTCTCTACCAGCCCCTGCTTGCGCTTCTCCTGCGTTCTCGCTTCTGCTCTCACGGCGCATACGCTACTCTCCTCCTCTAGTCTCCTCTCCTTCAAGTGGTAGAGCGCTGCGCGCGTTCAGTCCAGCGCTTGCGTCGGTTGGCTCCTCTGAAATGCGGGCTCGACATGCCGAAATTTTCGCCTACGTAGCGCCGCGATGAGAGCCAGCGCATGCGCGTCCCCTCCCCCCTCTCCTCTCCTACGCTGCCTCTCTCTCGCGTGCCTGTCGACCGCGTTCCCCGCACGCCCTGCGAGAATTAACGGCCAGGCTAGAGGGAAGACACGACGCGCGTAGTGTTCCTCTTCGCGTTCCACGACGCGAGGTCGGTAGCATGCCTAGCGAACGCCAACGGAACGCGATCGTGCATGTGCCCCGGCTTCGCATCGCCTCATGGTCCCCTTTAGCGGGAGATGGTGTAATTTTTGTGGTTTTCTTTATTGAAACGAATACTGAGCTGTGTGCTGCATGTCTGATTGCAAAGAAAGATATGCCGTTGGCCTTTAATTGTTAAAGAGCCCCTAAACCACTCAGACGTAGAAATTTAGTTGTGGCGTTGCAGTTGTGCACGACTGTGAGTAACTGGGATCCTTCCGGCACCTGGCGGAGCAGATCCCAACGACGCTCTTCTTTCTACGTGACCTCTGAGACTCGCTGCGGTAGCGCGAGTCTCAGAGGTCAACTTAACCCAAGGAATAAACCAGGGCGCACGAACGCCGACACGCGTGTGCCACTACCAGATATCTAAGTTGAGGATTAGGGCTGTTTCCAATTTTTATTTGAACAGCCCAGTTATTGAAGTTCGGAGTAAGGCCGGTATCGTCGACAGAAAACTCGACGGGTATGCGCCGCAGAAAGCGGGTATGTGCCGAGAAGCTCCTAGCATAGCATAGCCATGCATGCAATAGTATAGCAAGGGGGTAGGAGAGGGAAGTGAGGGTGAGGAGGAAGGAAACCAAGAGGGGAGGGGGTAGAGCATCAATTTGGACTTCCTAGGGGACATGACGGCGACGGCGACGGCAAAAAGCCGTTGAGACTGTCCATATAATTGCGATCGCAATAAAAGAAAGACGAATAAAGAACTCAATCTGCGTTTGCCAGTTGGTGGCGCCTGCTTGCCAGCTCCTCTGTTTAGTGAGGTATCACAGGCGTGGAACTGGCTTTGATTTTTATCTTTACGCCGATATTATTCCTATTTTTGTGCTTTCAACCTCACAGGTGAGGGCTTCTCTATCCGGGTACCTGCCTGTGAAAGATGGCGCTACATTCCCTCTCCTCTCACAGAAATGCATCGGCGATTCAGATTGCCTTCAAAATATTTGCTAATTAAGCGGATTCATCTTGAGTGCTTTTTTACTGGAACGGCATGCACTTCATTACTCCTAATACTAGTTAGTTGAGTAACTAAACGGATTAGAAAAAATGACAGTTCTTACCTGAGAAGTAGATTAATCCTTGATTCATGATCATAAGCGCGCTAGCGGAGCTTTTTTGAAGCAGATTTCAGACGTGTAAAAAGAGACAGATCTTTGGGATCCCAACGACTGCATGACTGCCATAAGCTGTGCAAGCCTCTACCAGCCCGATATGGCTACATGCGTGTGGTATTGCCGTGCCTCTGGATCGACTGATTGATTCTCCGTTAACAAACGATTAATCTAAACGTACTATAGCTGAGTGTAATGTACGCCGGTTATGAGACGCCTTGCTGAAAAGGGTAAACGTAATGTAACAGCGCAAATAAACGGCCACGGAAGAGACGCCACATGTGCAGCGCTTGTGCGTGTGCTGTCGCTTCTATGGCCGTCTATTCGTGGTATTACATAACATTTTACTATGAACCAGCTCGCCCAGAAAGAAGTACTCTTGCTAAAAAGCATTATGCAATTAGTGACCAGTCGTCGATATCAGCTATTGTCTCTGTCATGAAGGCATCGCGGATTGATAGCGCAAGCCAAAAAAACTCTCAAAACGTGGTGCATGCACGGACGGCCTCTTCGACATACTTCTTGTAAGATTGTCTCGTTTCTTGTTTCGTTCTGACTGTTACCGTGTCCTCCAGGGTGCATTGTGTAGCGCAGTGGTTAAGACACTCGCATTCGGAGCGTGATGGCCCGGGTTCAATCCCAAATAACAGTGAAATCTTACTAGATTTAATTAAACAACATTCGTATTACGCTGTTTATGTATAGTAGGCACGAGGCGATACTGGTTTCTGCGTCGTTGTTGACCATCGAGATGGCTAAGGCTCTCCCATAACGGAGTAAACAGTACTCTAAATCCTCTTCCGTTTGTCCTAAACACGATTGTGAGGCTACGAGTCACTCAAAGCTGTTCATTGTTAGGAACAGCTCCATGGAGCTCTGTTACAGTAATTTACGTAGTAATATAAATCGTTGTCATTTTCAAGCGCAGCCTGTGATGTGTTACAGATTTCAGTGGCGGCGTTGCCGCATCCTAAAAACCTTGCACAGAATGCGTTCGAAGGTGCGCTGGTCAAAGGCGTATTTGTGTGCGTCGCTTTCCAATAATTGATGCTCTCTCGATCGTGTACTCGTCGGTGTTCAGCCGTTTCTGGCATGGCAATCTGCTGATTCGTCTGCGTCACTAGTCACTACACGTTGCCGCACTTCACAGTTTCCTGAGTAATTTCCGAAACACGTATAGACGCTCCCGACGAAAACAAAGCAACGCGAGACGAAGTAACGTAGCTGATAACATAATGATAGTTGGGGTTTAACGTGCCAGAACCGCGATATCATTATGAGGGATGCCGTAGTGGAGGGCTCCGCAAATTTCGACCACCTGGGGTTCTTTAACGTTCACCTAAATCTAAGTACACGTGTCCCAGGCATTTTCGCCTCCATCGAAAACGCGGCCGCCGTCGCCGGGATTCCATCCGGCGACCTTCGGGTCCGCAGCCGAGCACCATAAGCGCCAGACCACCGTAGCTGGTAAAGGAGCCGATGATGCTAGTTGCTGCAACCCCATCGTCCTCCTAATCGAATCGACGTACGGCGAGCAACCCATTTGCAACACAGGAGGTGGACACGCGTCGAGACAGTGACAAAGTGAATAGAGACCCACGCTTTAGACGCTACCTGACACACTGGCGTGCAACAGCGCACGCACTCTCACTCTCGTAACCCCTCTCTGCGGAAAGCTTCGTAAATCGATGCTTCACCAGCTCTGCTGGAACACGTAGAAGCGTGCCATGGTGGCCACCGTGTTCGTGTTGCCTCTCCCCTGGAGCAGGCGAGCCTGCCTTCTCGACCATTTACTGCCTCATCCTCATCCTCCTCCTCAGCCTCTTCCAACGGGAGGTCCAAGAGCATGGGCATTGGTGCGTCCCTGCGCTACTTGTGTCCTTGGAAGCAGCGGTGTTGTTGATGTGAGAAGGTTGGTTCTTCAGCGACCTCGTGCAGCCCTCTTTCGAGGAGAGGCCGTGAAGCAGTCGATACACTTGGTTGGTTGAAAAAACTTTATTTGGGTCCTGCAAGGCGCGCGTCAGCGCGCAGCGGGCGACTCCCACGTCGGGACCGTCAGACCAAGCCTGCCGGCCGCTCCGCGGGCCTGCTGGACGGCCCAGAGCTGGTCAGCCAGGAGGGAGCTGCGGAGGGCCGCCTCCCACCTGGCCGAAGCAGTATCGGGGTTAGTGTGCGTTGCCTTGCACTCCCAGAGCATATGCGCTAGCGTGGCTACGTCTCCGCATGCGGGGCAAGCGTCACTGGGGAATACCTCGGGATAAATGGCGTGTAAGGAGCTCGGATTAGGGTACGTCTCCGTCTGCAGTAGTCTGAGCGTAAGGGCCTGAGGCCTATTAAGTTTGGGGTGAGGGAGTGGGTACACTCTTCGCGCGAGGTAAAAATGTTTCGTTATTTCGTTGTATGTGGCAGGCGCGTCCCTGTTCTCCGCAACCTCGTTGTTACCAAGCCGTTGCCCGGAACCGGCGCGGTCGGTTAGCGCGCGCGCGGTCTCGTGGGCCGACTCGTTGAGGTTGGGGGGAGCACCCTTGACCTGTCCAACGTGTGCGGGAAACCATATAAGTACGTGGTCCTTTATACCGTCACGGCGGCCACTCCGGAGCACGCGCAGGGCTTTCTCGGAGACGACGCCGCTCTCAAAAGCTCTGATAGCCGACCTCGAGTCGCTATAGATGACATCCCTTTCGCCGTCCAGGATAGCCAGGGCGATGGCCACTTGCTCGGCAATTGCCGGGTCGTCGGTGCGGACCGATGCGCAGTTGGTGATTTGCTGTTTGGAGTCGACGACAACCGCGGAAAAGGCGCGGCTCCCGCGGTAGGCTGCCGCGTCGACGAAGCTGACGCTGCGTTCCTCGCTGCGGATCTGCTTGAGAATAGCAGCGGCTCTGGCCCGTCGCCTACCGCGGTTGTGCTCGGGATGGACATTCCTCGGGATCGGTGCCACGGTAATGAGGTCGCGAATCTCGCGGGGCAGCTGCCTCATCTTCTCCTTCACTTCGGCCGGGGAGTGGCCGAGCTCTCGCAGTATATGCCTACCGGCCTGGGAGGTCGAAAGGCGCGCAATCTGGGCTCGCTCCTGCGCTTCGGCAATCTCCTCCAACGTATTGTGTACTCCGAGCTGCAGTAGGCGCTCGGTGCGTGTCCTGATCGGGATACCGAGGGCCCGCTTGGTGATCTTCCTGAGCAGGACGTTGAGCTTGTCGCGCTCGGCACGCTGCCAGTTGTGCATGGCCGCGACATACGAAAAGTGGCAGAGCACGAAGGCGTTGACCAGGCGGATGAGGTTGTCTTCCTTGAGGCCGTGATGACGGTTGGCCACCCGCCGGACCAGCCGAACCGCGTTATCCGTCTTAGTTGCAAGCTTGAGTATAGTCTTGGCCAGGGGCGTAGCCAGAAATTTTTTCGGGGGGGGGGGGTTCAACCATACTTTATGTATGTTCGTGCGTGCGTTTGTATGTGTGCGTGTATATATACGCAAGCCAAACTGAAAAATTTCGGGGGGGGGGGGTTTGAACCCCCCCAACCCCCCCTTGGCTACGCCCCTGGTCTTGGCGTTGGAACCGTTGGACGCGATGGTCATGCCAAGGACCCGAATGGAGTCGACTCTGGGTATTGCGGCGCCGTCTCCGGTGAGGAGCTTGATCTCACTCTCCGCGATCGGTTTCCAGCCCTTGGGCTTGGGTCCCCGCCTAGTGGGTTGGTAGAGGAGGAGCTCGGACTTGCTTGGGGAACACCTCAGGCCAGTGGGGCGGAGGTAATCTTCGGTGGTGTCTATGGCTTCCTGCAGGGCGCGCTCGACCTGCCCGTCGCTGCCGCCCGAGCACCAAATGGTGATATCGTCGGCGTAAATCGTGTGGTTAATGTCCTCGATGCGCGAGAGCCTCTTGGACAACCCGACCATGGCAAGGTTGAACAGGGTGGGCGAGATCACCGATCCCTGCGGGGTGCCGCGCGAGCCCAGCTCGATCTCTTCGGAGACCAGGTCTCCCGCCCTGATGGTGGCTTTCCTGCGGGTCAGGAACGATTTGGTGTACTCGTAGAATCTGGCTCCCAGGCCGAGCTCGGCGATCGACCGCAACACGAAAGAGTGGGCAACATTGTCGAATGCTTTCTCCAGGTCTAGCCCGAGAATGGCCCGCGTGTCTCGAGTGTTGCGGTCGATGACTTGGTGCTTGAGCAGCTTCATAGCGTCTTGCGTCGAGAGCTTGGCGCGAAAACCGATCATGGTGTGCGGGTAGAGCCCATTGTCCTCCAAGTACCGGGTCAGCCTGTTGAGCACCACGTGCTCGGCCACCTTGCCCACGCAGGACGTGAGCGAAATGGGGCGCAGGTTGTCCAGGTTGGGTGGCTTGCCGGGCTTGGGGATGAGCACGGTGTGTGCGAGCTTCAACGCATCGGGGACCTCGCCGACCTTCCAAGCCTCCTTGATGACTTCGGTTAGGTAGTCGATCGACGGGTCGTCCAGGTTGCGCAGGATCTTGTTCGTTATGCCATCAGGGCCTGCGGCGGACCTTCCATTGAGCTCGTGGAGTGCCCGGCGAACCTCTTCGTTGCAGATCTCGGCGTCCAGTTCAGGGTTGGCCGGTCCGGAGTACTCGGGGTACGTTGTTGCGGGGCTCGAGTCGACAGGGAGGTACTTTTGCACCAGCTGCTTCATGACCTCCTCTTCGGAAGAGGACTGCTTCGCCTCGTGCATAGCCCGCGCCAGTAGGTGCCGCTGGTTGGTCCTGGTGTTAGTCTCGTCGAGCAGGTGCTTGAGCAGGTTCCATGTCTTGCCATTGCGCATCTGGCCGTCCACCGAGTTGCACACCTCGTCCCACTGCTGCTTAGCGAGGACGCGGCAGTGCTCCTCGATGGTCTTGTTCAGTTCCGAGATCTTCTTGCGCAACCTGCGGTTTAGGCGCTGGCCTTTCCAGCGGGCAAGAAGCGACTGCTTGGCCTCGAGCAGGTGGGCCAGGCGGCTGTCAATCTTCTCAACCGGAAGGTCGGTGCTGATCTTCTTGGTGGTACTCCTGACGTCCTCCCTGATCTGGCTTATCCATTGGTCGAGGCTCGGCCTGGCTGCAGGGAGAATCCGGTCGTTGCGGACTTTGCGAAACTGGTCCCAGTCCGTCCAAGAAAACTCCCGTGCCTTCTTTCGGGCGACTGAGAACTGCGTGACCAGGACGTAGTGGTCGCTACCCAAGTCTGTGGCCGAGTTGGTCCACTGTGCCTCGGCGAGATTCTTGACGAAGGTCAAGTCGGGGGTCGAGTCTCTACAGGACGAGGTGCCCAACCTGGTGGGAAAGGCCTTGTCGGTTATTAGCGTCAGGTCCATGTCGGTCGCGTTCTGCCACAGTTCCTCGCCCTTGCTGGTGTCGTAGGGGTAGCCCCAGGTGTGGTGCGGAGCATTAAATCACCCGCCACCACGAGGGGGTTGGAGCCCGCCAGGTTGACCGCCTTCTTCATCAGGGCCTTGAAGCGCTGTCGTCGCTCCTTAGGGCTACTGTACACGTTGAGGAGAAAGATGCGGCTTCGGTCCGAGCTGCCGGGCAGAATCTCGGTCATGACATATTCGGCGTTGCTAGTGGCCATCTTGAGGTCGTGGGAGAGGTGCGTGAGCTTGTTGCTGACCAAAGTGCAGACGCCCCGGCCGTCGGAATGGCGCGACACGGGTTGGTAACCAGTCACCGTGACGTTGGGGGTCAAGGTTTCCTGAAGCAGGATGACGTGGGGTTTCTCCCTATAACTTCGGATGTACTGCTGCAGGGACGCCCTTTTACCGAGGAAGCCCCTGCAGTTCCACTGCCAAATGCGAAACGTCTCACTTGGCTTGGCCATCTTGGTTCCGTTGTGGGTGGCTGCTGCCCTCAGATTGGCTAAGGATCGTGTGGAGGATGGGGCCCGTTGCACCGGGCTGCGGTTGGATGTCGGCGTTTGGTGTCAGAGCGGGTACTACTACGTTTTCGAGGAAGGACTCTACCTTTGACACGCGGTCGTTTTGCGCGGCCAGGGTGACCTGCAGCTGGGCAAAGTTCTCCCCGAGCTGCTTGATGCTTTCACTGAGCGCGGACAGCGTGTCTCGGAGCTCGGATTTGACTCGGTTGGCTACACCGTCCTGTTCGTAAGCGACGGCCCTCTTCTTGGGAGCGCTCTGACCATTGCTGCTGCTGCTGCCTTCTTCACTGCCGTGCACCTCCATGGGTTGGGGCGCTGCCTCCAAGGTGTAGGCGTTGGCGGGCTGCGGTGGTGGGCTTCTCGCATTCTTAATCTCGTCAATTTCGGACATTAGCCTATTAATGGTTTCCCTCATCTTAGCGTCTTCGCTTTTCAACTGAGCGATCTCGCGCGCGCTTTCCGCATGCTCTGGGAGTGACCCCGATACTACCTCAGGCGGCCCTCCTCGAACCGTGTCGGCCCAGGTTAGAGAGCCCGTCTTCTTGCTTCTCGCGGACACGCCGGTAGGCTGCTGCTGGCCCCCGGTAGACCTGGAGCGGGACCTGGAGCGGCTCCCAGACTTGTAGCGGCGCCCTCCTCCTCGGGAACCTCCTCGGGACCGGGAGCGGCCCCTGGAACGGGACCGGGAACGGAAATGGCTCCTGGAAGGGCCCTCGGAGCCGCGTGACTGCCGGAAGTTCTGCCCGTCCGTGGGGTGTGACGGTGGTGCCTCGGCCTGGTCTTGGCCGGTGGCACGGGACTTCTCCCAGCGCCTTCGCCGCACGACGTATGGGATCTGAAATCGTTGCTTACAGTCCTTGTCGGCCGTGAGGTGTTGGCCACCGCACAGCCTGCACTTAGGGGTACACTGGTGCTGCGAGTCCGGGTTTGATGCCCCGCAGCCTCGACAGACGACGTCGCCGGGGCTGGGACACACATCGGCACGGTGGCCGAGCCGGCCACAAGCGTAGCAAATGTCTATTTTCTTGCGATAAAGCGAACACCGCACAAGGGTGGGGCCGTAGCGCACAAAGTTTGGAACCCTGTGACCGTCGAAGGCGACGATCACCGTACCGGTGCTGCCAATGCGTTTGGCTGCCAGGGCCAGTGGGTTTCTTTCATTTACTAGCTTGTTGTCAATAACATCAGGGCCGTCGACGAGCGGAATGCCTCGGATGACGCCCTTGCACGTGGAATGTGGGGCGGCCTCGTATGCACTGACCTCGTAGGACCGGCCCAGGACAACGATCTGCCGAACCCTGAGGTAGCGGTCGGCATTCTCCCTTCTAGGTGTGCTGGCAACCATAATATTCTGCTGGACGTTGGGGCATAGCGTGTCGCCCCGCAGGTCTTCGGTGCAGATGCTAGTGGCAGCCAGGATTGCATCAGCCACCACGGTGGAGCCTGTCTTGACAATACTGAGGCCTCCGCGTGGCCGAATCACAATCTTGGTATCCTCCCTGGGGAGCTGCGGCATCCGGCCAGCGCGGAGGATCCTAGTCTTGATGTTATTGCCGCCGTTGCGACCTCGTGGGGCCTCGGACGTGGTAGAGTTCGTCCCGTTAGGATTAGCGCCTGCCGAACGCGCGCCAGCTTTTCTGGCGCCTGCTGACTGCCAACCACGGTCTTCTGTTATCTCTTCGGGGGTTATGTCATCCCCCACCACTCGATATTCCATTTTCCCCGCAAAAATGCCCTGCGAGGAGCGACAAGGGCTCCCGGGAACGGGCCTGGCGCCAAGCCGGAGGGGGCGTGCCTCGTTAGGCTTAGCCCAAGCGGCGGCGTGGTCGGGAGGAAAAACGTTCGTAAAATGTGAAAACACTCCACTTACAGGGCAGAATTTGGTGTCAAAATAGTCCTGGTAACTTCACGGATCCGATACACACAAAGCTGAGCGCGAACTCGGAAAAATTCACTTGAAAATCATTGTACGAAGCAGGAGCCGATCGAGGGCGTCACTCACTCAAGCAGGCCCAAGTTCCTAGTCCAGTCGATACACTTGTTTACAGAAAAAAAAATAACGAGCAATGTAAGTTGAAGCAATTGTAGTAAATTCTAATGTGACAAAAATTTTCTATGTTACACGTTCTATGTGCGCAGTAATTATTTGTATTACACTCTAAGAAAAAAAAAAAGAGTACGTGTTACACTTTTCCGTGAGTCCTGGCTTTGCAACGCACATGGAACTCTTTAAAGAGACACGTTACCTCTGTTTTGGGTTTCACGCCTCTCGGACGAAGGTATAATGATTTCTAAAGAGAGTTCACGTGTCACTTTATAAGGGACACTAAACTGAACGAATGAATGTGTTTACATTTATAAACTGTACTCCGAGAACTCTAATGTCGTTATTTCATCGTCATATCTTTATTAATAAAGAAGTAAATCAAGGTCAAAGTTTCATTTTTAAATTTCGCGCCGAAACTACGGGCATGACGTCACGGATTTCAAAGTGCATTTCTCGTATTTTAGCGACATTGGTTCAATGTAAATCCCTGATAGTATGTTAAGTCTATGGCTACCTCAAAAGACAACGTGCTTCATTTTTAGCGATTAAGAACTACACGTAACCTTATGGGAGACCAGCGCTGGATAGGTGGGGCGCCGAAAAAGGGCGCCTGGCGGGGAGTCGCGACATAACTCAGCCGTTCGCATGGCCTCCGCGCCACCGGCTAATCTCGGAGGCCATGCCGCTCGTGCTCAGACGACCGGCCGCACTTTTTCGTGGTGAGCGCACGCGCGTGCGCCGTTCCCGTGCTTCATTTTGTCACGAACTGCTCGAGCAGCCATTGCGCCAGTAATACGAAAAAGGTAACTTTGTCTGAAGCAAGTTAATCGACGGTTGGCTCCCGCATGCGCTACCACTATTCTCGATATGCCATGCTTCAATCATCAGACGCATTTCTTCATTCCTAGGTCGGTACAAAACTGCGCATTCATTGAATTGTACCGACGTAGGAATGAAGAAACGCGTCTGATGATTGAGTCATGGCATATCGAGAATAGTGGTAGCGCATGCGTGACGTCGATTAACTTGCATAAAGGTGAAATCAAATGCCTTAACACTTATCTTTCGCGTTTGTCTGAAGGCTACTTTCTCAGGAAAGCACTGGAAAACGGAGAGAAGCCCTGCAAAGCAGACTACGTCAGTGCATACGGCGTCGAAGAAAGAGTGCTGTGCCGTGGTGGTGACTCCGTCGTCACCACTTTCTGGTTGCGTCCTGGGATTTGTGTCAAGCTAGTGCAGGCTCACAAGCCTCCATTGATAAATACGTGCTGCGTCTATATCAGCTGCCCGCTACTGCAGCAAAAAAAAAAAGTAAGAGGCAAGGGGTAGCTGCGTGAAAGTTTTTCTGTCGTGGTATGTGTGCCCAGCCCGTGGTATGTATGCCGAGCCCGCGGTATGTATGCACGCGGACGTTGATCAAGCAAATCACCGTACTAGCATAGCATGTGTGGTGTCGCGCTGTTATGCTCGAGGGCGCGGGATAGATTCCCGGCCACGGTGGCCGCATTTCGATGGGATTGAAAAACAAAGAACACCCGCGTACTGGGATTTATGCGCACATTAGAGAACCACAAGCGGTCAAAATTAATCCTGATTACCACACTACGGCATGCCTCATAATCATACCTTGTTTGGCACGTAAAACGCCAGCAATTGTCGATGTTGATCAAACACGTTTATTCTAAGCAGACACCGGCAAGCTAAAAATCTAACACAGTACGTTGAGCGAATTAAACGGCGAGTAAAAATCCAAGACATTTAACTCTTTTCTAGCGAGGCATAAATTTTGATATCACTTCGCCGCGGCAGCCAATGCACAAAGAAGCTTTTCCGCATCGGCTGACTTCAGAAAGCTACGCTTCGAGTAGTCCACTGCTTTGTTCGTGACAACAACTCTGTAGCACAAGTGAAGTTCAACGGAGGGATCCATCGCGTGCGTATTTCTCATAACAGTTCAGCGGCTTCGGCGAACGTGCCCCCGTACGCATCTAGTAGACAGACAGACGGACCTGCCTATCGTATCATATTCACTGCACGCGGTGGCATCAGAAGGAGCTTGGTGGTGGTGAGATGAAAAGGATGTTACATATGCCGCATGCTGCATAATATGTAGGTTTTATTTACGACGAAACACCGATTTAAATTGTGCTCGTTGGCCCCGGTTTTCACTGGTGGCCCTCACTATCGAAGAAATCTAGCAGACACGCGCAATTCGGTGTAGAAACCAGCCCGACGCCACAAGGCAGGAGAGCAAGAGCAGAACATACTGTGCTCGCCTGAATGCCGGGATGCAACGCCGCACCCGTTCCTATTCATATGTTTTAGAAGGAAAATCATAGAAGGATACGCCTTCCCTCATTTCCACGTATTGCGGCACTTGAATGCGCAACAGTACTGCCAGCATCCTTTAGTTTTGTTTCGGCGATACGCGCCCGCATAGCTTCAACCAGTCGCCACTTCCGGCCGCGGGAGCGGCTGCAGTATGCGCGCTTTGACCGCCAGGGCGGCACTGCCCACACCGCGGAAACTCCAGCGCTGGTTCCCTAGTGGAAGCCATCGAAATCTATGACGTCATGGTGTTTGGTGCGGGAATTTCAAGGTGGCGTCGCCACCCGAATTTTCCTTCCGCCCGTCTCCTCGCTTATCAAGCGTTTTCTAGCGGTACGAGTAGTGTTTTCGGGACTCTGGAATTGTGATTTACTAATACGCGAAAAATTGTTTTCTTATTAGTGTCCCTTTAAAGAGAATCATATACGTGGCGAGTCATGATCGACTCACAAAAAAGAATCAAATGACTCTTTCTTTTTCTTAGAACGCGCGTGAAATATGAAAAAATAGTTAACGCGAAATAAAGTAATATAACGCAATAAATTTCAACCTGCAGTTTTATTTGTTTTGTTCAGGAAAATCGGCATCACTAAGGCTTCTGTAACTAAAACAAGTTACTGTATCATCTGGAGGAATGAATACTCGTAACGTCAAATTTCAAACGTCACAAGGCCGTTTAAATTAGGATTGAAAGCATAACGGTGAATTTGTGTTATGTTCATAATTCACAAGCCATCTACAAACGGTCATAATCAGTGTCATTATTACTTGCACAAATTGTTATAAAAGAAAGCGCCAGTGCATTCAACGAGTTTATCTTCGGTGAGCTAGTGATAGTAAGAGCCCCTCTGGGATTGCGGTCACTGCGGTCGATGGCCTTTAGCATTGCTGTTGTATAAAAGGTCATATTACATGGCCAAATCCCAACAACAACCATCCAGCTTTCTGCGATTGGCTGATGTATCAAAGCTAGAAGTTTTCCGTAGTGAAAAAAAAATCGCAAAATTGTGAGGCATTCGATTCGCTGTAGCACGCATGATAAGTTGATCACTAGGTTAACTAGTGACTGTTTTCCAGATTTGAGAATGTCAAAGTGCATGCTTGTTAGCGCCGTGTCATAGTAAATATGCGATTTAGCCGAAGCGGTGTCTGTTTTCAGCCAATAACTCTTGCAAGATACGGAATAATTATATTACAATTGCACTGCATATTACGTTATATTGATAAGAGTAAAAAAAAAGAAAATCTCCGATAACGCAGTTCCTTCTTACACTAGATACCACGTGCTTGCCCGTCTCTCTCCTCAGCGCAAAAACTCACAGGGTCTCTATGCATTCGTCTAAGACCACTCGAAATGGAAAGTCAGCGTCTTTTTCTTTTTCTTCTCATTTGATTACATAGATCCCTCGCCTACGAAAGCCTAGCGCCTAGCGTGGTTCTGCACTGCCTCCGGGATCGGAGACATTGGAAGCATTCTGCACTTCCCGTGCCTCCGGGATCGGCGGGCCTATGACCAAGAGCCGACGTGATATGATGACGTCACATTACGACGTCACGTAATGTGACATCAGTGACGTCACCATGACATCACAAATTTCGACGATCCGTGACGTCATGATGGCGTCATATGGTCATGTCATCACATGCTCATTACTGTTTTGCATCAATCGTGTTGACGCGGTCGGTTACTGTTTATGTTTTATGAGGCGTCAAAGGCTTTCGCCTTAACTGTTCAGATAAGCAGCGACGTCAGAATTGCTTATTCCGTGCTGGACGCATCTAATGATAAACAAGAGACCTCTCTGTTAGTGGTCGAGGTGCACACGACGCTGCTATCAGCTTCTTTGAGCCTTGAGCAGCTCGAAATAGATGACATGTTCTGGGGAACGAGTACTGACGTGGATGTTCACGGTGTGCTCGCATATATCCATAAGCCTGCCATCAATATAACTCTCTCATGAAAACCCTGTCTTTTCCCACCGGCTAAATTTGGCCGCCCTGGCTGTCTTCTAAGACAAAGAGTGGCTAAGATCGGTTGGAACTTTCGTGGTTTCCTCTGCTTCTGAGAGTTCAGTATGGATGGTTTCCGTTTTTGAGGACTTCAAGCAATACACATTTCCGGGTACACCCTATTGAAACCGACAGACAACGAAGCCAAGGAATATGTAGGGGGAGTCATTTGTAGTACTTTACCGGTGGCGCACTAATTATGATATCAAAGTGAAGAAATTAAATGGGCGAAAAGGCAACTTGCCGCCCGTAGGAACCGAACCTACAAGTTTTGGATAACGCATAGTCTTTTAACTCTAGTGTAGTAATTATGATCTAAAGGTAAAGAAATTAAAGTGAACGTAAAGACAGCTTGCCGCCGGTACGGACCAAACCGACAACCTTCGGATAAGACTTGTCCGAAGGTTGTAAGTTCGGTTCCTACGGGCGGCAAGCCGTCTTTTCGTCTACTTCAATTTCTTTATGGTTATATCGTATTCGTGCACTACAGTTGAAAGACTAGAAATAACGTCCCGTGTATCTTCCTCGGGTTCATGTTTGTTTGTAACAAACGAAAGGAGCTCTTGATCCATTCCGCTTCTTTCCGGGATCAGTTAACCATTTTACCACTTCATTGTTTAAATAAACGTAAGCGCAATTGGATTGTATTGTAAGTTGCTGCATTATCGCCAGTCATAACCAAAACTGTTTGCAATTTCGGTGCGTCGTTTTTAAATTCAAATCAGAGCACCTATTTACGCTCTCTCCGCCAATTTTGTTGGAATTATTGTTTATAAAGAGTAAGCGGCAATCTCTTCCGTGGAATCTGCAGCTTCATCATGCGTAGCAATACAGGTAGAAAAAAGGAACTCGGTGGCTTTACAATACGGACATTGTTAAAGCAAAACATTTGCAATATTATTTGCTAGTGCTGTTGCTGACGCTGTAATGAATGTCAAATAAATTGATTGATTGATTGATTGATTGATTGATTGATTGATTGAGTGATTGATTGATTGATTGATTGATTGATTGTTTGATTGTTCTCTCATTGCACGGGGGCACAGAAAAAATCAGTCTTTTATAAAATACCTGCACAACGCAAACAAGTTGAGGAAGTTTTTAAATCCCATGTGAAATAAAATTTACGAGACCGAATTCAATTGCTTTTTTTCTTGTCACTCTACAGCTATATTTCATTGCCACGTATGCATGTCGAAGAAGAGATACAACTTGATAATTATAATTGTGTCACCGCAGAGGACAGGAATACAAACACAGAGTGCCTCTCGAATACCGCGAAATAACGTAAAAATGAATGATGCATCGTCAGCGTAGCGAGCCAAAAGAAAAACAGTGTGTTTGTTACTTGCTTATAAAGATGCAGATTTTTCGAACAAGTGACAGTGACATTCAGACGAAAGAAGTTTTCGTTTATGGGTTCGTAAGACGCAAGTTTCTATCGGACTTTCGCAAGAGCTATACGTGCCTTAGCTTTCGTACGGTAATTGAAGTTTCGTATATTAAATAAGTAAAATACAAAACTTGAAAAGCGAATATGTCTCCTAGCTGTGCTTAGGTATCACGAGGCCAATTGGTGACGTTTCCGTGGCGCACTTCGACGCGACGCAAACAGCGCGGAGCTTATGCATGACACTCTCAAAATAGCAGCTGTCAAGAGCTTTCGCTTCTACCCAGAGTTCTCCGCACATATTCGTTGCTAAACTCCCCATATACAGCATACATCATAATTCAAACCCAACATTATTCGAGATAGCGGAAACTTGCAGATTGTGGTGCCACCTTTTGGCAGAGACACAAGCCAACAACTTGCGTTTCTTCGGTGTGGTATAGCATTGCACAAAGCCGCACGCTTGATGAAGGGAGCTGTACGTGTGTTTGTTTTCGGCTTACTTTTTGCATTGGGACCACAGAACTCGTAATCGTTTCTGGAAGCCACTTCTCACCGGCTACGGTGGTTTAGTGGCTATGGCCTTGGTTATGGTGCTTGACTGCTCATCCGAAGGTCGCGGGATCGAATACCGAGCACGGTGGCCGCATTTCGTTGGAAACGAAATCCTAGAGGCCCTTTGTGCTTATCTTTAGGTGCATGTTAAAGAAGCCCGGGTGGTCGAAATTTTCGGGGCCCTCCACTGCGGCGTCTTTCATATACACATCGCTGTTTTGGGACGTAAAACCCCAACAATTATTGTGATTTGGCTCCTTTCAATGTTATATGTGCCAACATTTCATATTTAACATTTCTCCATATTCGCCTAAATGATGTGAAGTAACTGCAACGTATAATAATGACATTTGTCTGGCGCAATGTTAACCGACCATCCTAATTAGCTACAGACAAGAAAGTTCGTATGATAACCAGAGAAATGACTGTGGCTATCTAGATAGCTTAGATTGGCTGAACGCACTTACATTTGGCTCCACTGGCAGTAAAGCCCGCGAAATCGGCAGCCAACGCTTGGGCCCGAGTCTTAGCCCATCTGCATACAGCAGAGTTCTTCGAGATGTTCCCATATCTTTCGAAGTCACCCACCAATGAGATAAGCGAGCCAGTTGCTGGTTGTGAATTGTTCTGTTATAAAGCAATTCACTTAACTCTCGTCGCGGAAACTCACGCAATGACAGCGAAGGCTGTATAACGATGCGGTGTGTTTCCTGTTGTTTTAGATGCGAAAGCATCTTATGCTCGGGGAAGTGTCCATTCTGCGGCGTCCGCACCCATACTGGGCATGCGCCAACTCTCCCCCCTCTCCTCGCGTGAGCGCGAGGAGGTGGCGTGAGCGCTGCCTCCGCTACGTTTCTCCTCTCACGTTTCTCTCTCTCCGCCACAGCTGTGCGCTCGTATACACGATTTTATTTTCGATTCATGTGCGCCGCCATCTTGGACTGATAAGCGATTGTTATGCCTGTTTTCTTTGTCGTAATAAGAAATGATCATGGTCATGAAACGCTGAATGTACCAGCCCAAGCATTTTCGTGCGTGGGAGTTCACCTTAGCACTGTTTGTTTATTTCATGCGGATACAAAACTGCAACGTTATCAGTCCAAGATGGCGGCGCTATGGACGCTCGCGGAAAATGGTGTATATAATGCGGTGCGCGCTCGCTCCCGTTGCACTCTTTTTCGCAACGGCGCTATGGACGCTCGCGAAGCTGAACGTAAACGGCAACGCCGGCAAACAAATCTCGAAGCTGCGAGGCTGCGAAAGCGCGCGTTCGTTGTGCTTCCGTCATTCTCTCTATGTGCAACGGTGTGCGAAACGCCATGAACAACGTCAACGTCGGCGCTAGTTGCAGCGGTAGCGCCACCGCCGCGGGGCAGAGGAAGGCTCGGAGAGCGTCAGCGTCGGCAAGCGGTAATTCAAACGCCTCGACAACCACCGTCGCATAAGTCATATAAGAGAAACGGAAACTCGATGCGCACCCCCCGCGATCCTTTCGCATCCAACCATGGTTGCCCGTAGGGGGAGATGATGTGTGATGATTTATCCCTGAGTGTGTACAGATTTCGTGGCCGAGTTCCTCTACTGGCGTGATCCAACAACTCTGCTTTCACCCACCTGTCAGCGCATCGGAGCCGTTACCGATTCTTGGCGACAGCGAACGCGTTCTCGCTTCGCAGTCGCTATAGACCGCAATGCATTTTTCAGAGCCCTCCGGGCTGGCGTGCATCGATTCCAGGCGCGACTGTCACGCTACGGCGCAAACAGCCGACGGTGAGGTGACAGCTAGGTTACACACATAAGCGTAC
The DNA here is from genome assembly GCF_013339695.2 of Rhipicephalus sanguineus. Taxonomy (NCBI): domain Eukaryota; kingdom Metazoa; phylum Arthropoda; class Arachnida; order Ixodida; family Ixodidae; genus Rhipicephalus; species Rhipicephalus sanguineus. The sequence goes on from NC_051185.1 coordinate 21,663,195, forward strand.
ACGTATAATACGAAGGCTGCGAGTACAAGCCCGAATACATGACAGGCGTACCATACGTCCGCGTACTGCATTACTTGCGCACGCGTGCGCATTCCAGTTTAGAAAAACATGCTAACATAAAGAACAAATAGAGCATAAAATACCGTGCAAATTACGACCAAGCTGAATGATAATATTGGGACACAGGATCCCCTTTAGCAACTACAGTCGGTTACAACCTAATAAATACAAGCTCCGCCTCCTGAACTGCGGCGCGCCTGCCATTCATTTTTGCCACTAATAATAATAATAATAATTGTTGGGGTTTAACGTCCAAAAACCACGATAGGATCATGAGAGACGCTGTAGTGGAGGGCTCCGGGAATATTGAGTACCAGGGGTTCTTCAACGTGCACCTAAATCGAAGTACACGGACCTGAGGCATTTTCGCCTCCACCGAAAGCGCGGCCGCCGAGGCCGGGATTCGATTCCGCGACCTTCGGGTCAGCAGTCGAGCACCGTAACTACTATACCAGCGTGGCGGGTGTTCATATGTGCAACAGAGTCCTGCTATGTGGTTTTTCTTTTAACAGTAAGTGATTTCTTGTGCGCTAATGTAATTAATACGCATATTAAGGGTTAAGGGATCGTCGTCCCTTCATAAAAAATTACCTTTGGCTTTTTAATCATATTGGAATCTTTGCTAAAATTTGCCAGGAAGGTCAAGTTTTAGGTGGGAAACCAGCCGGGCCAATGTGTATATGCATGGGAAAATCACTTACCTGAATTAAAAGAAATGTTGTTGAGAGTGATGCAACCCTAGAGATTTATCTCTAGGTCTAGGGGTGTTCAATGTCTTTCAGGGATTTGGCGTCTTTTTATCCAGTCCATGAATTTTTGTAAGGCTCTGGAAAGGTTACATTCCGCGGCCTAATGACAAGCATTACTCAGTAGTCACGCGTTTTCAACGAAAAAAGGCTATAATAAAGGATAATTTTTGCTATTTGCTGTTATGCATTTAAGAGAGCTTTGATGTTCTGCTGGGCCGAGTGAAGGCCATAGCAGTTCTGTAACGTGAGATTATCATATTCTGAACACAGGGGGAAACTTTGTCGTCGTAAGTGTTCAGCATGCATGTGCATATCATTATGAGCACTCTGAGTACATGTTGTTCTGTGAAACATGGGAAAATTTTGTCTTGTAGTGCACGTGAAAACGTTCCAAGTTCGCGCTTCTGGACTTCTTGACCAGGAAGCTTTGAGAGAAAGAGAGCGAAAGTAGGACTGACAATTAGGCGAGTTGGTACGCATTCATTAATATGAAAACGGCATCACGGAAAGAGGCGAAAATGGGGTTAATGTGTCTTCACTCTTTCCCTCACTCCGTTTTCAAAACAGCGAAATTAGTGACAAAAGTATTTGAACAAACGGGAAACTGATTGAAAGTACACAGGATGGATCAGCCAGTAAGAGTGGGCCGCTCTACATCTACTACAAATCATGCAACGCTGATTGCGGATGCGGAGAATTAGAAATTTACCACCACCTCGCGAGTTACATGTAACAAGGAAGCGCTACAGACTTGCATTTGACCCGAACAATCACGTCTACGCCTTCCATGACTGCGCAAAACATGTTTGTCAAATCTGTTAGTCTCTGTAGCTACTGACGCCATCTGCAATCCTTTTATACGCAACTCCAAAAGAAATGTAGAAAAAGACATTCAAAGGATGTTAATATTATGATTTTTACATCTAGTAAGATTCAGAAGAATTGAGCCAAAGAGCGACCTATTTTTAAACTTTGTTAAAGCTGAGTTAGCCTGAATAACGACATTAGAAAGTGAATCTAGGGGTTTTTCTTGACATCTATGGAAGATTTGGGGTCAATCTAGGGATAAAATGTTGCCTTAGGTTGGTATCACTGGAGCTTTTGTCACGGAATTGAGGCAATGCGATTGGATAGCGCATCTATGCACATTATTTCTGCGTGGTACAGTGACAGCTGTGGGCAGAGCTTACATTTACCCTTCGGTTGTAACCAACTGTAGAATCACCATAACAACGATTGTTCGGGGCCAGTTGGTACATCTTGAACATAAAACAGCGCGCTTAGACAGGACAGAAAGTTACAAGAAGCACACAGACACAGCGCTGACTAACAACTGAGGTTTATTTTCACGAAACGTGAAAAAAAAGGGGGGGGGGGAGAAAAAGAAAAAGATAAAAAAGAAAAGGAAGAAAAAGAAAGAGAAAGAAAGAAAAAGGAAAACCACGTCGCAGCACCAGCACGGCGAAACGCCCAAAAAAAAAAAAACAGGTTCTTTACCCCAACTCCAGACGCAGCTCCCGAGAAAACAGAGTTCTTTTTGTGACAGGCCGACAGACGGAAAGCTGATACAACCCTCTTCTCGTTTGTGAATTTCGAAGGCTTCCCGAAGTTCTCTTCTCAGCTTGTCTGAATACCGGCTCCAGACTTTGCGCTGTTCGAATGCAGGTCGCCATGCGCACTCAGAAACGTGGGCGGCTAAGGTGCTCCCGGCGGAATTACGGACGTCACACGCGTGTTCACGTAGGCGATCATTAAGGCATCGCCCCGTTTGCCCTACGTACGAGCGTCCGCAGGACAATGGGATCTCATACACCGCCCCATCCTTACACGCAACAAACGGCTTCGCGTGCTCCTGGTGCACAGTCTCTGAGCGGTATGACTGCAATTCACCTGTCGGCAGAGCTTGCTTAGTTTGTTGGGGGCCGAAAAAACCAAATCAACGCCCGATCGCCCTACTATTTTTTTGAGCCTGTGGCTAACGCCATGAATGTAGGGGACGACTGCCATTTTCTTTTTTTTTTTCACCTGCACTGACGAGCATTTTCGCGCCAGCTGATATCGTTTATGCGTTTTTAACGGAGCAGATGTTTAAGCTATTGGTAACTTGTGCTCCGTCCTGCAAAACTCCTGAGGTGGGCACGCGCCACAGGAATAGGGCAAGCCGCACTGCCGAGTACAGCAGGTGCGAGCGCTAAACAAGAACTCTGCTCGGCGAAGTGGAGCACGTGAAACACGTGAAATAGAGTGAGAGAAAGAAGAAGATAAAAGGAAAGAAAAGATAAAATAGAGAGAGGAAGAGAGAGAAAGAAAAACAAAGAAAGAGGAAGCTATATATATATATATATATATATATATATATATATATATATATATATATATATATATATATATATATATATATATATATATAGAGAGAGAGAGAGAGAGAGAGAGAGAGAAATTCGGCAGATACCACGCCTTGTGGGAATCAGTTTCATGCGAAGAAATCAGCGCGCAATTGTCTACGATGCATTTTTTGGCTTTGAGGCAAGCGTTACGAGGTAGATCGACGTGTCTTTGTAGGCGTAGTAGTTGTGTGCACATCGTGGCTTTACCTGGCGTGTCGACTACATTGCCGTTTAAAGGATAACTTATGGTATGACGTAACATCGACTCTCACTTTAGATCACAGACGTCATTATTATCCAAACGAAGAGCACTTCGCGGTGCACATCGTTTGAATGTGAATATCATGCGTAACTTTCGTTGGTGTATTCCCCCGGGGCCGAGCAACGCTTAAATATAGCTTGCTGAATCATAGGAATAAGAATGCTATGTTTATTAGACTTTTGTAAAAGCGGAGCCAACACTGGAACCACAATTGACGTTAACCCGGCATGATGCCTGTTTCATAAGGGTACGTATGTAATGTTTTTGCTTTGTTAAAAAATTAGATAGCCAGCACCGCAATTGACGGTGCACCGACAGTGCGCCTGCATAGCGTTTTTTTTTTTTCAAAGCAGTTTCAAGGCGTGGCATGGCGCTGTGGTAGAATACCTGACTGCCACGTAGAATGCTTGGGTTCGATTCCTGCTGGGAACCTGATTTTTATATTTTGCATTCATCGGGTCAACACTGCCGATGTCGGTCTTTCTTTACACTGTCGCATTTAAATTACCGACGTCTGCTCTCACCGTTCCTGGGAAAATATAAACTGTCAAACCCCTGTGGCGTATACCGGCTTACCGTTGCCCTTGGTATACGGGTATGTGCCACACGTGTCTGGAGGAAAGGGTTTGATGACGTACGCGGCAAGATTTTCACGTCATTCATGTCACGACCAGACAGTCATATTCGGCAAACCGTCTTACCCTCCCATGCCAATTTTGGTCTACACCAAGTTAAGGAGGCGATCATGAGAGCACGCAGAGGTAGGCGGCTCGGTAGATAGACAGACAGACGGACAGATAGATAGATAGATAGATAGATAGACAGACAGACAGACAGACAGACAGACAGACAGACAGACAGATAGACAGACAGACAGATAGATAGATAGATAGATAGATAGATAGATAGATAGATAGATAGATAGATAGATAGATAGATAGATAGAAAGAAGGGCCCAAAGTGGCTTCGTTCGCTAAGATATGCTTCGAATTTAAAATAAAGAGTAACAAGGAAGATTATGCAGCTCCGCTCTTCGTTCAGGCTTGGCACCAATATTGCGAAGCTGCCATATCCCCCCCCCCCTTTTTTGTGTGTTATAATTGATTGTCTGCTTGAATGGAAAATTGTTGGAGTACCACTGCTTGCCTTTTCGTTTTGTTCTTCAAGCGCATGCGTGAGGTATGTGTGTTATTTCGTCCTGCTATTTTTTCTGTATTGTACGCTTACCTATCTACTACGCTGCCAGGATCCTGCATAAGGTCGCAGTATCTGTAAATAACGAACTAAGTAAATAGAGGCTTTTTCCTAGTATGTATACTTTTTAAATTTACCGTGGTACCGCGGAATAGCGGATTGTGTTTACCGTGTTACCGGAAAGCTTGTTTTAGCAAAGTTTTAGCTCCCCATACGTAAACATTTTCGTACGTACGTAAACGCATACCTTTACGTTTACGCGGACCACTCAATGGTGAGGCTGACTGCATTTAAACTATATATAATTAGGTAAGATTGAATTACCGCTGCGGCAAAATCATTTTATCGTGTACAGTATCGCGGTATACGCAATGGGGTGTAGGAATACCGGGTTACCGGATGATGGCGTCGACATCTTGTGACGCTTCGTGCAACTACGCCAATGAACACGTTTGATTATGCCTGGCGTTTTTTGAGGGAAAAATGAATAAATAGGGAACCCACTGGTAATTATGCCACTGCAAGACATTTACACCAGAAGTAGAACGCACGATGTTTCTACAATAACAATTTTGTGCTGGCCTGGTTCATCTCGGCCCCGTTAGATGGCACCACCTATCCAGCCTGTCAGGGGCCCCTCACGTTTACGGCTTTGGTATTCTACGTCACTCTAGCTTTAGTAGTCCGGCTGAAACAAGGTGATCGCAATTGGCGCTCGCACTTCGGCTTATTTTGATTAAGCGGCTGGAATCTCCGCAAAACGGATATCGCGACTAGCTACGAACAAAGCTGGATTTGCGAGATAAGGCCGTAAACGTACGCCTAAAAAAATTGGCTGCCATCACGCCCTGCGAGCGTGAATGAACAGCGAGGATGTATCAAACACCACACATGCAGAGGGGTGGTTTGTTATTACTTTAGAGCAATTTTGGTGATAATCGCATTGTGTTCACTTTGGTAGGCCGTTATTGGTTCCGCGACTATTTCCAGCAAGACCAATCAGTTCCTTTCGTCGAACACTGTATACACGCTGATCTGGTGTCATTCATTTCCGTGGTCTACCCATGGCTGTCTTAGAATGAACTGAACCAGTGGCTAGACGGGTCTTCCTTTTATATATGAAAGCGGAAAACACACGCGGGGACAAGGAAGGGCCGTTTGACATCACTAGTCCTCGTGTCAAGTGCAAAGCAGCTGCAACCTAATCTTCACCGGGAACGCGTGGGTGGTTGCTCCCGTTGTTCGCAGGCACGTTATCATCCAGCATGCGGTTTTGATGCTTGTTTCGTGGTTTTATTTATTGAAACGAATACTGAACACTATGCTGTATGCCTGATTGTAAAGAAAGGTATGTCGTTTGCCTTCAATGGTTAAAGTGCCCCTAAACCACCCAGAAGACGAAATTTAGTTGTGGCGTTGCAGTTGTGCAAGACTCTACAGCAAACCATAGTGGAGTTGCACGCGTTTGCTCATTTCGCTCTTTCCTTCGCTACGCTGCGTTCCTCGGCTCGTCTGTCCACCTCTCCGAATGCCCTTCGTCAGCTTCCGAGGGGAAAAGGCAACGAGCGCGCGCATCTGCAAGCAGAGGAGCACGCGGGCGTCTGCGGTGAGTTGGAGGATTTGACCAATTTCTGTGCACATACGGCGCGGTAGGAGTTTTGTGCTGACGCCACGTATTTTCAGACCAACGAGAGGCTGTACTACGCTGCGCAAGGCATCGAGCTTTCGTTCGCCAGAAAGAGCGCGCTTTTGAATGTAGATAGATGCTGCTATAACCGATGGCAGAGAAAATATTGTAATGAAACTGGAAAGCCGATAGCATTAGGCTAGGACAGAACTGGGGCACAGCGAAGGATGAAGAAAAAGTAATCAAAAGAAGGAACTCATAAAACGAGCGGGGGGGGGGGGAGGAGTAGAACGACACAGGCAACGTTTGCATAATCTGCTCGTTATGGAAAGCAGAGAGTCTACAGACGATGTAGCAAGAACTGAATACAGATTTCCTTTTTTTTTCTGGTAAGAAATGAAGTGGAGAGACGGAATGGAGGAAGGAAGATATCGTCTAGACAGACAGGAAGTGATGACGCAGTGGAATAGGTTTGGACAGGAGAAACATAATGATGAGTTGGCAGAAAGCCGGGGCAGTGGCTCGGATTCAGATACCCATGGATTCCTACGGGAAAATATAGGACCCTTGTGAACTGCTGGAAATAACGCTGTTTCTTTTCTTTATTCATGAGTGATTTCTATGAGCTACTATGTATATTATACGTGTGAATTCATTTATGTTATGCTAGTGTGCTCAACGTTGCGATCAACTGTCCCCAGCGAACAGGCAGTGAATGCTGGGAAATTGTAAAGGAAAATTACCCAATTGAATTTGAGTTATCTCAGTGACGTCGACTAAATAAAAAGTGTATAAAGGGTTCACCGACGATTACGGTGTTGCCCTAATGCGAATTCTGTGCGCAGCTGTTTCGGTGTTTTGATTTTGCCATAAGTTGAGGCGCGACTGCCTCGCTAACCGGGAGACCGCGGAAGACACTGCGTGGGCGCGTTTCACAACAGCCGCCGCAGACAGGCCACCGTTCATGTCGCGCTTTATTTCCATACATGGACGCTCTAGCCGCATACCTTAGTCATGACGTCATCAGAGACCGCACGACGGCGCGCGCTACTGTGGCGCCGTGGGTGGCCGCCGCGGAAGCTCTTGATCGCCACTGTCGTTCCCTCCACCTCGCGCTCTCTTCGCTATCGCCATCTTTCATTCTCCGCTGCGCTCCACGTTCGCTCTCTTTCGTCCTCTTTCGTTCTAGCGGTTACGACGACGACGGCGACGCCGCTCAACGCAGGAACGGGCGCCTAAGAACTGCGCTCTAGAATAGAGTTTGTCTTCATTATATATCATTGCCGCACCCGAATCAGGCGTGCGGTGCTTTATTAATTATTCTTAGCCAGCATCCCAACCTGCGTAATTGGATGTGAATATGCGATATAGATTAGTCCATGAGTGACAGCTAATTTGTGTTTCTAAAAGTGGAAAATTCGTATCGCTTAAGAAACCGTACAGGGAAAGAAAGAATGATAGAGTAAGCAATGTAAACCATGAATATTTATTGGAGGAATGCATTAGTACAAAGGCAAGACGTCTAACTTATGCCTGGCCCTCTACGAGCGTACCGATTTCCTTGTTCTGTTAACCATAACCGATAAACACGATGACATAGAAATTACCCTTGAATTAAGAGCTGCTGTGTTAAGATATTATTTCTTAACCACATGCCGAGTTCAGCAATTGCAGTGATCAGAATGCTTTTTAAAAAGCCTCACCCTTGCACCTTGAAGGATGCGGTGTCAGATTCATATTTATAAGCCTTTTGTTTTGTTTTGTTCGTCCACTGTGCCTCCAGAGAACCTCCATGGAAATATTGCAAAATTAGGTAGGCAGATTTTCTGCGATTCAAATGCATGGGAAACGCAGAGGTACCTTTACGGTACAGCTATTTGACAGATTTCAATGAGCTTGCTCAAAACCTACTAGCGGGCTAGTCGGTTCACGATAGCTTATGGCAGCGCGAATGAAAAAACAAGGACGAAACGTACACATAGAGACAAAGACATAAGCGCTCATCGAAATGCTATGATACACAGTCTTGGCCAATCACCCAAAGTGGCTATGGGCCATAGTGTTGAGGAATCAATCAATCAATCAATCAATCAATCAATCAATCAATCAATCAATCAATCAATCAATCAATCAATCAATCAATCAATCAATCAATGAGGCAAGCGATTTGAATGAAGTTTGTTACCCTTGAGAGAGAAAGTTGAACATTTTAAATTTGGCAAGACCATGAAGACGATACTTCGCAAGACCGGCGCCGGAGTCAACACGAGTCATCATGCGATCACGTCATCCTATGACGTCACCGTAATGTCACAGGTGGACAAATTCATGGCGTCAGCATGACGTCACACTGATGCCACTGTCATGTCATATAATTTGACATCGCACGATGACGTCATCACATGACAGCGTAGCTTGGTCATCGGGGGCCGATTCGGAGACACGTGAGATGAGGAGAGAGAGAGAGATATGAAGAGGAAAGGCAGGGAGGTTAACCAAGCTTTGGCTCGGTTGGCTACCCTGCACTTGGGGTGGGGGAGAGGGGGAATAATAGAAAGGAAACGGTAGAGAAGAAAGAAGAAGAGTGAGATGGATGAACAGCTTGAATGTACACAACACGAACTCGCGCTGTTAGTTCACAGGCGTTCGTGAAGTCCGGTGGCCCTCAAGAAGCACAAGAGGGCTTTCGTGGCCTTGCGCATATGCGAGACCGTAGGCCAAGGTCCCAATGTCTTCTTTCTGTCAGTGGTCTTGAGTCCAGGTGACGGAGCTTGACTTCCATACTGCGTCGTTGAGCCTGGTATGATGGGCAGTGGCATAGAATGTGTTGAAAACTTGCAATGCCTCCGATCCCGGAGGCTATGCGTAACCCCGCTAGGCGCAGAAACCTTTAGAAGGTGTGGGGATGGCTACAATTGGCTGAGAAGAAAAACATGGGCTTTCGCCTTCGAGTCATCTTAGGCGAATGCATCACGGACCCCGTGAGTTCTTGAACTTTCAACTTGTCTTTCAAAAACATCACTCGTATGTTGCGAAAATTGCGGGCATGTTCTCTTTCCTATTTTCTCCTTTTGCAAGTGAGCGTAGCCAACAGGGAATGTCTAGATTAACATTCCAGCGAGTCGTCCATTTCTATCTTTCTCTCGTTTTCAACGTCACTCGGGCGGCGTTCAAGCGGTTCAACAGCCCTCCAATGTAGCAAGCCGGACACTTTTTTTCAGACTCGCCAAGTCAGAGAGGTGACACCTACATAAGAGGGCAGTAAAATGGCCTCGGTGACGCTTCGTCTGACGCGGAAAATAGATGGAGCCCGTACCACGGGGTTTAGCCAACTTTGCGACATAACTGCCCCGTTGAGATGAGAACAAAAGAGAGAGAGAGGGTGAGCACTAGTCTTACGTCGAGCTTCTGTGCTGATGGGGGCGCATTTTCGTTGCCGAGCGGGAGTTCCCCCTGCTTTTTCTTCCTAGAAAGCTTCATTTCAAAACAAACATATTGTTTGCGCTTTTGGCTGCACTTACTTCGAAGCTTTTGTCCTTGATACGGAACAAAGGAGTGCCAAAAAAACGGAGACGCTAAAAAAGAAAAGAGAAAGGAGGATGGCGGAGACAGAATGGGTCTCTCATGGTCAGTGTTGCTCGGTGACTCAGAAAATTGATCTCATTTGATGTGTGCTCTTGCAAGCTTGGAACTGACAGTCAATTTAAAGAGTTCGTTATAGCATCTTCGTCACTCCGCTGGGTACTTGCTCTTCACAAGAAGTCCTACCCGCTCTGTGATTTGAACAAAGACGCTGTATCGGCGGCATGTGACGCGGTTCCGAAGACGCTGTTGGTAGAAGTTTGCGCCGATGGTACAAGTTTGCTTGTACATCAGCGATGTACCGTCAGCGTCTTCGCTGATGGCACAAGTTTGCTTCCAAGTTTGCGTAACGCTAAACTACTTGGGATACGGGGATAGGGTAAACCGGAAAAAATCTCACATGTCCTGCAAGTGCGTTATTATACTCACCACATTTTAAGACATCGCTTTGCAGAATACATGAGAGCGACTAGAGAAGGAAATGTAGGGATGGTGGGAGTCGCCGAGCGCCATAACAATGTCAAACGACACGATATATCTGCATGCAAAACACTGACACACGTCAAAGGCGCTAGCTTGTGCTTAAAGTTCCTATTTCCCCGTCGTTGCGCCTGTTACGTTGTTGTTTTTTTCGGAAACGGTTGATGGGATAGCTTGTCGCTAGGAAATTTTGCTAGCTCTTACACTGGTTCACTATTCTGCACATAGCGTGTTGCGGCAAACCAACGGACGCCTTTTACAAGTCAGGCTCGTAGTGAGCTAAGAAATAGGTTAAGAACCATGCGCGCGCAAGGACGGACGATCGAGTGTACCTCGAGTGCTAACGCAACAGAAGCCCTCGACGAACTTCAAGTAATGTGGACCTTCTACCAAGGGAGAGAAGAAATGCCCCCTCCCCTCCCCCCGCTGTTACGGAAGCCGATGATAAGCGGTTACGCTTCAGCGTGAAATAAGATCGAACCGAGGGACCGAGGATCTGTGACAACAATCAATCTAGCGCGAAAGGATATATTGTAGCCAATAAGCGAGAACAGACGGTTCCACAGGAAAGATTGGTGTCAAGGAGAAGCGGTTAGCTATGTGTGAATTGCGTCTGTAAAACCGTGCAGTTTGAGAACAGGTATGGTGGCACTAAGTTAATATACTGAGATGCAGGTGAAGCCAAGCGCAGTCTAAGAAGACATAAGGCGTGGAAAAAGTAAGGTGCAGTGAAATAGGTATCTGAGGTTAGCCTAAGTTAATATGCGTTGCAAGAACAGACAGACAGACAGACAGATAGACAGATAGATAGATAGATAGATAGATAGATAGATAGATAGATAGATAGATAGATAGATAGATAGATAGATAGATAGATAGATAGATAGATAGATAGATAGATAGATAGATAGATAGATAGATAGATAGATAGATAGATAGATAGGTCAAAGTACTATTGATATTCCCGGAGATATTAGCGTGGCTTATCGCCTAAAGTGCCGCCAACGTAGGGTCCTTCGAACTTACGCGCAGTGTGAGCACCGCTTTCGCCGCATTTCGTCTTCATCGAAATGCGGCCGCCGTGGCGGGCATTTGAACCCGCGACGTTCAGGGCAGCAGTCGAGTACGAGAACCACCTGACCACCGCGGCGGGTAATTATTGTGAACGCCTTCACGCGGTTGTGCCTGCAGCTTGCCGTTTGAGAGCGCTGCCTATCGCCTTGCTGCACCGTACTAATGAAATAACTGACGGAGTCACCCCGAGGCCACAGTAAATAAAAGAGAGACGAAAGCAGACTGAACGGTGCAATCGCGTGAAGCAGCATCGTCCCTCTTACCACCTCTGTCGTTCGGGGATGGCGCTCGTACCCTGTGTTTGTCCTGCGGGGCGTTTATGTAAATACCAGGAGGCCGAATGTGTTATGCAAATAGCACGAGACGACGACGACTGTCTTTGCTGCTGCACAAGTGGTCGTACGTCGCGCACTCCTTTGGTCCCAGAACCTTCTAGCTGCGCCGTGGCACCGTACTTTATTCTCGGAAGGTGTTTTGTTTGTCTGTTTCGTCACCTCCGCTAGTCTGGCTCCTCCCTTCCTTAATATACCTTATTCCCTTATTCATGTTGTTGTTTCCACCCACGCCTGTGTTTCGGCGCCACTGTAGTGTTGTGAGAGTCAGTATTGTCGCTTATGCCCGTATAGGCGACAAGGGGACGGCACAAGGGGATTTAGCGAAGCTAGTGAAAGCCCTTCCCTTTCATCTCCCCTCCCGGATTAAGCTTATGACACGGTCTGTGGCTGGAACACCCATTGAGGTATTCTTTAAATATTGGTTCTCCCCTGGGAAGCAAGGCACAAAGAATGAGCAGCAGAAATAGAAAAGTCACATGGTCCCTTGGGTATTTGCCTTAGAACACTGAAAGGCGAAAGCCATCTTCTCGTTCTTTTTCGCCTCAGTCGAAGCTGGTAGCAGTACATCAATGCAGCTGTCAACGAACGTAGCCTAACTTAACGTTCTTAACCAGGCTCGGAAGTGCGTATTTTACGGCGCTTCCCGCAACGGAATAAGCCCACCCGCTTTAAAAGAAGAGCCGGAATTTATTCACGAGAACGTCAGCGAATACTATTTTAACGCTCGTTAGTGGAAGAAACTTTACTGCGGCAGCTTGCGGTTGGGCGTCGATTTTGAATATGCCTCCTGTATTTTTTTCAGTGCTCGATGAATACGGACTCGCGGTACGGCTCGTGGTGACACGGTGGTATGTATGAACACATCGTATGCCCTTTCATCGATATTAATGGAGTTGGCGATAGAACATTCCCGGAAAAAACTGTTTTGAAAGCGTTGACTTAGTTGTAATCCGCGCAGAAAGCCATGATAGCTCTGCCGAGGTATTTGCAGAATGCTGAACCATAACCACTCGCATTCTGAAGGAGGAGGTTTTACAGATTCAATGCTTTGTTTCATGTCACCTTACGCCCATGAGCCGTCAGACACCTCGCGTTCACAGTTGGAATGTATAGCATGAGAGAGAGAGAGAGAGAGAGAAATGCTTTAATGTAAAGCTCGAGGTGTTAGCCTGGATATTCGCCAGACATATCAGTCTAGGTGCTGGGTGATGATCATGGTATGTGCACTGATAAACACACAACAGCACATGCAGCGACGTACGCACACCTAGACTACACAGTTTACAAAGTTTCGGTTAGGCTTATGGTCCGCAAGAAAGGCAACATCGCTTTCGTGGCGCGTAACACACAGGTTGTGCTTTGCCATAGGCACAGAACATGCCGCAGTTCCGTTGAAGGTGCAATGCCTCCTTCAGAGACTGTCGCTTTGATGCGTATCGCCTGCAGTGATACAGAACATGTAGGTTTTCGCCGGCGTCACGTTGAATGCATAATGGCGAGTCAGACAGTTTAATCTTGCTCTTAAACTATTTCGCATAGGCGAAGTTTAATATGTTCCGATGAGTCAATGTTGGTGCAGGAGCGCTTGAAAGCGGCAATTTTAAATGCGAAGATTTTCTTAGCGAACCAAATGCACTTTGAACGTTTCTATCTATCTATCTATCTATCTATCTATCTATCTATCTATCTATCTATCTATCTATCTATCTATCTATCTATCTATCTATCTATCTATCTATCTATCTATCTATCTATCTATCTATCTATCTATCTATCTATCTATCTATCTATCTATCTATCTATCTATCTATCTATCTATCTATCTATCTATCTATCTATCTATCTATCTATCTATCTATCTATCTATCTATCTATCTATCTATCTATCTATCTATCTATCTATCTATCTATCTATCTATCTATCTATCTATCTGCTATGCACATACCCGCATACCGTGGTATGCAGGTATGCGCCACAGATGATTGACAGTATATATCTACCCAGGAACGGCGAGAACAGACATGGGTAATTTAAACACGACAGCGTTAATCAAATCCGGCATCGGCAGCGTTGGCCAGACAAATGCAAAGAATAAAAATCAGGATGCTAGCAGGAATCGAACCCAGGCATTCTGCGCGGCATTCTACTACAGAGCCACGCCAGGTATTGAAACTGCTTTGGAAAAAAGATGCTATGCAGGTGTGAGGTCGGTGCAACGTCAACTGGGGTTGCAGGGCTGGCTATATAATGTTATACCAAGGTAATAAACATTACATATGTACTCTTGCGATACAGCCGTCATGTAGGTTTAATGTCATTTGTGGTTGCAGTGTGGGCTTCGCCTTCATATCAGTCTAATAAACGTTACATACGTAGAGCCGCCCAAATGTAACTAGCATGCACGAGCGGCAATTTCTTTTGTGGATCTTCGCCATATGACTTAAGTTCCAAAAAGGGGTGAGGGCGAGTGCATGCCCACAAAGCACAACCCCAAGAAACAATTTTTTTTTTAACTTCGTTTCATCATACGGCGCTGACACACGGAAAAGTCGCCGCTGCGCACGCTAGTTAAAGATTTGGGCGGCTGTACTACTATGACGAAGGAATCTATATTCAAGCGTTGCTCGACTCCGAAGGAATAAGCCAACTAATGATATCCGCATCATCGCACGGTAGCGTGCACTTCGTTTCGATAAAAATGACGTCTGTGCTCGAACGCCAGTGGCGACTTTACGTCTGACTGCAAGTTACCCTTTAACTGCCAGTGTAATCGAAGTGCCTGGTAAGGCCACGATCACAACTACTCTGTGTACAGAAACACGTCGTTCCTCCTTGTGACGCTTAGCTGAAAGCAAAATAAAATGTAGCATGGACATCTACTCGCTGACCGCTCGCATGATACCAATTCCTTCAATGCGTGGGATCTGCCAATTTTTTTTTTTTCATATGATTTATAGGAAGAATATTAATGGTACCATGCCAGTACTAGCCGCTATAACAGCTTTCAATCTAGGCGGGGTGCACTGTGTCATCGGTTTCACATACTTGTCCCGAATGACGCCCCCCTGAGGAAAATCGAGTTGCCGCTTCGGGGGGTCCCGCAGGGAGCACAATCGAAATGCGTGATCCGAGGTGATTGTTCGATCCGCGGCTGCACGGCAAAGGCTCAAGCCTCGCTATGTGCGCCTCGGGCAAAAGCTCGCGCCGACGGTTCCCTCCTCCACACTTACCTGGTTTCTCCCCCCCCTACCCCCCCCCCCCCCCGCTCTTTGATCCTCCACCGTTAATCGATGCGCGCTCCGCTGTCAGACGGCTCCCACCGCGGGTTCCAGGACAATTTCTTCTTCTTTCCGATGTGCGGCGCTGCATGCCCGACAGTTTGTTGGGTGTATTTTCTTTCCTTTTCACGTTTTACCGATGCTTTGGCTAGATCACATTAGATTTGCCCGCAAGATACAAAGCGCTCAGCCTCACATCATTCTCATAGTCATCGTCATCATTAAAAAAAGGAGATTAAGCGTGAAATCAAATATCCTGGATTGTCACTTTAAGTAGAAGCAACGGAGAAGAATCAATCGATAGGTTTATATCGGAAAGCAATGAGTGAAATAGAAAACGAAAATTTTTACGACAATTCAAAGGGAAGTTCCCTGCAGTCGGAGGAAAGATCACACTTCAGTTTAGAACAACGTTTTAACAGCTGATTGCCACAGTTTCTACATATGCATTCTTCAAAACACAAAACATTTTCATTTACTACTAAGCATAAATAAAGAATTGAAAGGGCAAGCTGGGCCAGTTGGTAATTAAACATATTTTTGCCATGCGGGAAGCGCGACCCGGATGGAGGACTGAAGAAGCACGGACACACACGGGCGCAGACCGAAATCTGGTTTTGTTATTTTCACACATGTGGTTAATAAACACAAAGAGAGATCACACGACGTGTGCATATCGTGACAGGGTGTCATTCGATTACGCCGTTGAGAAATTATGAAAGAGATAAAACGAGTTGTCAGTCAGCGTTTGTGCGTGTCCGTTCCTTATAGCCCTCCGTCAGGGTCGCGTTGCCCACGTAGCAAAAACAAATCAGAAACGACATCAACTAGCAACTGCCGAGTGCAGCAAACTAATTCTCAGTCTGAACTCAGCTGCGGCGAAAAGACATGTTAGCCTGCACAGCCACGCACGCTATCTATAAACCGGAGTTGAGAACCCAGCACATGTGTGTGGCTACGCGTACCGCTGTACAGGTGGGCATCGGTGTGCGAGATACGGCTTGCTTTGAAGCTGCACGAAGCTTGGGCGTACGATGGCGTGGCGGCGGCAGTCGTTAGAAGTTTCGTGGCGGTCGTAAGAAGTGCCCGTCGTAAAAGCGTTTTCGATGAGGCGTGGGCGTAGAGTAAAGCCGGCCGCTCTGTACCATTGATAGCGCTCGCTTCCGGGGCTGCTTTGATGCGAGCACGCTCACGCTAACCCACGTTAGAGATGAGGATGGTAGACCTACCTCTGCCTCTTGAATGGGACTCCAGTGTGGCTGTCATAGCAGGTGGTCGACAGCGTGGGAATGTACAATATTCGCGGTTGTTGACGTGAAATTTCATGCCTTCACAGTACAACCGCTGAAGCCTTTGATAACTTCTACTTTGCCAGTTGAGCTTCGAAAAATTTAGAAGGTACATTCGTAGGCGGAAAAGAAAATATCGCGTCGGCATGCTTTTGCCAAGGGAAGTAGATAATTTCGGAAGCAGCTTTTAGGGCTACTGCTTTTCATGCAACCTCATAAACATCTCGTTATACATGAATTCACCGGTATGGTAAGCTATCCTACACAACAGTTACTGGTAACGGTCGTATGTAGTTTGTTTATTCAAGGTCCTCACAGGCTCCGGTCTCCGTCCCGGTGTTCTTGTGGCTATGGCGCTCGACTGCTGACCCGAAGGTCGCGGGATCGAATCTCGGCCGCGGCGGCTGCATTTCCGGTGGAGGCAAAAACGTTTGAGGCCCGTGTACTTGGATTAAGGGGCTCGTTAAAGAACCCCAGGCGGTCGAAATTTCCAGAGCCCTCCACTACGGCGTCTCTCAGTATCATATCGTGGTTTTGGAACGTTAAACCCCACATATTACTATTATATTATAACAGGTTCCGGAGTGCAGTATAGCGTGAGGTGTGTAGCAAAAGGTTACACAATGGAAATGAGCAAGAATCTCGTTATCTACAGCCATGGGTAGATGCCTTTTGCCCCAGTAAATGCAATCAAACTATATCGTGATATGGCCACCATGTCTGTTAAAGCCCGGCGAAAGTAAATTTTAATTCCGTGTTACACCATCTCGGTGGAACTATGCAATACCTAAGCATACCTAAGCAATACCTAAGCAATATGCACAAAAGAAAATGGTCTCTGGATAACATACCAAAAAAGTAAAGAGGTGATGCATGACTGCGCGCCAAAAAAAAAAAAAGAAAAGATTGACCTCCACTTGACATTAGTGTGCGGGAATTTCAGAAAGCTTTGAACAGAAATTCCTAATATAGGAACCCGCCGCTTCGCCGCCGAAATTTTATGTAAGGGCCCTTAAAACAGCATACCTTCTTTTACCCGCAGGAAGAGCTCCAAGAAGGAGGTCAAATTATAACAGATTCTTGAGAGGAAAACGGGGTCAGATTTCGCGATGTTTTTCTTGCTTCATTTCACTGATTTGACGTGTTGAAACCCCTAGTTTCAAGAAGGAGTGAAAGAGAGTTAGAGAAAGAGTGCAAAAAGCAATGTGTAATAACTCTACTAGATAGAATACGAGACGTATGGCTGGACTGTCTTATTGATTTAAATGGAACGGCGAAGCTAAGGGCCCGAGCCTCTCTGTGTCACATATAGGTTGACATTCTAAACTTTATGCGTATCGTGTCTCGCATCGCAAAAAAGGAGACAAAGCCCTTACGTCGTCTTTCTAACTGCGGGCGAACGGTGAAATCATGGCGGCAGCCCTTCTCGACGTTTGATACGCGAATTATTCAAAGAAGAATACAGTAGTAAGTGAATTGTCGTGTACGTCCGAGCAAACGAAGATTTCCTTTTTTTCTCCTAACGATGTCTTTTGATGTCTGCGAATGTTTCCAGAGGTAATGAAATAAGGAGAGCAGGCCATTCCAATTAAAGTGTGTTCCCGTGCCCACCCCGCTCTGGCGTAGATGTCATCATTCTGGCGAAGGGAAATTGATCACGTGCCATGGACCTTTGTGAATTCCCTAGAGGTTGGCCCAAGTTCAAGACGAGGTAGCCCACGAATGCGTTCACGGCACACTCTCGTCTTCTCTTTGATGTCAGGCTGTTTAATAGTCTGTATTATATCGCCTATATTTTAGTTTGCCTCCTTCTGAAGATCTTTCTCCTTTGAAGCTCCGGTTCTCGAGTGCAACATGGTTGATCTAATTTAGCGTTAATGAGCGTTCGTTAGGCTGTAGGTTCGTTTCCTTTTGCGCTAGCTTTCGTACAGCTACCGGGACTACACTGATTTAGTTAATTACGAATAACTGAATCTACAAAACTCTGTATTAGCATACTTTATGAAAATGTTAATTAGATTCTGATGAATGTCAAACCTTTTGTTCGTGCTCAATGTGAAGGTGAGGCAAAGCTTGTCTTTTCCTACGTTGAGCTAGGTAATTGGGATGCTCAAACACTCAGAAATGTTTGCATTAGAACGACAGTAGTGTTGCTTTAGTCACTTATGGAATACATCAACAACGAATCTCACCGCACGCGACACGTGCAAATGATGTTGCATTGCCTTCGGAAATGTTGTTCTCGAGTTGGCTCTCTATCGCTGCATGGTTGTCTTACAGAAGAGCACGCTTTACAGGGTAGCTTAGAAAGCGAATGAAGACCGGGTCAGACAGTGTGCTGTGTAGGCCAGCATATCTTCCATAGCGGTGTACTGCGTCGATTTAGTGCGGACAAATTCTGCGACAAAAAGACGGCTTAAGCTTTTGCCTTAAAATGAGAATTATATGGTCAATTGTTCATAACCTAAAAGCTGTTTCTTCCTTTTTTAATCAAGGAAAGTGCTCGTGTTGCCTGCTTAACTTCAATCATACAATCAATTTGATTCGTGAGGTGCTATGTTCAGATAGGTAAATACCTTGCTTTAAAGTAACTTGGCTACGCCTACTCAGGGACACCAATAAGCGGGGAAGCTTGCACGCATTGACATAAACCGAAAATGGTATTATACGCGAGAACAGCAACGAATATTTACGATTTAAGCGCCTCAACGTACTGAAAAAACACTTTTATTTTGTTTTCCCATATCAACGAGAGTGTAGTTTTATTCTCTTCCACGATGTTGCTCTATGCGTCGGCGCGTGTTTTTTTCTATTCCGCCATGAATTGCCAAATCCTGATTTGCATAATATGTGCATTTGCATTGTAAAAGAAAAGAAGCAAGAGGTTGGATAAGTGAGGTTGGATGAACTCGTGGTGGTAAACGCTGAAGTCGTATTGGCTTCCAATGCATCTCCGGAGAGTTGGCTCTGGAAGCTATCGCGTTTACAATTTTCTGGTTTTCTGCTGAAGCGCTATTCTAAACATATTCGCCCGTAAAAAATAAATAAGGGGCCGAAGTTTCCACATTGAATTTTTATGCCAACTTATTCGAATGCGCGACGTTAGATAGGTTAAGGGATACCTTAGCGCAGCCACGACGATAGGAAAGCAAATACAAAGTACAGTTGGAAAAAGAAAGTGAGCAAAATGCTGGAAAGCCGGAACGATTCTCCTGACTGAATACATAGTGCCTTGTTTTCGGTACTCCACCCACCATGCCCGCGATCACCGAATCAGTTTTGAAGGGTGCAACAAAAGAAAAACCAACAAAAACAACAGTGTCCAGCATTGACCGGGGAACAGTTTTTTTTCTCTTGATTCATTGGTAAAAAGAAGGCAAGGCCAGGCAAGCGCGGTTTGTTCACCCATTGCTGTTCGAGCACCACATTCGCCCTTTAAACTGTTGCATCTCCATTTTGACTGAGCTGTCCTCCGCATACTGTGTCTGCCTATCTGAATTTTCTGTTTAGTCCAGGAGTTGCCACTCTGTCTCTCCTTGTAGATCAATTCACACGAATAGAAAAAAGCAGTGAAAGGGTACAACGTGGACGAAATACAGAAACGGTAGTTAGAATTTGTCCAGTTCCATAACCTGTAGGAAACTTACAGCTGCTGACATTCGCGTAGCAAGAAATGATTCCGGGGCGTTGGAAGGGGGGAGGGGGGGAGGAGGCAGAGAGATAGAGAGCCTGACGTAAGCGGGTGGCTGGACATTTGCAGCTAGGTTGTCTCACGTCGTTTTATGCAAGGCATGCCTTTGTCCCTTATGGGACAGTAGATTCAACGGGGGTGGGAGGGTTGGAGGGGATGGGAACATTTTGGTGGTCATTCTGTCGCGCATTGAAAGAGCTGCATATTATTTGTAGAAAGAGAGTCTCGGAGCGCATGTTTTCGTATATCCTGCCTCATTCTCATTCTCCGCTTTTGCTCCACTTACTGGTGAGCACCCTTGAGAGGTTAACCTGCCTAGGTCTAGAAAGAAAGAAACAAGGCTCAGCGTACAACGTACTGTAATATAGTAGATGGGTAAGCTGTCCATATTACCTTCTTTTCGACCTTCTATTCGACCTTCTATTCTATTTGACCTTCTATTCTATTTAACCTTATATTCTATTCGACCATCTATTCCATTCGACCTTTATTAGGGTCGTTTATTTCTCTCATACATTTTACAGAGAAACTTCACGTGGCTAGGTGAAACCAAAATCCGCGCTATGTGCGCAAAACCTCATAGCGCGTGTGTGCCACTGAAATTGGGCAAGCCCCTCTACTCACCACCGATTCACTAAAACTGAAAAAAAAGTCGTCTGCTGACAAAAATGTATGTGCCACGGAAAATTAGGCAAATCTCACTACTCACCACTGGTTCCAATAAAAATGAAGCGAGCACACGGGCAGCAAACACCAGATAATGTTTCCGGACAAACGCAACCACTAATTTAGAAATACTTTATTGAACCGTCTCAATTAGGAAATTAGTGATTAACACCGGTTTTGCATCTTTCAGCTTAGCAGGTTGACCATACGTACGGAGATGCTTGGGCGTAGACACTTTCATATTCACTACCGCGCTGGCTGGCTTGCCCAACTTTGCCATAGGCACCTGTCGGGCTCACATAAAGCGTCACGTTGCGAAATCTGTAGCATAAGTCAGCGCGGGAACTTGGCACCATCGCCCGAGTACTGCCGCTTAATTGAGAACGAGCTCGCGAGTGCTAGACGCTATTGTCACCTGAAGAGGGGCTCAATACCAAAACAAAACAAATTTTTACCGACCACCTCCGCATCTGAACGGAGCAAGCCACTTTTCGCTCACTCTTGACCATGCTTCGAAACGCGACCTCTCGCCTTCGACATTTTTCGAGCACAAAGCAAACAGTGGGAACGCAAGCACGTAGCACGTTAGAACATCTAAACAAAGCCGCACAAAAACAAAAGGCCTCCTTGCTACTGTGAACAAGAGCGCACTTCTCCAGTCGAGAAGCTTGCTGCTCAAGAGTGGGAAGCCCAGGAGCGTACGAGGGAGGCTTAGTGTTTTTATATGCGTAGATTTGTCTATAATATTTACTAGTGGGAACTCTGGCGCTGCGATTTTTCAGCCACCATGAGAATGATGGGTAGTACGCTGATTTGTCTAGTGTCCGTGCTTGCGGCTTCGAACCACTTGTGGCTTTGTTTATTGTTGTGTTTTGGCTTTTGTTTCGGATAAAAGAATAGATTGTTGTAAACCTCGTGAGCTGATTTTGAATTGATGAGCCTAAAAGGGTCAAGGTGGTGAAGTGGAAATGTTGAACTTCGTCAACCTCGTCCTGGGACAAAGCGGCTGCAGGCCACACAAAGTCACACGGAGCCGAAAAAAAATTCGGCAGATCTCACGTACCATGGGAGTCGATGCTATGCGAAACATGCGGCTGCTAGGGGACTGTGGCGTAACTCTTTTTACTCAGCGACACGTTACAAAATGACGCTAAAGATTTGTATAAATTTTATACGCACACATATAATGTTGAAGAGCCGCATATGTGCTATATAACCAGTTCACGGTTGGGTATGCAACGTGGGTATTACCAACACCAGAAGCGGTAAGCTGATATGTAGTGCTTATATGTGTCCCGAGAAGGCACGCACGTTTCACGAACCCGTGTACATGTGTGCAAGAAGTTCTTGACAGTTCTTCAACAAGGGCATCATCACTGTGATCAGTGAGCACCAGCAGCTGGTCATGACTTGTTATAGGATCCGGTCGGGATCGTGGTGACGAGGGGTCCATGTGTAGTGAAGTATGTGGTATAGTAGAGCTGTTGGAATTCGTCGATGCCTCGGTCATTTCGTCGACAAATTGTCTGTCGACAGAGCCGGCGACATGTCGGAACCTGAAGCCACCCATCGCATTGGTGAGGCATAGGCCATCGAGGCTGGTAGGCCTGGATAGTGCTACGTAGACCAACATCAGTGGATGGTGTTCATCGTATTCGTAGACTACCTGGGCGTATGTGGCCTACGTAGCCTAGTCTACAAAGCGGCTGTCAATCAATGTGGCATCATCCTCGGTCGGCATGAGGCCATCGCCCAGCCTCGTAAGAAATGAAGAAGACACTGCGCCGTTCTGGTGGACGAAGTGCACTTTACGGTGCGGTGATGAGGATATCATATGTAACTTTCGTTAATGTATTCCTCCGGGGTCGAGCAATGCTTCAATATAGCTTGCTGAATCATAGGAATACGAACGTATTGTTTATTAGAGTGCTATAAAAGAGGAGCCAACACTGGAACCACAGACGTTAATCTGCTATGACGCCTGTATCGTAGGAGTACATATTGTAGGAGTATCATGTAGTGTTTATTGCTTTCTTGTAAAATTATATAGCCAGCACCACAACCACAATTGACGTTGGACCGATATTACGCCTGCGTAGGCTATTTTTCCAAACCATTTTATACACCTGGCGTGGCTTAGTGGTAGAATGCCTGATTGCCACGCAGAATGCTGGGGTTCGATTCCTGCTGGGATCCTAATTTTCATTCTTTCCATTCGTTGAGTCAGCGCTGCCGATGTTGGTTTTCCTTAACGCTTTAGCATTTAAGTAACCAATCTCTGTTCTCGCCGTTCCTGGTTAAATAAAACTGTCAATCACCTGTGACGCATACCCGTACACCGCGGGCCATGGTAAACGGGTATGTGCCACACGTGTCTAGTGGAAAGGATTTGACGACGTACGCGACAGGATTTTAACGTTATTCATGTCATGACCCGGCACTCATATTCGTCAAATCCGCCTACCCTCCCATGCAAATTTTGGTGTACACCAAGTTAAGGAGGCGATCATGAGACCACCCAGACGTAGGCGGCTAGATAGATAGATAGATAGATAGATAGATAGATAGATAGATAGATAGATAGATAGATAGATAGATAGATAGATAGATACGTAGATAGAAACGCTCAAAGTGCCAGAGGTTCGCTAAGAAATGCTTCGCATTTAAAACGAAGCTAAGGCGAATCAATGTACTACCCCTCATTGCCATGGTGGTAGAAGTGCCATGCGTTGCAGCCACCATTGACACAAGCGCCATAATTTCTTGTAGTGTATTATAAGGAAACTGTTTCTAAACGGTCGGCTCTTATATTTTTGTGTGGAAAAAATGTCCTAGAGCTGTTTGACGCTACGCATTTTCCTTCTTTATTCAGTTGTGATGTGTTTGCCTGCACAGCACCTAACGTTCACACGAGGTTTCCTGATCGGCTGCTATCGACATCAGCCCACACAGGTCGCATAGCTTTTGCTGAATGTGATTTTCAAGCCATTATATTCGCACGTCTTTCCGAAATACTACAAATACTACAACAACAACAACAACAACTACTACTACTACTACTACTACTACTACTACTGCTACTACTACTACTAATACTAATAATATTAGTAATAATAATAATGTGAAATATAACACTAGAAGGAAGGGGGAAAGGGAATGCAAAATAACAAGCAGTTGTACCCTTTAAAGCGTGCTTTGTCTGTAAGAGAGGCGCGTATGGCAACAAAGCAAGCTTTACAAGACAATGTATATGAAAGCAACTATACTCGCGGACAACTTTTCTTGGCAATGAAGCGAAGGCTACAGAGCCACAGTGCACGTATCATACCGCTAATGAATGTAGACCCACAATTGCGTCCGTATTTTCTGCGTGAGATATATAAAATACTCCTTCAGTTTCTACATGTAGCTTATTAAAGTGGAACGCAGCGCACACAAGCGAGGTATGTGTATTTCTTTTACTTTATACGTTGTCAATTTGCGTTCTTGCGTGCGTGAAAAAGTCGCGGCCTTTACCCGTATGTTAGACGCTAAGCAGCGTTTGCGTCGAAATGCAACGCTAGCCACCACTTTCCATGGTGTTGCGAGACGCGCGCCAAACCGGACTACTTCGCGTGGCACTACATGTGCAGACATAGCTTTCCCTTCATTGCCAAGAAAAATTGTCCGCGAGTATAAACGAGCTGTTCAAACCCTTATATGCCTCACCAAACGCGAAAAGCGACTGTCGGCGGAGGCGGCGTTGGTGTCAATACGAGTGATGCAAAAATAATGTGAGGACATCGTCACGCGATGTCGCGAAACACTGTGGCGTCATCATGACATCACATAACGTGACCTCACTTGATGACGTCATCACATGATATCGTCGTTCACTTAAAGATGGACCAATCCTTAAGGCACTGCGAAACATCGTTGGGGGCAGAAAGGGAAGGGGGGGGGGGCACTACAGTTAACAGAAAAGATTGCTGTATTATATGCAGAATCATGAGAGCGCGCCACCTATCGACCCCACCATCAACTGGCGAAGCTAGCACGAATTCTTTCGGCTACAGGCTCAAATGAGACGTAAGAACCGGTGGGCCCCGTATAGTAGAGCTGTGCACGGGCCGTATTTCCGAGCCCGAGCCCAGCCCGGGCCCGCTGACTTTGTCGAAGGCCCGCCCGAGCCCGACGGCAAAGGGCTGCGAGCCCGCCCGGCCCGACCCGACGTACGAAAACACAATCCCGGGCCCGGCCCGGCGCGGCCCGGCTTTTTGAAGGTTCTCACCGAAAACAAAAACATCGTTTTCCGGTAATTTGGCATTTCATTAAGCATATCGAATATGATCAAACGACACACGACGAACAGTCTCTATTACACAGATTACAAACTCTCGTGCAAAACAGCAAGCACTCCCACGATTCCGGCTTCAAAAGTGCGGCGCTTTTGCTTTATGTAGCCCGCCGAACTGAAGTTGCGTTCGCTGCTTGCACTCGTCGCAGAAATTGCTAATATCTTTTTTGCCAGCCTGGCAAGCTTGGGATATCTCTGCTGCTTGTTTTTCCAGAAGACTAAAACTTCAGATGGACAGGCGGACGATTCCATAGAGAGATAATCGGAGAGCTCCCCTTTTGTTTAAAGTAGCGAATGGGGGAAAGGAAAAGCGGTAAAGGGCGGTCGCGAAAAAGGCGCTGTATGCGTGCTGGAAAACAATTCCCGCTGATTTTCTATATTTCGGGCTTGAGTCGGGCTTTGCGCCGGGCCCGAGCCTGGCCCGATAAAACTCCAAGTAGCCCGAGCCCGGCCCGGGCCCGAGGTGAAAATGCGTCGGCCCGCCCGAGCCCGGCCCGCGGGCCGGGTCGGGCTCGGGCTTTCGGGCTACCCGGAGCCCGTGCACACCTCTACCATATAGTACGTCTATGGCGACGCGAAACGCGTTAAGCTTCTCAAAGGACTAGCGTTCACGCGGCAAATCCCTGATGGTGCTACGTGAACACCATTGACGCCTGTAAGCAGGCGTTTAGTTAAAATATTGGGCTTCATTTTCTCTAATGACTATTTAATCGCAGAAATAAACTAAAAGCAGCTTGCTAGCAGTGAATCTCTTCGCAAATGTTCTTCTATTTTTGTTATTCAGATGGACAGGCATTAATGAAGCATTTGTCCGAAGCTGACCCGCAAAGCTAGAGTGATTATCACGGCTGTCGTTAACAAATGGAGGTACGCCGGCTGCTCTGTCTACTCACGAATACCTACAACTTCTTCGGCACCTGTTCCGGGATCCTAAATCCTGTCCGACACAGATAACGTGACTGCTGTTTTTGAAGTCTCAGCGTGCTAAAGCGAATAAGACATTTGTGAGTACGCAGGGACAGCTGCGTACAGCACTCCCATAGAAGAGTGCGGAGCACTCTGAATCGTCTACTATTTTAGATGTGAAACATCTTATAGCGGAGTTCAATCAGGTGGTGGTGATGGTGTGCGGCGTGACCGCTCTTACTGCGCATGCACACACCCTCTCCACTTCCCCTTTCCTCTCCGGTCCTTTCCCCCTCTCCCCTTTCCCCCTCACCACTCCCCCTCTGAAACACGGGCTCTTAATGCCGAAACACTGCTCCACATCACCTCATGGTCCGCTTTAGCGGGAGATGGTGTGATTTTTTTCCATACACATGCAGTACGCGTTACTCGGTCTGCACAAGGGACAGCTAACCGCTCTCCCATATTAGACTACTTAAAGTACTCTGATACGTTCACGTTTTGTTCTAAATACAGTTCGGTGGTCGAGGTACGGGAGGAGGGTCCTTTCGATGTTTTAAGTGTTCTTGTTCGCGACGACATCCAGCTCTCCAGTTGTAGAGGAAATAGTACTCTGAATCGTCAATCATTTTACAGCGATATTGCCTTTGCGGATCCTGGGCCGGTGTCGTTAGCTTTCGCTGAACCATGTCGAATGACTAGCGGAAAAGGACGAGCCTCGTGAGAGCGGAGAGGAAAAATCAAGTGATCGACCACGGAATGTTCAGTTCTTAAGGCGAAGTCTTACCGATTTGTGCTTTCTTTCTTTCTTTCTTTCTTTCTTTCTTTCTTTCTTTCTTTCTTTCTTTCTTTCTTTCTTTCTTTCTTTCTTTCTTTCTTTCTTTCTTTCTTTCTTTCTTTCTTTCTTTCTTTCTTTCTTTCTTTCTTTCTTTCTTTCTTAATGCTGTCAGACCGGTGAGACATACAGCTTTCGATGGCAAGTCGACGGCTGGCAGAATGGGAAGCTGAGGGTGAGGCGGAGGGGATGACGTACCGCTGAGGGCTGCATTTATAGTCGTTGCACGAAACAAACGTCTTACGATCTCCTACACGTTTCCGACAGGTGAAGCTGAGGCGTCTTGCGCAACACACCCATTTGGTTCCTCCACTACTAAAGCATCGCTAAACCATCTCATCGCTTTTTCCCGTTCCTTTTTTTTTTCGCTGCTGTATCCATCGTTTTTGCCGCCAAACACCTTTGCTTTTCGTGTCCTACGAGAGCTCTTTACCTCAGCGTTCTCAATCTACTTCTACCCTTTCCCCTCCCCTCTGACTACCCTTTCCCTCTGCGCGACCGCCGGCGGCGCTCGTCTCGACAGGCAACGTAGTCTCACCTGTGGTGCTGCCTGGTCGAGGGATCGATGCCGTCCATCTCTGGGCGAACTTACGCTTTACCGACTCCTCCTTTCCATTCGGTCGTTTACCCTTCCTCAATCTCCACACCACCGCGATAACTCGCACCCTTCCTCAGCTCTGACCTTACCTCCTCTCTGCGTCAGTTTTCTGCTTTTCTGTTGCCACCACGTCTTGCAGCTTTCCTTAATTTTTTTTTATTGCAATCACTTCGCAGCTGCTGTCTCACACTCCGTTAAACCTTACCTCTGAGCTTTATATTGCGATATTCATTTTCGTGACTGTTTCCTGGAATGGTGGCGTCCTACTCTCACCGTTTTTTTTACTTTTGTGTACATCTAACATGTAATATTAATATTTGGGGTTTTATGCGCCAAAACCACTGTGTGATTATGAGGCATGCCATAATGGAGGTCTTGAGACATTTCGACTTCCCGGGGCTGTTTAACGTGCACCTAAATCTAAGTACACGTGACTCTGCCATTTTTGCCTCCATAGAAATGTGACCGCGGCGACCATGTATGTATGTATGTATGTATGTATGTATGTATGTATGTATGTATGTATGTATGTATGTATGTATGTATGTATGTATGTATGTATGTATGTATGTATGTATGTATGTATGTATGTATGTATGTATGTATGTATGTATGTATGTGTGTGTGTGTGTGTGTGTATGTATGTATGTATGTATGTATGTATGTATGTATGTATGTATGTATGTATGTATGTATGTATGTATGTATGTATGTACAGTGAACTCTCAATTGAGTGAACTTCAAGGGACCCAAGGAAATAGTTCACTTAACTGAAAGTTCACTAAACTGAATATTCACTAGAATATGGAACAGGATTGGGCACAGCAGACATTAGAGTCAAAAGTGTGAAATGCAATTTATTTTGAAAAGAAATCGGTAATTTTCATTTGAACTGTGCCTTTAAAGCGCTAGAAGAGACAAAGCTTTCCAGAGAGCACGTTTCTGTGCACATGAAGATGGCCGCACAATACCGATGATGCCGATGAGACAGACAAAAAAAGAAGGGGCGAACTGATGCGCACGTGTATATAGCACGTGGCTCGTTTTCGTCACCCGCACGGCCGCTTTGCCTCGGCGACGCTGCATGCACAAGCGATGTCGCGCCGCCGCCGATGGATGGGCGATTTAGTGGCGGCTCGCATCGGCTATGCCAGTGCTGCAGTGCACAAAACTTCGTTGAATTGATTTTAAAAATGAGCCTGGGTCCGCGGATCAAGTTCGTTCAACTGAAAAATTCACTATTCTGAAATTCGTTTAACTGAAAGATTTTTTCATAGAATGCATAAGAAAATCGCCGGGGATTTTCTAAAAGTTCGTTATTCTGAAATATTCGTTAAACCGACGTTCGTACAAGTGAGAGTTTACTGTATGTATGATCTTCTTCATGCGTTTATGCTTCGAATATCTAACCGAACCTAAATGTCCTTCTTATTCCCCCTCGCCACCATACTTGTGCTTTTTTTCTCAACCGCGCGGTATGTTTTGGAGCTTTTGTCACGGACACGTGGGATGAATGAGTGTTTCACCGCACATAAAGGCCCTCCGGACCATTTGGTCTTTACCGGACAAGAGCGCCTGACGCCATTAAGCACACAACGGTATACGGGATCTTGTGAGTAGGAGTGCGTAGCTTTTTCTGCATTTTGTTCTATTAGTTTCGTTGTTTCTGATTGACCTCCCTTCCTTGTCCCTATTGTTTTCGTCCTTGTTTCCTTCTGTGCATCGTTATATTGTTCATAACTCCTTTCCCAGCCATTTGCTCTTGCCCCTAGGAGCAGGGGCAACACAGAACATTCTACCTCGGGCGAGGCTCCCACGCCTTCTTCCTTTTAGGTATGTTTTATCTTAGTACGCGCATGCGTGTTTGCGGGAGGCTAGGCTGTCACATTTTTCTCGTAGCACACTCTTTCTCCCTCTACTGTTTCCCTTTTTTGCTTTCCATGTCCACTTTTCTGGAGTTCATATAAACTATATTTTGTTTCCGACACATCGCTGGAGCGCATGTTGCCTGCGTTGTTTTCTCACAAGTTGCTCGACCTCACAATTTCAGTGTGCCGCGCTGGAATGTTCATTCTCTGATTCGATAACCTGAAGTAGGCGCCGTCAATGCAGGCTAGATTTGTGCCTTTCGCTTAAGGTAAAAAAATTGCCGGCGACCGTAACCATTGGTTTTGGTGTCTGGTAGCGGCCCTCGCACCTCGGCGTTCGTGTGCCCTTGTGTACTCCTAAGCGTAACGTAATGTGTCCTCGCATGCCGAAGAGGATCTCAGAGGCCATGTAGAAAGAGGAGCGTAGTTGAGATCTGCTCCACCAGGTGTCGCAACGATCCTAGCTGCTCACAAGGAAGGCCTTTGCCCTTTCAGTGAACTCATTCATTTGATTTTCATTAATTATCCTCACAGTTAACTATCCCTTATCTTAGTTAAATGTATGCTTAGATATCATAAGTATCCGATATAACTCTTGTATCAGAACCATCCATTTCGTACCAGTTTTATTTTTTACAAGGCTTTCTCTGGATATCCGGGAAACCGGAAGTAATTGCCCGACCGGAAGTTCCTGGAAGAGAAATAGGTGTGTCACACGTTGCTCGTTCCACTAAAAAAGAGTTGGCGTCGCTTCTGCCTTACGTTGATGTAAACGGGTCAATGTTGGTCGGAAGCCTAGAGGGAATGCGAAATTAAAAACAGAAAAAATTGCCTTGGCGTTGTTGCTTTGGGTTCATTTTGCGGCGTTCAATCATTCATTGCTCTCCAGTGCATTTGTTTAGCATCGTGCGTAATGGCGTCGCGGGGACACCCCACGAAATTTATTCAATCGCGCGCTCTTCTGTCGAGTCAGTGCTCTTGGATTATTCAGCCGCGCCGCCTTACCGCCGTTGCTAATGGAATACGAGATTCAGAGACCGGCACGCACCGTGGAAGAAAAGTGTGAATTTGTTAGTAGGACCTTCGCTGGAATTTTACTCTTCGCAACTCCGTCATGTTTCAAGCACTCGATGTCATTTCTTTTAATAAAGACAGCGTGCTCACGTAGAATGTTTTCCCTTCTATTTCGTCCTTGAATCTTAAAAATGCAGGCAGCGGAAACGTTAAATAATAATGCAACAGGGAGCAATGTAAAGAAGAATGGTGGTTAAGACAAGAATTTCCAAGAAAGCAAGATAGTTATTTCAGTTCTTCGTCTTGCGGACTTCGTGCGTGGTAACGTGTCCGTTGAATAGTTAACGCGCATAAAGTAGGTCAAAGAATTCTGGGTGCATGAATGAACAATCACTTTGCGTGCGTGGTGAACACTTGCGATCATAACTGTCCTTATGCTTTCCTTCACTCCTTATGCTTTCCTTCAATATCAAGCCATTTTGGGAAGGTTGCTATATTTCGCTTGTATTGCAGACGGTCGTTATATGCGTGCAGATGATGTCCCCTTTAATGTTCGAGCGCATCTCGTAATGAAAAGTGGTCGGTTACGTCATTAAGCAGTGCCTGCAGCTAGTGTTTCTTCTCTAAGGCTAAGGTGTTGCATGTGGCTGGTGTCTATAATGACACCGTCTTGGTGTTCGGTGTGTAATGCTTGAGCTCTGTCTTAACGGTTTGTCAACACTCTTCATTTTATTTCTTGCGACAGAGATGCGGAATCGTTTTGCTGTCGGAGTACAGCGGGAGGAAAAACGCCTAACCTTTATTTGTGTCTTTATTGTTCATTAAATCAATCAGCTTTATTATTATATAAGATAATAATTGTAATGCATAATGCGTACAGACCAGCGTCCCGAAGTGCTAGACTGCAAAGGGATCATCGAAGAAGGTTAGATATAAATAATATATTGATTAGCAACAGTTTGAACAATATTAAAATAATATAAAATGAAACCAAACGTTTCTTTTGCATAGTGCGGTGACAAAGTGAAGGATATGCACAAGAGGGTCTCAAGGTCAGGAGACCGTACCGGGACCCTCTGTACATGATTATCAGATACAAATTACGAATAAGCATATATAATAATAAGCACGAAATAAAACATATATAAAGTAATACACATGCAAGACTAAAAAAAAACGCAAGAAACAAAAAACAATTTGTAAATAAATACGGTATATAGAAACACAAACCTACTAAAATTAAAGAAAAGGAAAGATAAAAAAATTCGCAAATACTGTTTTAGTGGAATTTTTAATGAAATTAGGAAACTTCTGATTTAAGAGATATGGGTAAATAATTCTATAATGATATCGCACAGACGTTTGAAGATGGTTTACCGTAATTAGTACGGACCTTACGGAGGATCAGACGTTGTAGTCGAGGAGGCATGTCGCCAATACATTTTCTTGATATCGAAATTAACGGCTGATGATCCGTTTCTATGAGCACCTTTCGGCCATATATAAATTCGTGAAGCTTTTCACAGCCGTAGACAACGCCTAATGTTTATTATTAGAGCACTCGGAAGGGGACGCAGCCCAAGGTTGCCAGAGAGCGATGTAATGTCCGCTGCAATAATGATATCGCACAGATGTTTGAAGATGGTTTACCGTAATTAGTACGGACCTTAGGAAACAAGAAGTTATTGTTAGCCGCAACCCTGGTAGTGTTAGTATTTACCAACACCACCAGCTAACTTCAGTAACCTCAATACCACGTTGTTATTTGTGACGCGTGTAACGTAACCTGTGCTATTCAAGAAGCTTAATTACTCGAAATTAGAATGTATACTTTACGACGTGACCGGGGCGCATTCAGGGCAATGCTTTTTCTCAAGGACATATCCCTCTATAAATGTGCAAGTCACTGTAACGTGCACTGACTAACGTGGAAGAGAGTGTGATCCTTCTCATGTTCTCTTATTGTGTTTCTTCGTTTCATACCATTGTGGCAGTTTGTTCCAGTGTAAGCTACTGGAAGCAATTCTCTCCAGTGTGATAGTTCGTTCCTATGAACCCAACTCTCCCAACGCTTTCCAGTATTCGAGGTTTCTATGAACCCAGTGTCATCTAACCAACCCTCGGCAATCTGACGTTGATGTAACGAGTGAACACTTGCGAGCTTAGAGACCAAGTTGGAATGACGGATAATTTTGGGTTCGCTCGGTTACACGAGCTCAGACTCAAGATGCGGAGCGAACCAGTTTAATGAGGCAGTGTGCCCGCCTTACATCATTCAGAACGTCACGACGTTCTGGTTTAAGTGCCTCTCTAGCTTTTGCGAAACCCTCCCTCGAATTTTGCGCTGAACCCAAGTGGCTCGTTAAGAGTTGGCCTGTACTTGATAGGCTTCAAAGAGCCCGCCGCGTGGCATACTTGGTTGCGTAGGAGCTATACTGTCAGCGACCGCTGTGGAATTGAGTGCTCGTAAGCAGGACGACGACGAGATCGGAACGGGAAGCCCCACGATTAGGGGACGAACTGCATATTGTTGCGTAAATCCGAGCTTTCGAGATCGATGTTACGTCAAGCAATATGCACTCCTGCGCACAGCAGCCAACCAGAGCTACTCCAAGCACTTGCTTTGCATGAGTCGTCTCTTATGACTACAGCTAATTGCCACTGAAGCGAAATGTAGCATCCTTTTGTAAGGCGAAAGACTTAGATGCCTCATCAAAAGCTAAAAGTCACCGCGTCAAATCGAGTGATGCAAAGAAATCATGTGATGGGGTCACGTTATGACCTCATCATGACATCTCTATGACGCCACATCCCCATGATGACCCCATCACATGGCATCGTAGGCCGATCCCGGAGTCATTGTAAAGCCACGTCAGGTGCAGCAAGCGTCAGGAGCCAACGGCGGGGAAGAGGGGGGGGGGGGGCAAGTGCATAAGGGTGAGTGGGACTTTTCTCAAGTGCGCGATTATAAGTTCGTCTTATAACTACGGCGATGCGTCTGTGAAAGCCAAGGTATGCAGATAGTTATCACTTCAAGGCCAGCTTAGGAGTACGGTAGATAGACCACTTGCTTGGTTGTTTCCTGATTGATGAAATAAAGTGCCGCGAGAAGACCTGCGAGCTAGATGATCACTTTCGATTTAAGACAGGATGTCCTCAGATATATCTCAATGAATTTAGGTACGACGGACGCTGTAGGTCTGCCCACAGTAGTCTCATCTGCGTCTTTATCACAGCGCTCATATCAAGAGAATGCCGAAGAGGGCTAAACGCCGCAAAGCGCGAGCTCAGGGTTGCCGTTGGGTAGATTTGAAAAGGAGATGGAACTCAAGGTAAAAGTAGCCAAAGTAGCCATGCCATTTAATATTAGCGCCAAATTTGTAGCCAAATAGAAAACAAGTGATGCTCTGTATAGATTTGTTAGTATTAGTAACCGTAAATAATATAATTTTGAATAAGCGAGAACGGGGTAAAACGAGCACAATATTTTCCCCTCTTGCTTGGTCTCCAAGCCACAGGTGATTTGCAGATAAATTAGTAAATTATCATCATTTCAGTGCGCCTGCACACATTTTGTCTAGAGTACATAGAGTTCTTGCAAAGGTAATTTCGTACCAACAACTCAGCAGGAACATTAAACGTTGAAGCTGTTTTTTCTTGAATCCGTAGACCGAAAGTGGTAAAAAGTTACAATAATACCAGTCCAGCTTCAAGTATCGAAATCTGATCCGAAGATGAACAGTCCAACTTCGTTTTGTTGCTGATATCTCTTCGACGTGCTCTGCTTCATCATTGGAATCTGTCGTCAGCAATGTGCTGTATAGCCACGCGTTTCCTTACGTGCGCGCCTCCCACCGTCTTTTCAGTCGGAGAGACGCTTGTTAGGTGCCTCGATGCGCACTAGCCCGCTGGTCGGGGTAGGACATGTGCGCGCATAGGCCAACACGACAGAAAATCTCGCAATCAATGGTTATTTTTAAAACTTGCTTGCTGTTTCATTTTCAAATAATGCGGGAAAATAACCAGCAATTGCGCCATAATAAATGTTCAAAGTAGCCAGAAAGTAGCCATGGCGCCAACCTGAAAATTCTGTCGCCAGACAGGGTCGGAAAGTAGCCATTTTGGCGCAGTCACCAACGGCCACCCTGCGCGATCTTACCGTCGTCTAATGGCACTCGACGAACATTGCAAGGTACAGATATACACTGGAACAGACAGAACTGAAAGAAAGACTGTATCAACTAATAGATACTTTCACTGCCAACTAATAGCGCTGCTTTGTAGCTATATGCAATCAATTACACTGTGCCAACTCGCCCAATATTCCAAATTATGAAACTTTACAAACCAACCCTATCTTCAACGAAATTTCTACGCGATGACGAAGCTGTCAAATGTCGTGTATAGCTGAAAGAATGGCGTTTCATGATGACAGTTTAAGGGGGAGGAGAGCAAGATGACGAAGACAGGAGAGAGAGGAAATATCGTCTTGCCGTAAGAGAAATATCATGGCAGATTCGGGACAATGACGAAGGGGACGGTAATCGAAGTATCCTACGCTAGAACGATAGGCATGTGCAGGGTGCATTATTCGGGGGGGGGGGGGGGTAGACGCTTTACCGCAGTGTCCACCCCGCTTTTCCCGACCCCCTTTCACCAAGACGACCCCACCCTCCCCCCGCGTACGCCTATAGTTAGGACCACCATTCTGGCCCGTTGCACAATGCTAAATACGAGCCCGACGGTACTAAACCTAGACAATCAATTTCATGTCCTTTTTTAAATATTGTTACCTCGTTTTGGTCAAACAAGACAACAATGTTGCTTTCTCGGCACATAATGTGTGCAGTTCCCAGCACTTGTAGACAGACATATGGCGTTGATAGGTAGATAGAAGACGAAACAAACAAACAAAAAAAAAACGAGACGTGTATTGAAGTTTCACAATACAGCCAATTCAGCGCCTCCAGGCTAGGTATAGCAAAAGCTCGTAGCCAGCAGACCGAGCAAACGTGGTGTTGCGCATGTCCATCACGTTCCCCTAGCATAACGTAATCGAGCAAGCCACGCGTTCTTTAGGGTCTCTTGCGACGCTTAGTGAAGAAATTCCTTCCTATTACCTTGCGCTGATGTCTGCGATTGCTAACGTTTCGCTGAATCACCGCGTACACGTGGAACGGCCACTGTTTCTGCTTGTACGCGGCGCGATGAGCCCCGAGATTGATGGTGAAAGAGTAATCATAGAGGGAACTGAAAAAGGAAACTGTGCCCTGGTACAGTAAGCGTAACGACATTCACTTGCCAGCGGGAATGCTTCTTTCTCTGGATAAGAATAACGATGTAAACATAAAATACAAAGTTGCCTATTCTTATTTGTGCTCCGAACTACAAGAGAATGTCGCTTAGTGCAGCAAAACAATACTGCGTGTATTCAGTCCAAGTCTCCTAACGCTGGCAAAGCGTGATTGGAACTGAAAGGAACAGCAGGATTGCTTGAGAAACACGGGACTACATGAGTGCTTTTAAATAGATAGATAGTAGACAGATCTATCTATCTATCTATCTATCTATCTATCTATCTATCTATCTATCTATCTATCTATCTATCTATCTATCTATCTATCTATCTATCTATCTATCTATCTATCTATCTATCTATCTATCTATCTATCTATCTATCTATCTATCTATCTATCTATCTATCTATCTATCTATCTATCTATCTATCTATCTATCTATCTATCTATCATCTATCTATCTATCTATCTATCTATCTATCTATCTATCTATCTATCTATCTATCTATCTATCTATCTATCTATCTATCTATCTATCTATCTATCTATCTATCTATCTATCTATCTATCTATCTATCTATCTATCTATCTATCTATCTATCTATCTATCTATCTATCTATCTATCTATCTATCTATCTATCTATCTATCTATCTATCTATCTATGACAGGCTTTGTAATTCATCATTTGACGGAGATGAGAGTCTGTGTGAACAGCAAGTCTGCATAACGTTGAGGGCATGGTCATAAAATTAGGCTGCTAGCATGTATCTGTCTGTCTGTCTGTCTGTCTGTCTGTCTGTCTGTCTGTCTGTCTGTCTGTCTGTCTGTCTGTCTGTCTGTCTGTCTGTCTGTCTGTCTGTCTGTCTGTCTGTCTCAACCGAGGGTCAATCTGATATGAGCAGACGTGAATTCCGCGTGGCGACGGGTGTAGCTTGCACGCAGGTGTCAACATTGGTCGCCTTGAGTGGCTTTTTGGTTGCCAGTCGCAAGTAGTCACGCGATCGGCGCTAGTCTCAAATGCGGGTGAGCCTTTCCTCAGTTTTCCTACACGTCTGTTCAAAGTCTCAAAGAGGGTCGTGCTGGTGCACATCGATACACATAGGCACACCGTGTTAGTGCGCATCGTCGCCAACGCGCGCGTGAAATTGGTCAAGCGAGCTCGCGATTCTCGTTCACCTTCTGTTTTTCACACTTCCTATGAAAACTCCTTTCGCTTAACGGGTCTCTCACCGCGAATGTTGCGCGGAGAGTTCCTCCTCGACATCGCTATCGCATGTGGAAATCCCTGCGGGCATTCGTGGCGATTTTTAATTGCGCCTAATTACCGCCGGCTTTCATAGGAAAGCGATATCCTTCGCCTTTTCTTCGCGAGTGTCGTTGCGAACTTCGCGATTGCAACGGATTCAAATGGCTGTGGCGACGACGCTTAGCACTGAACGAGGAGGAGGAGAAGGAGGAGGGTGGTGTTCTGGCAACGAAACATGGAGGAAGCAGAGAGGAAAGGAGAGAATGAGGGAGAGAGACAAGAGGGGGCGAGTATGAAGCCCGCGGCTTGGGGCTAGCTAGAGTGCCTGGGTCGATTGCCAAGTTTTAAATTCGCGAGAACCAACTTCCACAATCCTGCAATGCTTCGTTTTGGTGTCCTCGTTGTCTTGTTTCGCGATAGTTCGATTCCACGACCAAACCACCGACCCTGCGCAGATTGCCTGAAAGTTATGACTATGTTTACGATCGGGGTGCGCAGGGGCAGTCGCCGGTAAAATCGCGTCTTTGAACTAAACGGAGCTGGTGCCCACGGTTTGAGGCAATGTTTTGGGCTAACTCTTGTTCTGTGCGGCGAACGATGGGGCAGGAAGGGGATGCGACGTCGGTGATAGTTTTTGCAGAGACAAATTTCTCAGTTGACCTCGACTAAGTTTTTCGAAAGGTTCATCAAGTTCGATGTTTTTTTTTTGTTTTTTTCTTTGGGGGGGGGGGGGGGGGGGGGGTTACTTTCGCACTTGCCACTATGCAACTTCTCGATGCGTGTGAAATGTAGAAACGAAGTGAAACTCACATAATTAGGTTTAGGTAAACGTTACGTTGGTCTCAGGTGGTTCAAAATGATCAGGTGGTTAATGCACGCTCTACAACTCCAAGCCTTTATTGCATTGCGTTGTTAAACCACACAAGAGAGTCGGTCGGTCGGGCGGTCAGTTTGGTCACAGAATACATCATGGCTTTAAGGTAGGACAAGTGAAATGGAATCGGTTAGTAAATCATTTCTTAAGTGATACTGCACATTAAGACCTGTGTATACGGGAATGTCGCCAGTTTTCCTGACATGCATGCACATACATGCACTTTCCCATTTTTAAAATTCGTTATTTTAATGAGTCAGCAAACTCCTTTGATCCCCAAATAAGATGGAGTCGGCTGAGCAAAAATTTTTCTAAGCCTGAGTAAGGGGACCGGGTTGAGTATGAATCTGACCTAAAGAGCCAAACTGAGTAGAATTGCGATAATTATGAGTTCGACCAAGCCGTTAGAAGTACGCATTGCGAGTCACTTTGAGAGAGCTTCGCTTATTTCGCCGAGCCGTAGCATATGACTGAGAATATGATCGAATCCATCTGAGAGAGAGAGAGAGATAGAGAAAGAAAGAAAGAGAGAGAGATCTGCTTTAATGAAATGCGGGAGATGTTAAGCTGGCTATTCACCTCACATGCTATTCCAAGTGCTGGGTGATGACTACGATATATGCACTCATAAACACGCCTTATGCTTTTATTCCTAGGAATTGGAATGAAATATTAATATTTCTTGCACGTTTTAATTCTAGAATAACAAATAAAAAAGGTGTTCAAAGCGTATCACTCATCTACGCAGTTGTCAGTGCCTTCACTCTTCGATGAAGCGCGATCAATTTACCCTGTCGGCATTCACAGCTCGTTGAACGGAGACAGCCGTGGCGCGCGAGCATTCCCGGATGCAGCCGACAACTCCAGTTGCACGACGTCAAACGGAAGATACAGCCAGAGACATGACGGGTGTTGATGTGCAGGCAAGCGCGACGACGGTGTGAGAGAATATCGGATGCCACGGCTGCTCTACCCGTATCAGCGAGAACCTGTCGCCTCTGATGGATGGGCATCGCGCTCGGAGCGCGTTCCGGAAGCGGAGAGTTCTTCTGTTCCTTTCTCCTCCCATGCCTATATCCCACTCACTCACTCACTCATCACTCACTCACTCACTCACATCACTCACTAACTCACCACTCACTCACTACTCACTCACTCACTCACTCACTCCATCCTCACTCACTCACCACTCACTCACTCACTCACTCACTCACTCACTCACTCACTCACTCACTCACTCACTCACTCACTCACTCACTCACTCACTCACTCACTCACTCACTCACTCACTCACTCACTCACTCACTCACTCACTCACTCACTCACTCACTCACTCACTCACTCACTCACTCACTCACTCACTCACTCACTCACTCACTCACTCACTCACTCACTCACTCACTCACTCCTATATACCACTCTTATATACGAGTTTTACGCCGTTAGCATCTATTGCCGTGCCCACTGAGCGCTGAAGTCCTCGGTAATAGTACATGCCTGTGTGTCACACTATTCATACCAAGGAGGCTATGAGGCGTGCACCGTCGCCGTTTAATGCAAGCACCGCTGATGCGACGTGTTATTAAAGCGTCGTTGTTCCATCATCTTCCGCTTGCACACGCAGTCCCGCTGTCACCCAAAGTACGAGAGCCGTGGAATGCCTTAGACGAAGCCATCTTTTTCACGTACGGCGCGCCAGAAGAGAAAGAACTCCATTTCCAACTTCGAGGCGTCTCTCCTGCAGATTTCATATTCACTTAGATGCACGTGGGCGCAAAGCCTTAGCAATTTTAGATGGAGCCGCTTTGCACGCGCACTACACAGAAGAGCTTGGTCTAGGTGAAACAGAAGGCGAGAGCCAACCGAACTGCGTAGGCATAACGCTCGGAACGGGCACAGGGCGTACGAGTCTGGGCTGGCATTTCATTGCAGGCTGCGCCACTCCGTTGGCATCGGCATTCACTTTCAACAGCGAGTGCCGAAGGGAACATACAGGAAGTCGCATTCACAAATGCTTCACCAGTGACTCCTTACCGCTGCTTCCAATATGCGCACTGTATATTTTCTTTCTTCACTATTCAGACGCCAACACGGCCTGTATATTAAAATCGCAGCCTCCTTCATAGGCGCCCACGAGTGTTCGCTGCGTTGTTTATGACGTGGCGCGCTCTCTGCCTTGTACGACCCACTTCAGGCCTTGTGTTTCGACTTGACGCTTAACTTTCCATTCTGTTCTTGTCGGGGATGAGTCGCACGGTTCGACAACGACGGGTATTGTGCGCTGAGGCAGGCGGCATGAACTATGTAATATCAAGGAGAAAATACAAAGAGCTGAACTTGAAGCATCTGGCAAAAAAAAGATATGCCGGGTAGCTGCTTGCCTTTGCCCTGAGAGAGAGACCGAAGCATCTTTCAAATTTACGGCGGTTTTCTGGGATCCAAGAGCGATAGCGCGTTGTGACATTGCGAAAGAAAGAACGGGACACCAATGTATATGCTGGATATGAGGTTGCTCCGTCTGTATGTCTACCGCTTCTATTTCGTGCTGCCACAATGCTTGGAAGTTCGAATGATCAACTGGCCTTTACTACTTCGCTAACTGCCATGAAGAATCTATGAAGAGTAAATTGCCGCCCACTTGTATCAAGCTTTCATTTCGAGTATTATTTTGTAGACCTCCATTACGTCTGTTTTTTTTTTTAAATCTTGTGTTTAAGTGCGGCACAGTGCAATCCAGCACCACAGATTTATCTCACTACATATCAATCAGTTATGTTTAACTCACTCACTCACTCACTCACTCACTCACTCACTCACTCACTCACTCACTCACTCACTCACTCACTCACTCACTCACTCACTCACTCACTCACTCACTCACTCACTCACTCACTCACTCACTCACTCACTCACTCACTCACTCACTCACTCACTCACTCACTCACTCACTCGCTCACTCACTCACTCGCTCACTCACTCACTCACTCATCCGGCCTGTAATAGCCAGCCAGCAAGAAACTCACTAAGGATAGCTATCCAAAAGTTATGAGTCTCTCATCATCACGTACACAAAGAAATTAATCGTAACACAAAACTGAAGCATGCACTCACCACCACGAAATAAAGGATAAAGGAATGCGCACATGTCAAAATGTCTACGTATGCGTGCGGATTTCTCTCTTCATGTTCAATGCATATAGCGAAGCGTTGAGGCTCAAGCCCCGCTCGTTTGGGCATAAAATAAAGCCCTTCACATTCATGCGAATAATTATTTTGAGGCGAAAGCCTTAGATGCCTCATCAAACTCGAAAATTGACCGGCATACCCCGTCGGCGGCGTCGACATGAGCGATGCGAAAAATCATCATCACGTGATTACGTCACGTATAGTTAAAATTTGTGACATAATCACGACGTCACTGTGACGTCACATCACGTGACGTTGTATGATGACGTCATCACATGACATCCTTGCTTGATCAGCGGTGTGCCGATCATCGAGAGAGTCCAAAACCAGCCGAGAGGCCTCCGATCCTCCATGGAGGCAGGGCAAAACCACGTTAGCTGCAGAAAGCTGTCAGAGGGTGGCGGGGGAGGGCGAATACATGGACTGAGAAGAAAAAGAACATGGCCTTCACCTTCGAGTCGTCTTAGGTGAGTGAATAGGAAACCCTGTGAGTCTTTAGATCAACAGGCGCCATGCCCTCCGCAGGCGTGTGTGATCTGTGTTGCTTTTTATCGTCCTTTAAGCGATCTCTCCAGCTTTTCGTCAAACGAAATGCGAGAGAAGTCCGTGCGTGAGAGAAAGAGAGCGAAGAGATGTGTCGAAGATGTGATTGCGACACCAGCGTAGAAGGTGTTGCTAACTGGACGTATGCGGCGCTGCTTGTAAATCATCGCTTCCAATTAGCGCGTACGAACTGGATCGATGGCTTGCGGGCATTAATCCGCCGACCTCCGCGCTGCCTCGAGCAACTATGAGCGTCGAGAGATCACGGAGATGTAGGGGGAAAGAAGGGCGATATTTTATGTCGTCAGACACTCAGCGAGGAGCGGCGAGTCCTGAGAAGAGAAGTTGATAGCACTAGAATAAGAATTACATCGACAAAAAAAAAAGTCAGTTTCGTCGAGAGGGCGAAGCAATGAATGCGATAGCAAGAAACTAATGCTATACGGAGTGAGGCTCGCCAATGGATACTCTCAGTTTGAACAGCACTCCTGTTGCAAAGGCGGCCGAAGCAGCGAAAGAAACTAGCTCGCGTGACTTTCGTACGCTCCGTAACATGAGCGCGGACATCACGGTGAAAGCTCGAAACATCCCTCTTCCCCTCACCACGAGAAAACCGCGCGAGCAGACAGGGGAAGGGCAAGGTTCTCCCTGCGCAAATATAAGAAGCGAGCGAGCTCGCCGACGACTTTTCAATGCGCCCGTCGCGCTCCTAGCGCCATCTCGCTGGTAATGAAGAAACGCTTATAAGCACCGGCCGTCTCTGAGTCCGTCCAGCGGTAAAGGGTGTGTATATAACGCTCGCCGTTAGCTACGAGGAGGATCTGCGTTTCGTGGCGTAGTGGTTGGCGCCACTCGCGCGGAGCAAGAGGTCCCTGGTTCGAGTCCGCGCTTCGAAAGCATTTTTCTGAATTATTTTTCTTTGGGGCTTTTATATATAAATATACATACTTATACATATACGGTGCATGACGACGGCGACGGCAAATTTAAGCCGAGACTGTCCATATAATTGCTATCGCAATAAAACAATTAGGAGCCTTTCTTCTGTCCGGAAAATGGGGCAAGCGTGCCCCGTTTGGCGTGCTTGGCGTGCCGGTTTCTGACATACTACTTTCTTTCTTTATTTATTTTCTTCATTCTTTCCTTCTTTCTTTCTTTCTTTCTTTCTTTCTTTCTTTCTTTCTTTCTTTCTTTCTTTCTTTCTTCCTTTTCTTTCTTCCTTTTCTTTCTTTCTTTCTTTCTTTCTTTCTTTCTTTCTTTCTTTCTTTCTTTCTTTCTTCCTTTTCTTTCTTCCTTTTCTTTCTTTCTTTCTTTCTTTCTTTATTTATTTCTTTCTTTCTTTCTTCCTTTCTTTATTTCTTTCTTTCTTTCTTTCTTTCTTTCTTTCTTTCTTTCTTTCTTTCTTCCTTTTCTTTCTTCCTTTTCTTTCTTTCTTTCTTTCTTTCTTTATTTATTTCTTTCTTTCTTCCTTTCTTTATTTCTTTCTTTCTTTCTTTCTTTCTTTCTTTTGTTGCGCTGAAGGGAAGGACGGTATCGTAACATAGGAACGCCTTGCCCACCAGCTCGTAGTTGCGCAGCGCTTCGATGCTAGCGTCCATGTCCTCCATGAAGCGTCGCGCTTCGCTGTCGCTGACGCTCGGGTAAGGCGTTGCAGGTAAGGCGAAGGAAAATGTGAAAAAATATGCTCTGTAAGGAATCCCCCTCTGGCAGGACGAGGCGTCCATACAGAGCGGTGCCATATTTTTCGGGGCGAGAACTGCTGTAGAAGACTGGTTACAAGTTGATTTGGAAAAAAAAAGTAATTGATTTTCGGTAATGGCTTACAAGAAAATGTACTTGAATTATCAAGAACGTTACGGTTTCGAAAAAGTAACCAATTATATTACAAAATTACAAGAAAACGTTATTGATGGCTAGTAATCGATTACTTATAACGCGTTACGTGCAACCCTGGTTTTGACCCTCGTGCAACGCTTATGTTGCCACAGGCGACAACGACGGTCATGCGAGAAACAATGAATTTAACAATGGCAGGCAACAATGAAATTTGGCAACGTGAAACGGCATGTGACCTCGATAAAACATCAGATTGCCGTATCAGAAACGGCCGATCACGATCGAGGGAGCACCAGCTATTAAAAAACGGACCATAAAAATGCGCACGCGACTTGGTCACTCGCAGGCGCCGGGGTTTTAGCGTACGATGCCACCACCACCGAAATATGTAACTCATCGAAGATTCGCTTAAACGTTTACACGGTCACTTATGCATTAGTCTAAGACGACTCGAAATCGTGAGCCGTCTGCTACTTTTTGTCCTTTTTCATCTGAGTTGATTGTATTGATCTAGGCCAAACTTTCGGTGGGGTCATCATCATCATCATCAGCCTGTCTACACCCACTGCAGGGCAAAGGCCTCTCCCATGTTCCGCCAATCAACCCGGTCCTGTGCTTTTTGCTGCCACGTTGTACCTACAAACTTCTTATTCTCATCTACCCACCTAATTTTCTGTCTCCCCCTCACGCGTTTGCCATCTCTTGGAATCCAGTCAGTTACCCTTAATTACCACCGGATATCCTGCCGACGTGCTACGTGCCCGGGCCATGGTGTGAGTAATAACATTAAAATGGTCGCAGGCATCAAATCGATTAAGCTCGCTCAAGACAGGGTGCATTCAAGGAGGTTTAAAAAAAATTCTGGAGTGGAAGCGCTCGCAACGACTTGCCTGCAAAAGTGAAGCCAGCTTTTGCCCACCAAAGAGCTCGGAAACATGCTCTTTTCTGGTCGTGCCTACTTAGAGATCAAATGGCTCTGAACTGTCAATGTAAATACCACGTTAATTATAAAATAAAAGATCGTTGTTGCCGACAAAGGTAACCCATCGAGTGGAGTATTGGCGATTGATCTCCAATAGAATTTTCCATGTCCTTGAGGCTTACTGTCGAAAACTAGTAACACAAAGACACACTTGGAGCAGCATCTCACCCGTAAAAGTTGCCATAATAAACTCCTCTGGCGTGCGAGGAAAACGCTCGTTTTCCTTCGGCAAACGCTGATGATTTATTTTGCCCCTACTAAGATGGCGAATGCAGCCGCCATCTTTTGGTGGGCACGGCTTCACTCTTGCGCAATAATCGCCACTCCAGCAATTTTTTTTTAACCTCCTTGGGTGCATTCAAGTTGGTGCGAGAAGAACATTGTCCTGCAGCCTGCATAGTATAGGCTGTTGGTGATATTTGCAATTCACAAGTGTCAAACCGCCTTGCTTGTGTCATTGGTGGTTGTGTTTGAAAGATACGGGAACATCCCAGAGATTACGCAGCGATGAAAAGCGGCGACCTACAGCGTCAATGAAGCCAAATGCATGTATGTTCAGCTAACCTAAGTTATCTGTTTAGCCACAGTT
Organism: Rhipicephalus sanguineus; assembly: GCF_013339695.2. Taxonomy (NCBI): domain Eukaryota; kingdom Metazoa; phylum Arthropoda; class Arachnida; order Ixodida; family Ixodidae; genus Rhipicephalus; species Rhipicephalus sanguineus. The sequence continues at coordinate 21,707,982 of NC_051185.1, forward strand.
ATTTCTCTGGGTATTATGCGAATTTTCGTGTATGTAGCTAATCAGGATGGTCGGTCACCGTTTCCCCAGACACATATCCTTAAGATACCTTGCAGTTTCTTCACATCCTTTAGGCGAATATTCAGAAATATTAAGCACGAAATGCTGGTACATATAAGATCGAAAGGAATCAACTTGAAGATGGACCAATCTAGGCCAGGAGCGATATTTTTATGCGACCCCTTATTCATTCCCGTGAAGATGTTCTTCCTTTACGAATGTGGTCATTGTTAGCTTTAAAGGGCTCATAAACCGTTCTTGGTCTTGATGACAAAATACACTCAGCGGAAAACAGACACTGCTGTGAACAGCTCAGCCAAATCTTGCAGTCGTGCACGGGTGGAGAGTTTAAAAGCTGAGTGTGAAGTTATCATTTTCCTCAAACGCGCTTTCTTCATACAGACGCCCGTCCTCACTCTCTTCGGTGAGCGGGGCGCTGGCTGTTTGACGTCAAAACAGCAGATAGCATGTTATTGGCAAATAGCTAGCCGACATAAAAGGAGAGCTGTGCTTGGATCAGGTGCGCTTATTTCCACAGAGTGTCGTCTCGTGCCGGTGCCGCGTGCCATATAGTGTGCTAATATTAAACAGTACCCCCACTCGCGCACACGAATCACAGCAGGAGAGAGAGATAACGTTTCATCCTGCACGCTCAAGGTCATGACGCCAGCTGACGTAACTTCTTTCCTCCTTGTCTGCCTCTCTGTGTGGCTTCCATCGTCGGGTCGAGCGAAAAGAGAAATACCTGTAGCTCCGCTCGTTCTTGACAGAATCGAGAAATTTCTGCGGCAATCGACTCGTGAGGCAATAAATAACCTCTGGCGATGAAGTCATTAGCTGATAACTTGAAAAAAAGTCACAGTTTCGCCGCAGGGGGTGAAGCAATGACTGCGATAGCAACAAATTGAAATGTCATGCTTAGAGTGCAACTCGACACTTAGAGTGCGCTGTTCAAACACAAAGAAAGACACACGAAACGAACGCACAGGTATACACAGGACGAGCGTGAACTAGCAACTGTCACAGTTGTTACTTCTTTGTGTTTGAACAGCGCGCCCCTTTCGCAAACACGGTCGCTGCAGCGAGGCAAGTGACTTTCGTGCGCTCTGTAACTTCAACGCAAACTTTGCGGTGAAAGCACAAGCCATCCAAATCATCCCCATGACGAGATGAGCACGCGTGCATGGGCGACCGCTCCGTGTAGGGCACAGTAGAAGTGGTAGTGGAGCGTGCGCATCGCAACGAGCTGGGCGACGACCTTTAAAGCGCGCCCTTCACGCCATCTCGCCGGTAATGCAGAGAACACGCTCAAATGCCTCCGAGCTCTGCGTACCGCAATCTGTAAATGGTGTATATAAATAGCTTGCCCTTGGTATGTTGAAGGACGTACGCTCCAAGGCCGAGCCGCCTCACTCCGCGCACTGCGGAACGACGGGTCACACTCGCACAACCGAATCCCCGGTAGCGCGTTTCAAGAAATATTTTTCTGAATTATTTTAACACGAAAGTGTTTTATGCCGGGGTCCGCCAAGTACATCCGTCACGGATATGACGTTGATAAAATGGATGCCAACGGGTGAGAAAGAAAAAAAAACCAAGAAAAAGTTACCCCGCTGGGAATCGAACCCACGACGTTGCGGCCGCGACGGCAAGCGCCCGACGCGCTACCGAGTAAGCTAACTCGGGAAATGCTATAGACACGGCGCGAACGCGCCTTATATCTTTCACACACTCTCTTTCGCGGTGCGCGGAGCGGGGCGGTGCCGCCGTCTGTGAGGCGTGAAAAGAAGTAATGCTTCACGCTCGACACTTACTAACGCTTCCTACGAGATTGCACGCGATATCGGAGGTGATGGTTAAAGCGTCTCGATACCAGAGAGCTAGACTGGCCGCGCTGGCGTCGCCGAGGCAGCCTTGACGCAGTTACGTTCTTTGCCTTTTGCTTCGTGTTAGCGTGCGTCGGCTCATCGGAGTAGTGCAGTTTCCACGTGCACCAACGGGATTTCTCCGCGGCCGACTGCTTCAATTGCGAGAGCACCGACTAACAAAACTGCTGCAATATGCGTTGCAGAAAGGGCGCGATTTCGACGGGCGAATGTCGTGCCTTGGTGGAGCGAGAGCAGCGCCTGCGAGACAGAGGCCAGAGGGACGCACGCGTTTGCGGCTCAGGCTACGAATCTCTACCTCCCTTGTTGTTGAAGCGCAGTGTGTGCTATGTATGCATGAGCAAGGCGTCGGTTACCCATTACTAGAAAGCGCGCACCGTGCGTTTCTCTCCTTAATTGACAACGCTTTGAAGAAGTGCATACCGGGTACCAATGTTGATTATGAGCTTGTTGATATCATCCTTACGCGGGATTCACGATTCGCTGTGTCCAAATATATGTTCATCCCGTCAGCTACCACAACGGTTTAATCATGATCATGGGCGTTAGTAGTCGCGATAGAGACATGCTGTCAACATGGGTGCATCCACGTCAAACGGTGCTATAGCTGCCAAACACGAATAGACATTGTACAAGCTCTCATATATCACTACACAATAAGCACTACTTCTGTGGAGACACATTTCACTTTCGTGTTATACCGATTCCTATGACGGAGGGATCAGCCATGTTTTTCTTTGCTGCTTCTATATATATATATATATATATATATATATAATATATATATATATATATATATATATATATATATGTGTGTGTGTGTGTGTGTGTGTGTGTGTGTGTGGGTGTGTGTGTGTGGTGTGTGTGTGTGTGTGTGTGGTGTGTGTGTGTGTGTGTGGTGTGTGTGTGTGTGTGTGTGTGTGTGTGTGTGTGTGTAAAGATATATAATATAGCACACATGACGGCGGTGGCCATGGCGACGGCGACAGCAAAAACCGGCTGATAGTGTCCATATAATTTCCATCGCAATGAATGTGGTCCAAGACCCCTTTTACACAGATATTCCTGTGCGGCACGTTAACCACCAGCAGTTTTAAAGGAAGTGAAAATTTTGTCGGGCCGCAACATTCATATGCGGACTGACTACAAGCGATGCTCTATTCGCGTTCCTGCTGTAGACGCTTGTCCTATCGTTTATACGGCTTGGGCGACTGGCTGCCATGATGTTCTTCCTCGGACTCATGATAATTGGTGCATTCTCCGCTTTTGCACGGCCATGCTTTCGCTCTCAGTATTCGCGGTGCTGCTGTCGAAGAATCTTCGCTTTTTAGGAGCCAAGCACCTTAGAGTCTCGGCGTGTAGCGTGCATCGTGTATCGTCGCTTGCTGTCGGGACGGTCCGTTTGCTTGAGCGCAAGAGAGGTCACCACCGCCTCAGAGCTCGCCGTGGGGCCAGAAAAAGGCGGCCAGAAAGCGAGGGAACGGTGTGTGTTGACTATAGGCACCCGTCACTGACCAGAGGGCGCGATGGAGCTCTCATCGAACGCCTACGTATTGAGGACACCAGCCGCCAGGGATACCAAGAAAATGAAACGCTCGCTGGACACATCGACGCGCTAAAGTGTCTCCCTTTTGGCGCCTCTTTCAACGAACGCTTCCTACGTGCGTTCGTAATCACCTCAGGGATGTTGCCACCGCCTTCAATGCAGCACAAACTCGTTTAGAACGCGCTCTTTTCAGGCTGTGCCAAGGCAGCACAAACGCTACAAACGCGTTTCAAACGCACTGCATTTGAGGCGGTGGCAAGTCACGTTGAAGTCAAGGAGCGTTTCTGAACATGGAGGATGCGGAGGATAGACACTCGATTTTGTTGCGTCTACTCGCTAGGCTGTGTTTTCTGGCGCTACCATCGTAACTCGAAAACTGCATTGCCGGGTGCCTATGGAAACGCTCTTTCTGCGATGAACGCTGAACTACCAACTCGCTAGGAACGAGAACGCGCCCTCGCCCACGAGAGACAACGCCGACGCAGGCAGCGTCTGATAGCGAGTTTCTTTATTGAACAGAAGGGGGAAACGCGCTGGTCGCCGAAGGGAGCGGACGCATCTCACGTCGGCTCCGTCTTCCAAGAACGATTTCCCAGTGATTTTCGGTTATTCACCCTATGAAGTTTACACCAACGCATGCGGAAAGTCACCAGGATTCTACTGACACCACAATTCAAGGTGGGAAACGACTTTTTTGCCGAATTCGAGAGGTTTTTGACCCGCGCTCGACCGGCTCGGCGCAACGCAAGCCAGCCACCCGAGGAGACGCGCCGAGCGCTTTCTCTGACGCGGGCGCCCGCTTCGCCCATCGACGATGGAAGTCCAAGTGAACGGGGAGGATATCTCCCCCGAAGAGTTTCTGGAGGGCGCCGGTTGGTGCACCATCGGATCCAAGACCCAAGCTAACCGTGCGAAAGCACAGAGCAACAACCAGACCGGAGCCCACTCCCGCACCGGCGAGGGAGCGGACGGCAACCGACAGCGTTCTCGTCAACAACAGCGTAACGTCAGGCAGCAAGTTATCAGGAACAGCAAAATGCCACTACTCCCACGAAGTGATTTCAAGATCGTGGTACGACCCCGAGGAGGCCTCGACGTGGCCACCACCGGAACCGTGCGCCTCGCATCGGCCGTTTACCGGGCGGCCAACATACCTGCGCATGAAGCTGGAGAGGACACGGTGTGCTCCAACAACCACCAAAACATCATAGTCGTGAGTACACCCCACGCTACTCACGCCGCTAAGTACAGACAGTTACAAGCCATCACCGTCGGCGACCGCCGCCACGAGGTCAGTGCCTACGAGACCGCCCCCGACTACACAGTGAATGGAATAATCAAGGGCATCCCGTTGGAGGAGGACGCCAAGTCAATTCACTCCAACATCGTTCACGGACGCAACCCTCAAGCCCTGGCAGCCAAACGGCTCAGTAACACCACGACCGTCATAGTGGCATTTGAAGGACCGCGAGTGCCCACCTACGTCAGGTACGGCGGCGCCCTTCTTCGCTGCGTCCTGTATCGCAAGCAAATCGATATGTGTCACTGCTGCGGAAGACTTGGTCACCGCATGGACGTGTGCCCAAACCCTCAGGACAAAGTGTGCCGTGGTTGTGACGCCCCTAACCCAGGCCCCGACCACCAGTGCTCCCCCCGATGCAAGCTGTGTGGGGGCACACACATGACGGCGGATCGCAACTGCCGCGCAAGGTACAAGACCCCCTACGTCGTGACGAAGAGGCAATGGGAACGACGCAGGGCCGCCGAGGAGGCGGAGGCCGCTGCCACCACCGGTCCCGCCGGTAAGCCCCGCTCAAGATCCAGGACCAGCAGTCAAAGCCGCTCCCGGTCCCGGAGCCGCACCCCGGGCCCCCAGCAGCATCAGAAACGCCGGGCCCGCAGTCGCACTCCCAGAGGGACCCCAACGGGAGACACCAAGACCGCTGAATCGGTGAGCTTTGCAGATGCGGTCAAGGGAAAACGAGCACCAAACGCGGAGGCTGGCGGCAAAACGCCCACTAAGATAGAGATGGAGATAGCTCAATTAACACAGGCTATGCAAACGATGAAAAGGCAAATTGAACACATGCAGGCACAGATTCGCGCGAAAGACGAACTCATACAACAACTGCAGTCCGCCGCGAACAGCGAGACTGATCCACAGGCAATGCAGGAAACACAAGAAGAACCCACAGAGGACGATGAGGTAGAAGGCCCTGATACTAAACGCAGACCCGCTCCCACCCCTCTAAAGGCAGCACGTCTCAAGCGCACGCGCGCAGCAATACGCGACGCGCGACTCGAAGCACTCGAGGGTCGGTTAAGCAGTCTAGAGGAAACTATCACCGCAACCATCACGCGTACCATCCAGCAGAGCTTGGAGAGCGTTCACCTCAGACTGTCCAGAATAGAAGCTGCTAACAGCACGCTGGGGACGTCGCATAGCGAAGCGGCGCCACACATTTAGCACCACGTGAACATGGCCCGACACCCATCGAAACAAAAACACACGATATGGCAGTGGAACTGCAGAAGTTACCGAAACAAGCGCGCACACTTACAACAATATCTGAAAACGATCCCCGAACGCCCAGACGTCATCATATTGCAGGAAACGAACGGCCCCGCCAAACTTTCGGGGTACCAGTCAATAACAGGCAAGGCGGAGAAACCAAACGTCACCACGTTGGTCAAGCGAGCGCACACGGCTATCGTACACGACACCCATGTCAGGGACATTGAAAACGTCCTCGTAGAATTAATTCCACCACGCAAGACGCCCGACAGTATCTTCGTACTGAACGTCTACAGCAGTCCCAGATGCCGCAAACACCGCTTCCACGTCCTCTTCAAACGAGCACTCGACATCGCCAAGGGGCAACAGCTCTTCATTGGGGGCGACTTCAACGCGGTGCACACGGCGTGGGGTTACAAGCACGATCACCCGAAAGGCAGGCATTTGTGGGCAACGGCGCAACACGCCGGCCTCGAGCTGGTCACTGACCCCGCAGTACCAACAAGGCAGGGCAATAGCGTCAGCACCGACACGACGCCGGACCTTACCTTTACGTGCAACACACGCAAAGTCATTTGGACGAACACCATGCAAGACTTGGGTAGTGATCACTACATTATTTCCATACAAGCAGAAGGCGGCCCACAGGAACACAATGCCGGTCGCCAAATAAAGATCACTAATTGGAACCAGCTACGGAAAAATCGTGACAAGCAACAATCCGAAGACATCACAGACATAGAACACTGGACCGACCAACTTCGGCGGGACATCAAGCGCGTGACGCAAACGATACCGTCGACAGCTGGGCTCGAGAGTATAGACACCCGGTTATTGCACATGTGGGAAGCCAAAATTCAGCTGCAGCACCGTTGGAAACAACAGAGACACAATCGAAGACCGCGAAAACAGATAGCGCAGCTCAACAAAGAAATAGAAAAGCACGCGCTTAGCCTACAAAAACAACAATGGGAAGAGAAATGCGCGGAGATGGACGGTCAGCTCACTACGAGTCGCACGTGGCAAATGCTGCGGTACCTGATAGATCCTGCCAATACCAAGACCACACATAGGCAAGGCATATACAAAATTATACACGCTTACGGGGGAACGGAGCAAGATTTCCTACGAGAGGCGGAACTCCGTTACATATCCCAAACGCCACCGCAAGTACATCCGGACTACACGGGAGAAACCAACACCACCCTGGACGCGGAATTCTCCGTTGCCGAAATCGAGGCAGCCCTCATCAAACTCAACACCAAGTCGGCCCCCGGTCCAGATCGAATACCGAACAGGGCACTGCGCAATCTCGATTACGGATCGATAGAAAAACTGACAAAATACATCAACGAGTGTTGGGCGCGTGGCAAGCTACCCCAGCAATGGAAAGAAGCACAGGTCATACTTATACCGAAGCCCGGCAAAAAATTACAGCTGGAGAACCTGCGCCCTATCTCCCTCACGTCCTGTGTAGGCAAATTGATGGAGCATGCGTTTCTCATTAGACTTACGGATTACCTCGAAAACAACGAACTATTACCACACACCATGATTGGGTTCCGAAGACATCTCTCCACGCAGGACGCCCTTCTACAACTGAAACATCAAATCATAGAAAATCCTGGGCGCTCGACGAGAGCTATCCTCGGGCAGGACCTGAAGAAGGCCTTCGATAACGTTCGACACGACGCCATATTGCGACAAGTAGACAAGCTGAATCTCGGACTGCGAACGTACAACTACGTCCGAGACTTCCTCACGGGAAGAACCGCACACATGCGAGTGGGACAACTAGAGTCAGATCCAATCAACATCGGGAGCTCGGGCACCCCGCAGGGCTCGGTGATCTCGCCGATGCTCTTCAACCTAGTCCTGCTATGGTTACCCGAACGATTACATCCAATCGAAGGACTGCACCACACGTTATACGCGGATGATATTACGATCTGGACGACAACGGGCAGTGACGGAGCGATCGAGCAACGCTTACAGGAGGCAATAGAATGCGTGGAAGACTACCTCATAGGCACGGGACTCACCTGCTCGGCTGAAAAATCCGAATTGCTGCTATATAGACCGGTCAGAAAGGGGCGCCCACCCAAGGGCTACGTCCCCTCGGAAAAAGAAGAGATCAAATTAACAGCATCAAACGGCTCACCCATCCCGACGGTAAATAAGATCCGGGTACTGGGGATGATGATAGAGCAAAACGGCGGCAATGGCGAAGCACTGCGCAGGATAACGGCAAAAGTCACCAGCACGATGCAACTCATCCGACGCATCGCGAATAAACACGCGGGCATGCGCGAAGGCAGCGTCATACGACTCATACAAGCCTTCGCCATTTCTCAAATAACGTACATGGCACCGTTTCACAAATGGAATGTTGCGGAAAAGGACAAGCTTAACGCCCTCATACGCAAGACGTACAAATTTGCGTTGGGACTTGCGCCTGGAGTTAGCACCAGCAAACTCCTAGAACTAGGCTTGCATAACACGCTCGAGGAACTCGTGGAGGCGCAACAAATGTCCCAGCTCGAGCGCCTATCCAAGACCCGCCCGGGCCGACACGTGCTCGAAAAACTCGGCATAACATACCACACGCAGCATGGCATCAAGGTCGAAATTCCAAGAGCAGTACGCGAGCGAATATACGTTCCGCCATTGCCTCGCAACATGCACCCCCAGCACCACACGGGACGGCGTAAAGCCAGGGCACAAAGCATGAACCAAAGCTACTCCAACGACAAGGAAGCGGTTTTCACAGATGCAGCCCGTTATCCAGACAGGAAGAGTTTCGTGGCGGCAGTTACCAGCCATCGAGGCAAATACCTCACGAGCGTGACCGTGAACACTGCACACGCCGAAGCGGCAGAGGAAGCGGCTATAGCACTGGCCCTCACACAGACCAAGGCCACGTACGTGATCAGCGACTCACAAACAGCGATTCGCAATTTTGCGAACGGGCGCATCTCGCAAGAGGCGTGCCACATACTACAGCGACATCCCGTACATCCAGGAGAGGTCGACTTCGATAACCGAAGGCACTTGCTGTGGATACCGGCACACACCGGACTGAGCACCCCAAACGAAGCGGCTCACCGTGTTGCTCGAGGCCTCACTCACCGAGCATCACCGGAGGAACAAGAGCCCCCGCGGGGTACGGCAAACGTCTGGGCGTGTAAGGATCGTATGACCAGGTTTCACGATATCACGACACACTACCAGTTACAGAGACGCGTATACCCATCCCCTCACGATAGGCTAAACAGAACGCAAGCGGTACACTACAGACAATTACAAACAGATTCGTACAGGAACCCCAGACTCATGCACGCCATGTATCCAGATATTTACACTACAAACAGATGCAGCTCGTGTGGCGAGGTTGCCACGCTTAGCCACATGTTGTGGGAGTGTCAGGGCTTAATAGACAAATCGAACAGTGCCGATTCATCCGTCTCTTCCACCGCCAGCCTCCGCTCGCGCTGGAAGACCACACTGCTCAGCTCGAACCTGACAGCACAACTCTGGGCCGTCCAGCGTGCCGAGGAAGCCGCTTCGAGACAAGGTCTCGGAACCGCGTCCGCGGTGGGTGCCCAGGCCCACTAAAAAGACGCCGGACTCAAATCTCATTGATTTGACAATAAAGTTTCCGTTCTTCTTCTATTGAACAGAAAAAAAAAAGAAAACGACTGCTCGCGCTGCACAACCGTTGCACTGGATCTTGACCTCCAATGTAGTGCCGGTGGAAGATTTCTCTTGCGCATATTTGAACAATAAAGATTGCCAGCGTGCCCGTTAACTAAGAGCAGACTGCGGGTCTCTGTGTCTAATCTCTCCCCTGTCTCTCATTGCCCATAAGCAGTGATTTTGCTGTGTGAGAAACACCGGCGCACACTGCATGCTTCGCCCTTCCACAAGATTCACGTTAGTGGAGCTGAAACACCCTTGCCTCCCCAAACTTTTTTAGCTTCTTTTTTTCTCTGTCGTGAACGCGCTGCGCCGTCTCGATGTCTCGCTTGCTCCGGTCTCTCGCAGTGATTTACGTCGTAGCGCAGCAGCGCCACCACACTAGCACGAGGCAAGAGTCGCCACGCGAGCGTGCTCCGCCAGCTTTGGCGCATCCCTTTTTAGAGCGAAACTGTCCGAGTCGAAGCTGTGCCGCCGTTGCCGTCGCTTTTCACAGAAACTTGAGAATAAAACATATTATGCAAAAATCACATTAGCCAAAGAGGTTAGGAAAAGGAGGAAAACATGCATACACCGTAAGCAACTCACTTTTATTAAGCAACATTGAAGTTGCTGGTCAATTTGTCCTGCAATTTTTCTTTTCAACTTCTAGAAGTAAATTCTCCTGAAAAGTGAACAAAAAAGCTGCATTTCGCTCACACAGCTCCGCATTCGCGGCGAAGTTACGAAGTGCGTCTAAGTGTTCGAGTGCGTCGCTTGCTGTTGAAAGCGATCTTTTCGCCGCAATACTGACACTGCTGCGGCCTCAGCGGCTCTGACACGTGCACATCGTAGCTTGTTGCACCGCGGTTCGATCTTGTATATTGAAGAATGAACGTAGAATTTCTAGATATATCGGTCAAGATCCGCTTTCGCGGTCGTATTAGCCAATTTTCGGCAAAAATGTGATGGTAATAAACGCATGAAAATGCATTATTGCCGACGAACGTTGGCGGGAATTAAAAAAATGAACGTATTAAGTCAAAAAACGTATTTAATAATATCTGGGATTTAACGTCCCAAAACCACGATATGATTATGAGAGGCGCCGTAGTGGAGGGCTCCGGAAATTTCGACCACCTGGGGTTCTTTAACGTGCACCTAAATCTACGTACACGGGCCTCAAACATTTTCGCCTCCATCGAAAATGCAGCCGCCGCGGCCGGGATTCGATCCCGCGACCTTCGGGTCAGTAGCTGAGCTCCATAACCACTAGACCACCGTGGCGGGGCTAAACGTATTAAGCAGAATCGTATCAACGAGATTCTGTTGTAGTAGGGTAGTACTAGTAGGAGTGACGCAGGTCACGTGACCAGAGTCACGTGACAGAGTCACGTGACAATGATGAAAGAAAACAGAAATGATGATGATGATGATGCTCGAAATGAGGCTTAGTTGCCTTGCCGTTTCCTCACATGCACTCGCTCGCTCACAGGTTTGCCTTCCGAAGGTTTTCACGGCGGGTAACTGGCTGAATATTTTTTCCATAGTTTTTGTTTGATGTTGCGCATGTACGGTGTCTACATACGAACGCAAGCCAGCAAAAATTCCGCACCCGCTTCGTCTTTGCGAAGTGGTGTCTTCGGAAGCGACGTTCGGGTGTCTCGGACTGCTGAAGGCTATGAAGTTGCGCGGAAAGGGCGCACTATACGCTAGACGCTGAGCGAGACGAGGGCCTAATGGATTGTGTGGTAGGCCGAAGAAGTACGCAACCCCAGAAGAGCCTCGACAAGCCCGAAATGACGAACGCGGAGCCATACGGCTCGTCGGATCCCGACGGCACGTGTCAGTCTATAATGCATCGTCACTGACACTTCCGCCTCCAATTTGTCTCAATAATAATGCGAGACAACCTCGTATTTCTCGCATTGACGCTGGTAATGAACACCAATGGCATATTCACGTCTGTTGAAGCTGTGGATTCTATGTTACCTGGAGCTGCTCAAGGTATTCCCCACACCTGACCGACACATACATGACACCAAGACACACGTTGGAGTAGTGGAAGGCACGACTGTCCAGCTCTGACCGGGGCGACCAGTAAGCGCTGATCGACCAGGTTGAACCGGCGGCTAAGGCCGCTGGGACCCTCGACTAAGTCTGGCACCATAAGGAAGATTTACATTTTATTAGATTTTTGTTCTGTCCTGCTTAAGCATAAACAGAAACGATTCCGAGCATTAAGTCCTCCACAATGGGAGAGTTGTACGAAGCTGTCCAAGAGCTCTATTACGACAAATTTTCCGAAGTTTTAGCGCAGGTATGTAATTGTTTGTGTTGATTTCGATACTTCTTATGAAGTTTTGTCGTGCTGGTATACACCAAATACAAGGTGTACCGATGGGCAGTCACGTGTCTGTAATCGTGGCAGACCTGTTAATGCAACACGTGGAAACTACATTTTTGTCGACCTTGGCGTTTCCTGTAAAGATGTACTGTCGCTATGTAGATGACACTTTCGTCATTGTGGAAAAGCAAAAACCTGCACGCTATGCATTTGGCGCTAAATAGCGTTCATCCAGCCATCCAATTCACGTATGAAATGGAGGATGGTGCCACTCTGTCTTTTTTAGATGTTCTGGTATGTCGGGGCGAGGGCGGTTCATTGGAGACAGCCGTATACCGCAAATCTTGCGACAGCGGCAGTGTGCTGAGTTTCGACTCGCACCATCGCGCCGAACACAAGTATGATGTCGTGCATACACTTTTGTCACGCTGCGACGCGCTGTCGTCGACGCAAACCCTGAGGAAGCGTGAAGAAACAAATGTCGCCAGTGTCCTGAATAAACGTAGCTACCCTCAGCGGTTTGTTTACGATACGCGACGCCGCATGCGAAGACCTCGCGAGAGTAGGTCCACTAAGGCAACTTCTTTTGTGTGCATCTCATATGTTCGCGGTGTGTCGGAAGCAGTGCGTAGGGCCTCACGCCCTTTGGGTGTTCGAACTGTTTTTAAGCCCATGCGCACGCTAGCAAATGTGTTCCCAGAACCAAAGGACCGCACCCCCCCGGACGAACAAAGTGGAGTTATATACTATAAGGTGGACTGCGTGGACTGTGATGCCAGCTACATCGGCGAGACGGGGCGACGACGCCGTACTCGTCTCAAGGAACATGCAAGGGACGCCACGAAAGCCACACATGCAGCACGTGCCAAGACGGAATTAGTTGATCACTGCCTGACGAAAGGACACGTTTTTGATCTCGACAATGCGACGGCATTGGCGCGGGAGCAACGATGGGGCCCAAGAAAATTTATTGAGTCATAGTTCATTCACCGTAATCATACTCCATGCAATAGTAATCGTGGCCCCCTGCCGTATGTTTACGGCAAGATATAACCACGATGTATTCTCTCATTTGATGTCATTTGTGTAGGCTACTAACGATGCCACCCGTATAGGTGGCGAAACGTCTATCTCTTGTTATGTTTTCATGTTGAGTAAAGCCGGTGTTTGAACGTTTTAAGATGAATTCCCCTGACTTTTGGAATATTTTCTCACATATCCGCGTCCCTCTCGCGGCCATCGGTACGGCGTGACTGTTTGTTTTCTGGTTCTCGCTGCCACCAGAAGTTGCGTCACTTTCAAATCTTTTTTAGCCTTCGTGCCATATACACGTTTTTGACAGCCTAAAATTAAATGAGAAACGGTTTTTATGCGTATTGATCTGAAGTCTTACAAACAAAATCGGCGAAAAAAAGCTTAGATGGCGTTTCGATTACCGCTGCCGACGGTGCGCTGTCGTCGTTTCGATGGGGGCGACACCTGAAGGCCCGGACGCGAAGCTCGCAGCATGCCACTGGCTTGGAGAAGCTTTTGGGTGCTGGGGAACATGCAGGCCACACCCAACGGAGTTTAAAGTTCCTCTTAAGATTTCTAAGCGAGACAGGTTTAGATGCTAGTCATTAGAGCATATGCGGTATAAAGATATTCGCACGTCTCCAGTCCCCGTGCAGGACAGTGTACAGTGACTCATTGTGCCATACCATAGTCACTGTCAATGAAGTCAAATGCGTGCATGTTCAGCTACACTAAGCTATCTGTTTAGCCACAGTTCTTTCTCTGAGTATCGTGCGTATTTTCCTTTCTGTAGCTAATTAGGATGGTCAATTAACATTGCAGCGGACAAATATCCTTAAAATACATTGTAATTTCTTCACATCCTTTAGGCGAATATTCAGAAATATTAGGTACAAAATGCTGGCACATACAACATTCAAAGAAGTCAATTTGAAGATGGGACCAATCTAGGCTGCAAGCGCTGTTTTTATGCAATCCCTTATAGAGGGTTTCACTGTTTACTAACACAGCCGCTGGAGCGCTTCCGGTTTCCTGAGCTGGCGTATGCTAGCAACAGGGCTTGTTGCTGAGCTAGTTGGTTCATAACTTGAGGTAAAACTGTAATGACGCAAAGAAGACGGGGACGACGGGGGAAGACGGGGGGCCCGTGTCTGTCTGTTCGTGTCTTCGCTTCGTCCCCGTCTTCTTTGCGTCATTACAGTTTTACCTCAAGTATGCTAGCAGGATTGGCGGGGAACAAAAGCCTTGGCGAGTAGCCCGTAGAGTTTCAACACTTTTCTCCCTGTGTCTAGCAAAATATTTGAATTAAATATTCTTCTAAGCTACATACAACATTAAAAGAGTTAGTCTTTAACTATAAGCGCCTTTCTTTTATGTGAAACTGGAAAAAGGGTATTCCCTTACTCTGACAAATCTTAAAAAAAACGCTTTACGCTTCGGTGTCGCAGAATAATAAATGAGGTGACCGGAAGTTTCTTGGGGTACACAACGTGCTCCTGCTATCGCAATCTTGAAACCGTCTATTAATTTGCGTAATTCCCGTGAAGATGTTATTCCTTTACAAATGGGGTCATTCTTAGCTCTAAAGGGGTCATAAACCTATCCCGGGCTTGTGAGAAAACAGATCCTGCGGAAAGCAGACACTACTATGAGAAACTCAGCAAAATCTTGCAGTCGTGCACCGCAAGGAGTTTACAAGTGGAGCGCGAAGTTGCGATTTTCTCATGCACGCTCTCTTCATACAGGGGTCCGTCGTCGCTCTCTTCGGTGGGCGGGACGCCTGCTGTTTGACGTCAATTAGCAGGTATCATGCTATTTGCCAATAGCCGACTTAAATGAATTGCCGCGTTTGGGTCAGATGCGCTTCTTGCCACAGAGTGTCGCCTCCTGCTGGCGCCGCGCTCCATATATACTTGCGGACAACTTCTTGGCAATGAAGTCAAGGCTACAGAGCCACAATGCACGTATCCTACCGCTGATCAATGTAGTCCCACAATTGCGCCCGTATTTTCTGCGTGAGATATATAAAATACTCCTTCATTTTCTACATGTAGCTTTTTGAGACGGAACGCAGCGCTCACAAGCGAGATATATGTATTTCTTTTACTTTATACGTTGTCACTTTGCGTTTTTGCGTGCGTGAAAAAGTCGCGCCTTTTATCCGTACCTTAGACGCTAAGCAGCGTTTGCGTTGAAATGCAACGCTAGCCATCACTTTCCACGGCGTTACGAGACCAAACCTCCTTGTACGAGACGCGCGCCAAACCGGACTACTTCGCGTAGCAGTACATGTGCAGACGCTCCGCCCCGTAGCTTTCCCTTCATTGCCAAGAAAAGTTGTCCGCGAGTATAGTGTGCTAACATAAGACGGTAGCCACACTCGTACACACGAATCACAGCGGGAGATAGCGATCACGTTTCATCATGCGCACTCAAGTTCATGACGCGAGCTGACGTCACTTCATTCCCCCTTGCCTCGTCCCCCTGTGTGGCTTCCAGCGCGCTCGTCCGGTCGAGAGGAGAGAGAAATACCTGCAACTCCGCTCGTTCTTGACGGAATCAAGAAGTTTCTGCGGAAATCGATTCGCGAGGCAATCAACTCAGATAATGCAGTCATTCGATGATTAGGGCTACTTGGTAAAGGGGTTCAAGGCTCCTTTAACGAAGATGCAGTTCCTGTGCAGACCCTTAACCACAAGCGGCGTTACACGAAGTGAACGTTTCTTGGGGCCGCAGCATTCATATGGGGACGGACTACCAACGATGCTGTATTCGCGTTTCTGCCGTAGACGCCTATCCGATTTTTTGTACGGCGTGGGCGACTGCAGACGGTGATGTTCCTCCTCGGACTCGTGGCCTTTCGGCGCATTCTCCGCTTTTGCGTGGTCCCGCTTTCGCTGGGAAAGGAAGAGGGGGGAAGAGGAGGGGAAAGAGGAGGGGAAAGAGGAGGGAAAGTTAGGAGGGGATGGAGTAAAGCGTAGCTTATAAAGAATGAGAGAGAGAGAGAGAAAAAAACGTTTATATGTGAAACAGTGTTCCGAGCGATGCTCGGTATCACCCTAAGGTGGGAGGGCTCCCTAGTCCAGGAACCCTCTGGCTTCAACTAGCTGCCCTCTTGGCCCTGATGACAAGTTGTCGCTGGTCTTCCAGGTCCTCGAGGGCGAGTTTGGCCTCCCACGTTTCGGTTAGGTGGTCGTCCGTGTTTAATGCTGCATTGACGTCCGTCTCCGGTTGCATATTGAGTTCTACATGGCACGGGCATTCCAGGAGCAAATGGAGAAAAATATAGAGAAAGAAATGCAGAAAGACAAAGAAAGAGAGAGAATCAAAGAAAGGGAAAGAAACAAAGAAAGAGATCAAAGATAGAAAGATGAAGCAAGCGAGAAATAGAGAGAAAGACAAATATGGAGAAGAAAGAGAAAGAAAGATAGAGAAAGAAAAAAAGAGAGAGGGAAAGAAAGAAATAGAAATAAACAGAGACAAAAAGACAGAGAAAAAACAGAGATATCAGAGAAACACGAAGAGACAGAGGAAGAAAGAGAGAGAGAAAAGAAAAGAGACAAAGAAGGCCACCCGGCTCCGCACTTCCTTCAGGCTTGGCACCGCTTGTCGCAAGCTGCCTTAATTTTTTAGAGCGATGCTGTCTACCCTGGGCCGTCGTCTTCGTCGTAGTAGTAGTATAGTAGTAGTAGTAGTAGTCACGCAGGTCACATGACCAAGGGGGGGGGGGTGAAAAAGAAATAAACAGAAATGATGATGGTGATGCTAGATGATGATGATGATGAATTTGCTCGAAGTGAGACTGGGCTTTCTTAGTCTACCCTTATATACACTAGAGCGCTTACAGCTGCGCTCTCCGACGCTCTTCGCCGCGTAGAGCTGACTGAATTTTGTTCTATATTTTTGTCAATTTTGGCTACATACAGTGTCTACATACGGACGCAAGCCGGCCAGATTTCCGCCCTCAACGCCCCCCCCCCCTCCCCACCCGCCCCCCTGCGCCACGCCTGTGGTAAACAGCCTCGCTGTAATACCACATGACCGCGCGAGGTGCTCGCTCACATCGTCTTTGCAAAGGGGTGTCTTTAAAAGCGGCGTTCGCCTTACTCGACCTGCTGAAGGCTATGGGGTAACGCGGAAAAAGCGCACTACGCGAGACGCTGAGCCAGGGCCTAATGGATTGTGTGGTCGGCCGAAGAAATACGCAACGCCACAGGAGCCTCGACAAGTCCGACATGACGAACGGCGAGTCAGATGGCTCGTTGGAATCCGACGGCACGTTTCAGTCTTGAATGCATCGGCACTGAAGCTTCCGCCTCCAATTTGTCTCAATAATAATGCAAGACAACGTCGTATTTGTCGCATTGACGATGGTAATGAACAACAATGACATAGTCCTGTCCGTAGAAGCATTGGATTGTATGTTACCTGGGGCTGCTCAATGTATTCCCCACACCTGACAGACACAGACATGACACCAACACACACGGTGGAGCAGCGTGAGACGCGACTCTTAAGCCTGGCCGACCAGCAAGCGCTGACTGACCAGATTGAACGGGTGGCTCAGGCCGGTGGGTCCCTCGACTAAGTCTGGCCCCATAAGAATGATTTACATGTCATTAGATTTTTGTTCTGTTCTGCTTAAGCATAAACGGAAACAATTCCGAGTATTAAGTCCTCAACTACCGGAGAGTTGTACAAAGCTTGCCAAGAGCTCTATTACGGCAACTTTTCCGAAATTTTAACGCAGGTATGTAATATCTTGTACTGATTTCGATACTACTTATGAAGTTTTGTCGTGCTGGAATTTTCGGAACAGTAAAACTGCCTTGCAAATCGAATGAAATACCGTACTATTCGAGTCGGATTTTGAAGTTTCAGATATCCGCACACCCTTAATAAACAACGAGAGAGTGAGAAAGCATTACGTCATCGAGTTTTTTTTTTTTTTTTGACGAAATCTTAGTGCCACTTCTGTTCAATGACATCTCCTAAGCAACATATAAAGAAAGACCACGTGACTGTTGAGTCATCTGCATTTCGTAAATACTTGTCGCACCGCCCAAATTTGGGAATGCGAAAAATGCAAAGCTAAAAGCAGAATTTCAAAGACAACGTCAAGGAAGCGGCCAGCAGCCATCTTTCTCGGAAAAGTATAAAATTTCTGCGCGAGACATAATCTATTCAAATACGAGCGCGTGTCATTCTAAAGAATACGAATGAGCGCTGTCTTGCATAGGATAAGCAGAGAGCCTCCGTGCGAGCAGCGGTAACTGCAGACGGCGAATAAGGAATGATAGTCATTTGAAAAAAAAAAATCAGAAAAATCATACGCCTCATCAAAGGACGCGTCAGAGCCCCAATATGCAAAAGTGAACGCAGAGAGCACAGAATCAGGTTTCTGAAATGAGTGAAAAAAATAACGCAGGAAAGAAACCTTAGCTCGGATGGGAGGCAGGTCCTCAAGAGACGAGAGTTGATGCGAATAACAAAGAAAAAAGGAAACACGACTCAAAATGAGCACGATCATCTGTTTTCATTTCGGTGCTCTCATGAGTGGCGATGTCGGAGCACGGCTTGTTTATGCGAGGAACACGCGCGAGGAACACAGATATTCCCGAATGGGAATCTCTAAACATACTATACAACATACTATACCATGCTATACTATGCTATACTATACTATACTATACTATACTATACTATACTATACTATACTATAAAACATACATACTATACAAACATACTATCAACATTATACTTCGTGCTTGTTGTAAATAAAATTTGACTTTTGACTTTGGATTGACTTGCGTTATTTGTAGGGTGTTCATTTTGCGAGTATTCTGGTGTTTTTCTAGCTTTTTTTTAAGACGTGAAGTTCCAGGGGATGTAGGGTCCCTCAGAGGGAGCAATTCCACTATCGTAAATTTGTTACTGAACAAATAAAAAAAACAAGAAAGAAAGGAACACGGAGATACTCAAGAGACGGCATAGCTATACGCAGGACCGCAAACACAGAATACCTATATGTATGGGTATCGGTAACCCGTGCACAGTCTAGATTTTATGCGATTGTCAATTGTCGCAAAGCAGTTGAAGAGCCCACGCAGATATTTCTGTATGTAGTTATGCAATGACAAGAAAACCAAGCATGAACCTGTTATATAGAAGCAAAATGTAAAGGACGCAAGCAGGAGTGTGGGTTACGTTGTGTTATTGCTTTTTGTCAGTTTTTTTACGCAGTTCTTCCTGTTTCTGGTGTTGCTGTCGTCTGTGCAAAATGCATTTTTCATTTGGTGTTATAATAAAGAGTCATATGATAGTCAAATAGACGGAGACTTGTTTATGTAATGCAGTGTTTGAACACACACACACGCGCACACACACACACACACACACACACACACACACACACACACACACACGCACACGCACGCACGCACGCACACACACACACACACACACACACACACACACACACACACACACACACACACACACACACACACACACGAATGGCCGCCCGGCAAACTGACGCGTTAGAGTGCAAATATGTCAGCGTTGAAGTAGTATGAAACACTAAATTTTCTTAGGAAACTGATGTATACTACCAGACAGCCATTATAGCTCAACAAATTTGCCTATAGCCTAACACTTTACAAATATCTACGCTCTCTACGTCTAGCTGCTGTCCTCTGAGGCTATCCATAAAACAGCATTCTCTGTTTCCTTGCTTTTTTTGTCGTTTCGATTCCTTCCATCTCATACAAGAGTACATGGTCAGGCTTCCGCAGACCACCTCTCTAGTGTGTGTGCGTTTTGCAAGCGAAGCTTGTCAAAACTCATAGATTGTGATGACGGGGCCTTACGCGAAAAACCCGGCGTCGGCGCACATCAAGACATTCGTCCCTCGAAAGTGCTCCGGTCACATGCGTGTTTGTATGCGCAGATTTCCAATAACTGATGCTCTGTCGATCGTCGGCTTGTCGGCGATCAGCGGCTTCTCATATGGCGATCTCACCTTTTATCGAGGTCATTCGCCATTTCGCGTTGCCATATTTCATGGTTGCCTGGATGCGAACGCATGACCGTCTTTGTTGCCTGCAGCAGATGAAGTGTTGTGCTGCTGCGCACGTGGCTGCAAGTGGGATTCCCGGCATGGAGGAAGGAAACAATTAGGAAACAGCATAGCGCAATGCGCAATGAGACAGACAGACAGACAGACAGACAGACAGACAGATAGATAGATAGATAGATAGATAGATAGATAGATAGATAGATAGATAGATAGATAGATAGATAGATAGATAGATAGATAGATAGATAGATAGATAGATAGATAGATTAGTACGTGAGGCACGCATGCGCCAAGTAATGTTTGCCCCCATAGGGCAAGGACTCCTGAATTTTTCTTTTTTTTTATGTCGGACATTTAAAGGGGCCCTGCAACACTTTTCGAGCATGCTCAAAAAGCGCTGCCGATCGGTAGTCGAGGCTCCCGAGAACACGCGAGCCAAATATTATAGCGATGCGCACGGCCTGGAATTTACAATAAATTCTCAAAGTCAGCTGAAAATCGCTCCCTCTTCTCTCGACAAATGATGTATTAGTCCGCAAAATATGACGCGATTGTCTGCAGTTCCACCATTGGCTGATGTTATAATCACGATAACACCCTCATTATTACTTTCGTTGTTAATTTTGAGTTCAATAAGTAGATAATATGTATGTTTATATTCTGTTATCGCGTTAAAAACACCGAACAAACATTAATATTAGCCACTTCCGGTCTCACCGACAGCTCGTCTGCTCGTAGTTGCGTGGTTCCGTTTTCTTCGCCATGCGCAGTGCCGAAAACGTGAATATTTCTGTGCTTTTGACCATCGCCGGTTGCCGTTGAGAGTGGCAGCCGTTCGAGTGTTGCCTCGTCAGCTGAGAACTGCATCGTCGGCACGTTCTCACGACCGACCGAGGCACGGGCGCAGCGTGTCTCCGATAACAATGCTGGCGTCCGGTAATGGCGGCGCTTCGGGGTCGTCTGCCAGTGCCGTCTTACGAGGCGGTGTATCGGAGTATGGGCCGAAACCGATCTCAGCTGTCATTCGTTCCAAACGAGCGCGCACGTTTGCTTCCATGGTTGGCAGAGCGATGAAAACACTACGGCGTTCGAGGTGCACACCCAACATATTACCAAACCGACGCGCAGTTTTCAAGCACGCGCGATACACAGCGCGATCGACTCCGCTCGACGAGAACGACGCAAGCCGACCGGAAGTGGCGGCACAGACCACGTGGTTGCGCCGAGACGCCGGAGAGAAAAAAATGAAAAAAATGCCGCCGGCGCTGACGTCGCCTCCTCGCACCTCCGCCCTCCCTCCCTCCCCTCACGCCGCGCGCAGCTTTCCGCGCGCTCGCTGCGTTGAGTTGAGAGAGAAAGCTGCGGAACGTGATCTCTATAATTTGGTAACACCACTTAGACTTGACGGATTCGAAAAATTTTTGCGGCATATGGCTCGTGAAGAGTCATACGTCAATAATGGGACTATTCCAATATAACAAAGAAAGGTGTTGCAGGGCCCCTTTAAGATATTGTTTCTTGCTGTCTGGACCTCCCTTTGTTTTCAGTTTATCTGCGTTGGCCGTTAAACCAAGCGCAGACACTACACACGGACGTGCTGCAGTGTTGTGAAGACAGTGATAGATTGCCTCCCTGGACTACTGACCTACTTCGTGTTCTGCCACTCCACCTTGTTTGTTTTACCCCGACACGAGTGTGCAGAAATAGCTTTGTTTTGCACTCGGACAGCAGCTGTCCTCTGTCTTCGCTTGTTCCTCGGTGTTACGATTGGCTCTTTCCCACTGATGGCTTGTTTCGTGTAAACAAGGCCGTCCGGACGAGCAACCAGCTTATCACTGTGCTGAAAACAAAAGCCGAGCTCCTGCTTCAGTAAACGCGGTCACCGACTGCCCTGTCTTTGTCCGAACCTCTACGACACAAGGTAGAAAAAAAAAATTAAAGGATGGTTGAGCTTCGCCTTCAGGAGTACAACGCGATAGCTAATTGGGCCCCGTGCACATCGCCTTCTCAATTGCTAGCCTATAGCTTAAGTTCTCGGTGGCTACCTGAACCGTGCCGCAAGAAAACGAACGACTGTGCGCGTAACATTAGCTCTTTGAAACTATCCTAGAATGCTTACTGGAAGTACAGTTGTTAAGTGCCCACTACACTGTAATTCTTCCTTTCGTGAATCAATGAAGGACTCACTACGCACCCGTAAAGCAACACGCGAACCTACGCAGCTGCTCACTTCGTTGATGCTTTTGCTGGTGATGATGATTAAATATGTCTGAGCGCTTTGTAATGGGTGGGCCTTTAAAACACCCATTCATTGCGAAAATCACATGCTTCGACGCCTGGCCCTATTCTACGCTTCTGCCAGGCAATATTACACGCGTTAAGGAGACTCCTTTGACTACATGTCATTGATGTAGTGTTTTTTTTTTTCGATGAAGTTTCAAGCAATGGCGTGGTTCTGTCTCGTCTCTTCTATCCCCTCCGGTTGTTTGCGCTGTTAAGCACTCTTTGCTCTGTGGTAGAACACCTGCTTGTCACGCAGAAGGCCTGGCTTCGATTCTCAGTCGAACCGCAGATTTTTGTTATTTATTTTATTGCATCTTTCTCGATTTTTCGGTCACGGACAAGATGATGACTTTTCGCTCAACGACGCCGACAGCGACACCGGAATTTCTGCGAAACGAGCTCTTCAACTCTGTCGCGTTAAAAGTCTGATATCATCAAGCAGGTGTATAAAGATACTGCTTAACTTGTAAAGCACAGGTATTTTCTTGTGAAGAAATCGAATAAGGAAGGAAATTAAACAATACAATTTAACATTGCTTTTCGTAAATGCATACGTAACATGGAACGTGTTCTTCTAGCTGGAAGCCCATTGGCTGAAAACATTGATAAGCGTAAGAAGAGTCAATAATCTTGAGAGATGTCCATGTTCTTTTGGGGCAATTCAGATTGGATGGTGCACGAGCAGTAGGAGCGGAAATATCCCATTAGACCAGGCGCCATGCATTGTGGCTCCATGTCGGGCATTATTCGACATTATTCCAGGCGCCAGTGTCCACTATAGAAGCGGCTTTAGACTCAGTAGGTAAATAAAAGAGCTGGCTAATACGCAGAGAACCTTATGTGTTATCAAGACAATAACACTTTTGAAATTAAGAACCCATGTATTGCATATTTTCGTTATGTATATATTTTCAGTATTCATCGATATGTCTGTAAGAGTCGTTGCAATGCGTTTTATAAAAAATTGGTTCAGTTGTGGCCTCACGAGAACAGTTGAGCGTTGAATTGGAATGGGCTTCGACAGATAATGAAACAAGTACGTCAATTACATGGCAGGGAAACACTGTTAACGGTTAAACGCCGTCACATTTGGTGGGTGTGTATAGAAGAGCTCTTTTCAACTACGGGACTCCTGGTTTTCCTTTGTTCCTTTTTTTCTTTTCGTTTCATTCACCGGCTTCCCGCGTGTTTCCACCTTTTTTAAATTTTCATGCGGACCATTGTACGAACCTCTGGTGAAGTAGGAAACCGAATACCAGGAAGCGAAATGCGAGATGAATGATGAGCCGGGCAGCGACATCAAAGGGCCTGTTGCATGAAAAAACTAACGTTCCCCACACAAAGCCTAATTCGTGAGCCTACATTAGTAGGGGGGCTTTTGGCGCCCTATTCAGATTCACTGGCCCGTGCCGTTAAATGAGCTTTCTCTCGCTCTCTCTCTCACTATTTCTTTTGAATAGTACTGTGTTATGTTTGGACTTCTGCTTTTCTTTCTTTCCTGCAGGCGTTTTACTTACCCACATTATTTCAAACCGCGTCGTCGGTTAGTCGGAGTTTCCTTTCTAAATTCTCTTAGGGAGCAATTCTTTGTTTTTCTTCTTTTGAAGGTCTATAATACGTGTTTTCTTTTTCAAGAATGGATCACTAGCTTTTGCATGTAGAGAAACATGTATGAAACAGCCTACGCTCGTTTAAGCATTTAGACACAACAAGAGAGCTCGCAAATTTACTAAGTTCAAGCTCTACTACGCAAATAATACTCTGAGAAAGGCAGAGCCACATGCATAAAAAATGTTCGACGGACCGCGCAAATAAAAATAGTTGTCCACTGATTTCACAGAAAATGGGAGTGGTTTGATAGTTTCACGGTAGTGGTACGTCCGTCAAATTCATAAGCTCTAATTTTACTCTGAGCACCACAACATACTGAAAAGTCTGCACGCATTGTTTCTTCAAGATAACCTATTTAACGTCACCCTTTGTCCACCTGATAACACAAAATCGACATCGATGTTCAGTTAGAAGTAATCACTGAACATATCAACGAAGAAGTCTTAGACGATCACTAATATACATATATCCGCATTTTGGCTATTAATTTATTTATCATTCCCTAATACCGTTTCGTTTGAAACTCAAGTTTATTTCAGCGTGCTAGGCGTTTTGACAGAGATGGCGTGACACCGAAGGAAAACGATTGGCAGGCACGCGAGAAATGGCGATGCTAATGAAGATAACATCCGAGGAAACAAAAAAACAAACTAACAAAAACGATACAAATGACGCTGCAGATCAGAATAACAGAAAAAGAAAAATTACCGAGAAGAGTGAGTTCAGTGACCGGATACTCGGGGAGTCTAAATATAATTTATTATCGCGCCCTCGCTTGCACGTGCAGTTAATATAGGCAAGGCGGAGCACCCACCCACGCCAGTTTCCTTAACGAAACTACGACACGCACGGTCTACATTCTTCAATCGCTGACCCTTATATCTGTCCAATCATTTCCGTTCTATATTTTAAGGCGAAAGCTTTAGATGACCTCCACGGTGGCCTAGTGGTTATGGTTCTCGACTGCTGACCCGAGGGTCGCGAGTTCGAATCTCGGCCGCGGTGGCTGTATTTCGATGGAGGCTAAATGCTGGAGGCCCTTGCACTTATATATACGTGCACGTTGAGGAACACCAGAAGGTCAAAATTTCTGAAGCCATACACTACGGCGTCCCTCAAAATCATATCGTGGTTTTGGGCCGTAAAACACAAACAATTATTGTTATTAAAAGCCTTAGAGTGCCTCATCAAACGCGAAAGTTTACCGGCGGTGTCGGTGGCTTCAACACGAGTGATGCAGAAAATCATTGCGTTATGACGCCGGCATATGACGTCATAACGTGACATGGTGCGTCCCCATATGACGTCATCATGGAATAAAAAAATCACCCAAATTTCTGACGTTATCATGACATAAATATGACGTAACGTAACGAGACGGCAGGTAATGACGTCATCAGATGGCATCGTCGCTTGGTCAAAGGTCGACCGATCACGGAGGCTGTGCAAAAACACGTTAGGTGGGGAAAGTTTTCGGAGGCGGGTGAGGATCGATACATCGAGTGAGAAAAAAACGAAGAAGGTGGCTTTCGCCTTCGAGTTGTCTTAGGCGAATGCCTAAGGGAGTCTGTGAGTTTTTCTGGAGAAGTGTGCCGTGACTATTCTCGGTGAAAGTTGCCTTGCACTGCGGGCCGGTGAATGGAAGTTTGCCTATGTTGAGTGAAGAGGAAAGATAATAGGAAAGAGGGAAAGAAGGGGGCGGTGTAGGTGGCGCCGTGATGCGGCAATTAGGTGGCCAATCTAGCTGGTAGCGAGCCGCTTATATCTCGGCACTGCGCTATGGTCAGTGATCATTCTGAGAGCCGGAAGACCGCGCGCCGCGATAGGGAATTGAGCTTGATGGCCACGGCACGACGGGCGCCCTTTGAAGCAATCTTCATTCTGCCGAGGAGAGATGCAGTGGGCCGTAAAATTACAGCCACGCCTGAGAGAGTGTCGCACATTCGCTGGAAGCTCGTGTCGGGTAACGATGATGTTTCGGCCAAGACGCAGTGGTTCGGATCCGCTTGGGCTGCGTCCACGAAAAAAAAAAAAAATCAGGAAAGATGGGACCACCATGCTGTGGGTTATGTAGTTTTATAGTAGGGTAGTTCTAATCAGCGGTACGAAACTGTCGAATATAGGACGCGTGAAAACATGACTCATGGGAGTATTCACTGGCATTCAAGTATTCAGGCAGAAGTAGATGCAGCACAGTAAAATGTAAAGTAGGCAACTTTCTCCCCACTTCCCCTTCTTTTCCTCTAGGACAAAGCTCTCTCAGCTGGCGTAGCCGCTGTCAACGTAGAAAGTAGTAGAAAGGCTTCCAGCTGCCTCGCCGTTGCTATGCATCTTTTTAAGAACGGAGACCAGACTTTTAACAGCAAAGCTGTTCTAGCTCGCGGTAGTTTGTGCGGTGTTGCAAAAGACTCCACAGTTGGGTATGCACCACAGGAATTGGACAAGACCCACTACCGAGAACAGCAGGTGCCAGCGCTAAACGAAAACACCTAAGAGAGAGAGAGAGAAAGAAAGAGAAAATAGAGAGAGGTAAGAATAGATAGAAAATGAAAGCGATAGAAAGAGAAAGAGATAGAAAGAAACAGACAAGAAAAATACAATAAATAAATAAATAAATAAATAAATAAAGAGAGAGAGAGAATGACGCAGAGAGAGAGAGAGAGAGAGAGAAAGAAAGGGAATGAAGAGAAATAAAGATAGAAAGAGAAAGAAAGACATGCAAGGAAAGAAACAGAAAGAAAAAAAATAGAAACAGACAGATACAAAAAAGAGAGACAAGAAACAGAGCGAAAGATATAGAAAGAGAAGGAAGAAAAGATACAGAGAAACAAAAAAGGCCACCCCAGCTGCGCTCTTCCTTCAGGCTTGGCAACACTGGTTGAAGCTGCCATAATTTTTTTTTTTTTTTCAGGAACGAGCTGTACTTTATATACACATGTATTCATAGTTACCCAGGCATAGTTGCGCAGACGGTGGTTGTTGTCGCGCGAGCGGTGCTCTGCGCTTTAGACTAGGTTAAGTTACATTGCGATCGTTTCTCCTTTTACTCCTTTGCTTATTGGACGCTTATATCCACGTGATCACTTTCCAGGAGCGCACGTGTACTTCCAAGCTCCCTGCACTCTGGAATGAAAGCGTTTCCTGGATTGAGCGCCACAGCTCCGCTCTCCCTAATGCACAAGTTAGAGCGAGAGAGAGGGAGTGAGAGAAAGAGAGAGAGAAAGAGAGAGAGAGATAGGAAATCGAATATTATAGACCACGTTGGGGATGCGACACGCGCCGAATACCCGAAACGCCGCATTCCAGCCATTCCTGTAGCGTTCGCCCTTTGCCAAAACACGCGTTGCGGAGAGGGTCCTCCCTCCCCACGCTTTAATCTTGTAGCAGATTCGTTCTAAGGTGGCTAAACATGCTTTATTTGGAGAAGATATGTAATGTCCTTTCGGCACGTGGGTGCATTCTCGACCAAAAATATCTCGAACATGGATTTCGCTGTGCAAAAGATTTTTTTTTTTCTGCTATACCTACAACCGGAAAGGAAACTGAAATTGCGAAACGCAGTCGACATATGAAGCGGCGAATTTCACGGAGCGATTGCTGATTTCAGGTTCTCGGACAGAAATGCGAATTACTATTCAGTTTTTTTTTAAATCTTTCTTTTTCGTAGGAAGTCTCCTGCTGTGATTCCGGGAGGTTTTCTACTCACAGCCATACTACACCACACTAACACGAAAGTGACAAAGAAAAGAAATGAGACGGGAGTCAGTAAACTATTGGGTGTGCCGTATTAGCAGGCTGATCTTCATGGTAGAAGCAGCGCAGAAACACGGCAACACGAGGCGGAGAACGACACAGGACATGCGCTGAACAAACAACTGTCGGGTTTATTATGGCGTAAGCCTTAGATGCCTCATCAAACGTGAGATGCCTCATCAAACGTCGACGGCATCAACCCGAGTGATGCAAAAAAATCATCTCGCTAGGACGTTATAATGATGCACAGATCACCAGAATTCATGACGTCATCAGAACATCACATAACGTGGCGTCACATGATGACGCCGTCACATAATATCGTCACTTGGTCAAAGGTGGGCCGTCACTAGACCTCGCTACGGTGGTCTAGTGGTTATGGCACTCGACTGCTGATCCGAAGGTCGCGGAATCGAATCCAGACCGCGGTGGCTGCATTTTCGATGCAAGCGAAAATGTTTGAGGCCCTGCGGGCTTAGATTTAGGTGCGCGTTAAAGAACCCCAGGTGGTGGAAATTTCCGGAGCCCTCCACTACGGCGTCTCACATATTCATACCGTGGTTTCGGGACATTAAACCCCAGATATTATTATATACTTCCGATCACGGAGCACGTTAGGTGCAGAAAGCTTTCGGAGAGGGGGTCGCGCAGTATCATTACATCGGATGAGAAGAAAAAGAAGACGGCTTTCGTATTAGGCGAATGCATAAGCTAGCCTGTGAGTTTCTACACAGAAAGGAATAAATAGAAGTAGGCTGACTGCGCGCGCACCCCCACATTACATATATTTGTCGGATTTCTTTGGGAGGCTGATTTGACAATCATGGAGTTAGACGTATGGGGATACATGGATGGAGAATTTTGCACGTTACTGAAGCAAGGTGAATCCTTTGAGGAATTCACTGAGATACGCAGCTGGCTGGCGTTGTAGATCACTTCAGCATCATAACCGATGCTATATAGCTTTGCCCTCGAAAGAAAATATATTATTATTATTATTATTATTATTATTATTATTATTATTATTATTATTATTATTAGTAGTAGTAGTAGTAGTAGTAGTAGTAGTAGTAGTAGTAGTAGTAGTAATAGTAGTAGTAGTAGTAGTAGTAGTAGTAGTAGTAGTAGTAGCAGTGGCAGTAGTAGTAGTAGTAGCAGTAGTAATGGTAGTAGTGTTTAATTTATACGGTTGGTGCTCCTTACCGATGTTCAGCACGGTCAGCGCCTACCCTGGCTACACTTGTCAGCACGTAAAGAGACGCGAGAAGGAAGTTCTGTGAGCCCCGTACGCATGTGATTGACATACAGAAGTGGCAGGCTTACGAATCGAGTGTGTTTACAGATTTCACGTCACGGTCGTGCCACGGTCGAAAAGTTGAACTTTTAAGTACGCTTTTCCCTTAAATGTCGAACGGCTCGTAGTCGGGGTGCCCGACTTAACCCGAAACCCCGACTGAATCTCTGACTGAACTGCGTACATTGAACTAAAATAATAATACGATCAATGTGGATGCGCCGTGGTGCATTCATTTCTATAGCGTAATAGCGCGGAAACACAACAAAAGACAAGAGGATATCACGACCAGCGCTTTTCTTTGTCTTTTGTTGTGTTTTGTTGTAGCACTTGTCGGTGTCCCCTCTTGTGTCTTTTTGTTGTTGTGCTTCCGCGTTAAAGATCATGCAGTACCAACTATAGCCCCAACCGCTTTCCTTCAGTTCTCGCGAAATGCGCGCAATCCGCTCGGCGATTAGAAAGCTGAATTGTCCTCGCCTGCGTCACGGAGGTTCCGGGTCTACGAGCTGAGTGCTTGTAATCACATCCTGCGTGCGTCGCCGAAAGGGGAGTCATCACACACCGTGACAATGAGAGCGAGCCGCGTCCGAGCACTGAATAATTGTCCTTTAATTGGCTCTACGACTTTAATTGGCTCTACATGGTTTATCCGGACGACATCCACTTAACCTCCCAACATTGCTTGCTCACTCATTCATCTCCCTATCTTTTAAATTCTGTGTCTCTCTCAATTGCTGTAGCTCAGTCACTCTCTCTCCCTCTCCTATCCCGGCCTTTCGGAGCCCTTCACTACGGCGTCATATCGTAGTTTTGGGACGTTAAACCCCAACAATTATTATTATTATTATTATTATTATTATTATTATTATTATTATTATTATTATTATTATTATTATTATTATTATTATTATTATTATTATTAACACTGATGCATGACTGAAAAAAAAAACTCACGCGCCGTTCTCATAGTCCTTAATACTCATAACAACATTCAGAGTGCGGTGAGTGGCGACATGTAGTAAGATTGCATTCATCAGGCTATTTACTAATCTGAGTGTATTTCGCTAATTAATATTGATGAAAATTGCCCGAGTTAGAGGAGGCGCGCGAGAAGCATGTTCATTTCTTAAATCGATACAAACACGAAGCAAATGAATCCGTTTATACTCTTAAGTCTTCATTTTGAAACGCTGATGCAGTTAATTTTCAGTCCTAGGAGAATTCAGTCAAACGATGAAGGCAAGGTCAAAGTTCCGTTCTCGAATCTCGCGTTGAAGCTTCGGCAGCTGATTGGTAATTTGACGACACAGATTTCAATTCTTTCTTTATTTCGTATTTCAGCCACATTGACCCAATAAAATATTTTTTAAACTGGCAACGTTACGTTTCTGGCTCCCGTTAGAACACAGTGCCATTCAAGTTTTACCGATGAAGGACTAGGACTACAGACCCCCTAGGAGACGCCGTCGACATAGCTGACGTCACTGCGAATTCGTGCGGGAACCTCAAGGGGGCGTCGCCACCTGTGTTTTCTTTTTGCGCGTTTTCGTGCTTACAAAGCGTTCGCTGGCGGCCAGATTGCGTAATTTACTAACATATATATATATATATATATATATATATATATATATATATATATATATATATATATATATATATATATATATATATATATATATATTGTACTGAATGTGAATGACAGACGCTCCGCTGTTACGGAAGACGACGACGACGATCGGTGGCCCCGTGGTTGTCGCTCGCGCACGCCCTCGCCAGTAGCCAGACCTGCCTGATAGAGCCTTTCACAAAGCAACGTCTGACCCTTTCTTGACGTACAACACTCCTATTTCAAGTGGTGGAGGTTCGGGGTTCCCGTCAACCTGGAACTTCGCAATCGGACGCTACCATCGCCTTTCACCATGACTGCTCCTGGCCCTTCGCAAGCTGCCGCAACCACGACAGTCTTCTGTACGGGTGTGCCTCGGCAACGCGACCCACCCGTCTTTCGCGGAAACGACGAGCACGACGTGGAGGATTGGATCGTCGAGTATGAAATAGTAAGCGCTTCCAACAAATGGGACGACTGCGACAAGCTCACGAACGTGCGCTTTTACCTCGCTAATGTGGCCAGCCTCTGGTTTAAAAACCATGAGGGTGAAATCACCAACTGGTCGACGTTTAAGACAACCATCGCGGCGGTCTTCGGTCGTCCCGCCGTGCGCCGGCTTCGCGCGGAACAGCGTCTGCGTAGTCGAGTCCAGCGCAGGGACGAGACCTTTACAAGCTACATCGAGGATGTCTTATCTTTTGCAAGCGCGTCGACCCATCTCTCGCCGAAATCGACAAAATCAAACACATCATGAAAGGAGTGGACGACGATACGTTCCAGATGCTCGTCGCTCGGAATCCTCAGACTGTCGCCGACGTGGTCCAGCTCTGTCAGTCATACGACGAGTTGCGAAAGCAGCGCGTCTCGACGCGCCGTGCAGCCGAAGATACAGCTGAGGTTTCCGCCCTTGTCAACGACGTCGCCGCTGACCATGCTGTTTTACTGCCGCATATAAAGCAGTTCATCCTTGAGGAAGTTGCGCGTCAACTTTCCCTCGTCACCCGAACACCTGAGCCAGTAACATCATTAGACCCACGTCTACGCGAGGTCATTGAGACACAAGTAGCGCAGGCACTACCGCCATCGCCGCCTGCCACTACACCGCTGACGTACGCTGCCGTCGTTTCCAGACCACCAGCCCCACCTGTTTCTGGCACCTACCGGGACACCGGGTACTTCTGCACTACGACGCCGCCCACACGCATGGCACCCCATCCTACCTAGCCCACCGGATCTTCTGCCGTTAGCCCATGGCGTACCTTCGACAATCGGCCGATATGTTTTGCGTGCGGTTTTGTGGGGCATATAGCACGCTACTGTCGCCGTCGCAACCTGCAGCCTTAGGACGGTGGGAATTCCACAAATCAAGCTGCTCAGTTTCCCCCACGACCTTCTTCTCCTCTCGCCGACTCGATTTCCCCACGACGCCCTTTCGACCCCTGCCGGACATCATCGCCCCGTCGCCGATCCGTTTCCCCGATGCATCGCCGCCCTAGCCCCGCACGAGAGTAAAACTGACAGCCGCAGTTCCGGAGGCAAGAACTGCGTTGTCGTCGAACTTTTCAAGACCTCCTCTTTATCCGCCCAACGAAATCGATATAGAAGTAGAAGGTGTCGCCGTACGTGCACTTGTCGACACAGGCGCTGTCGTTTCTGTAATTAGTGAAAAACTGTGCCGCAATTTGAGAAAAGTCACAGCGCCTCTTACCAATCTTGCCCTGCGTACGGCGACCTCGCATTACATATCACCGACGGCTCAGTGCACAGCTCGCGTTGTTATTCAAGATGTTTGGTATGCCTGTCAAGTTTGTCGTTCTTCCTCGCTCATCCTACGACGTCATACTAGGATGGGATTTCCTTTCTGCCCATCAGGCCCTCGTCGACTGCGCTCGTGCTGAACTGACATTGACGACTCCGTGGCCCGACCTATATATATATATATAAAAGTTTACTGGCTATATACCTGGTATGCCTGGCTGCCTGTTACCTCATCACCTCGTATACCTGGCTATAGACCTGGCACAGTAGCAGCGTGTTTGGGACATCCGTCTGTCCTTATCGAACAAATTTCAACTAATACTGTGCGCCGGCTAGCCAAAAAAGGCAGACAAAAAATGAAAGAAAGGTTAAGAAAGATAGAGCTTTCGCTTCAACATTGACGGGCTCTCTGTCCTAACTTCAAACGCGAGCGAGGAAACAAGGTCGGTCAATGCCGATTCCCCGCCTCTACTCCTCCTCCCTCTTTTCTTCCTCCGCCCTCTTCAAAGCCTTTACAGATCCGCGGTCGTTGATCTCAAAGCCGTTCTCCACCTGCGGCCACGGCCAACGCTCGTTCCCACTGCCAGTTGCTCAGGCACCGCCGTGTTTTATTTTTTTTCTCGTTTTTCGTTGACCATCTCATTCTCTACCTTGTTCTCGCCGTCTGTCGAATAGCAACTCGTTTATATCACCGATGTGCCTAGATGCTTTCTTGCTTTTTTGCAGCGACAGTGTCTTAGTCTTCTCTTTGCCGCTGCCGCCGCCGTCGTCGTAGTTGTAGTAGTAGTACTATTACTAATAGTAGCAGTAGTAGTAGTTGTAATTGTGGTAGTAGTAGTAGTAGTAGTAGTAGTAGTAGTAGTAGTAGTAGTAGTAGTAGTAGTAGTAGTAGTAGTAGTAGTAGTAGTAGTAGTAGTAGTAGTAGGATTTACGCAGGTCAGAAGAGCAGGGGAAATAAAAAATAAATAAAACAAAATCATGAAGATTACGATAACCTTCTGTAGAAAATACCGGGAAAGCAATTCGCACTTTAATTAATTACATTAATAAGAGACTTACTATAATTGTAGTTAACCAAGGCAAGGCAGCTGGGCGGGTAAGACGGTCATGTGAATAAGAGGCAGCGCACGCTTGGCAGGATTCCGGCTGTGCCGGCAGCAAATCACGTGACACGAGGCGTTCGCTGAAACTCCATTGCCTGAGCCGGCAGGTCACGTGATCTTGCTAGAAATCACGTGACACGAGGCTTTCGCTTAAACGCCATTGCCCGAGTACGAATGTGACGTGATCCCTCTCTGTCTAATCAAGTGTAAGCGCGCGTACTGCAAATCTCGTGGCTGACTTAAGATACCACGTGACCTCGCTAGCCAATTACACACACGCGCACACTTGCAGCTTCGCTGTCTAACGGTTTCCATGGCGTGTAACTGGCTGCATTTTTTTTTATTTGTTGAAATACCACTTACTGTAACTGAAGAAGCAGCCGCATGAGATGATGCGTTTTACCGATGAAGATAACCAGAGGGGGTCTCATACAATTGGTAATTCTAGCTAAGCAAGCACGCATACTAATTAATTGCCATATACTTCAGTCTGCATCAAGCGCCAGAAAGCCGACTTATAACGAAGTTTTTGGGTGCTGACCTGTTCGCCGTGCCTGTTTGCTTGCTGAGGCGGTAGAGGTAGGTCTGACGAATGTCCTGGCTGTCCGCAAGCATCATCGGCTTCAGGGATTCCGTGTTTTCGAATCGACGGTTTTTAAGGCGTGGAAGTGACCGAAGTTTTTCCCTTTTGCCCTTCTTAACGTCACCTTTACACTCAAGACACCCCCTCACTTTTTCTTTTCCCGCTTGCTTTAAGCAGAATACCTTTAGTTTCCTTTCCTCCTCTCCCGATACGCTCGATAAGTGCGATTGCTCAACGTCACAGCGCTGTAAGAAGGAGCCTCCAATCGAGTCGGAGAAAGGTGAAACCTTTCCCGCGGCAGAGCGTAGCAGTCGTAGCGCTAACTCAATTAACAGTTGCCCAATGGTTCTCCGCCCGGTTCACTGTTCTAGCCACGTGGCGTCGTTCAATTTAAATGTATCAGCAGGAGCAGGTGCGTTTATTGCACGTTTCGTTTGCTTTTTAATAGTGGAAGGAGAGTTCGACGAACGCTTTTGGCGATAAATGGGGAGTTGGGAAACGTCTTCGCAAAGATTTACTTGATAGACTTTATGTTTCTCCCGTTCGAAACTAAAAATAAAATGAAGGCGTGCATTTTGTCGATGTGAGGTGGGGTGGTTGCCCTTTGTATGCTCCACCTTCGCTTTAGCTGTGCCTTGGAACACGGGCCTTCAGACCTGAATTCTTAAATAAAGAAACGCTTGAATGAGACGAGGGGATAACCGCGCACATTGAGTGGAGGACAATTAAGTTTGCCGGGGCATTGATCCCATTCTCGTGCACAAGGAGCTCATGGTTACAAGATTTTCTTAAAGGGTTCCCGCAACACTTTTTCGGCATGGTCAGAGGACGCTGCCGATCGGCAGTCGAGGCTCCCGAGAACACGCGAGCCAAACATGATAGCGCATCACGCGACCTGCAATGTACAATTAATTTCTCTCGACAAATGATGCCATATACCCAAATGGCCGCGCCATGTACCCAAATTCCCGATCATAGGCGTGGGAAGGGAGGGGGGGGGGGTGGTGCAGGGGCGTGCCCCCTGGTCAGATTAAGGGGGGGGGGGGGGCGGAAAGTCTGCCCCATACATTGACTTCATAGGGAGAGGGGCCGCGCTGCGATGAACCTTCGCCCGCCTGCGCACCTCCCCCCCCCCTCCCCCCCCCTGCAAAGGAACCCTCCGCACGCCTATGTTCCCGACCACTGGCTGATTCGAGAATCGTGGCATGGCCTCCGAGATTAGCCGGCGGCGCGCCGCCGGCTAATCTCGGAGGCCATGATCGTGGGCTCATAGTTACCGCGACCGCCACGGGAGGCCTCCACGCGCCTGCCCGCGCTAGGGTGCCTTGATGCGCGTTTTGTTGCGCGTTTTGTTGCGCGTTCACACATCGAGGCACACTAGCCCGCGCGCTCGCGTTCACACTGAAAGTAAGCCGCGCGTCCGTAAAAAAGGAAGTGTGCTCAATGAAGGTAATGACTTGCGCGTGACGTAACTTGTTCACCCCGTGACATCCCTCCTTGTTTAGCTTCGAGCGCTCTCGTCGGGACGAGAGAAGATAGAAAGCAATTACAGCGTGCGATGACCCTCTGTACTAACTCCGCTCGTACTTGATGGATTCTAAAAATTTTTGTGGCGGTCGATTCTTGAGGCAATAAACTCCTTGGAAAAAGTGATTCGATAGTTGCATGAAAAAGCGTCGCAGGGTACCTTTAGGTTTTCTATAGTCGTTCGTACCCCTTTCGGTGTAACGTTCCGAAATAATCAAAATAAAATCACACGACCCCTTATGCATTTGTCTAAGATGACTGGAAGGCCTTCTCTTCTTCTTAGTCGTTTGTATGTATTCCGCCCTCCAAATGGATACTGCACTCAAAGTGGTTTTGCACTGCCTCCGAGATCGGAGGCGTTGGGCACTTTCTGACCCTCACGTTGTTTTGCAGTGCCTCCGGGATTGGGCCACCTTTCACCAAGACAAGCTGTCATGGGATGGCGTCATCATTTGATGTCACGTTATGTGACGTCACGAGTACTTCACAAATTTTGTTGATCTGTGACGTAATAATGGCGTCATAACGGACGTCGTCACGTTGTGATATTTTGAACCAGTCGTGTTCACGCCGACGGTCATTTTTGCTGCGTTAGCTGCAATTGCCAAGCCGGAGCCGATTTCGCGTGGAGGGTCATGAGCCGTGCTGCGCATGCGCCAGGATCAGTGGTGTAACACAGCTGGGTCACCGGAGCTGGCATCTCACGCGCTCTCCGACACCGTCGCGCGCGGCTCGCCGCTGATAGTCTGCGCCGCATTCGAGAGGAGTGACGTCGTAGCCATAGACACAGTGGCGCCGGCGCGCGCGCAGCTATTCGCCTTCGCTGTGCAGTCGCCGTCTGACACTGCGCTGGGGCCGCTCGATAGCGCCTCTGACTGGCGTTTGCAGGTGGGTAACGCCATGGAGAAGGAGAGCGCAAATGCTGCTCGACGGCGTAGAAGAGCCGCGAAGCTTATCTCATCGGATCCCGAAGTAGTCGCCTGGCAATTAGCGGTTCAACCTTTGCTGTTCAATTAGCTGAACCTTTGCTAACGCTACGTATATCCTGGCATAGCCGAGCTAAGCCACTGCAAAATTTTTTTCTCGTTTGATGAGGCATCTAAGGCTTTTGCCTTAGTAATTACCTTAGCAAGGTCGTTGGTTGATGAACGCAGCATATAAGGAGGCGGAAGTGTTGATAGAAAGAGTATGTTTAAAGAAGGAGGGGAGGACAAGATGATAATCCACGAGGGCAATGCAAAATCACGTAGCGTAGATTCGCTGATGGGGAAAAGGGGTCGACGACGGAGTAGGTGTTGTATTTAGAACACAGAGGAACGATGTATCCGATGCATGAGCATCATCTTCATTTAATGTCCCCACGTGACCATCCTCCTCTTCTTTCGTATGCAGAAGTAGGCACCAATGCATTCTGGTTAGCGTGCGCCTCGCTCACTTGAAACTGTCTAAAAGTGCTTCCGTTTCAGATTTCTCGAGAGTTTTTTCGCTTTGAGAGAAAAAAAATGTTTTTGGAGGGCTTTTGTTTTCTCAAAGGACAAGAGCGATGCTTCTTTCTTTACCTGCAAAATACCGGTATACGTATGAACCTGTTGAAGCCGCTGCAACTGAATAAAGGTGACATAAGAATTCACTTCCAAAGGCTGACCTGGTTTCGAGTATTCCCAGGGTTTGTCTTCAAAGCACTCGGGTGCAGTGGTTTCAACGACGACGCATTCAAGAAATATTCGGGGCACTTAGTCGCAGTCGTCGTTGTTTTCTGACAACGGCTGCGAAAGACTCCCAAACATCGCCAGAATCAAGTCTTACGAAAAGCACGAAAGGAAATATGGATTCTAAAATGCGTAGGCCGCGTAACGCGATGTCAATGTACGACGTGGGAGGCATTTCACAGAAGCGCGGGGATCCCGGACTGAGTGCTTTTCGTGTAGCGTGATTCCCTGTATAAGCCACATACATTGTTGTTGTTGTTGTTGTTGTTGTTGTTGTTGTTGAGTGAACTTTATTTATGTCCAGAGAAGACGCATACATTATATTTTTTTATCAGAAGATCTGTTCTTTCACAAAACAAGAGAACTAGAACACGCGCTTTAGAAAATATGCAGCAGGGCTGCGCAAAAAGACACGGACCAAGGAAGGCAAGTACACAGGATGGGCGCAAAGTACTCATCATGTACTTGCCTTTGTACTTGCCTCTGTACTTGCCTTTGTACTTGCATTATGTGCGTGCCTTTCTTTGCCCATGTTTTTACGCGCACTCTTGCTATATGTGTTCAACGTATGCGCCAACTAGCCCAAACAATAGCTTTACTTCGTTTTAAAATCAGCGACGAGAACTGTACAACTTATACGCTTCAGCCCGGCTGGTGTTAGTCTTCCGATAGTTAATCAAGTGCCCTGTGGGTAAAAAAATATTGAAATAAATTTAACTGCATTCCTAAAGGTAGCCTAATTAGAACGCCAAAAGCAAGACATGTCTCGTTTTTGTTCCATTACATCGACAGACACTCCAGTGTGCCTTGAGTAGACTTGGTGATGGGCCTCTTACAGTAAAAATAAAGAAATCTTGGGAGTTTGCCCTCACAGATTATCAGCGTAGAAACACATACGAGCGCTCTTGCAAATTCTCACCGCGTCACTTCTGCATTCTCCTAAGATGATTTGGAGGCGAAAGTCATCCTCTATTTCTCCTCAATCGATCTATTGATCACACCCCCCCCCCTCCCAGATTTCTCTGCAGCCAGCGTGGTTTCTCACTGCCTCCAGGATCGGAGGTCTTGAAAGCTACCTGCAGCTCACCTGGCGCTGTACTGCACCACCCTTGACCAACCGAGGACTTAGTGCGATGACGTCATCTTGTCACGTCATTATGACGTCATTAGTGCACAAGGTCACGTGATGAAAGATTGCTGACTGATGACGTCACGTGGTAACGTCATCGTCTTCGGGTGTGAACAATGTGCACTTAGTTTATGTATCTATTCTCTCAGTTTCTCTTTTACTTTTTCGTTTCCCTGCCAGCGTTATAGGGTAGCGAACTACATAATTCTGATTAACCTCTCTGCATTTTCTTCATTCCCTTTCTCTCTCTATTAGCTTCAACCATATGAGAACTGTGCTTTGCTTTCAGCAGTTTCAAATCCCCGACGAAGCGAGACCAAATTACTTCGCCCGAATGGTTGGACGTAACAGGGTCGATCCCGTAACAACCGCCACGTGTTCTAGCAAGCCAAATACGGTCAATTTCATTTTCATTTTCTTACCTCCATCTAACGGGCTCTTTCATTTTGCCGTTGGCTGAATTTGCCTACTACGATCCTTTGATGTAAAGCAGCATGGCAGCGAGTGAAGAAGACGAGAGGTCGTGGTTCATTGTTGGTAACACCATTAGCTGCCTGAGCACGCTGCCTTAAGCGGCCTGGCCTTTGCGCTGTCTCCCGTCGGG
This sequence comes from Rhipicephalus sanguineus, assembly GCF_013339695.2. Taxonomy (NCBI): domain Eukaryota; kingdom Metazoa; phylum Arthropoda; class Arachnida; order Ixodida; family Ixodidae; genus Rhipicephalus; species Rhipicephalus sanguineus. Next base: position 21,747,045 of record NC_051185.1, read on the forward strand.
GCTTCACCCGGAGAACGTTTATGTAGGCTCTTCGACTATTCGCGCTCTCAGATTAAGAGTGATGTAGCTCCTAAGGCCTGCTGGAAATAAAGTCCCTACAGTGAAGTCACTAAGCACTGATCTCGCTACGTGTTACACTTGTAGCACAGCTATTGAAACACACAGGCAATTAATCCAAGGAACAGTTGTCTACTGATTATGGCCTAAATTGAAAGCAAAAAAAGTTGGCGAAGAAGCACCCTTTTCATCGGTGGGATCCGAACCCAAAACCTTCCATTTACGAAAGGGTGCTTTTTCGTCCAATTAAATTGCTTCTGATTTAGGTCACAAGCATTACACTGCAGCTAAAAACAACAAATAATGACCCTCATGCTTTCCTTGGCCTAATTATCTGTTGGTTTCCCGCAACGGTGGTCTAGTAGTTACGGTGCTCGGTTGCTGACCCGTAAATCGTTGTTTCGATCCCAGATGTGGCGCCCCCTTTCGAAGGAGGCGAAATGCTCGAGGCCCGTGTACTGTGCGATGTGCTTTCACTTCGCTTTGCACAGCAGTGCCGACTCTTCTGCGGTCGCCGGCCATGATCACAGCTCAAGCTTAAACAGCTAGCTCTTAACAATGGAACGGGAAAAAATTACAGCATATCCACGGGGTGAACGATGATGAGTGGGGCGAAGTTCCGGAGGGCATCATCGGTAAACCGTGGATACGAGTAATTCGCCCCACTAAAGTAAACACGCGATAAATGTTAAACATCAAACTTTCTCGCATCGCCTGCTCAACAGTCACCTGTGAAGCGCCGGCGGTGGCCATTTTTCCTGATGTAGGGCTTCGCTGGAGAAGTTCCAGAGGGATGGTCTCGGGACTGAGGCCTCGCAGTCGGCGACTGTAGCGGTGGATAGGAGTATCCACTGCAGGAACGGGTTGCGGGATCGGACTGGCAGAACCGCTTCGTGAAGGGGTGGTGAGCATCAGGCGTTGAAGTCCGAAGAACAGAAGACCCGAGTGTCGTATTCCTCAGAGAAATCGTGGTTGCTGCTCGAGCTTCCCACTTCGTCGTCCTCAGTTAGCTAGCCGGCCTTGAACACGTCCGAAGAACCGAAGACCCGAGCGTCGTCTTCCTCAGAGAAATTGTGGTTGCTGCTCGAGCTTCCCACTTCGTCGTCTTCAGTTATCTAGCCGGCCTTGAGCCGTGTTTTCATCATATACAAGTACCGTCATCTAACGGACACTCCACAAACTAAATGAGAGGTGGCTACTACATACATCGGGGACGCACGACCCACGGCTTAAGGAGCTTCGCACCTAAAACGAACATTTTCCTAAAAGACTTCTTAGGGGACACTGGGCTAGATAAGCGCTTGTGACGAGCAGCTATGTGTTGCTATATATAAAATTATGTGTTTGTCCGTACACTGTGGGTAGAACTTGGATAGACAATGTGTGCGCGTGACGTTCTATTGCAATGTTAACTACTGCAAGCGAAGTGTAAAGGGGGGATGGAAAGAAACGCGAACAGCGCGGTGTGCTGTTTTCATCATGCTCTGACTTTGGAGGCAATAAAGGTATGCTAGAATGGTTCTTGATTGTGTCATGGATGACTCTAGTGGCTTTTTATCACCATCCAGGCTACAACTGCCTGAAAATGAATGCGAAACAGCCGAGAGTGTAGATGCCATACGTTCGCGTTTCTTTCCATCCCCACTATACATTACCATGTTCTTTTTTTTACTTGTCTCAGTTTGCTATATGTTTCATCTTTACTTGCTCATTTTTGTTTTTAGGTAATCACTTTGCTTTCTCGCTGCAGAGCTTACAGAAATGGAATAGTCGAGGTGATACAAACCTCTGCCTCTCCGCAGCAAGCCCGTAGAAGCATAGGAGAACAGGAACGAGCTCTCGGTCATATGAGGCAACGATTTCGACATCATATGAATAATACCTGACGAAAATGTGAAAAGTCTGGAAAGAGAAGAAATGAGGACTCCAGCCACATCGTGATGGTTTTAGTGCGGGTTAATTGGATAGTCGACTCGCGAGTGTGTATTAGCCAATTTCGTTCCTGTTCTCTCCGCAAGGTATGCCTGCCACCAAATGATCAACGGTGCGGCTATAAAGAAAGAAAGAAAAAAAGAGATATGGAAGAACAGCGAGGCATTTTAACAAATACTACTTTTTGCGAATCTAGAAAGAAAGAACGGCCACTCGATACTCCACGAGCGGTGGAAAAAAGTAGCGCTAATGAGCTAAGTGAAGATCAGTTTTTTCTGATCTTTTTCGGGTGTCTATTGCCTGCCAGATAATTATACCTTAGTGCACGTGTGTCGGGGTACAAGGAGGTCATCAGAGAGCAGAAAGAAAAAAAAAAGTTGCCTCAACTCTACACATTGGCGTAATCAGTTAGTTGGTGCCGACGTAAAAACAAGCCACCGCAAAAATATACAAGGCATAAATATTTATATATGCGTATGTGTGCATGTATGTGAATAAAAAGTCACGGTGAAAAACACAACATTTATTCTGACGTTCCCACCGGAGACAAGGCTTTATGAAAGATAGAGGCCGGTCCCCGGTCGGAACGTACAATATTGCTTTTCACTGTGAGGTTTCATTCACATACTTGACCGAATAGCCGAGAAGGTTGTTGCATATATGGCTGACTTGGGCGAAACATGGCTGACTTGGTTATGGTACAATAGGGTGTGTAATGCATTTTTTCATTATTGTTGGCGTCTGTCGGTTGCCACGGTTGATCGCGAACAGGAAAGATTCCTCAAGAGTCTGGACTGCATGCGCGCACTGTCCGCCTAGATGGTGCAATGGTTACGGTGCTCAGATGCTGAAACACAGGTGTCGGGTTCGATCCCCATGGAGGCGGTCACATTTCGATGGGGACAAAATGCTAGAGATCGACGTACTGTGCGATGTCAGTGCACGGCAAAGAAAGCCAGATGATTGAAACTTCTGGAGCTCTCCACTACAACCTGCCTTCCAATAATATCGTGGTTTTTACACGTAAAACCCCGCTTATTAATGCATGCGTGCACCAAAACTTGCATTGGCATGACCCCGTCTTGCGATCAACGACATTTGTATTTTATAACTTCACATGCAGTTAAGATGCCTTCTATAACTTTTCTCTTCCTCTTGAATGCATTAATGAAACAAACGTTTATTTCTGAGACAGTCTTCTAAGCGCGCAACGTCAGGTTCACTCTAGGGGTTAGAGTCTCTTATTCCAGCAACCTTCTGGCCACTATCGCATCCCGGGCTCTGGTGACGAGCTGTCGTTGGTGGTCCAGGTCCCGGGTGGACATTGTGGCCTCCCACGTCTCGGCGACAAGTGACGACCGCGGGCGCTGCGGGCTTCCTATTGGAGTCTTTCTGGCGCCACGGGCACTGAAGTAGTAAAAGAAACAAAACAAGATAAACCCTGGAAGGCAGGATGCATTCGAGGCAAGCTACATTCGCGCTGTCCTCTTCGTCTCACTGAGCAGAAGCATGACGTAGAGCTTCTGTTGCCGTGATCTCACATCGCTGTTTGAATTTTGAATAACCTATGTTGTGAATAGTGAACGAAAGTTGATGAACGGAGATGCGGTGGGAAGCTGAAACGAAAAACTGAAACAAAAAAAGAGAGGTAAAAGCGATAAAGTTAGTACGCACAGGAAGACCTTAACTGAAGTTAAAAGGCGTTTTCACCCTTCAGAAAAAAAAAAGCACCACTTATTATCTTCTTTTTTTTTCATGATTTCGGGCTTGACCACACGGGGCGAGTGTATGGTTGCGCGCTTAATCAACCAAAGCGGTCGCTCTGCCGTGAATGAATGATAAGGTGCGATAGGATAGCTAAGAGGACTACCGTTATAGAGGGAATGACCGTAGCGTATACTTTACGTGAGATTTGATGGCTTGTGGTCGTGGAGGGTACACTGCTAGAGTGTTGAAAGGGCGCCAAACTTTGTAGCTTGCCTTAGCGCAGAATTCGGAAAACTTTCCGGACAGGCCGTGAACCACGCTTTCTCACGTCTCGAAGAGGCGAGCAGTGCGCACGAACCGTGTTGACGGTGTAGTGAGGCGTGTTTCCAGGCCCTACAGAGCAATAGCGGAACTTCCGCTGTCCGTTACTTGCGAGAGAGGCATGTGACCTCATCAGAAACGTCACGACTGACGTCATTGGTAGAGCGGCACGTCGATGTCGACTCTGGCTCTGGCTGTAGTGAGGCTGGCAAAAATCGCATCGTATCTTAGGCATTTGTATAAGACAGGGGTCTCAGACTCGCCTCCGCCAGCGGACCGAATTCCAAGCATGGAGTCCCGGAGGGGCCGGGGCAGTGCAGAAGGTTTAAGCGGGGAAGGAGGGGGGGAGGTTGCTTGAACGTGCCAGCTAACGTTTCCAGCTAACGTTTCCATATGAAAGGACGCCTTTCCCCTATTACTTACATAGTCTGCTCTACGCATATATAGGTCACTTCTGAATGGGATTTGGAATCAGGATACGAGAAGCATCGATGCCGATCTGCAGAATGACTGAAATCTTGACAACGATTCTGAAATATAGAGTTTTAGGGGCGTAGCTCCTCTTAGTCTAACCTTCTCACGTCTCCGTTGTCCGGCGTATCTCCCGGCAGCCGGCAGTAAACGGCAGTATGTGTCCGGTGGTGGTGGTGTGCGGCGTGACCACCCTTACTGCGCATGCGCATACCCTGTCCACACACCTCCTCTCCACTCCCCCTCACCATTCCCCATGTCAGCTACCCCTCTCCCTCTCCACTCACCCTCTCCCCTTCCCCTCTCCCATACCACTCTCCACTTCCCCTCCACCTTCCCCTCTCCCATAACCAGTCTTAAAAACGGAGGGGGCGTGCACACATGAAGGCTCCCTAAAGACAATGCGCTGCGACAGTACGTGATATGTATCGCCCTCTCCTCTCCTACGCTTCCCCCTCTTTCTCCGCTCCTACGCCTCCGCTGCCGACGGTAACTTTCCGCGTTCGATGAGGCATCCAAAGCTTTCGGCTTAAAATAGTGAAAACCGCGAAGCATCACGGCGTAGTTACTGGTCGCCCAAGTCGCACGGCCCAACCAGTGGTACTGGCATGATGTCGATACTTGCACAACGTCAGGCAGAACCTTGCCTTTCGTTCAAATTTTACGGCGGTGGTACGACGTCATGCGTGATGTTTTCTGCTCAGGTCACGTAACTCTCCTGGATGTGACGACAACCGGAAGTTCCGCTGTTTCGATGTTGGGGATATATGGAAACAAACTGGAGCGAGGTGCAACGTGGCCCGCCATGAAACAAAAGCAGAAACTCCGCCGAACACAGGGTCGCATTAGCAACGATCCTTCACCAGCGCCGACAAGCCGCCCCAGCCCGCAACGCAGCAAAAGCCATCGTATATAAGCGCGTAATAATTTTTAAAAGGCGAAAGCCTTAGATGCCTCACCAAACGCAAAAATTTACCATTGGCGGCGTCGGCGTCAACACGAGTGATGCAAGAAAATAATCACCGCGGGACGACGCCTCCATACGATGTCACCAGCATTTGGAACATCGTCATGACGTCAGTGTAACGCTTCATTACGTCATTATGACGCCACTTTAACGTCTAAGGACGCGCCGCCACATGATGCTGTCATCACATAACATCACGCTGCATCAAAGTTAGGCCAGTCGCGGAGGCAGTGCAAAATCGCGTGAGATTCGGAAAGCTTTGAGAGGGAGGCGGGGGAGGACCAATACAAAGACTGAGAACAAAAAGAACACGGCTTTCGGCTTCGATTTGTCTTAGGCGAATGCATCTGTGAGTTTATATTGCATGGCAATGTACGGTGGCCAGAGAATGGAAGGCGGCATCCAAACATTAGGTATAACAACTGCTACACCCAATTGCTGTCTGTAACCACGTGATGTCGCTACGAATCTTGCCACTAATTGTAAACGTTGGCTGTGGCGCAAGCCTACTATCCTATAACACGCCTATCGAAGTAGAAGTGCAGGAGCAGACGGAGGCATGAAGAGAATAAAAAAAAAGTCCTCGAACAATGGGTGTCGCTGGAGCTGACGTTTCGGATGTGGAGCCCACGTTTCGAATAGCTGTAGACTCTCATATTAGCTGAGAGAGAGAGAGAAACGAAGAGGAAAGGCAGGGAGGTTATCCAAGATGAAGGATGTTATCTGGGCTCAGAGAAATAAGATGATCCGATAAGATCGCGAACTGGGCAAGGTGGTAACTGTTCATTTTTAACGACCAGTTACCAACCATTAACGAACAACTTATACGTGAAATTTCGCAGATTACGCATTTCAGGGGAACACCTCGCGGCTTTTAATATCTGCGAAATTTCATGTATATATGCCGTTCTTCCCGTTAAACCTTTCGCATGTCAGTGAGCGCTCGTCCTGTTTTCTTGCTCCGTCCTTGTCCGTTGGCTTTTTTGCGTTAAAAAGATGTTCCAGGCTGGCCTTTCCAACCTCTTAGCGTCACACGTATCTTAAAACGTGGGATTGACCGACAGACGTTGGAGAAAAAAAACCAAAAAACAAGTATACTTGAGTGACGCCTCAAAACAGCAAAATAAAAGCACAAAACTACGCAGTATATGTTGTCTCAAGATCGCAAACGTTGGTCCATTTCCTGTTTTACCAGCTCGGTCGTAAAAAAAGGATCTCGTCATTGCAGCAAAGGATTTGGATTTTCGATGGATTATTAGGGCCGCCAGACAGGCAAACAGCTTGCAGCCACGAAAAGGTTCGGTTGAAATGTGCCTAGTTTTTTTTCTTTTTTTTTCTGTTTGTCTGGCCAATATTCTTTCGCTTATAACAATCTTACTCTGTAAAATTTGCGTGAATGATTGTGAATTGCGCCTGCGAGCACAGTTAATCGTATAGCAGTTTTGGCACGTAAAACCCGAGCTATTATATTATTTTATAAACTGTATATTATTCTTCATTGCCTCGTTAATAGCCCACATGATAACACAGAAACTTGTCGGTTCTCAGTTTCTCGTGTTATATTCGCGATTTATTTTCTTGTAGGACGTCTTAATAGAAAGGTGAGAGTGATTCCTAATTGCAGATATAAAAATAATTATCATCATCAAGAGAGCTTAATTTACTATAAGGAATTAAACTGATTTCATTCTTCATCTTACTTCAAACAAGACTGACAGCACATTAGAAGGTGTTGTGCGATCAATACATTTATTCTTGTTCTCAGGGATTCGAGGCCTCAAGTGCCTCATCAAACACGAAAACTGACCGTCGGCGTCAACACGAACGATGCGAAAAGTCACGTCATCAGTGATGACGTCATAATGATGTCACTATAATTTGACATAACGCGACGTCACATGATGACGTCATCAGACTCTATCGTCGCTTGGTCAAAGGTGGGCCGATCTAGGGGCCAATGCGAAACCACGTGACGTGCAGGACCTGCGTTGTTTTTTTCTGGGGGAATCAATACAATTGACTGAGTAGAAAAAGAACACCAAGAGGAACAAGATGCTTTCGCCTTCGAGTCGTCTTCGAGTCGTCAGGCGACTGCATGAGGGGCTGTGTGAGTTTTTTTTTTTTCTTTTTCTATAAGACTGACGAAAGGGCAGAGAATGCGACGACGCGTCGAGAGGTTTCCTTCCTTAGGACCTAGAATTCGATTTCGGGTAAATTCCTGAAGCGTCAAGCAAAGAAAGCTAGATCGCGTCATCTTCCCACGTTCCACTCAACCCACAAGAATAGCGCTGTATAAACGGTGCAGCTTATTCAGGAGGAATTCCGCTGCTCCCGTCTGAAGCATCTTGAAGTGCAGTTTCGTCGGAGCGAAGGGTTATTCGAGCCACGCTTTGCTGCCGTCAGCGTCTACGCTCTGTGTGTATTATCGTTTGGTTTAAATGCACAGAACACACAAGGACACAGAGGAAACATGGAGGGAACAGACAAACAACTGCCACCTAAAGGGGCACAATGCTTGAACTGTGTCTACAGCGTTGTACAAACAAGCATTACGGAATCCCGATGCACCAGTAACCGCCGAAACAAGTGAAAGAACGTCTGCGTGTCCTGTACGCAGAATAATACAACTAGAAGACCAAATTCCTGGAAAGCAATCACTAGCGCAAACATATTGGGTCATGTTTCAATCATTTTCGCCACGTTACGAAATCGGGCAATACCCAAACGATTGTTTGCTCTATACGCATGCGAGTTTGTCCATTTCTCTACACCGACGTCATCGCTGTGTTTTCATCTTGACGACCTGTTCGCGTCCTTGCCACCACTCATTCGCAAGGCAAAGAAAAACAATTTCATGCTGCTCTCACAAAACGCCTCGTGGCGTCATATCACTTTTCAAAAGTTGCAACTTTTGTTAGAAAAACTAGTGGAACTGACTGTGCATTGTTATGCAGCAGTGTGCAGTTGGTAACTGCACGAGTGCGATCCCATAGCGTTAACAATTTTCAAAGCACCAAGTTTGTGGTAACGTGTAGGAAGCGATCATCAGAAATTCTGTTTGCATTGCAATTTGGTGGAGCAGCAAAAAAAAAAAAATAAATCTTATAATCACCCGCGACGCGCGCATTACCGTGTGAGCACTTCTAAATCCTCGCAAAAGTAAATCAAATAAATGAAAGTATTATTTGGTTTGAACGCACAGAACACGCAAGGACAAAGAGTAAATAGGGAGGGAACATACAGACAACTGCCGCCCAAAGGGGCAGAATGCTGGCACTGTGTCTACAGCGTCGTGCAAACATGCATTGCGGAATCCTGACACACGGGTAACTACTGAAACAAGCGAAAGAAAGTATACACGCCTTGTACGCGGAATAGTCCAATCAGAAGACCGAATTCCTCGAAAGTAATCACTAGCGAAAACACTTTGAGTCATACTTCAATGATTTTCGTCACGTTGCGATATCAGGCAATATCTAAAAGATTGTTTGTTCTATACGCATGCGTGTTCGTCCCATTCCTTTACGCCGACGTCATCGCTGTGTTTTAATCTCGAGGCCATGTTGTCGTCCTTACCACTAACCCTTTCACAAGGCTGAGAAGAAAAATGCGGCCCGCTCCACTCCGTAAAAACCGTGGAAATAGCAAAACTAATGCCCTCCCCCCCCCCCCCTGTCGTCAGGCTATCGCCTTCGTATGTTTTTGCAAGTCTTTCTAAGTATCTCTGTTTTTCAAGTTTCTCGTAAGCATATCGGTGATTTATCATTGCTAATTATTTGACACACCACGTTAAGCTATGTGTTGGGGAGTGCAACTAGTCTTAGCCATCCTGGAAGGGCGAACGCCCCAAGGAACAGGCACCCGCCTTTACACTCCCTCTCTGAGCCTACTCCTGGCAGACAGCTGCGTTTTCACAGGCCTTTCCACTCTTGGAGGCAGCTGCGTTCTGACGCCCTTTCCGCCGAGCATCACCATCGCCACACAGGCGCACCTGCTATTGGCTCACCCTCTCCACCGAGCATTACCCTTGCCACTTCATGACAAAGTTTGGTTGCAGCGCGAACTTGGCACAAGGACACGAGAAGGAAGACAACACACGCAGCGCTTCCTTCTCGTGTCCTTGTGCCAAGTTCACGCTGCAACCAAAATTCGTCATGACTTACCAACACGTTCACTTCGCAACTCTTGTTGCCACTTCCTCAGCTAGAGACAGCATTTACCGTTCCACTAAGCCTCACTGTTGCCATTCTAGTCACGACACAGCCCACTCTCCTCCTACCTTGCCTCACCGTCTCCACTCCGCAAGACCTCGCCGCCAGCGCTGAGCGAACACCGGTGGGCGATGTAGGATCGACCACGAACAACTTAGCTATTAAAAGATAATTTCACGCTGCACTTTCGCTATGCCTTGAGGTCGCATTTCACTTTTAAGAAGTTGCAACGCTTGTTACAGCCTCTAATGTAACTGGAACTGGCAAGTTGTCAACTTAATCTAGCAGTGTACGGTTGGGAAACACACGAGTAACTACATGCAGTGCTATCGCACAGCATTAGCAGTTTCCAAAGCGCCAAGTTTTGTGGTAATCTGTAGCAAGCAAACATCAGAAGTTCTGCCTGCACTTCTATTCGCTTGAGGGAAAAAAAAAAGATGCTATGATCACCGACTACACGCTCTTTCCTGGGTGAACATTCTTAAACGTATGCAAAAACAAATGAAAAGAAGCGTTTACATGCATAGCCAGCCAAAGCTCTAGAGACTGAGAACAGGAGAATCACCTCCGGGCACGCACGTGCTGTAACTGTACACTGTGTTAGCGTTTTCTGCAGCATACGACTGGTAGCTCTTCGCAATAAGCAAAAAAGGCATGAATAGAGGCGGAGGGGATTCAGCAGTGGCTACAGACGCATCTGTAGTTTTACTTGCACGATTACATCCGCACTGCTCTTATACCCAATTGCACTCAGGCCGAAGTGCTTTAGCTTATCGCCTGGCGCAGGCCGTCCCCGAAAGAGCCAACGGAGAAAAAATACAAGAAGTAGCTACATTTGAAGCAACGACTGCGTTGTCGGAACGCACGCGTTTAATGGGCACTGAAATTGGTATGGGACAGCCGTACAATGCCGCTGAACAAGTCTACCAGGTAATACGGTTTATGACTGCAACGACGATATCCGCCTTCTTCTCCAAAAGTAAAAAATGAAGCCGCCTTCGCTTGTTCCTGCTGTGAACAAAAGCAGAGATCGGAAAAGAAATGAGCTGGTATTTTCGGTTGGCGCTATGGCAAGGGAAACTGATTTGACTATGGGCAACAACTTGATTTGGGCGAGTTGGATCATCCGAAAGCAGTGTTGTAGGCGTTACTGAAAAAAAAGTAACTAAATACGTTACTCGTTACACTATAAAAAAAGGAACGCGTTACCGCCCTACGTTACCTACAAAAAAATGTAACGCGTTACCGTTACCGTTACCGAAAAAAAGTAATGGACGTTACTTCTGCCGTTACTCCGCAATCATAAATTTTAATCGATGTGTCTTTGCTGCATGAACCCACAATAACAATAATTTAAATCTGAAATTTATGTTTCACGTACAACTTCTAACCCAAACAACGAATATACCCAAAATTCTGATCTAATGAGTATTACTTGCACAAATGTACCGGACCTCAGCAATGGTATAGGGGCTTAAAGTTGCCTTTAGAGTTACGTGTGCTGGCTTCTGACTCTGACACATTGTGAAGCCATTTTTCTCAATGTGACATTATACAGAATATGAGATTCAATCATCAACGCTATTCGCAAAGAAAGCATCAATGAAATCTCAAGAAATTTACAATAATTCTGATGGTGTGCTTCTGCTAGCAAAATAGACGCGCGAATTTTGTAGTAGTAAAGAAATGCTTAAATGGACTAGTCACGTAAAAAAAATCTCTGCATAAACATTCTTTGTTCACTTTAACCTGTATAATTACCTCAAAAATTGCGAGCGTTTATGTGAGGGTGTTCAAGATCGGCCTCACTCGCTCAGGAGTTCAATAACCAGAAAATTCGCTGCAGTTGCAGATAGAAAAAGCAAAATTTATTATTAAAACAAAGTTGATAAACCTTATCAACTTTGTAGCTACTATAAAATGTCGCATATTTAGACATTTTTCAAAAACAGTTTCCTTAGCTCTACAAGTTTCAAACAATGTTGCTTTACTGTTTGTTGCGCCTACATTTAATACACAGGATACCTTCTTTGTAACGATAATATTTGTGTTTTACAACGTCGCGAACTTTCGAGAACGACAGGTATCGAAATTGGTTCCTCCGGATTGAATATGTTTGATATTTTTTCCCTCGTAAATTATGCAGTTAATAAGGAAATTAAGTTCCTTTTCGGGCTACTGGCATGGGACATGCATAACATGTAAAAAAAACTCAATGAAATCTAAAATATTTATTTTCGGATCCGTGGAATCACCCATTTGCAATAACCACGATTAGTACATTAACTGCGGTAATGTCTGACGTGTAGCTACCCGTAACCGCGTGGTTAGCAGTAACCGTAGTTAGCTTAACCGTGGTTAAGGCTGTTCGTGTGACAGCGGTATTAAGGTAGTGAGTAAAAAAAAAAGATTTTTTGCGTCACAAGAAAAAGCTCTACGTTTCGCGTCCCGCTCGCATTCTTTTTCAGGCTTTTCTTCCAGCCGGGGGTCACGCCAATTCTCCACAATAAGGCAGACTCTCGATCGGCAGCGCACCTGTAGACCGGTTGACGTTACCGGCTGTCGCTTGGATGAGCCAGAATTCAACACAAAGCCGCTTAAGTCGACGACGCGGGAGTTGTCGAATTCGATGCGGTGGTCGTTTACCATGCTATGCTCAGGGAGTGTACTCCTTTGTCGCGCGAACTTACGGACATCGTTTTTATGTGGTCGCAGCCTCTCGGGGGAGCTCTTCGTTTCCCCCAAGTAAAAAATTTCACGATCAGCACGTGGTATGGAGTAAACCAGCCCTTGCGCTTTCTCTTCGGACGGCCTGTCTTTTGGGCACGAAAAGGCGCAGGTGCCAGCAATCCATCTGTTACAACCCGCTTCCACGAGAAGCATGTCTGTACAGTTTCTCATGGCGAATTATGCGGCTTTCATCAAGCTTTGTGTGGCGATGGCCCAAACCTCCACACAAGGAGTCGGCGCGTCTTAAGAAATCGGTCCCCACAATTTCCACAAAAAAAAAAAAGCGATTCCGCCCGCGCTCTCTTGGTCAATGCCTGGCAGGCCGACAGCAGTCCGACGCTGCGACAAAAGAATTTGTCGGGGCGAGCTCTGAGAAGACGGCACCCCGAGGATGAAAAAGTAACGAGTAACGTGACACCACACGTTACCGAAAAATGTTAACGTAAGTACGTTACCCGTTACAGTTTCTAAATTGTAACGAGTACGTTACTAAGTTACCGAAAAAAGTAACGCGTTACCGGTAACGCCGTTACTTGTAACGCGTTACCGCCAACACTGTCCGAAAGGCACCATTTGAAAACGAAGACATACGCAAGCTTTGCAATTGCAGACGCGCGGCTGAACAATCTAGCATCGGGGCGACTGACCCAAAGCTCTCGCGTTATTATTATTATTATTATTATTATTATTATTATTATTATTATTATTATTATTATTATTATTATTATTATTATTATTATTATTATTATTATTATTATTATTATTATTATTATTATTTGAAGTTTCCCGCTCCAACATCTCTCTTGTACGTCCGGACAAATTCCACCCACCACTTAACGTAAGATTATCTGCATCAGCCGAAACAACGAGCTACAGCAGTTACGTAAACAAATCTCCAAGATTTGCGTTCAAGCGAGGTGATTACACGGGCCTCTATCATCACTTGTCCACCGTTGAGTGGTCACAGGTTACTGACAAACCTAATGTTGATGACCAGGTTGATCGGTTTACGGAGCTTGTACTGAGCAGCATGGTAAATTTTATTCCCCAGTATACACCTAAACAACGTAAATATCCCCACTGGTTCTCATCTGAACTTTAGTGCACTGAAGCATAAAGATCACGCACACAGGAAATCGAAATGTTCTCCATCCAGCGAGTGGAAGGAAGAGTTCAGCTTTTTTCGAACTCTCTCTAAACGCCTATATAAACGGGATCATAGTTCGTACATTGAATTCTTAGAAAAAAGCGCCTCTGACAGGCCGGCTGAGTTTTGGAAGTATGTACGTAAACGGTCCAGCAAAAGCGGAGAGCCCTTCAGACTACTGGACTCAAATGGGGTAGAAGTGCATGCCGTCGCTGACTGTTTTGCCACGCATTTCTCATCCGTTTATAAGGCCTCAGACTCTAGCACTGATATCAGACAACAGCCCAAGGCGGTTAGCTCATCCAGTGCTTTGTCGCTGGATGAAAATCTTATCTGCGAATGCATTAAGCGCTTAAAACCATCCTTATCATGTGGCCCAGATGGCATCCCCTCCGCCATACTAAATGCATATGGTACTATATTTGTCCCAGTACTGACTACGATATTTAATAACTGCCCGGACACTTCCACATTTCCTAGCATGTGGAAAACTGCTCGTGTTTTCCCAGTATTTAAGTCGGGCTCTAAGACAGATGTTTCTAATTATCGCCCGATTTCTCTACTATGTGCCACATCAAAGATCTTCGAACTGGCTCTTCACAAAATATTGTCTTTTAGTGTGAAAAACTCATTGATTCCAAATCAACATGGTTTTCTTGCTGGCCGCTCAACTACCACAAATCTTGCTAGTTTCATGACTCAGATCTCCACACCTATTTCTCAGAGAGGACAGGTTGACGTAATCTACTGTGACCTGAGCAAGGCTTTTGACGTAGTCAGCCACACACTGATTATGGTTAAACTTGCGAACTTTGACGTTGACTTGTCGATTGTGAATCTCTTGCACAGCTATCTGCTCAAGAGATCTTGATATGTTGCCGTAAATGGCCAAACCTCTTCTTTGTATAAAGTGACTAGTGGGGTCCCTCAAGGGTCGGTATTAGGCCCACTCCTATTTTTAATTTACGTTAATGATGTTTCTTTTGCCATTCGTAATTCTTCTTTCCTCTTGTATGCCGATGACATCAAGATATTTAAGGAAATTCATTCAGTTGACGACTGTCGCTTGCTGCAGTCAGATTTGTGTTCTTTTTCCGAATGGTGCAATGGCAATAACCTTTCTCTAAATACCTCAAAGACAAAATTCATGTCTATCACTCGCAAAACATCTAGCGTGTCATTTCAATACTTTGTCAATTCTGTGCCGTTATGCAAGGTTTATGAAATCAGTGATCTTGGTGTTGTTGTTGACAGCGCGTTAAACTTTACGTTAAGCGTGCTGCTATGCGGGGCCTTCGTTCTCTCGGATGTGTTTGTAGAATATCTCGAGAATTAAGGTCTCCCATGACCCTACACAAATTGTACACGGCAATATGTCTTCCGCAACTTGAGTATGCGTCCGTGATATGGAATGGCATTGCTCAATCCAGCGGTAACACCATTGAACGAGTCCAGAAAAAATTCCTCAGCATATATAACCATCGCTTTGCTAAAAATGACTCTGGATCTCGTTCAAGTACTGCTGAATTATTATCACTGCCATCACTTCACTGACGACGAAATCGCTCTGATCTCTTATTTCTTTACAAGCTAGTCCACGGTATCATATCCTGCCCTGTACTTCTCAATTGTGTAAATTTTCGAATTCCGCGTAAGTTAACCAGAGAGAACAGACCGTTTCATGTACCCGCCTGCTTCTTCCAACACTCTACCGTTCACAGAATACAAAGTCTCTATAATGTTAATTTTCTTGATCTTGACGTTTTTCATAGCCCACAATCATTGTTTTTATCCGAGCTTTGCACTGTTTTGACATAGTGTGGCACAATGTACAAAGTCTTCCCTTCTCAGTCTTTCCACATAGTTGTATATATGCAATCTAATATTTTATGCCCCGTCAATATTTCTCGTGTTGTCTTATTTTACTCCTCCCCTTTTGTGTTCATTTCTCTTTGTCTACGTGTTTTTGCTCTTTTTATTTCTGAAAACTGTCTGTATTATATTGTTTATTTTTATTGTTTTTTTTTGCGTGTGCCAGCACAAAGACCTTACGGCTGTTCCTGGGCACGTTAAATAAATCATTGATTGATTGATTGATTGATTATTATTATTATAATTATTATTATTATTATTATTATTATTATTATTATTATTATTATTATTATTATTATTATTATTATTATTATTATTATTATTATTATTGTCGTACGACGATTTATTATGAGACAGCAACGTCTTAGACAGTCGAGGTAGCACTCGCAGAACACGAAGGTAGATCGCGCGCACAGCAACAACAGAAGCGGAAGCTCTTCTTTCTCTTCCTCACTACAATGGCCCCGGGAGTGAAAAGGAGCCATCCTGGCGACTAAGGCGCTGGTAGGATCATAGGGTCGTAATATGGCTTGAGTCGGCTGACATGCACCGTGTCACGACCGCGATGCCTGAGGTCGTGGGATGGCGTCACAGGTTCAACGACGTAGTTGACTGAGGATGTGCGGTCAATTATGCGGTAAGGACCATCATAACGGGCAAGAAACTTCGTTGAAAGTCCAGGGCTATGCGGTGGGACCGACAACCAAACGAGTGAACCGGTCGCAAAATGTTGTGTAGACAATTCGTTGTCATGCCGGAGCTTTCCGCGACCTTGAGCGGCGGTCGTAAGTGTACGCGCAAGCTGCCTACAGTCCTCTGCGTATTTGGCCGCTTCAGACACCGTTGTGCACTCGGAAGTGTCGGGTCGGTACGGAAGCATGGTGTCCATTGTGCAAGAGGGCTCTCGTCCACATAGTAGAAAGAACGGCGAAAAGCCAGTGGTAGCTTGTGTGGCAGTGTTATAAGCGTATGTTACAAACGGCAAAACAGTGTCCCAGTTGCTATGATCCGAGGCGACGTACATAGTCAACATGTCGCCGAGAGTACGGTTGAACCTCTCCGTCAAGCCGTTCGTTTGCGGATGGTAGGCTGTGGACTTGTGGTGGACGATGTTGCATGCCGCGAGAAGGGCTTGTATTACTTCGGAAAGGAACACGCGCCCTCTGTCACTGAGCAGTTCGCGTGGTGCTCCATGCCGAAGTTCCGCAAAATGAAGAATGCGACTTCGCGCGAAGTAGCGGCTGGAAGTGCTGCGGTCTCGGCGTAGCGCGTGAGGTGATCGACTCCTACAATTATCCATCGGTTACCCGAGGAGCTGCAGGGAAGAGGACCATATAGGTCTATGCCGACGCGATCAAAGGGACGAGCCGGACAGGGCAGCGGTTGTAATTCGCCAGTAGGCCGTTGGTGAACTTTTCGTCGTTGACACGCTGTACAAGCTCGAACGTACTGGCGGACGAAGCGATACATTCCGGCCCAGTAGAAACGTTGTCGTAGCCGAGTATACGTCTTCAGCTCACCGGCGTGACCGTTATGAGGAGCAGCATGAAAATATTCGCATATTTCAGAACGCATGTGCCGGGGAATCACGAGTAGCCACTTGCGACCGTCGGGTAAATAGTTTCGCCGGTAAAGAATGCTGTCATGCACAGCAAAGTGAGCGGCTTGGCGACGAAGCGTTCGAGAAGAAGGTGTGGTGTTTGGGTCGTCGAGGAAGTTTATTATAGCTGAAAGGGATGGATCCTTTCGCTGCTCGACCGGCATGTTAGCGACGTTGATGGGGGATAAAGATGCAAAGGACATTGATGCGGAGGCCACATCAACAGGCATCGGCGATCTGGAAAGCGCATCGGCGTCAGAGTGCTTCCTGCCCGATCGGTAGACAACGCGGTTGTCGTGTTCTTGCAATCGAAGCGCCCAACGCCCGAGCCGTCCTGACGGATCTTTTAAGGAGGACAGCCAGCAAAGGGCATGGTGGTCGGTAACAAAGTGGAAAGGGCGACCATAGAGGTATGGACGAAATTTGACGAGAGCCCAAATGATGGCTAAACATTCCTTTTCTGTGACGGAGTAGTTTCTTTCTGCCTTCGTTAAAGTGCGACTGGCATACGCCACAACGTACTCGTCGTAGCCGTCTTTCCGTTGCGCTAGGATTGCACCAAGTCCGATGCCGCTGGCGTCCGTGTGTATTTCTGTAGGGGCTGTAGGGTCGTAATGACGAAGGATCGGTGGTGAAATCAGTAGGCGACGTAGTTGCTCGAAGGCTTCGTCACACGAGGTTGACCACGCGGAGATGCCGATGCTTGCGGTAAGCAGATTGGTCAGTGGCGCAATGATACTTGCGAAATTGCGCACAAAACGCCGAAAATAAGAGCAGAGCCCTATGAAGCTGCGGAGTGCCTTAAGAGTAGTGGGCTTGGGGAAATCTGCGACCGCACGAAGCTTGGCGGGGTCAGGAAGAACACCATCCTTTGATACGACGTGCCCTAATATTGTTAACTTCCGGGCAGCAAAACGGCACTTTTTGATGTTCAGTTGGAGGCCTGCGGAGGAGAGGCAGGTCAGTATCTCACCCAAGCGATTGAGGTGCGTTGGAAAATCGGCCGAAAACACGACGATGTCATCGAGATAACAGAGGCATGTTTTCCACTTGTAGTTGCGAAGGATGGTATCCATCATACGCTCGAAGGTTGCGGGCGCGTTGCACAGGCCGAAAGGCATGACGGTAAATTCGTACAAACCGTCAGGCGTGACGAAAGCTGTCTTTTCGCAGTCACTTTCAGCCATGGGCACTTGCCAATAGCCCGAGCGAAGATCCAGAGATGAGAAGTACTCCGCGCCTTGTAAGCAGTCGAGAGCATCATCGATCCGAGGCAGCGGATAGACATCTTTGCGAGTGATTTTATTCAGCCGACGATAATCCACACAGAAGCGGATTGACCCGTCCTTCTTGCGTACTAGCACCACAGGAGACGCCCAAGGACTGTCGGAGGGGCGAATGACGCCACGCTGCATCATATCGTCGACCTGCTCGCTAATTACCCGTCGTTCGGCGGCCGACACGCGGTATGGGCGCTGGCGTAATGGAGGGTGGGAACCAGTGTGGATGCGGTGAGTGATGCTCGCCGTACGTCCCAAGGATGGTTGGTCGCAATCAAACGATGACCGAAAGTTTTGAAGGAGGGCGAGGACTTGGCGGCGGTATGGATTCGGCAGATCGGCGTCCAAGGCGGCTTCAAGAACGTCTGACGACGGCGAAGACAGTGATGGTGACGTGCAATGCTCGGAGGAAGTAAGGGCGTCGAGCTGATAACAGGGCGTGTTGTCGGAAGTCTCAATAATGTGAATTGAGTCAATGGGCTGAACACGACCTAGTGATTCTCCGCGCAGTAAGGTTACGGGGTGCTTAAACGGATTGCAGACAAGCATAGATGATAATCCGGATGCAGTGGCGAGAACGGCAAACGGGAGAGGTAGAGCCTTCCGACGCAGAAAAATAGGCGACGGCGTAAAAAGTACGGTGGCGTCTGTCGCGGCGGAGCAAGATACGGGCACAAGGACCGACATTTCGGGCGGCACTTCCGTGTCGGATACAACAGTGAGCTTTGCGGCTTTGGTTGCAGAAGGGTCGGGCAATACGGATCCAGAGAATGGGAAAAGTGCCACTTCGGCTCGAGCACAGTCTATGATGGCACGATGTTGCGACAAGAAGTCCCAACCGAGTATGATTTCATGGGAGCATGAAGAGAGCACGAAAAGTTCGACAACGTATACAGCGCCGTCAATGACCACTCTTGCGGTGCACGCAGCATGCGGTGCTACATGCTGCGTACTTGCAGTGCGCAGTAGCATGCCAGATAGCGGGGTGGTGACCTTATGCAGTTTTCTACAAAGCTTCTCGTCTATGACAGAAACGGCAGCCCCAGTATCAATAAGCGCTGTTGCAGCAGTTCCTTCAACGATAACGTCCAATAAATTGCGCGGCGACTGTGCAGGCCTTGTAGAAGTCGCGAAGCGTGCAGTTCGTGCCTGCGGAACTGCAGCTGCTACTTTCCCTCGCTTGGCGACTGCCGACGACGTAAGGGCGAAGGCGAGCGACGACGTGGGGAGGGTGATCGATGGTTAGCGAAAGGACGTCGAGGTAGTGGCGAAAAGTCCGGGTTGGAACGCATGGCATTACCGGTATCATCATGCGAATAGCCGTATCCAGGTACTGCAACAGTTGGATTACCAGAAGGCATGCGACGATTGCAGAAGCGTGCGACGTGGCCGGCGAAACCGCAAGCGAAGCATATGGGCCGGTTGTCACGTGTGCGCCAGGGGTTCTGAAAATGGCTGCGAGGTGGAACTTGGGGCGACAAGGGAGGTGGAGATGGTCGTGGTCGCATCGCGGCAGGAAACGCGACGGGTTGATGCGCAGGTCTCGCTGCGACTGCAGCATAGGTCAGAGGTGCTGTTACGGGAGCGAATGGTTGAGCCAAGGGCAGCGACTCGGCAAGCTCCTCGCGGATGGCCCTTCTGATGGGATCAGCCAGAGGTGTGGCAGGCTGTACAGGGCGATCGCCTAGTGGAAGCATGGACAGTTGGCGCGCCACCTCTTCACGAATGAAGTCCTTAATCTGGCCCGAGAGTGCCATATCAGACGCCGGGTTGGCGGCAAGCGTGAGACCCGAGAGCGAGTTGGCAGGTGGAATAGCGCTGCGCGCAAGGACCCTCTGTCGGCGCAACTCATCGAAGCTCTGGCAAAGTGTGACGATGGCCGCGACAGAAGTAGGGTTTCGCGCAAGGAGCATCTGGAACGCGTCGTCCTCGATGCCTTTGAGGACATGCTTCACTTGGTCCTCTTCGCTCATGGAGGAATCGACGCGGGCACAAAGGTCCACGACATCCTCTATGTAGCTGGTGTACGTCTCACCAGGCAGTTGAGCGCGCTGGCGTAGACGTTGCTCAGCGCGGAGCTTTCTCAGGGTGGGTCGGCCGAAGACTTCCGTGAACGCTGTCTTGAAAGCGGACCAGGTCTGTAGTTGACGCTCATGATTGTGGAACCAGAGGTTCGCAACGTCAGCGAGATAGAAGATGACGGCACGTAGTTTGGCCGGGTCATCCCATTTGTTGTGCTCGCTGACGCGCTCATAGATCGAAAGCCAGTCTTCTGCGTCAGTCTCACCTGCTGCGCTAAAGACTGGAGGGTCCCGTTGCCGCTGGACGGCGCCGCAGCTGGTGGAAGGGGCGGCGGCTTCAGGCTGAATGTCGACAGCGTCGGTCATAGTGCTTGAAACAGGTGGCAACGTTCGGTTGCGAAGTTCCAGGTTGAGGCCAGGGATTCCAGCAACCTCCACCAGATGTCGTACGACGATTTATTATGAGACAGCAACGTCTTAGACAGTCGAGGTAGCACTCGCAGAACACGAAGGTAGATCGCGCTTGGTTGGTTGGTTGGTTCCTTGGGGGAATAGCCCAACCCACTACGGGGGATCGGCCACGAAGCGTGCGGCAGTAGACTTTGTGAAAAAATAAGTTAAAATGAATATGCGAAAAAGATAATTTATAGTAAAGAAAAAAAAATGTTTGGGCAATTTTGGTTCTTTTCTTTTTTTTAATGAAATGTTAATTAAACGATTGTTAAATAATAAAATTAAATAAATAAGCAATTACAAAAATTTAAGTAAGGGAATGAAAAGATATATTTCTACTTATAATATTAACATGGCAGTCTCTTTGTTTCTTTAATATAAATGAATATGGCATCATATATGCCCCTGTTGCATTGCCCTAGTGCCGACGCCCCCAGGGAGAGTAATGCTGATGTGGAAAGCTCAAGGCCAAGTTTTTGAAAAGGAGGTTTTAGAAGTCTTTGCCTTATGTTTTGGTATCTTCGACATTCTGTGAAGTAGTGCTCTATTGTTTCCGCTTGATTACAATAATTACAGTTAGGGGAAGGAACGAAACCAAGCCTGTGTAAATAAAAATTTAGTGACGGTATTCTGCATCGCAGTCTAGTTAACGTTACTTCCAATTGCCTTGTACTACACCATGTGCTATTCCACGAAAACCTTAGGTGCTGAAAATATGTATTGTTTAGGACGGAAGATTTAGTGCGTTCCTCTTGCAGACAAAAATTTCGGAATCGTGCGATCGTGTTATTAGAAGACGGCCTCAGAACATTTATGACCGGTCCTTTAAGGGATGCTGCCGCCAGAGTGTCCGCCGCTTCATTTAATATCAGTCCAGTGTGGCCTGGTACCCAAACCAACCGGACGTGCCGTACGTGATTGGGCATATATGAGTAAAATTCTGTTAGGCAGCTCGATGGCTCTGGCACTGTTAATGCCGTACACACAAACAAGGAATCCGTTAATATAACTGCTGAAGAGATATGTGCTGGTAGTTTCCGCAGAGCAAGAATAATTGCGATTAATTCTGCCTGGAATATTGGTGTGAAGTCGGGCAAACGGAGGGAAAATGACCAATTTAGTGCTGCTGAATAAATTCCCACCCCTGCCTTCTCATCAGTAACAGAAGCATCTGTGGCTATTACTGAATTTATCCGTACGTTTTTAAGGTGGTCTTCCAACAACCCATTTAAATATCTAATGGGCAATAACTTAGCATTTTTTGGAAATATGTCGTCATATTCTATTACTGCAGTGTGTTTGAGTGCGTTTGGGTAGATTATCTCACTAAATGTCACTTGTAATGGCTCCAGGAGCTTTTGCACGAAAATTATTTGAGGGCGATGTAGTCGGGACCATTCACTTTCAAAAAATGTGGACGGCTCTCTAAGAAATACATATTGGGAGCGTCTGTGTTGGGAGGCATATATGTTTAGAAATGTTTGAACTGTTAAAATTCTAAACCTAGTTTGAAGACATGGCAGGTTTGTTTCATGGTAAAGTATATTATTAGCTACAAATTTTGGAAGTCCGAGACATAAACGTAACGCCTCACGTTCTATAGTTAGAAGAGGGCGTAATTTATAAGCAGGTCCCCCACAGAACAAAATGCATCCAAACTCTAATATTGGACGTACATACATGCAATATATCATTAACAATGTTTTTCTACGCATTCCAAAACGAGTGCTGCTGATTCGTCTTAATAATCCAATTGCACGTAAACCTTTAGCTGCAATGTACTCAATGTGCGAGCTCCAATTAAGATTAGGCGTGTATATTATGCCCAAATATTTTAATGAATCGACCTGCGGAATAAAGGCCTGGCCGTACATAAGTGCGATATGCACGGGGAAAGTCAATGGAAAAGCAAGAAGAGCACTTTTGTTAACATTCAGAGACAAATTCAGGTCATTAAGCCATATTTCGATCTCATTCAAATATGACTGTTGAATGTTGTACAGCGAATGTATATCACTGCAGGATGCAAAGAATGCAATATCATCCGCGTATACATACACTTGCACGTCGTTACGCGACGGAATCGAACTTAGTAATATGTTGAATAAAATGGGCGAGAGAACTGACCCTTGAGGAACTCCCCTTGTTTGTTTGTATTTTTGAGAAGATAACCCATTCTGCGAGCAATAAAATGTGCGTCCACTAAGAAAATTTTGTATCCATGCAATTATATATTCAGGAACATTTACACTTCGGAGTTTACTAATCAAGATGACGTGTTCTACGCTGTCATATGCCTTCGCAATATCTAAGGTCACTAGGGCGGCATACTGTTTTTTGTGCCGAGCAAGTTTAATTCTACTTTCCAAATCAACATGGGCACACCAAATAGAGCGTCCAGGGCGGAATCCAATTTGCGATTCATTCAGTATATGTTTTGCTTCAATCCATTCTTCAAGATGTCTATATAACAATCGCTCTATTAGTTTTACGAGGTTCGACGTGAGGGAAATAGGCCGAATGTTATCTATTGCATAACCAGCGCCCTGTTTTTTAAGCAGCGGTACTACTTTGGCAACTTTCCACTCTGGGTGAATCCAGGCATTTTCTATAGAAAAATTTAGAAAGTTACAGAGATCGATGGGAGATAAATCAAACATAATTTTTATCATGGCTGCAGTTATATTATCTGGGCCCGGTGCTGAGCCTGGCAGTGACTTTACTACTTCCGTTATTTCTTCTAAGGTCGCTGCCTTATATTCGGTGGCTTTTTCTGTAACAGATAAATGATAGGGTAACACCGATGTGAAGCGACACTCCAATCCTTTCGCAACTGTTTCCAGTGACTGAACCAATTCTACGGCTGATAAACAAGCTGATTCTAAACTTATTGGTGGGGGAACAATCTTTTTGTGTCTCAGAAACCTAAATAATGCTTTCTTATTTTTTGTCTCTGACATATACCTGTATCGTTTGGAGTTATAATCTTCTTTGGCTTTGCTAATAGTCTGTTTAAATGTAGCAGCAGCATATTTATAATCTTTCCAGTTACGTGGACACTGGTTGTAAAGTAATTTTTTCCAAGCTGCTTTACGTCGCCTGTAGTCGCGATCACAGTCAGGATTCCACCATGGCGCATGAGCGCCGCCTTTAGTTGACTGCACACTGAATTGAGCTTTTTTCATACTATCTCCTAATAGTTGACAGAAATTAAGTGCCTTTACTTGGTCACTTAGTCCTGTTTGCTTGTTTAAGAGTGACCGTAATGAATCTTTAAATTTGTTGTAATTGACATAATTGCGAACACATTTGCTTAATGACGTAAGTGGGCACGCTATTTCAAAAAATATTGGTTGGTGATCACTGTTTGTGGCCGAAGTGATGGCAGACCAAGACGAAATGATGCAACCGGAGCTTGAAAAGGTCAGGTCTATGACAGAACGTGATAGGCCAGATACATAAGTAGGGGTTCTGGAATTCACACACTGAAGACCATTCAAGCTGGACCATTCTAGCAGCCGTTTACCACCGGCATCGGATCGGTAACCCCACGATATGTGGTGAGAGTTAAAATCTCCTGCTATTATTATGTTCTTTCTGCATGCTGCTAGTGCGGAATCCAGATAATTAGTACTCGTAACGCCTGCAGGAAAATATACATTGACTATGGAAAACGGTCTCCAGCCAGGAATATTTACGTCTACTGCCAATATTTCACTTTCTGTAGATATGGAATGGTGGGTAATCTTCGCTTTATGACAGATGTTTTTAGAGATAAAACACGCTAAGCCCCCTCGACAAGAAGGGCGATCCAAACGAAAGCAATGGCAGTTATTTAGATTGAAACTTTTTTCTGTAGAAAGCCAGGTTTCTTGCAATAGAATTAAATCTGGAGAAAGTTCTGCACAGAGGTGTAACAAATCAGTTGCTGCGGAAAAAATTGATCGGCAATTCCACTGTAGTACTTTTAATGAACCTATGTTGACTGTAAACCAGCAGTTTCAACAGCTTTCTGGAGAATGCTGTCTTTTAAGAAATCTTCCTTCTTCGATGGACTGTGATCTTGGCATTTTTTTGTTTTCAGTCTATGTAAGAGAACGGATTTCGGGGAGTAAGGGGCAGCTCGACGCTTAGTGGCTCTAATGTCCAAATCCATACTTTCTAAGCTTTCGGACGTGGTCTCCGAGATACTACCACCCTCCTGTTCGAAACGAGATGTTGTAGTCTCATTGTCATCAGAAGCGCCAGATACGGCTTCTATCACAGGATCCTCTGTTAGTTCCTCATGGTTGGGCATGACGCCTGTATGAAGTGCAGTGCGCCCTGCAACTTTCAAGATTTGTGTCATATGATCTGTCATAACTTGTCCAATTGTCTCTGAAAGATTTTCAAAAAGTGCGCTCAGTACTTTCGACATTGCCTTCTCAACCGCAGCGGCTACAACCTCGCCTATAGTTGTATCCATGGCTTGCGAATGACGAGCAGCAGCTTCAGCATATCCGCAGGATCTCTCTAATACTATAGCTCGAGCTTCGCGGCGTGAGCATCGCTTCCTTTCTATAATTTCTAAAATTTGAAGCTCTTGAGCTCTCGCTAGGCAGTTTGAATGATCGGCTGGGTGGGAACCTTGACACAGACAGCATCTTTCGCTCTGAGAAGCACATGTTTTAGTGTCATGGTCTTCTCCGCATATGCGGCATCGAGGAGATGATCGGCATCCCTTAATGGAGTGACCATATCGCCAACACTGAACGCATTGCAGTGGACGGGGAGCAAGTGCCTCAACTCTATATATTAAGGGCCACGCCTTAATCTCTGTGGGCCTATTTATGCCGGCAAATGTCACAATGACTGATTCTGTGGGGACTCTTTGATTGTCAGATACTCTTGAACATCGATACACTGATATGGCCCCGGCAGCAGAAAACATTTCCAAGACCTCTGAAGCGCACAGGCTCGAGTCAACTCCACGAACTAAGCCTTTAACGCAAGCGAGATGAGCAGGAATAAATGGGCTCACCGGATGGGATGCAAACGATGTGCACTTTAACAGGTCGGATACACAGGCTTGGTCCGGCGAGCAACACAGAATACCACCCCTGCCAAACTGTCGAACATCGGTGATACTCTGGTAGTGTGAGGTTGCTTTCCGCAGTTCCTCCTGAATGACCTTCGGATTCTTCACTCGGATTAATCCCCCATTGGTCGGCACTAGAGCAACAGGAACGCTGTGGATACCACTGCGCAAAAAAGCCTCTATAGGCATGTCATTAGTGGGAAGAGAGGCCGTCCAGAGGAAAGTCCTCTGACCTGGAGAAGAGAGAGACATCAGGTACTCTCAGTACAATAAGATCAGAAAAGGTTGGAAGTCGAAAGAAAAATCACAAAAACACTACCGCCCGAACCGCGACCGACACCCCGTAACAGATCAGCGAGCCAGAACACCGGGGAGGACACGCACGCTACTACAGAAAGCCACAGCTTCTCGGATCGGACGGCACAGCAACAACAGAAGCGGAAGCTCTTCTTTCTCTTCCTCACTACATTATTATTATTATTATTATTATTATTATTATTATTATTATTATTATTATTATTATTATTATTATTATTGTTATTATTATTATTATTATTGTTGTTGTTGTTGTTGTTATTATTATTATTATTTTATTTGCATACAAAAATGTACAAGGACACAGGAAAGCGGGAGAGAGCAGGCTGACAACTGCCACCTGGAGGGCTACAACGCCTGCTGCGTACTCTTTTCGGGAGGAGAGAAGAGATAGAGGAAAAAAATTACGAAGGCTTGGACAAGAATAAGTAAAAACACCAAAAAGACATATATAAACGACTGGCCAGATCTGTCTTTTGATAGTTTGCGACTGTTTGCGAAAGGCTGCTTTGCTATCAAGTGGGTCGCGCGAACGCTGCCAGTAGCCGTTGTAAACGAGCGCTTAGAACTCATGTTCTACACTCTAAGATTATTTATGTACACAATTTTGTTGCCTTCCTCTTCATACTGAAAGCAAATGTATAACGTTGTGATCATGTGTTTGATGTTATCTGTAATAATTTGTCATTGTTTGTTTTCCTGTGCATGTCAAGCCATACAGAATATCCGAGTTTGGACGTCTACATGTCAAGTTATTTTACCTACTTGAACTTGTGCTCCACTACTTGTGTACATGCGAACTTATTTCACCTATTGTAACTTTCATGCAGTGTTCCACTGTACTTTATTTGCACATCTTACGTTCAACTGTATAAAACATTGTGCCCTTATAATAATAATAATTATTATTATTATTATATTTTACTACACATTTGTTCTGTTAAGCGAGAAAGAGTAGCCGGTACCACCATAATAGCATGAACATCTCCTTTTCTTCATTTCAATAAACAAAACTGTCCTTTGCCTCATTTTGTGAGTTATAACCTGCCCCGCATATGACTTTTCTTTAAAGAGACAAACAACTCTCTTGTGCTATAGCCTCGTCGGAGAGTAGTTGGTCGTGGTACCCAACAGAGAGTTCACGTTGCTATTTAAAGCTAGTCGTTCGTGGCAAATCAGAACTAGTAAAAAAAAGAGTCAACACTTTTCTCTGTAGACTGTAACAACCTTTTTAGGGAGGGTGGGAGTAGACAAAATTAAAGAGGAGCGAAGGCCATAGCAGCAGCAGCAGCAGCAGCAGCAGCAGCAGCAGCAGCAGCAGCAGCAAGTTTGGCACATACCCACTCTGGGAGATTGGCCAAGAAGACGTATTGTAGCCTATAGATGATAATTACATTAATGTTTACCTCCCAATCACTAAAGTAGAAAAAAATTACATGGGATATTGTAGCCTATGGGTGCTCATTACATTTTTTACAAAATAAAAAAAAAAAAAGGAAATGAGTGCTATTATAATAACGGAAGTCTGAAATTTTGAGCCGACCAGACAGCTGAGTTGACCTGACCCGACCAAATTCGACAATGTCTTACCTTTATTCACATTTTGTAATTATTTCACGAGTATTTTTGCAGTATTTCTTAAAGTAGACATTATGTTGGAATATATTTAGTGGCTAGAGTGAAATTACACACAGCATCAAAAATTTCTCAGTGGCAATGTCCCAAAACAGACGCACTGAAAGTTAGAATTGTTGCAGTTAAACCTATCGTCGAAAACGGCAGCTGCTGCTTCCTCTTCTTCTTTGTTAGGTCGTTAAGTGCGATGAATTAAACCGTCAAATTGTTCATAAATATCAAATGGCATGTCTTGCCTTCGTTAATTTCCTGTTCACATTACGCCCGCTTACAACTAAGTTTGCGCGTGTTATCTGTCTTCTTACTTCATTGCTCATTGCCTCCATATTAAGGCGAAAGCCTAAGACGTCTCATCAAACGCGAAAATTGATCGTCGGCGTAAACACGAGTGTTGATAACCAAACCGCGTGACGTCATCGTGACGTCATTGTGTCGTCACAAGGACGTCACACGATGAGATCATCACACGGCATCGTCGCTTGGTCAAAGGTGTGCCGATCTCGGAAGCAGTGTAAAATCAGGTTACGTGCAGAACGCTTGCAGTGCCTCCGATCCCGGAGGCAGTGCAAAGCCACGTTAGGTGCAGGAAGCTTTCGGAGGGGGGCGGGGCAGAATTACTACATCGACTGAGGTTTCGCCTTCGAGTCGTTTTAGCGAACCCATAAGAAACCCTGTGAGTATTTTGCAGTGTCGCATTGAACGTCTGAACCCTTTTTTCAAGCTGTCCAAGCATTCTGGGGCAATCATTTGTTTCTCGTACTCAATGCTTCTCTCGATTCCATGATTAACCTTCAGGCTCGTGCGACCCTGACGCAAGGCCACGTTTTTCTCCAGTTGACGCCCACCATTGCCACAGGACTCAATCAGCACATTCATTCTTCTTTTTGGTAGTGCCGAATTTTCGGGACCTTCTCGTAGGAGCCAAACTTATTGGTCGCAGACTCCTTCCCACCCCCTACCCTCCCACCCCTCCCTCATCCCCTCTTATTTTGGCATTCATTCACCCGTACATCTCCTTTCTTCGGACTCGAGTGATTTATCGTTAAAACTACCGTCATCGTGAGACATCTTTGTTTTGCCTTTTGTTGCAGCCTCCTAGAGGCAGCGTTTTCTCAAATCGACTGAAACGAACAAACACAGTGAATTTTTTTTTATTTTGCAAGTCGGCCATGGTAGCTTCCTCATCAAGTGCAGTCAGAACCTGCCAACATGAAAGGAGTAGGATTCAGAAAAACAAAAACAAAAAGAAAACATTGTAATGTATCTTCTTTCTGGGTGCTATTCCTGACACTGTCAAATTCCGCCATTTGTCAACTGTGATTGGCCCCGAGCGCTGCTACAGCCTCTGAGTCGCTTAAAATACCGCCATTACGGAATTTGACATTATCGCGGGATTTACAGTGTCCAGGATAGCACCCCCTTTCGTGAGCTTCAAAAGAAACAGGCACAAACATAGACGACAGACTAAATAAAATAGAGGGGTGTAATTAAAGAGTCATCTTGTTACTCAAACTTGAGGCCAATGTCATTATAGCCCTGAATTTCGAGAATAGAAGGGTGTGAGGGGAGTGTTTTTTTGTTTTTCTTTTGAACTCTTGTGTCTCATGCACCTTTCAACTTGACGGGCTGCCTCAGATTTTGCCAGGTTTGATTGCCAGGTTTGCCAGGTTTGATTCTGTTGACAACGTCGGCCAATCTTTACGCCTGCATATGATGCAGGGTACGTTCTGTATGAGATAAAATTATTTCTAACTGTATACTTTTATTTTTGATTGCGGTAAAATAATTGGCGCTAACTAGTTCTCAAAATATCGACAAATTAGAACTGTTAATTGTGACGTATAGCAAGCAGCAATGCGACTTTCACAGTAAAAACAGACAAGTGATAACAACATTTTTAGTCATTCTGCTGGTGCTGTATTTGTGTCGATTGCGTCAATGACAATTTTGTTCTGCTGAAAAGTGGACGCGCCTTGCCTGTACAAACACGGCCATAAAAACATTAAAGCACATGTAAAAATTTTTTCTGCATTAAAGTGTTTGTGTGGAAGAAAAAGAATTACGCTACCTTAATGTTTTCTTATGTGTTTTAATGGCGCTAGCCCTTAGCGTTTGGTGCGCGGAGGAGAGTGGCGCGCCGCCCAGAGAGCGCCGCGGCAAGCGCACGTTACACGCCATCCCGCGCTGACGTCCCCACGGAGCAGGCGCCGGCGAAGCGCAAACACCGAGCGCGAGCTGCGCGCGACGCCAGCGCCGCGGAGCGGAGGGAGGCGAGGCGCTGACTATGGGAGTGACGGCAGCCCTTCCAATGGTACATTGTTTGGAGGTTGCTAACCTGACTTTCAGTGCTTACCCTCGCGTTCTATTTATTGAAGGCATGCGTTGTGTGCGAGTACTTTTCGCAAGCCTGACAGTGCCGCCATCAATAATAATGGTTGCTTTCATGTGCTGTTTGATATTTAGGATAAGTTTCGTTACTTACGAAGCTTCAGTTACCGTGCACCGACTCGTAAAGTATCCGGGCTCGTGTACACTGCAGGAGAATCCCGCTAGGCTGATGAACTTGGGCTAAAGCTCATCAAAGTGCACGTGTTCTTTACGAAAGCAACTGAAGTATGCAACTGCCTGTGAGTAAAAGTTAATATTCACCCCGTCTCTGACCTTTCTTGCAGCCTCTCTATCTCCGTGGTACACAAAGAGCCTACATGGCAATGCGCTAACTGCGTTCTATCAACTGAGCTTTTCATCAACTCATGAAGACATAATGACGATAAGCAGCGGTTGAAGCTGTGGGCGGCGAAGATAATGCTGCAGCTTTAAAAAAACCAAAGAACTGAAGCACGGAATTTAGGCTGAATTTAAATCCATAGGGCTCTACGTAATTCTCTTTCAGTAATAGCGTGCAGTAGTAGTAAGCGGCTGTGATCATGCTTTTGTTCTCTCTGTTCCTACATTAATTCCTGGTCCTACCGCCCGTTTCACAAGTATAATGCACAGAAACAGATTTTTCGGTGCATTGAACCTCCGCTTTCTTTCTCTCAATCTCTCTCTTTCTCTCTCTCTCACTCACTCAAGCCATGTGAACTTGAGAGCGCTGAAGAACAGACGTCGAGCGTGACGTAACGAGGGAAAAATAAATTAAAACGTTTTTCAGTACAAGGCGGCTCATTAATACTCTCCACGGCAATATTCTCGTACCCGGCGATTAGCGATGGCTCATTAACATATACAAGGGCCCACCAGGTCAAGAGCACTCTCCTAATTATCCGGTGTCGCTACTGCGCGCGCAGCATTAATGGTGCATAAACGCGGTTCCTCGTGAATTGATTATCATAATAAATTATATTGTAGCAAGCCCTCCCCCTTCTTTTCCTTTAACGTTTCAGGTCTTTATGTTCTAACGTGCCGTCACTGCGGTGGTCTTTCTTTCTTTTTTTCTTTTTGAAGTATGTCTTGCAAGATCGAGTGACATTCACGAACGGATAAAGAAGGTGATAGACCGCTAAGTCGTAGCGACCGAGCAAACCAGAGTAGCCGACAAAATAAACGAAATGTTTGATGACGTCATCGCGTTTCCCTGATAACGTCACGGGGCATCCCCATTTAAGAAGGCAACGCTCCGTGAAGGAAGGATGGGAACACTGGTTGTTCCTATCCACCCCCCCCCCCCCCCCCACACACACACACAACTCCCGTCCCTTTGAAGTCGATCTCTACAACTTTACAATGCTTTCTGCTACAAGTGAATGAACCGAATGTTGCTTTGTTTCTTCAATCTGGCAAAAGAAGAACAGAGAAGTTAGCAACAAGCAGCGTAGGCTATCTCAAAATCATGCATGCGAAGACAAAAAAAAATCCTACGAGCATGTGATACAAACAAACAGGGCAGTCTACATCGGTTACAGTGTGAGAAAATACCAACAAAGCCACATATATATGTATGGGGCGCAGTGCTTACGACTACGTTTTCTCTTCGCAGAGGGAGTCAATCTAACCACCTAGAAGTTATTTTCTTAAACATATTTTGTACGCACGCTTCCAGTGTTACATAGTGCCGGCTACTGCTCTTCACAAAAAAATAAGTTAATGAACACAAACTTGTCATTTCATGTGCTTTTTTTGCTATCTGAGACCAGCTCGTATAAGTCAGCCAATCCGTACGCAAGTTAGGTAGGCACAAAGTCCAATCACGTAACGACAAAAATGTGTTACTTAATCCTGTACAAATCTGAAAGAAAGGCAGGAAGGGGAAGATGGGGGCTTGCGATGAGAAATTCGATGAGAAATTGTGGCAGCCTTGAAAAAGACGAGTACACTTGTCGAAACGTCGGCTCCAGCACACACCTCCTGTTTACAAATTTCCAATCCCCTACAGTCATACAACAACAATAAAGATAACATAAGCTGGTACCACACCAGCGCAGATAATAGTGACAGAAAACGCTACGCGTGCGTACAAACTACAGTTACATAAAATCATTTACGTAGAATCAAATTTCAGTGACAGGAGCACGGTAATAGATTTCCCAATAAAGCGACACATCACGCTGCAAGATCAAGATAAAGCGTGAACGTTTATTAAAATGAAAGCCTTAGATGCCTCATCAAACGTGAAAATTGACCGGCGTCCCGCGTCGGCGGCGTCAACACAAGTGATGCAAAAGATCATCACCTGATGGCGCCAGCATAGACGTCGTCACGACGTCACTGATCACTAGAATTTGGGACGCCATTATTACGTCACAGTGACGTCACATGATGACGTAGTTGCATGACATCGTAGCCTTGTCAACGACGAGCCGATCACGGAGGCAGTGCAAAACCAGGTGAGGTGCCTGTAATCCTGGAGGCAATGCAGAATCACGTTAGGTGCAGAAAGCTTTCGTAGGGTGGCGGGGCAGAAACAATACGTCGAGTCAGAAGAAAAAGGAGATGGCTTTTGCCTTCTAGTCGTCTCAGGTCAGAGCATAAGGCACCCTGTGAGTTATTCGTAAATTTTCTGTTGCTTTGCGGTTATTGACAACTTAACGATGCAAATTATTATATGAGAGAAAACGAGTAGCTGGAGCCATACTTAAGCACCAACGTCTCTACAAACACAATAATTAAAAAAATAATTAAGTGCATACAATGGCCTTTACCTATGTAAATGAATACAATTTTGAATAGACTATTATAATCTAATCTGTCGAGTATATCTTCGTAATAGCACAAATGACGCAGGACTCACTCGTAAAGCCTTTGTGTAGACGGAAGTTGCCTTCATCACTTCCTGTCCTAACTTGCGCTCAATAGTGGCAGTAAAACTTATTATCCGTCTCGACTCAAGAAGTCTCCCTTGGCTCATATCTCTATTTTCGCGTCCCGGAAGCGGAAATGACTTCTCCCTGGTATGTTCCTTGCGTCAATCCAGATTTAGTACTCTTCATCGCAAAGTACGGAGTCTGTAAATATAAACTAAATATACTGACTGCTGTTCTTGTGCTTCCGTCGACTGACCTTGCGAAATTCTCTTCATCTTATTATTGCAATAATTTCTGTCATACACGTCGGACATTCGCTTTTCCCTACTTGATGAATACTTCTGCCAAGAAGCCTCTTTTTTTTTCTAGAGGCAAATCATTCGCTCATGTCCACTTTTGGGATAAAGCTGATTTTCTTTTGCTCAGTTCTAGTATTTTTTTAAACATCGTGAGTTCAGATAACGGACAGAAAAATATGTTTAAAAAAACGAAATGTTGCAGGTACTGTTTAAGTTTCCTTATATGAATCCTTATATGTCCGACTGAGTCCGCCGCGGCAGAACAGTGATTGCGGTGCTCGTCCCTGACGTGAAGGTCTCGGGTTCGACCCTGGTCGCCGCGGCCGCACTTAGATGGAGGCGACATGCTAGGGGCCCGTGGACTGCGCCATGTCTGTGCATCGTTAATAGGGTACTGGCACGAAAATTTTCTGTTGTCCTTTTTTGGGGTCAAATAAAGGGCCAGGCCCTCAAGAACCTATAAAATGTACTGCTAAGCGTGAGTGCATACTGAAAAAGTAATTACGGTATGCTCTCAAAGGCTAGTTTCGGTTCCTACTGTATCCTGACGTCACAGCACGGTATGTGCTTCTCGTCGCGGGCTCGCGCAAGATATCGTGACGTTTCCACGGCCGTTCCGCGCCGTGGCTCCATTGGTGACGCCATAGGCGTGCGCACAGGGGGGGGGGGGGGCAGGGGGGGCGGCGGCCCCCCCTAATCACCTAAGAGGCGGGGGCGCAAAGTCTGCCCCGTCCATTGACCCTTCTAGTCACCAAAGAGGGGGGGGGGGGCAAAATCTGCCCCATACATTGACTTACTAGAGTGGGGGGGGGGGCGCTGCGAGGAACCTCTGCCCCCCCCTAATGGGGAACCCTGCGCACGCCTATGAGTGACGCACAAGCGGCCATTTTGAATGTGCTGGTACCTGACCTCATCACAACTAGCCAGACTGCTGCGTGAGGTCACCTGAATTAGTACTGTAACCTGTCTTCAAGCTAGTGTCGATGTCGGTAGGTGCGCCGTGGGAAAATGGATTTTATTATCAAAATGAAATATCTTATCAGCATTTGCTGAGCTTCACACTTGCTCAGGGCCGTCTCTGTATACAGGACATTTGTATGGCAGAGTGAACTCTCCTTCGAAAACAGGTGTCAGCACCCGTTTAAAGAATACCAGGTGTTCGAAATTTGCGGCGTCCTCCACTAAGGCGTGCCCCGAAATGATTTCGTGGTTTTGGCACGTGAAGCCCCTGATGTTGTTTTTATTATTACTATTGTTTTCTCACATTTACCGCGGATTGGCAAGATGGAACAACAACACCCGATTTGGGTGCCGCAGTTGTCCGTCGCCGCGCCGCCGGTAACCGCAATCACCATCGCGCGAAATAAGAAAAGAAAAATCTAGGATCGGATGGGAGTTGAACCCGGGTCCTCTGCGCGGCAGTCGAGTATTCTACCATAGAGCCATGCCGGCGCTTGAAACTCCTTCGCAAAAACACCCAACACAGGCGTCATGTCGGGCAAGGAATCGCGCTAACGTATGTAATACAGCGTCGTAGAAGAGTAGATATAACAGCCAGGCGTCACAGAATGCGAATTGCGCAAAGATTGGATCGTTGAGTTCCTCCAACCCATTACAAAGGGCTCAGCCATAACTCTTCATCGTAAGCAGCCACAGTACAAAGTGCACACAATGCCTTACAGATGTGTAGCGGGTACCGCGCTTCTGCACAAAATGACGAATAATGGCGTAGTGGGTGCTTCCTTATTTCACAAAAATTGCGATGACTTACGGCCTAGCGGATGCCTCGCAATTGTACTTGTATAAGTTGCCCCAAGCGACTTTACAACGGGCTCTAGAAAGACCGCTCTTCCAGCTTTCGCCTGGACGGTGCTGCGTGTTCCGCGCAGGCCTGGCGATTTTTTATTACTCGTGTTGACGCCGCCGAATGTCAGGTTTCGCTTTTTATTAGGCATCTAAAGCGTTCGCCTTGGTAAACTGAACTGAAGATCCAGGCTGCAGATAACATCTGTGCCCCAGCGACAGAGCGCCCACAGACAGGCTATACATCGTCACTCGTGCTTTACTTTATCAGATGCCGGATGCTGCGGCGGAAGCGGGGAGGAACACGTGACGGAGCCTCCCCCTCGATTGACGTGGCGCTGGCCGTGACCTGCGCCTGTCCCGCATGCGACAGATCATCCATTAGCAACGATAATCCCGCTCATCCATCCAAGCAAACAGGCAGGCATTCGGGCGCACTGCCGCCGCAGGAGGTGTAGGCGGCAAACAAAGCGCCGGGACGTAGCGGCGACCTTCGACGCAGGGGTGAGAGGTTATATGCGGCCGAGGCCATGACGGAGGAACTGTCCTCGTATTTCAGGTGACACTACAGAGAAATTTTTTTTCTCGTATAATACTCGGTTAAAACCTGAGGAAACAAAATTCGGCAGGTCCCAGGTACTGGGGGAATCGATGTTTTGCGAAGCATACGGCGAGAAGGTTACTGTGGTGCGATATCGCTTTCCGTATTCGAAGACTGCATAGGAGGATGTGGTTCCTTGTGACTTATGGGTAATAATAGGAATTGCTTGCGCGAGGCGAAACTGTGTCCTCTTACACGCGATATTTTTCTGGCGTATATCGTGGTTGTGGTGGTTCGCATTACCACGGGCACCCATTTCAATGCTGTTGAGGGGTGTGCGGTAATGATGTGTTTCCTCCTGGCTAAGACGACAATGCCTACAGTGAACGTCGAAAATTCAAGCCGCAGTCGCAAGAAGCTGCCGTGTTTGTCTCGCTCGATGTACCCCAAGGTGCCCATGTTGCCAATAACGAGGCCGTCACTTGAGTCGATGTTAGCCGTGACCATGTAGTGCTTGCCGAAGCTCAGTCAAACTGACGCCGGCAGGCCACCCATGTCACTTGCGTTCATCTTGGCCGCCTTGGCCAGGGCATGCCTGTGTACCTGGTCGTTCGGTAGCCACTTATGTTATCGCCTGTGGGATGACATAAAACGTCGTCCGCAGCATAGAGGCAATGTGCATCATAGCGGTCGACGCCTACATTGTCATAGTATAGCCGTATGCCGTCAGGGCACTTAGCGGCGGTTTCTTCGTGTGTTAAAAAGCGGCTTTCAATCTGACGGCATCCTCGGTCAGCATGAGGCCACCGCCCAGCCTCGTAAGAAATGAACAGAACACTGCGTCATTCTGGCGGACAAACAGGGACGAATGTATGGTAGTCGAACGTCTTCCAGGGGTGTTCTGTCTTCAGCTCGCTCACTTGCCTTGCATTTCAATGTGTATGTTCGCTTTTAATGTGTTGATTGAGACCGTGAATCACATGTGGCGCATACCCGCGTAACATGAACTGTGGTATGCAGGTATGCGTGACACGTGACTGAGGCAAAGGGTTTCATGGCGTACGCGACAGGCATTTTGCGTTATTCATGTCATGACCAGTGAATTGTGTTCGTCATACACTGACAGATAGATAGATAGATAGATAGATAGATAGATAGATAGATAGATAGATAGATAGATAGATAGATAGATAGATAGATAGATAGATAGATAGATAGATAGATAGATAGATAGATAGATAGATAGAAATGCTCAAAGTGTCTTTGGTTTTGCACTTAAAGCACTAGAAAGCATGCGTGATGTCGATGCCGCCCAATGCCGATCAAGAGCGCGAAAGAGTCCGTACTTGTTTCACAGCGTGTCCTAAAATGTTGCTTTCGGTCGGGAAGGTGTCTAACAAATGCTGGGCATCTGCCATATAGTCATTTTAGCAGGTTATATGATACTTGGCGCAAATTGATACATATTGGGCTAAAAGGCATATGATGTTGAAAGTGCCTCATGACTGCCCCCAATCGCAATTTTCGGCTGACGTTTAGCATGGTGAAAAATTGAAGAATCTTTGACAGGATTCCCGGGTGTTTGAGGTGGTCAGTTACGGTGGCATTCATGTGCTTGTCGTAAGGAATATGGCTCCAAGCGCAGCCATGTCCGTGTGAGTCCCAGAGCACTATTTGCACATGTGCAATGCCGCTTTATTCATGCATTCTGTTTTACCGTGTGATGTGCGCATGTATGCCCAGCTTTTCGTGACAAATTATTTGTACATGTGTGCAAATGTGTGGAACATCAATTCTACGTGTTGCCTCTATGCCGTCTATGCCATTTCATTTGTAGATTTATGTCCATGTAAGCGATGGCTGTGGGCCGAGCTGACATTTTAGGTGCGAAGCACCTTAGGCTCTCGGGCTGTCGTCGTAGCCCGTCACGGTTAAACGAGTGGCAAATGAGATGGTGCGTTCGCTTAGGAAAAGCTCGCGAGAGACAACGCCACGTGCGCTTTTACGAATAGCGAATAAGACGGCGCGTGTGCTCAGGAAAAGCTCTGTTTCTGCGATGGACGCTGTCTGCGATGGCCCTAGACGCTGTCTATCAATGAGAGGACGCTGTCCTGTCATTGCTACTGACGTGTCCCTATGGGAAACACCGTTGCTTCGCACCTCTGCAGGAGCTGTCTTGTATAGTTGAGTATAGCAAAGGGTGGGAAATGGAAGTTATGGTGAGGAGGAGGGAAAGGAGGAGGGCAACGCCACCAGCTCCACTGCTTCCTTACTCTTTGCGCTAGCAGTGCGTAGCTTCCCCAATTTGTTTACTGAGGTTGTAACCAAGTACAGTAAATTACGATTTCACAATACCCAAAGCCCCACCCTCCCAACGAGAAGGCGCTCGGCCAGCGTGAAAACACGGAAAAATAAAATACTGGTAGCGACGCCGCCTTGAGGTGCCCGCACCAGTTCGCCGTGACGTCATAGATTTTGACCGCATCTACAAGTGCCTACGTAGTCGCTTATCGGTAAAAATTACTTACATTGTGTTCGAAGAGAGCCAAATTATTAACGTACAAAGTTTTAGAAAATTTAATTGAACCAATGTGGCCAAACTACTCAAAGAAGGCTTTGAAATCCGTGACGTCGTGGTGGCGCTCAGGCGCTGAAGTTTCGGCGCGAAACATCATTGCTCGGCTGCTGACCGCAAAGTCGCGGGTTCGATCCCTGCCGTAGCGCTCGCGTTTCGACAGAGGCTAAGTGCTAAAGGCCCGTGCACTGTGCACTGTGCGTGCACGTTAAAGCGCACCAGACAGTCGAAATGTGCGAAGCCTTCCCCTACGGCGTGCCCCCAAATCATATCGTGGTTTTGGCACGTAAAACCCGAGGTATTGTTAAGGCGCAAGACTTAAATGCCTCATCAAACGCGAAAATTGTCCGTCGGCGTCGGAGTGGCGTGTCAGCGGCATCAACACGAGTGATGCAAAAAATCATCATGGCGTGATGACGGCACCATAGGATGTCATGATGAAAAGGATCGCCAAAGATGGTGACGTCGTCATGACGTCACATAACGTGACGTCACACGATGACGTCATCACATGAAATAGTCGCTTGATGAACGGTGGTCCGATCACGGAGGCAATGCAAAACCAGGTGAGGTGCAGAAATCTTGCAGTACCTTCAATCCGGGAGGCATTGCAAAACCACGTTAGGCGCGGAAAGCTCTCGGTGGAGAGGAGGGGTAGGATCAATACATCGACTGAGAAGAAAGAGAAGATGGCTTTCACCTTGGAGTCATCTTAGGCGATGGCATGAGGAGCCCCTGTGAGTTTCTATTGTTAGTTTTCAACTCACTGCGCCG
The DNA here is from genome assembly GCF_013339695.2 of Rhipicephalus sanguineus. Lineage (NCBI taxonomy): Eukaryota > Metazoa > Arthropoda > Arachnida > Ixodida > Ixodidae > Rhipicephalus > Rhipicephalus sanguineus. Next base: position 21,786,076 of record NC_051185.1, read on the forward strand.
CGAGCACGACGCTGCTGGTTTGCTTACGTCACAGGTGATGGCCAGTGAACAACGGCGTCAGAAATGCGATAAGGACTGGACGGATGTTATGGACAGGCCGCACGCTGAAGATGGCTGTCGCTACCAGCGACTAAAATTGTGGTCTGTAACGAGGGTATTGTGGTGCTTTTGTCTAAACGTGAAAGCTTCTGCCCCACCTGTTTATACAAGTGAAAACTGTACCGGAACGGAAGTACAAAAAAGTGACGAAGAGGAGAGGCGATGTGAGTTCCGTTCAACCTGCCCTTATTTACATACCGCCACGTTTGGCATTGTAATTCAAATTTCGACGGTTTGGCAGTCGACGGGCGGCATAATGGAAGAGAGATCAATACCCGTCCTCTTTCTTTTTCTACCTTTCATGCATCGCAGGCGTGTTTGCGCACGGCGAAGTAGGTGGTATTGCACGTACGCATGCGAGGCGTGGTCAACGTCGGGACGTTCCGTCGCCATTGCTAAGTAAACAGCTCATAGAAAAATAAGAAAAAAAAACAAACAAACTGTTTCGAATATCTCTACAAGAAACTGTCGCACTTTGTGAAGCATTCAATAAAGCGAGGTAGGGGGATAGTACTACGCACGCGTATTTTATTGTTACATAGTTAAAAGGGCCGATGCTCAACGTTTAATAAGATTAGTTAAGGTTTGCCGACAGGCTAGGAAGTACGGTTGGCTTCACACAGAATATGCACTTTTTTGCACTGTTGATGTGGCCACAGGGCAGCTTCATATGCACTGTCTGTGCCAATATTACCTAAGAGTGAATTCTCGGCATTGACCGTAGTTAAAATTAGCCGACAGGCGAGTAAATACAGTCGAATTCACAAACAATATCACTTTTTAGGCACTGCTGATGTGCCGACTGGCTAGCTTCATCTGCATTGTCATTGTCAACATTAACTAACAGTACATGGTCAATATAAACTAACAGTAGTTAAAGTTAGCCGACAGGCTAGTAAATGCGGTCGGCTTCACAGAAAATGTGCACTTATTTTGCACTGTTGATGTTCTCAGCGGGCAGCTTCATCTGCATTGTCGTTGCCAACCCTTCCCTGTTGGTTACAAAGCGACTAAGATATAAAATGTGTGCGTGAGGCGTGTACATCAAGCTTTAGCAGATTAATGTAGCGATGTGTCCATATCCGAATGAATAAATCCGTACAGTATTGCAGTGCGTATTGTACACCTCGGGCCAACGAAGTCCGACGGACCAGTCTCGCGTCTATTAAATGCAGCTTAGCTGATGGGAAAACACTCTTCCCCTGTTCAGAACCAAGGATTAGAAGAACTGAAAAATGGAGAAAAAAAAATTAGTTTTTGAACTAAGGGCCCTTGGTCGTCAACAGTTCAAGCGGGTTTCGCGTTCCTAAATTCTTTAAATTTTCAGCCAGACAACGTTCGCGAATCCTGAAAATGTTTATCTGCATGTATAAGCACGATATCTTCATGCAGAAGCGGTTTATCTGCATATTTGCGAGGCCGGTAATTTGAATAAGTGAGCGCTTTCCGCTCGTACGACGCTGATTAACTAATCGCAGACAGCCTTTACGTTACAGCTGTTCTAAAAACTGTGGTGTCACTCTTTGTACTGTCCATAAAATTAAATCATAAAAAAGTGTTTGTCTCGAACAATTTGTACCAGGCTCATCTTTTTAGGCTGATTGACATTTTCAAGGAGAGAAGGCTTCCTGCGTCTATGCATACATTTACGGATGGGCATATCGAAAACGTATATTGTGCAGTTTTAGTATTTCGAGAGAATACTGTCAGGATCCACGACAAGTACTTTGATGCAGTGCACACTTTGAACCGAATAAAGCTTTTGTATTTGTTTTTTTTATGCGTCGCTCCGTGTTAACGCTGGTTGTAGATCTTCTTCAGTTCTGCCTTATGAAGGCCTTTAATTTAGCCAAACAAAGGGCATCAGTTTTAACAACTATTCTAGGTATTATCATGAAGCCGCACATCATATCAAATAGCTGATGAGGGTTTTTGCGTATGAACCTAAGCCCACAGTTCCCGTGTGGGCATAAATATTCAGGCTGCAGATAAGAATGTTTCTTTGCGGTTTCACTTTACATCTGTTTCCTGAAAAAATACAAATCTGAAAGTCTTATTAAGGCTCACACAAAGTTTATGACTCTAAAAGCATGATTATTGAAATTGGCAAAAAAAAGCCTCATTTCTAAACTAAAATTATTTTTTTTCGGTTGGGCTTCTATTGCGCAACTCATGCGTGTGCTTTAATCTAGATTAATAGGAAACATACCAGGATGATTATAATAATTAGATGACGTGGCTGATGAAGTGAAAACTCCAGTTACCTGCGAAATGATATCTTTCGTAGGCCTATTTTTGTATGAAAATAGATTACTCCGTATATAAAATCGGCTCGCTGAACATCGACTTCCCGGATAGTTAAGTCTCGAACTACCTCGCTAATGCCTCAATTTCATTGTGGCTTAAGCCGTAAAGATGGCGTTCCAAAACCATACGAAACTCCGTAGGAGCCATAGCTCGTATATCCTGGGATTCAGAGCAATTAAACGACCCAGGAAGACCGAAGGCATAAGGACAGAGCCTCCTGTCGTCCTGCGTCGATTCCTTGTGCTAGACATCAAAATATGCAATACTAACTGTATAGCATCCATGTTACTGAAAGAGCTTCTTTATTGTTTACTTGTTATTCTTATCAATTACTGAATAGACGTACACCGTGAGCTCTGCATGCTAAAGGTATACAAATAATTTATTATTGAACATACTTCCATTGGAAGTGCATTGGCATTTTGGAAGCTGTTTTGGGTCAGCATGCATAAAAAACATTATTCCGAGTTAAAACGGAAAAAAAGAATCTCTTGTTCGCATATCATGAAATCGTAACACAGTACAGGCTGAATCGGCAAGTATACCCAGGTGCGGATAGATCGCTCAATAAGAAAGACGAGGTTATGTGGCGAAAGTTGCAGACGGGGGTTTTTCCAAACCCCGTACTTTACAGCAAGTGGCACCCAGAAGTTTTCCGGTCCCAGTGCAAATTTTGTGATGATGCAGCGAATTTGGTCCACATGGTGTGGACATGTCCGAGTCAGAACGATGGTTCCCACACACTAGAATCCTGGGAGGCCCTGCTCCGCAACCCAGACCCCAACGTCCAGCGGGACCTCATCAGTCAAGCCCTTGCTGCTGCCCTGTCTCAAGGGATTCCGGCCGACGGCTAGGGGCGACGGGCAATGCCTGACGTAATTGACTGATTTTAAAAATAAAGTTTTTTCTCTCTCTCTCTTGTGACATCTGTCGTGGCAAGACTTGCGAACACCTACAAAGGGGCGCTTTATTTAGAAGCATGGCAAGTGATTACGTCCATAAAATGTAGTTTTACCTACAATAATTTAAACGTTATCTACACGTTCGAATGTTTACGTTGTCACAAAGAGCACATTCTCGAAACAGGACAGCCTGTTAACATTATACTAAAGGGGCATCGCGCCGACACGGCGAAGAAATTACCAAAAGTAGTGGCACAGCATTTTAATGTGGCAGGTCGCAACATAGATGAGCTCAAACTTTACATACTTACAGTCCAGCTTCCGCTCCCGGAGAGACAAAAAATATAAAGAGTGATATCTTAGGTAACTATTTTATAAAAAAAAACGTTATCAAGTTAAAATGCGCTCTGTATCATTAATTAGTTTGGAATAATGTGTATAGTTCTTGCGAGGCTCAGGTACGAATGCATCTGGTTGTTCTTTCTTTTTTGTGTGATTCAGCGCAGACTCATATGGGTATTACGTTAAAGCAAGGACGAAAGAAATTGAAGAGACAGACAGACAGACAGACAGACAGACAGACAGACAGACAGACAGACAGACAGACAGACAGACAGACAGACAGACAGACAGACAGACAGACAGACAGACAGACAGACAGATAGATAGATAGATAGATAGATAGATAGATAGATAGATAGATAGATAGATAGATAGATAGATAGATAGATAGATAGATAGATAGATAGATAGATAGATAGATAGATAGATAGATAGATAGATAGATAGATAGATAGATAGATAGATAGATAGATAGATAGATAGATAGATAGATAGATAGATAGAAAACAAACATTAACTGCCCACTTTCAGCCTCTGCGAACTAAACAAGAAACACGAACAAACAAACAAAACTCGTTGTACAAAGAGTCATGTCATGAACACGTAGCAGTCACCACGGGAAAACACGCTCGCACATGTGGCTACATTCTCACGGCACGTGTAAACACGGAGAACAAAATATGGGTGGAGAACTGTTGGCTTAATTGTAAAACTTGAAGAGCAACAGGCGAGCGAAAACAATCTCGACAGTATTTATTGTACGAAGGAAACCAAGAATGGTAGCGATAAAAAGCAAACACTCACACAAGAAAATAGAGCACTGGCAAGACGAGGAATTGTTTAGAAAGAGGCTACAGAGGAGTAATGGAAGAGACGTTCTTTCCGCGGAAAAGCAAACATCAGCGACCGGCATATCATAAACATGGCGCCGCGGAAACGGGTCATCGTATACGAAAGAGCCGGCGATTGAGTAGGGTAGGTATATGCGAGTGGCTAGGGAGGAGACGGGCTACTAGTGGCCGGTGCAAAAGCGAGTTATTTTGTCCGTGCGAGTTTTTCCTAGCTACCGATACTCTTACCGCTCTCTTGTATCAGAGAGGGAGTCCTCGGAATGGGGAAGTGAGGGATGGGATGCAAGAATCAAGCGGACAGCGTGAGAAGGAAGCAACAGGCGAGCGATTGCGGGTGGAGGCATCAGTCGTATGGGGAGGAAGAGGAAAAGCACCAACAGAATTGGGAATATGTGGGAGAGGACTTAGGGGGATTGCGGGAAAATACATAAAGAAAGACGGGCAACATAAGGGGAAGAAGTAGAGAGGAAAGTAGAGGGACGGACAAGACCATATGGAAGCCCGAAAGCACGCGTGCCATAGATGCCGGCTTCTAGTACTAAGGATGGAAAGGAGCAGAAAAGGGGATGGGCAAAAAAACGAAGGAAAATGGGAAAGAAGAAGAGATAAGTGCTGCTGGACACTGGGTCGTCTCTCTTAAAAGCGTGCAGTGTGCTTAGAAGCAGGAGGATCGTGTGAACTGATCAGAAATTCGCGAGACGGGTAGCATATCGCGTGTAACTTCAGCTTGGTCTGCGTGGTGTCTGCGGCTCTTTATTCCAAGTACTGTCAATAAGGATACTGTGCGAAGTATGAATGAGGGGCTGCACCATAACTGTACTACTTAGCAACCACCTGAAGATGTCAGGATATTTCCAAAGATAGGGAACCATGGGAAAAGACAGCCCCGGTACAATTGAATTAGGTCTGCGCATGAATGTGTGTCCAAACGGTGCTCGCTACAAATTTAATGAAATAAGGTGCACCAAGCAAGGACTATTTCGGGAGTGTTTTAGACACTGTTGGTTCTTTTTAACATGAGCTCATGCTTCCTACTGTCGCTGTTGATTACAGCTTCTCCATGCTGCATCCTTTTGTGTGGAAAAGAGTCTATCCTGCGTAGATAGAGAGAAAAAAAAACGGTCTGTTGGAAGAGGAAATGAAATCCTAAACAAGATAACGTAGAGCAGTGTACGGAAGTAGGGAACAGACGTTCGCGTGCCTCCTTCCTTTCTTTCCCTTGGTTGGACTCACGATGAGTGTGGAGTGCTTGTTCCTTTTAGGGAAAGCAACAGGCGTGCGTGCTCTACCACGATGAGATTGAGTCTCCCTGGATGTGGAAGGCAGACAGAAGGAGAGATGTAGCTGTCCATGCACAGCACGATGACGCTGCTGTGGCGGCGACTGCAATAACGAGATTGCGCGAGACGGCGACGAGGTTGTGGCTCCCGAGATGCGAAAAAAAGGTCAACTGGGAGCACCGACGCGATTAAGAGATGGACCAATGCTGAGTAGTGTGCAAAGAAATACTTAAGGCGACCTTAATGTTCAAGTTCAGTGTCTTTAATTATGATTAGTTGTCACATGTATTTTTTGCAACTCTTCACTCGAACCAGGCCATAGTAGCCAGGGGGGGGGGAGGGGCTGGGGGCCCGGCTCCCCCCCCCCTCGAAATTTTTTGAAGTAGTTGTTTTTACCAAAAATAAATAATGAAAACAGGTGTTTTTCTCAAATAGCCAAGGTTTTCAGCTAGTGCCCCCCCCCCAAAAAAAAAAAATTCCTGGCTACGGGCCTGAGTCGAACCATTATATATCTGCTTTTTATATGAGTTTTGCTGTGTTTTCATTACATTCGGGCCAACGCTCAACTTCCGGTAGGATGAGGACGACTTCTGGTGTGCTCCTTCAGAAACATAATGTAAGGTGCTAGCCCCATCAAAGCGGAGAGCGAGAATAGTTTGGTGGAAGAGTGTTAGAGCAGGAAGGGAATAAGAAGTGCTTTTGTCGAAGAGGCGGGATGCTCAGAAGTGCTGCCGCTTTCGCAACGACAAAGTAGAAACTCGTGTCGGCGCGTGAGGGGAGTGAATTGCCACTTTTATAATTAGGAATCACAACATTTTGATCCCTTTTTGTACATCGGTGACGAATATGCCGTCGAAAGATATCGCAACACCGCAATAGACAGCGCTTATCGCAAAGGCGGGGCCTCAAAAATATCAGCAGATGAACAAACAAAAACTTTGCGCAAATGCTTGATATAGTAACAAAGGAACATTTATGAAATTTAAGTAGAAATACATTCTAAGGAGGCGGAAGATGTGAGCGAGGACAAGTTTCAGTAGATCACTTCATAATGAGGATGGACTTGGGCCTGTCTGTGAAGTATGTTTTTTCTGTAAGGCAGTCTTGTAGTGCAAAAATGGCAACTTACAAAGCTGGAGGGATTGAGGTAAACTTGACACACTAGCAAAAAAAAAAAAAAGAAAACAACAGAGAGAGAACACATCAGCAAAAAAAAAAGCGAGAGAGAGAGGTAATAATAAAATAAAGAATAAAAATACGAAAACTACACTAGAGTTCCAGGTAGAAAAGACAGACCCTGGAAGCAGAAAACGGAAGTCAATTTAAAGATCGGATTTATAGATCAGAAGTGAGCAATCTTTAATTATTTTTGCGTTAATTGCTGTGTATTTCTTTCAGAAATTGTGTCGACATCGACCATCATACCTGATTAAATTATATGGATGGAAGTTGCCCCAGGAAGAAGCCGTGTGCAATTACAAAGTAAGTTAATCTGAAAGTTTACGATGAAAGGAATTCTGCTTGGTATGCTCTATATTGTGAGCTACCAGGCCACCGTGTCTTTACCAACTGTTTCTTTATTTGCATATGTATATATCATTGCAGTAAGCGTTAAGCAGCACCACAGTAATTACGGTGGTTGCAGAACCTTTCATCTTGAGGTGTCACGTGGTACGCTAACCAGTGCGTATGCAACGGGAATATAACTCCTCGCGCCCTCGAAGGTTTAACGAAAATCTAGTGCTTCACTGCGCAACGTTCGTAGAGAATAAGGAGGACTAATGCGATTAATTTTTTTAAATTTTCAGCTGTCTCAAGGCAAGGTACAATGAAGCTAAAAAAACTCAGGAAATTTAACAATTTCTATAATTTTAGGCTACTGTCATCATCACGATTGGTTTCAAGTTTTAAGAACTGGAACATGCCAATCTATGCAGCAACTATCTTCCTCCAGCAAACTCTAATAGCAGCTTAAGAGAAACATACTTAAAATATCACGAGGCCTGGGGTACGAATCCTTGAGTCTTAGGCTTTTCGCTTTTCAGCCAACCTCTATTTTCCCTAGACAAATTCACCGAATCGCATTCTGCGACGTACGAAAAGGTGTAGAAACGCTCGGGAGCTTTTCACGCCCAAGTTGAAGAGAATGAAAAGGAGTGTAGTAAAAAATAAAACGTTAAAGCCCTAATGCGGGAATGCAAGAACGAAGCGAAGCTGTCCATAAAGAACGGCTCGCCCTCGCCTGCAGTCCCGCTGTTGTATTTATTCTTGCCTGAAAGAAAAAAAAACAGAGCACCGTTGAAGCAAACATTTTTTTTTGCTAAAGAAAAGCACCGCTTTCTTCGCTTTTGTACTCCCTCAAAAACCTCGCACAATAAATCTCGAGCCACAAAAAGAACACCCACTTCCTCGTATGCCGCTTTCAGTTGCGATCCTTATCTTCGTTTTACCACAGACATACCTTAAGCTAACGTAACAATCCTTTGGTTTTCGTTTTTATTGTACTCTCTGCATCAGTCGGCTATTTATAGAACGTTTTACTCATGAAACATCGCTGCACCTTTTCTTCGGAGACCTTACCTGGAGGAAACCTTCAAACGAACTGATGATCCCCTGCACATTCCAGCGGTATTTACGGCTGTCGGTACATATGTCGTTTGCGTTTTCTTTTTACACGATACTACCCGTCATGGTAGCCTAGTGGTTCAGGTGTGGAGCTCTCAAGGACGAAGGTTAAGTTCCCCGCCACGCTGGCTTGAGTTCTCCTCTTTGCTCTGTGGTAGCAAACAGTGACTCTTGCCGAGTGAAAGGAGAATTCGTCGCATGCTTCTCGCAACAGCAGATATCCCCTGGGACCGCCGCTGTATGTACGAGCTCCAACAGTAACAGCAAAAAGCCAGCTTTTCTGGACGCGATCCTGTATTACAAGGGAATCTATAGGGCCAAGCTCCATTGGGAAATCCTACTGATGCAGCGCAAGCCAGCACCACTAGAGAGGAGTGAACCGTTGGGGACCGAAAGTTGACACTACCCTGACAGTGAAACCAGGATTGCAGAGCGACCATATATCCCAGGAGAAAAAAACCGTATAAACACAGTACTTTTTTTCAGGTATAAGAGGACAGCAAAGGATTCATGCGGTTTCCTCAAAGCGGCATTGGAGTACGTTTCAGAGTCGAAATGCAACCACATTTCGAAGAATTCCCCTGGCGTGAAAGTCTGTGTGCACTAAACCTGGCATCCGATACCTTTCTAAGAGACGCATTGTCCCAGTGCACGGATTACATTTGTGATTTCTGACAAGCGAGATTGTCGAAAAGGATGTTGAAACTCTCCTTGTTTGTCTTCTTTTATGTTGTTATACCTTGTCACGAAAAACGCAAGCTGTAACAGCACTGAAATACTTAACGATGACTACCCGAAGTGAAGTTTAGGACAGATGCTGAATGAATAAGATATAATCGAGTACAGACTTGGGGATATGTATATATCGACTTGAGGCCTTACTGTCGAATATTATGCTGCTTCATAGTGCAATTTCGCAGATTACATTTGTATTTGAAATGTATTCGTTACGCTTGCAGTTCTTCAGACACCGGTGAAAGCATGTGTAAGGGCCAACCCAGCAGGAATCCCCTTAAAGCAAACTTCCTCCGCCCATAACGTCATAATGACGTTACAAGTCATCAAATTTGTGGCCTCATGATGACGTCACTCATCGCTTGGTCAAAGGAGGGCCGATTTCCGGAGGCACTGCAAGAACATTAGAGGTGCAGAAAGCTTGCAATGCCTCCAATTCTGGAGGCAGTGTAAAACCACGGCGGTTACAGAAAGCTTTCGAAGGGCAAGCGGGGGGGAGGGGGGGATCACTGCAATCGACTGAGGAGAGACAGAAGGCTTAAAAGAGGGCTTAGAAGGTATGTGCCTAAAACTACTCGAAGGCTTTGGCCTTCGAGGTATTTTAGGCATATGCGCAAGGGACAGTGTAGCTTTATCGTGTGTGGATTGAGTAGCATCATTTGCCATCATTTGAAGCCTGAATAGGAGGCCATGCATGCTGTCTCTTGGTTTTCCACTCGTATATTCCGTGTGGCAAATGACTCAGACGGAAAACATGTTTCCCGCGTGTTTGACCTCACTGCCGTCCAACGAGCGATCGCTAGAACAAAGAAACCATTCTAGCAATGGCACACGTATCGACTGCACAGTGTGGGTCATCTATGGTGTTTCAATCGGACACAGAGTAAACATTTGCGTTCTTGACTCGTTATTGGCAGGCCTGCCAAATGGGGTCGTGGGAATAACTGCAAACATTTTCTTCGGGTAAATTGACCTTTTCGCATGTCTACCGTGGCTCGTTCCCTTCGATGCATCACGCATTGTTTGCTACTAAATATCATCATGCCATCTGAACTAACAAGCATGAGGGTATGTTTGAGGTGACACTTTCCGTTAGGAATATCAAACTTATGCCGTGCTGTGATGTCCAAGAAAGGCTTTTGATGTGAGGAATACTGCGAGAGCTAGAATTAAAACCTGAGTGCCTTGTAAAAGCGACGACCAGAAAGAAAAAAAAAAAACACTGTCACAAAAGAATGGAATAAAGAAACCAATGAATGAATGAATAAATGAATGAATAAATGAATGAATGAGGTAGAGAAGGAAGGAAGGAATGATTGAAGAATAAAAGTAGTGATGTCAAAATTACTCCTATAAGTAATAAAGTTACATTACTCACACCAATCTAACTTTTCAAAATGTGAATAAATTACATTACAAATTAGATCTGGCTGAAGGAAAGGAGATTACATTGCTATTACGTTTGAAAAGTAAATGAATTACTTTGGATTACTTGAACAAATATTCAGTATTCGTGCACTAACTCACGTATTATTTACAGCACATATTTCTGAGGTCTTTGTTAAAATCTCACGCTTCAGTTCTGGCACTCAGATTAACATGCCTTTGTTATTTTTTCCCCTTTGCTGTCAATGTTTTATGCCATACGGGCAGCAGACTTGCTATGTTTTAAGGACTGCGTGAAAAGGTATCGTGTAAATTAAAGAAAATTATTCGTTTCGTTAAATGCTAGATTTCCAGCCCACAGAAGTAATTCATTAGGTTATTCATTATAGCAAAATTATATTTAATTACTGTAATTTGGATCAAGTAACTTTGTTATTGCCAAGTCTGGAAAAAAAAGGAAGGAAGGAAAACTGTGAATAATGAAAGACTAAACAATCGATAATTCGATGCATCAGTCGCCGGAACAAAACAAAATATTTAAATTCCCCAGTGACACTATAAAAGAATAAATTATCGAAAGAACGTTCGATACGGAGAACATATGAAGAAAGCAAAAGAAATCAATAACTTGGTGATTGAGTGAGCGAACTACACAAGTATGTATTAATCAATGAAACAAAAAAGCGAAATGAGCAAAAAGTGAAAGAAAGACAAGCTAGCAGTCAGAAAACAAAACGGAAACTGGAAATCCACACTTCGAGACTCTGTATTTTGAATTCCGAAGCGCCAGTGCTTGCGCTTAAACCAACTTCTCCATCAAAGGCACACTGCCGAACGTATTTGCATAAGCAGACATTTTTTTGGTAACGTTTTCTAAAGGACCAGCTCATCCATCACGTTTGTGCCTTACGCCTTTTCTCCACGATTTTATTCTCGACGTCGTTAGATACCCGAACGTATCTCATTCATGCCTCTGCACTTCCTCTTCGCATTAGGCCAGCGGTTGTGCGAAGCTACGGAAATCCATTACGGTCACTCTTGCGTAACAGAGCATTCCGTCGAATCACCGCGGTAACATTCTCACGATTCCTTGCTAGATGCGGCGACATTTCTTTGATATTTTGGGGCACTAGCAATATTTCAGCGATTCCCTGACGCTTCGATTTCGACAAAATGAGCTTCCACAAAAATGTGTGCAACGATGCGATATACAAGGTTATAAAAATAACAAAACCAGATATCTAATCTTTTGAGCATAAGGACGAAGTGAAAAGCGTTGTAGGTGTGCGGGCAAAGCTGCCATTAGAAAATGAAAAAAAAAAAGCTTATAGACTGCGGAATTTGGAAACGATAAGTCACACGGCCCTTTATGCTCTCACCTGAGAAGATTCGGAGACAGCTGTCTTCTTCTTTTTCTTCTCAGTGTATTGCATCGATCCCAACCCGAAACCTTTCTGCGCCTAACGTAGTTTTGCAATAGCTCTGGGATCGAAGGCATTGCAAGCTTTTTGCACCCCACGTGGTTTCGCATTGCCTCCGTGATCGGCCCACCTTGTCATAGTGACGGTGACGTCGCATGCTTTGGTAATCTGTGACGTCATGGTGACGTCGTATCATCACGTGATCACGTTTTTTGCATCGCTCGGGTTGACACCGACCATTAGTTCTCGCGTTTGTTGAGGCGTCTAAGGCTTTCGTCTTGAAATCTTTTTCATCTTAGAGAATTTGTAGTTCTTACGTACAGAATAATAGAGTACTGTATTATTTGCATTTAATAGATATATAAGGTGAGCTAAAGATCCAAATTCCAGGCTACATTTCCAGGCTGCGCAAATATTAAGCTTTCTCTCACATCCTGCAATTCATAAAATTTTAAGGCCTGCTCTATCTTCATAGAAGTTGATGACGAAGATGGTGGCCCGACGAGGCTCACACAGAACAGAGAATGCGTGAAAAAGTCGCATTTACAAACAATGCAAATCGCTAGGTATGAAGAAAAAAATACAGCAAGAAAAAAATACAAAAGAAGACAGAGATGACTATTAGCGCGGTGTGCCTTGCTCTGCGTTTCGGCCTTGTATGGGGTCCCACACAAATGGCTTGGAAACGTAGAACGAGAGGTCGAATGGTCCTCACCCCCGGTGGACTCGTTCCATAAATGTTGCCCTAAGAAGCGGCGTCTCAATTGGGGTCACGGACATATCCGAGCCGCAATATTCCCGAAACCATCGTCCCGCTCTCTGAGAAAGGCTGTGCTATCCACTAATGGCGACAGATGCAGCGTACGTCGTTGCCTGCGCTTATCAGCAGGCATCTAAATGCATCGCGAGCAAGAAAAGTAATTTTTATTCCAATTTTTTTTATTTATGCTCGTTCGAGCAAAGTTGGAGAAGATAGAAACATCTTCTACTTTGTTCAAAGAGCATGTATTCGTATTCTTTCTCGCTTGCGTTTCAGTTGTTAGAATTCGTTCGTGAAGTAAAATCGACCTGCGTGGTCCTTCGACTTGCAACACATACAAACAATTCTTTAAAAAGAAACAAATTTAGACAGACGGACGGATGAATGGATGGATGGATGGCACTGGCGTGATTCGTAAATGGAAACACTCGCGTAAGCTCGGTGAGCTGGAACACCCATTGGATTGACCCATAAAAATTTCATCAGAAAGCAAGCGCCTGCCATTAAAGAAGGCCGGGCTAATACAGAATATAAGAGTGCTTTACTACTTCACATTTGCCGTCACTTCAATACGGAGATGGCAAGAATCTCGCGACTTGGAAGAATATTTATGAACCAAGCTGTGTTGCCGGTGTTCTTGGTAGAGGAAACGCTAGAGTAAATGAAAAATAAAAAAAAACTAAGAAATTGAAAGTAGAGACGTGAACATCATGACGCCGTCGTATCTGACGCTGCATGTTCATCAGGTTCCCAGACATGAAGAGAGAGAGAGAGGGCGAGGCGATGGTGTTGAATGAGGTCGTCGTGGCGTTGTTGTAACTGGCTGCGTCGAGGATTCTTCGCTCGATACATACAGGTTCTGTAGCCCGACTTGCTGCCTATGTCTTCTCCTAGCTTCATTTTATTGAGGAAAAACGGGTAGGTGCGGATGTACAGCTAGGGTATCGAAGTCCAAATCAGTAGAATTTCAGCAAAGCATGATTGTTTTGTAGCTCCAGCATCTAGCGATGTCGTGTTTTCGACGGAGCACAGCGGAATTCGCCCTCAGCCAACCGGACGTTTAGCGTTGACTCAAATTCCATAAACTTCCAATAAAAAATCTCAACTCAAAAAGGTTAAATGGCGCACTTCAAGGTGCCCTGCAACACTTTTTTGAATTATAATGAAATAGCCTCAATATCAGCGCATGACGATGATATGATAAAAGGAAGATTTATGGCGTTGTGGGCACTTAACAACTGTACTTGCAGTAGGCATTCAAGGGTAGTTTGAGACGGCCAATGTTACGCGCACAGTCGTTCGTTTCCTTACGCCACGGTTGAGGCATACATCGAGAGCCGAAGCTAGGCTAGCAGTTGAGAAGGCGATGCGCACGGGGCCCGATTACGCTATCGCGTTCTACTCTTGGAGGTAAAGCTTAAGCGTCCTCCAAGTTTTCTTTTTCTTCGAACGCGCGCCCTACTTCCGGTGTGATCGCGAGCGCGCCCGCGCGTGCGTGGCAGCATGCCGCGGTGGCCACGGTAACTAAAGAGCCCGCGACGCTCGAATCAGCCAATGGCTGCAGACTTGGGTATATGGCGCAGAAATTTGGGTATATGGCATCATTTTTAGAGAGAAGAGAGAGCGATTTCTAGCACACGTTGAGAATTAATTGTAAACTCCAGGCCGCGTGCAGCGCTACAATATTTGGCTCGCGTGTTCTCGGGAGCCTCGACTACCAATCGGCAGTGTTTTCTGACCATGCCAAAAAGAGTCTTGCAGGGTCGCTTTAAAGATTAGTGTTATGTATATGTGTCAAAACAAGACCCACCAAAGAGGGAGAAAAGAGAGAGAAACAACTTATATTGAAAACGGCAGCTGTCAGAGGAGTTTATCTCATCTCCGTTGTATGGGAGCTATGTGTCCTTGGGTCCTTGCTCCATGTTCGCTTTGTCTGGTGACTCGCTGTCTGGGCTAATCAGTGCGGTCTCCCACTTCCCCGCTTTCGTATATGTGTTGTTGAGCAATACATCGGCTGAGAAGAAAAAGAAGATGGCTTGCGCCTGAGAGTCGTCTTTGTGCGTAAGGGTTTGATGGGAAAAGTGCGCGAGTGTCGTGTGTGGTATGACGGAGCCATCATGGACAGAGCAATATGAGTAGAAGAGCGCTGACAAGACTTGCGCGAAGAGGAAGATGACGATGGGCTGCGACATATGGCCACCAGTGAGAGAAAGCGGTGGGCCGAATGACGTTACTAAAGGCGCGCGTGTGGAGTGCCACGCCGTTAGGTTGGGTGTTCGATCGAACTAGAGGAGTGTGGAGGCTGATAGCCAGTATCACGGTCGGGTGTAGTCCCAACTCGCGAGTGCCTGACAGAGGTTAAGGGTCGGAGTGGCCTGCTTCGCTTGTCCTCAAGCTTCAACGGCGAATCTATGGATTAAACTGCTCAACGCAAAAGGTAGACACAGTACACACAGAAATGACTCGGACCAGCGCAGACATCCAGCTGAACTTTATTACAATAACACACAAATCATCATCATCATCATCATCATCATCATCATCATCATCATCATCATCATCATCATCATCATCATCAACCTGTCTACGCCCACTGCAGGGCAAAGGCCTCTCCCATGTTCCGCCAATCAACCCGGTCCTGTGCTTTCTGCTGCCACGTTATACCTGCAAACTTCTTAATCTCATCTACCCACCTAATTTTCTGTCTCCCCCTCACGCGTTTGCCATCTCTTGGAATCCAGTCAGTTACTCTTAATGACCACCGGTTGTCCTGCCGACCTGCTACGTGCCCGTCCCATATCCATTTCTTCTTCTTAATTTCAACTATGATATCCTTAACCCCCGTGTGTTCCCTGACCCACTCTGCTCTCTTCCTGTCTCTTAAGGTTACACCTATCATTTTCCTTTCCATCGCTCGCTGCGTCGTCCTCAATTTAAGTAGAACCCCCTTTTTAAGTCTCCAGGTTTCTGCTCCGTAGGTAAGTACCGGTAAGATGCAGCTGTTATATACCTTCCTCTTGAGAGATAGTGGTAGACTACCATTCATGATTTGATAATGCTTGCCGAATGAGCCCCATCCCATCCTTATTCTTCTAGTTATTTCACTATCATGGTTCGGCTCCGCGGTTACTACCTGTCCTAAGTAGACGTACTCCTTTACAACTTCCAGTGTCTCGCCACTTATCGCAAAGCGCTGTTCTCTGCCAAGATTGTTCCACATTACTTTAGTTTTATGCATATTTATTTTCAGACCTACTCTTCTAATTTCCGTATCCAGTTCAGTAATCATGAGCTGTAATTCGTCTCCCGCGTTACTCATCAATGCAATGTCATCAGCGAATCGCAGGTTACTGAGATACTCCCCATTAACTCTTATCCCTAATTCTTCCTAATCTAGAGACCTGAAAACCTCCTGTAAACACGCGGTGAATAGCATTGGAGAGATCGTGTCTCCCTGCCGTACGCCCTTCTTTATTGGGATTCTGTCGCTTTCTTTATGGAGGACTATAGTGGCTGTGGATCCGCTGTAGATTTCTTCCATTATGTTTATATAGGCTTCGTCGATGCCCTGATTCCGCAGTGCCTGCATGACTGCTGGTGTCTCCACCGAATCGAATGCCTTCTCGCAATCTATGAATATATTCATACTATCAATCAGGTGATAGAGAAATGCGCGGAATACAACCAACCCCTATACATAGCCTTCATAGAATACACAAATATATAGCCCCAAAGATAAGACCACATGCTTAGCAGAAACCAAAAATAAAAAGAAAGGAAGAAAGAAACAGCAATATAGGCTGGTCCTCATCAATTCTGTGTGTACTGTGTCTAATATTTACGCTGAGGTGTTTAATAATGGTATAACAACTATCCCGATCTCACGCTTTACTTTGAATCCATGGAGCCTGCGGCAAGATACCGCAACCCCGATCAACACTGTCGAGCGTAAGCCCGAATGTTGGCCTGCCTAACCAGAGCCACGAGAGGAAGGGCATGACTTCAAGTGGCCTCAGCTTTCGACGTCGACGTCCAGAAAGGCAGAGACCGCTGCTACCGGCAACACGGTCGGATGTAGTCCGGAGTCTTGTGTGGTTCTTTGTTCTCTAGTTGGAGCAGAAGCCTCTGCGTGACTTCGGCGCCCACGGTCTTCATCACCTGCCAACTCTGTCGCGGCATCCACTCCACTTGTACGCTGCCATGTTCTTCGCCGAACTGCTAGGACAACAGCATTCCCGTGCTGACATCCCTTCCATGTACGCGTGTCCCGCATCAGCCTGTAGTACTCACCGATGAGATTGTTCCACTCCCGCTAAGACTAAGCTTATTTGTGTGTCTTCTTTAAGTTTTCGTGCGTCGTTGAGTATCGTATTTCTATTAGTACCCTGTGCTGTCTGTATTATTTTCTTGGATTTTCGCCATAAAGTGAAGAAAAAAAACAAAAAACAGCTTCGTCAATTTTTTGACAACATTGTTCTCGCTAACGCAACGTACTCATCTCTCGAATGCTATTCGTAAGAATCCCATAGCCAAGGGACCCTGTGAAGTTTCATTATGAGCGACACAAAGAAACGGGCAAACAGCCTTTTCTTATGACCACATGATTGCGCCCAGTATATTGACCGCCTATCCCTCTTCATTTCGAGGCGGCGCCTGATCATACGGGTCACTGACGTCACGACGTCGTGATGGCCGTGTCATCCACCACAGCGCGCAGCAAAGCACGTTTGCAAGCAGCGAGAAGAGTCGTTCCAGAGGAGAGCGCCTCGTTTACGCCGTCGACATAATCGCCCGCCGCCGCCACTTTGCATAATGACTCGTCGGGCACCCGGCGTCTGGCACTCGGCTCTCCGCGTCCGAGGCGTAATCCGTGCCGGTTGGCGAGACTAAGATGAGAACCCAGGCGGTAAACAAAGCACAGCGTTATGGGAACGTGCGATCGCATTCGTGACGCAAACGCCCGCGCGAAACGGTGCTGTGCGCACCAGCAGATTTGCTCGAAAAACAAAAAACACCTCGGCAAGAAGTTCTCCGGGAGGAACGGTTCCACTCCAAGACGACTCGTGCGCTTTAGATAACCCTACTGACCACCCACGTTTTATATTTATTAAGGCGAAAGTCTTAGATGCCTTATCAAACGCGAACATTGACCGTCGGCATCAACACGAGTAATGCGAAAATCATCATGACGAGATAACGTCACCATGTGTCGTCATTATTGACATGACAGATCGCCAAAATTTGTGACGTCACAATGATGTCACAATACGGCGTCACGTGATGACTTCATCACGTCCATAATCGCTTGCTCAAAGGTGGGCCGATCCAGGAGGCAGTGCTAAAGCTGTTGAGATGCAGAAAGCTTGCAATGCCTCCAATACTGGAGTCAATGCTAAAATCGCGTTAGGGGAGAAAGCTTTCGGAGGGGGGGCAGAATTAATACATCGAACGAGGAGAAAAGAAGACATGGTTTTCGGATTCGAGCCGTCTTAGGCGCAAGCATAAGAGACCCTGTGAGTTTTTTAGTGGTTCGATCGGGCGGTTAGTCAACTTTCTTTTCAGTTGATAACCAATACTTGTAAAAAAAAACGCCAGGCCTGCTCTGAAACCGCAGCACAGTTACAGCGAAAGCTGGAAGAGCGGCGTTTCTAGAGCCCGTTCTTAGCTGCCTTGGGGCTACTAATACAAGTTCACTAGAAAGGTACCCACTACGCCATAAATCACAATTTTTGTGAACTTGGGAAGCACCTACTAAGCCATTATTCGTCATTCTGCGGGAAAGCGGGGCACCAGCTACACGTCTGTAAGGCATTATGTACCCTTTGTTGACGCGACGACTGATGACGATGAAGAATTATGGCTCAGCCCTTTGTAATGGGTTGGTAGCTTTAAACAGCCCACCAGTTATGCAATTTGCATTGGGTGACGTCCGATCGCTATTTCCCTCTCCCTTCATGCTGTATAACATACGTTGACGTGGGAGAGAGACGGGGAGGGGGCGAAGAACTTTACTGAGACCCCGAGTAAATGGATCATGCGCTTATGGGCTTCCTTGGCAACCAATACAAGTGCACTTGTGAGGAACCCACTACGCTATACATCCTAAAGCCGTGGGTCTGTACATGCATGTCTTTCGTGGTACGTGAGCGCCTAGTTCTATGAAGTGCACTTGCGAGTCTTACGAGCTGCGAGTTCTATGAAGTGAACTTGCGAGTCTTACGTTTTTCTTTATGATGTAATGGGCGAACTTACACGGGAGAGTTACGGTTTTACCGATGATCTCCCCTCTCGAGCTTCGCCCCACTCATCATCATTCATTCCGTGAATATGGCGTGATTTTTTATAGAAGTAGGGCAGCAGGCACTGTGACATTTTTCGTCATTCTATGGAGAGCCGTCGTACCTGCTAAATGCATGTAAGACATTATGCGCACTTTGTTGATGCTGTGCCTGATGACGATGAAGAATTATCGCAGAGCCCTTTGTAATGGGTTGGAAGCATTCAACAACGTACTCGTTGCGCAATTCGCATTGTGTGATGCCTTGTGACAGAATTCGCGTTGTGCGACGTTTGGTGCTTATTTTACTCTTCTATCACGCTGTACTGCATATGCTAATGTGGTTCCTTCCCGACATGAAGCCTGTATAGGACGTTTTTGCAGCGCAGTTACAAGCACCGGCATGGCTCAGAGGTTGAATACTGGGCTCCCACGCAGAGGGCCCAGGTTCGAACCTCGTTCCATCCTGGAATTTTTTTCTTGTTTCGTTTTTTTTTTCTTATTTCGAGCGATAGTGGTTACGGACACCGGCGGCGGACAACTACGGCGCCAAAAACGGCCGGTGAAATGATCTCATAACAGCTTTCGCTGTAAAAGAGAGAACAAAATACTATTGGAAATACAACCAGCATTGCAAAACGTTCCTCACGACAACTTGTAATTCTACAACCAAATGAATATGTGATTTGCTTCAGCATTCGACAACTTGCAAGATAGATGAAAAAATATCAACTAAAGAAAAGTAAACTGAAAATGCAACTACGCTTAGCGTTCTATTTTTAGCAACATTGCAGAATTAACGCTTTCGCATCGCAATGCCAACATGACAGGCATGCGAAAGCCATTCCCGGAGTTTTCAACAGGGCAGTGACTATTCTGTGGTCCAGACCACAGAATAGAGTGCAGCTTTATTCTGTGGACCAGACCACAGAATAGAGTGCAGCTTTATTCTGTGGACCACACAATAAACTTGCGCGCTGTGGGCTGTGCTGAAATGTTCTGTAGCCCAAGCAGCCCACCTCTCTTGACGGTTTCTGCGCACCAGACCACAGAATAGAGTCCCAATCTATTCTGTGGACCAGACCACAGGGTAAACTGCAGCTTTGTTCTGTGAACTAGACCACAAAATAAAGTGCAGCTTTATTTTGTGGACCACACCAAAGAGACTTGTTAGAGCCACCCTAGACTTGTGCTGTGGACCGTGCGCACCAGACATCGCTGTAGCCCAAACAGCCCACCTCTCTTGATGACGGGTTTCTCTCACAAATTGGTAGGGTTTATTCTGTGGTCTAATTCACAGAATAAGCACTGCGCCCTCCTCTCTTGACGACAGCTTCCCTCGCGAATCGCAATATTCGCTCACAGCTTTGTGAATAAGTCCGGACCAAGGAGGCCATTTCCGGGCATAGTACGCGAGATGGAAGATGCTTATGCGTGAAAGGTTCGAAATACGAAGGCGAAGCCCACCTTTGGCATGCTTGCTGGTCTGACATGCCAAAGCAGGTAAACTTGTCGTGAATTGAAGCAGCAAAAAGAAGGCGTGTAATAACAAATGACAGCGGTTCTAAAAATTTCTGGACCTGATCTATCGAGAGCGGAACACTTAAGTCACTTTCACCACAGTACATCTGTGTCATGCAAAAAGAAAATGTGCACTAAGATCTGCACGGGAGTCTCAAATTTTGAGCGATCCCCCCGATTGTGCGAACACAGCCACAGATCTCCTTAAGAACAGCGTCAACGCCACCGCGAGAAGGGAATCATAACGACAGAGGGCGACACTACTAAAATAGTCTGGCCCTGATCTCTCGCGTCAGGACACACTTTAGTCACTTTCACCGCAGTGCACTAATGTCGTGCAAAAAAAGTGCACTGAGATTGGCAAGGGGCTATTTTAGCTGTTTCTGTAAAGTTTTCAGACGTTGACGATCACACAAGTACTCGTAATTATACGGCGCATGCAAGTGTATCTAATTAAGTGACAAAGTGTGCTGTGTCCAGTGACAACTAGTAGGTTCTCGCCAATCTTACTGCGCTTTTTTTTTTGCTTGACACAGGTGTACTGCGGCGAAAGTGGCTTAAGCGTTGCGTACTCGATGGATCAAGGCCAGAAAATTTGATACACGCTGTCATTTGTTATTATTGTTATCTTTTCGCGGTGGCATTAGCGTTCTTTTACGGGTGATTTATGGCCGCGCCCATTCAGAAGGATTGCTCAAAGTTCGAGTATCCCGTGCAAATGTTTGTGCACTTTTTCACATGACACAAACGTACTGTGGTGAAAGTGACTTTAGTGTTGCGCACGCGATAGATCAGGTTCACGAAATTTTAGAACCGTTGTCATTTGTTATCATTATAGGCATTCGTTTTGCTGCTTCCGTTCACAATAACAAGTTTATCTGCGGCTGATATCAATACTGGCATATGTCAAAACATTGGAATCTTTCACGCATACGCGTCTTCAATAGCGATTCACAAAACGGCGAGCACATATTGAGATTCGCGAGAGAAGCTGTCGTCAAGGGAGCTCGAGCGTTGGCAAATCGGTCTTCATGGGGTGGGCTCAGTTCCTTCTGAGGGCATTAACAGTGCCTGTTCTGTGGACCAGACCACAGAATGAACCCTTGCAATTTGTGACAGAAAACCGTCGTCAAGAGAGGTGGGCTGCTTGGGCTACAGAACATTTCCGCACAGCCCACAGCGCGCAAGTTTATTGTGTGGACCACAGAATAAAGCTGCACTCTATTCTGTGGTCTGGTCCACAGAATAAAGCTGCACTCTATTCTGTGGTCTGGACCACAGAATAGTCACTGCGTTTCAACAGCATCCCTAACGAGCACGACATTAAGTGAAGCACTCATTCGCTTTCAGCTCGAGCGGGTTGCTTCATACAGCTTCCGGCATTCGCATATGACGCCGCACATTTCGCGAATTACGCAACAGTGTGATGCAATTAGAACGCTCGCTGCGATGCACCGTGCCTCGCATGGCTGTTATATGTTTTCTTAAAAACTTCCACGCCTAGTGAAAACAGTAGCGAAGCGCGTGCGGCCGCATTCGGGTCAGACGCTGCGTTGATTTTAATTAGCACGATCAATTCCGCTTCATAATTAAAGCTTGTGCGCGCTCGCTTGATGTACCGCGTTTATTCGAATGCAGGCTGGCGTCCATTACAGCCTCTTGCCTAACCAACAAAGATGTATGCTACAAAACAAGATGCAGAATACAAAATCTTATCTTGCGTGATAAGGCAAGCCGTGTCCGGTCGTGTACGGCCGGGTGAAGGCCGTGTCTCGTGAACTTTTATCCCCTGATGTACCGACGCCAAAATATTTCACTAGCGCGCGAGCGGCCACTTTTTGGTGCGTCAGCGCCGTACTGCGGAGCCCAGTTGCAAACAGGGCGAGGGTAAGCGAATACCCACAATGCTCGCTCAGCTTGGGACAGCGTCTGCTTGCTATTCCTTCCTAAATACGTAACCCGATATCAGCGCGTTTCAGTCGAACCGCTTTCTTCTGCTTATTTCACGAGCGGGGAGCCTGTGGCATATGTTTTGTAGAGAAGCATTGGAACGCTCTAATGGGTCGTCCTCTCAAGCGCCTCCTAGTGGGTCACCCTCTTCGCCTATTCTCGGAGAGCACGCCCTTCGTGCTCGTGCTCGTGAGAGTCTGCGAGTCTGCGCTCTGTCGTTGTGCATCGTCGCCGTCAATCTCGCCGTCAATAAACGTCTTAACAGTTTAAATGTTACTTCCTCGATTTCTTGCTGCAACGTTCATCTTCGGAAAATAAAATACGAGCAAAAATATTCGCCTACTCACGATGCCTGTTCATCTGAAGTGTGCTAATACGGGGTGACGTCCTTTAGAAGGAAGAGCCTAGCAGAAGATGGGCCTAGCTGGGCGCGCTTTGTGCGCATGCGCTTACCCTCGCCCTCTTTGCAACTCGGCTCCGTGGTACGGCACTGACGCACAGAAAAGTGGCCTCTCGCGCACGCTAGTTAAAGATTTGGGCGGCTGCAGATATACGGAAAAAATTTAACTGAATCCCCCATTGCGGCCTTTAATTGTTATCTTTCTTTGTTTCATAATCAGTTTAAGTTCGGCAATTTATTAATTATGACCATTATTTCTGTAACTGTCAAGGTCTATAATGTATAATGCACGCGATGGGCTCCCTTGCATTGGTGCTAGAAGCGTTGGAACTGATAAACGGCGTACTGCGCGGGTGAGCCCAGTTTGAGAGCCATCAACTAGATTCCGAAGTGGACTTCTTTCCCCTGCTAAACATTACTGATGAAGCAGTTCTGCTCGGCGCAGACGAGAAGGAAAGAAACAAACAATAAAACAAACAAAGAATTTTAATAATTTCTGGTATTTTTACCTACCACAAACTCGATAACATCGTCATGCAAGCTGTAGCGGAGGCTCGGGAAAATTCGACCATATGGTGTTCTTTAACGCGCACTGACATCGTACAGCACACAGGGCTCCAACGTTTTGCCTCCATCAGTCACGTGTTCTATTGCAGAGCCACGCCAGTGCTTGAAAGCACATTAAAAGGGGACCCTGTACAGTCTCATGTCGGGCAAGCAGGCGCGTTAACAGACGCGTTCTTGCGTGGTAGAAGCGTGGAATCGCATTAGGCGTGACACCACGTGATTTGCGTGAGTGTCTGGTTGAAAGCTGCTAAACCGTTGCAAAGGCCTGAGCTATATTTACCCATAACGATCAACCACAGCATCAACAAAGCGTACAGCTACTCACATGAACTTTCAAGCTTCGATGATTATGACGATTATGAGATAGCCACGCCGGACGGCTTTCGCCTTCCAGTCTTCTTAGGTGAATGCACACGGGACCGTACGAGTATTTTTTTCCCCTTTTTTTGTTGCATTCACTGAAGGTCCAGAGCTTTTATACCCCGCAAACGTGCCGCCTAGCGTTGGATTACGTAAATTATTTACTGTACGTTTTGCACTAAGTACAGCTTCGATTTGGGTTCTGCTACAAAATATGTCCCGAGCATCATATTACCTAAGCAATATTTCGTTCATTTTTTCACGACCATTCCACTGTCAGTATACACTAAGCATCCTCTAGGCAGCTTTGTCCTATCATCTCGTGTACACTGTGTGCTCCACACAAATATAGACCATACAGATCGTCTATACGTAAGCTTAGCTGACCGTCGAACGAAACAACGAATCGCGCGAACAGGAAGCCGCATAACAAAAAGCAACAAGTGGCTCGCAATGCAACAAAACACAGTATAGAATAAACAAAACGCAAGACTGTGCCCACACGCTTGACCGGACGTGAGGGAGGCAAGCCGTCAAGTAGTTCCGGAAGGCAGGGCAGGCACAGAAGAAAGGGGGAAGGAAGGGGCGTGGTCACGTGGATGCGCGAGTGATGCCTGGGTCCTTCCCAAACGCCCACAGCCGGAGATGCAGTCCCGGACAGCAGGCGTCCCCAATAAGAAGAAGAATAATAATAAGAGTAAGAAAGTTCACGCCACCAAGCAAGAAAGACAGGAAGCACCGAGGCTTCGGATCTGTCGAGCAGAATAGAGATCCCGACGAGACAGCCAAGCATCGCAGATGATGAACCGAGGGGCGCGGTGGAGCGTTAAATTGTGGTCCTCCTGCAGCGTAATGGCAGTGCTGCTGTCTAGACGGCAACGCCACCACCGTGGCGAGGCTCTGTCCAGATCCTGCGAACGCGTAGATGTGCCCGTCTTTTTTTTTTTTTTTGCGCGGGAAAACTGTGGGAAGCATAGAGCAGCGACACGGAGTACTCAATTAATCAAGTTTACTAAGAAGGCTAACTTACCGCACAAAACGCGTTCATTCCCTGCTACATACCATGCTTAGAAACTAGCCATAGAGTGCCGGCGTGTCCCGCAATACTTAGGCTAAGAGAAATTTTCCAAATTTTTAGATGCTCTCAAATTCAGTTTGTGATAACTACACACCCCTCTTCTCTCCACGCACACACAATAACCTACTCTAACTCCACTACGAGCACGGCTGCTTTCGTTACCACCTCCACAGTAGCGCATTCGTGCATATTGTACGTTTATGTCAGACAGTGCTGCCGGTGACCACTGTGGCACCGAAGAAGCCACTGAACATATCCTGTGTCATTTTCCTCTATACTGCTCACGGAGACAGTCCCTGTCGGCAGTGTTTCCGCATCTCGATGACCAGGCACTTTCTGAGCAATCCATCTTGGAACGCCGGAAAGTTCGTGCTGCCCACCGGAGTGCGACAAAGGCGCTGCTGAAGTTACCGCGAACGACCCGCCTTGTTGAACGATTATGACATTCTTGTGTGTGTGTGTTTCTACTCATCTACCTTCCTCTCTCATTCATCTCTTTCCTTCTTTTCTCTTTTGCCTTATCGCTTCTAGAGTGCAGGGTAGCAAACGGAAGATTTACCTTCTGGTTAACATCCCCTTCCTTTCCTCATTAAATTTCTTCCTCTGTCTCTCTCTTAGTAAAGGGAAATCTGGCTGATCACTCACCGCTAAAAAGGGGGCCCTAATTAAACATAATTAAAGTGCGATCAGGACTTCCGCTGGGGAAGGGGTTGCGACGCCTGGTTTGAATGAGATGCGTCGCGTTCGACACTGAGGCCCTTTCAGTGCGATCTTTCAGTGGATACCGAGAGGGTCCGGTGCTTAGCCCTTATCGATTATTTTATTGCCTTTAATCAACGACGCGAATTAACAGGAAGTCCCTGCTTCTGTTCCCTACTTCCTTGTCTTTTCTTCCTTCCATTTTCCCCGCCCTTATTTTTTCATTTATTTAAATATTTTACGCTTTTACACCTTTTTGTGAAGCTGAATGAGACGGAATGATTGCACGAACTCGGTGAACCTGCTCGCAATTAAGGGGGTTCTGCGGACGCAAAGCTGGTATTAGAAAACTAGTGTTATGATATCATGACGTATTATATAACAAAACGGTAATTTCTGTGATGGTGTTCAATAAATACATGGAAGCCTGTAAACAAAAATGTCACGCACATTCGAAATTTGTTCCTAAAATGCTTGGAGTGATACATGCCTCGCTCAAACGTCCGTCCCATGTCTTCCAAGTTACGACAGACGCCTTGGAAACACTTCACTTTAAGCCTTACAAAAGACGTTTCATACAGAAATTCATTTAGGTCCTTCCTTGTCAAACCTTGTTAGGAACGCTTGTAGCTGACGTTTTATTCCCGGCTTTATATTCTGAAATCCTACGCGAGCGCGAGAGAGAGATAACATACACACACGCGCGCACACGCACACGCGCACACAAACACTAACACACACATCTACGTTCTTGCGACCGCGCTCCTCTAGCTTAGCCCCTTAACACACTTTTTAACTGCGGACCTGTTGATGTTCGCCGTAATTTGTCTGACGGAGACAGAACTGACCATCATCATGAACCGGCACGCGCTCTTTTCGTCCTCTTCTTCATCGTCGTCGTCTTTTTCGTCTTCTGATTCGCTCCCAGGACACGTGTGGCGATTTCTTCGGCGTGGGATACAATAATCTGATGGGCGAGAAAACGAATACAGAGAGAGAGAGAGAGCAAGAGAGAGAGAAAGAAAATGAAAACAAGAAAGTAAAAAAAAAACAAGAAGGAACAGGAACGGAAAAATTCTTCGCGAAAAAATTTCTTGGCGAGGTTGGACCCGAACTCGTGCTCCCACAATACGAATGCGAGCATCTTAACCCCTCGGCTATCCAGGCACGCTAGCAGAGCATAGCATAGCCTTGTATAGTATAGTATAGCACGGGGGTTGGAAAGGGAAGTGAAGGTGAGGAGGAGAGATGTGGGGGTGAAGAGGACGGAAGACAGCAAAGCATAGCATAGAAACAATGAGAAAGAGAGAAATAAGGAGAAAGATAGTAAGCAAGAGAAAAAGCGAGAAATATCAAAGAAAGAGAAAAGAAGCAGAGATAAAAAAGGTAGAAATAAAGAGGAAGCAAGTGAGAAAGCGGTAGTGAGAAAGAAAAGAAAGAAAGAGAAAGGAAGGTATAAAGAGCAAGAAATACAAAGTGGTGGTGACAAAGAAGAGAGTGAGAAAGGGAAGTCAGGATGAGGAGGATAGATGTGAGGGTGAGGAGGAGGAAAATGAGGACGGGAAAGGGTAAAGCATAGCGTAGACAGCATAAGGAAGAGAAGTATAGAGAGAGCAAATGTGGAAAGAGAAGGAAAAAGTGAAAGAGAGAGAATCAAAGAGGGAGAGGAGAAATGGAGAGAGCGAAAAAAGGATAGAAAAGAAGAGGAAGCAAGCGAAAAATAGAAAGAGAGAGAGAGAGAAAAGCAAGAAATGGCAAGACAAATAGAAAGAGCAAGAAAGAGAAAGAAATAGAGAGAGAGAGAGAAACACATGGAAATAAAGAGAAAAAAATGACAGAAAATACAGAGACAGAAGGAGAAGGAAAGGGAGTAAGAAAGAAAGAGAAAACTAAATAGAAACAAAGAAGACTGCCCAGCTCTGCACTTCCATCAAGCTTCGCACCATTATTGGGATGCTGACTAAATTTTTAAATGAACATTTTCTAAAATGTACATTGGTAAATTTACACTATGGCTCGAAACCGTTGTACCTCACGGCGGTGGGAGATATCCCCACGCCATTTTCGTTTACTTTTCTCTCTGGTGGACAATAACAGCACAGCACTCGAACAAACAGATAGACGCAAAACACACGAACACACACGTACAAAACACGTGACACGCCTACCGAAGTGTCAACGAGCACGCTCTCTACCGGCAGGTTGAAACCTAGGTCTGCCAACGCCACCAGGTGTCGTTTAATGAGTTCGCCGAGCCGTTTTAATGGCACCCCGTGACCCCAGCATGCTGAGCACCACACCTTGTGCTCGCCTTCTTTCACGGAATCCCGTCTGCCCGGATATCAGGGCTGGAGCCAGTTGCCCAGCTGCATACGATAACAGCAGAAGAATAAAAAAAAGGCGAAAAGAAAACTACAAACATGACACCAAGCTGCTGCCCCCGACTCCGGGGGTCGTTCAGAGGGCAACGAAAACGATCGAGATAGAAAAGCAGGAGCAGGTATATGTTCCTACCTAACGCCACCTGGTAGAATTCCTGAGCGACTGGTTTGCCCCTTTCTTTCTTTCTTTCTTTCTTTCTTTCTTTCTTTCTTTCTTTCTTTCTTTCTTTCTTTCTTTCTTTCTTTCTTTCTTTCTTTCTTTCTTTCTTTCCATTCTGCATGCATTTATTTCGAACAGGCCATGTATAGAAGACAGCAAATAAGTACATTCTAAACCTTTGCCCTATCCGGTGGAAATTCTGTTCGACTAGCTTGGTTCTTCATTTCCGTTCTGTTCCTTTGCTTCTGTGTCTTGTTTTCGTTTGTTTCTTTTTTTATTCCGAACCACCTTCGTTCGCTGGTCCAAACAAAAGAAAGAATGAAAACCAGTAGCAATTAGCGCTCCATCTTAACGCCACCCGGTGAAATCTCATTGCAACTGACTCGGTCTTTTCGGTATTTAGTATCTAAACAGAATGCTCGCAAGAAATGTTTCACAATGTACACCGAAATATTTTATTCCAGTCACATGGCGTCACTAAACACTGAACAAAAAAAACATCGAAAAAAACAGAAAGACGCAGAATTGATACGTATGCGCTATAGTGCTGTTTGTGCCACACCAGATGTCGATTAGAAAGCAGATCTCGCGGCCTTTATAAATCAAGGTAGTGAACAATGCCACGCAACGTGCGACCCTGTCTACAATGTGTTCAAGGGGCGCTGCAACACTTTTGCAGCATGGTCGTAAAACGCTGCCGATCGGTAGTCGAGGCTCTTGAGAACACGTGAGCCAAATATTATAGCGCAGCGCGTGGTCTGGAATTCACAATTAATTCAGAAAGTCAGATATCAATCGTTCCTTCTTTTTTTTTTTTACAAATGATGTCATAAACCCAAGTGACCGCGCCATATAAACAAGTTTCACGGGGTGGCTAATTGAAAAATCGTGACTGCATAGTTATGGCGGCTGCCGCGGGGGGCCGCCATCGGCCCGCGCCTGCGCCTGTGATCACAGTGAAAAGGCGTTCAAAGAAGAAAAAAAAGAAAGAAATGCTCAAAGTCACGACGTGCGCGTGACGTAACTTGTTTCCCCGTGCCATCCCTCCTTGCCTAGCTTCCAGCGCGCCCGTCGGGACGAGAGAAGAGAGAACGCAATCATAGCGTGCGACAAATCTCTGTATGTCCGCTCGTACGTGACGGATTCCAAATTTTTTTCGGGCAGTCGATACCTGAGGCGATAAACTGCTTTAATTGGTTACCTGAAAAATGTTGTAGCGCCCCTTTAAAGAAAGCGGCCTCAGAAACAAACAAGCGCACCATCCTGTAAAGCGTGCTTTTCTGTAAAGCGCGCCTGCATTACGAGAAAGCCGCCCTAGCAATGGTAGGTGTCACAGCTGTGCGAAGAGGCAGCTGCACTTTTTAAGGCGAAAGCCAAAGATGCCTCATGCAACGCGAAAATTGATCGGCGTCCCGCGTCAGCGGCTTCGACGTCCAGCGGTGTCCCTGCCAACTCGAGTGAGGCAAAAAATAATGATCACGTCATCACGTCGGCATACGGCGTAATCAAGACGTCACAGACCGCGAAAATATTGGACGTCATCATGACGTAATTACGGCGTCTGATGATGTCAAACCACATGACGTCACATGAAACGTCATCACACGACATCGTCGCTCGGTCAAAGGCGGGCCGATCACGGAGGCAGTGCAAATCCAGGTGCGGTGGAGAAAGCTTGCAACGCCTTCGATCCTAGAGGCCGTGAAAAACCACGTTAAATGCGGAAAGCTGGCGGTGCGTGGCAGGGCAGGATCAATACATCAACCGAGAAGAAAAATAAGAAGGCTTTGGCCTTCTAGTCGCCTTAGGCGATTGCATAAGGGACCCTGGAAGTTTTCATTATGAATCCGTAGCAACCAGCTCAACTTCTGTCGTTCTTAGGTTTCGTGAACTTTTGCTTCCTTGCCCGTGTCGTATGCAAGTACGGTCCCTTCAAAAACATTTTCTCCTTCTCGTCGCTACGTAACAGTTCGCGGTTTCCAACTCATTCTTCGCCTCGTTCTCCTTCCTCTTTCTTCGGCCACCTGTACTCAATCCAAGGTTACCGGAAATGAGACTGCGCATGTTCTCGAGAACAGAGATGGGAGACATCAAAAGTACAAAGACAAGAATGTAGGGGATGCCGAGATGACACTGGAGACCTAACGAAAACCACAAATAAACGCCGGAAACGGGGCCCGCAGTCGAGTTTGTGCCAGGGAAATTTCCGGCAGTTTTTTGGCCTCACTTTTCTTACCCCTTTGCTTACCTCCAAATTTCTTTTCTCTGTCGCGTCTGCTCGGTAATAGTCGAAAGAGCTGCTGGACGCTTTCTCCAGGTACCCAGGTGTCTTCTACACCTAATCTGTGTGTTGCCGCAGCCGCTTTTACATGCATGTGTCAGTGGTACGTACCACGTATCACCTGAGAGCTGTTATGGTCGATGTTTGCCGGGTGCCATAGATAGAATATTTATTTATTTATTTATTTATTTATTTATTTATTTATTTATTTATTTATTTATTTATTTATTTATTTAAATACTCTCAGTGCCATTTGCGGCGTTACAGAGAGGAGTGGTTACAAGTTAGAGATGGCAGTCTTGAATGATGCATGATCAGGGTTGCTGGCGATGGAAGCAGGAAGGTGGTTCCATTCGGATGAAGTCCTCGGCACGTAGGAGTGGAAGTATATGTTGGTATGGCAGAATGGCACATGGACTTTCAAGTTATGGTCGATGCGAGATGAAACGTAACAAGGTAATTATAATCATCATGAACCGGCACGCGCTTAATCACCGCGCAAGCACTCTGCACAGATGTTTACCAAGAGAAGCTCAAATGTGCGACCCCTAAGTGGTGTTTGCCGCCAGTGTGTTTCCTTGTTAATGTTTAGTGGACGAGTGCGGTGAGTAGTGGGACTTGCCCGATTTATGTGGCCCACGCACGATATAGGAGTTCTACCGCAGAGCTGTTATGGTCGAGAAGTGAAAAAGATAGAAGGCGAGAGAACGAATAGAGAGAGACACATAGAAACACATAGAAAGATAAACATTAAAAAGAGAGAAAGAAAGGGAGGAACGACAAAAAAGATAAGAGACACAGAAACAAGTAGACAGAGAGAAAGAGATAGAAAGACACAGACTCCGAAAAAAAGGTTAAAAATACGATAGTAATAATAGCAATGTATAGTATAGTATAGTATTAGTATAGTATAGTATAGTATAGTATAGTATAGTATAGTATAGTATAGTATAGTATAGTATAGTATAGTATAGTATAGTATAGTATAGTATAGTATAGCAAGGGGTGGTAAAGAGACAGGTAAGAGTGAAAAGCCTAGCCAAGTCAAGCGCAGGTAGGTGCCTACCAGCTCTGCTGTGACTCATCCTTCTGCGACTTAGTGCAAGCTGAGCTAACTTTTTTTTATATTTCATACAGTGTACGAGGTTTTGTAAATAGAAATAACGTGCCTCAGACAAGCTTGCCGCCGTTTCTATTGGTTATCTATCTTTGTCATCGCGCCTTGTCATTCTTGGTCTTTAAGCTTTCGGTCGGCTAGTCAATGACGTCACGTCACTTCCCGGGGTGCTGCCGCCGGCACCTATTGTCTGAAAAGGAGAAATGCACATCGCCAGTTTGCATCTGTCGGCATCGAAGTGGGGGGAACAAAGTTGTATTGATAATAGAAGAAGATCATACATATCATTTGTTGTCTTTGGTTTAGAGCGCAAGAACCGCGCAGTTAAAAAAAAAAAATCACAGCATATCTACGGGGTGAATGATGATGAGTGGGGCGAAGCTCCGGAGGGAATCATCGGTAAACCGTGAAACTCTTCCGTGAAATTCGCCCAGTACATCATATAAAGAGTGTGAAACATCGTGTATATATTAAACATCAAACTTTTATTGTACTGTTGGTTTACGTGGTCCCTTCATTATCACCGCTTTGTGTTCGGTGAAATGCAGGGAAATTGTCCGCTCCCGAGGGAAAGAGAAAGCGCGCCAAGAGCGAGCGCCTTTTACGATCGCAGGCATCCAATGACATGCGCCATTCGCATTATACAAGCGCCATCTGTCATCTTTAAATAGCAACTCTAATACGTGAAACGCCATCTAGTGAGCAATTCATTAAACTAGAGCTCTTGGAAATAGATGAAACACCATCTATTGAGCAATTCATTAAACTAGAGCTGGCTACATACTATTACTACAGAGGAGGGAACGACCCACACCCTAAGGAGCTTCACCCCTAAAGGAAGTATAAATGGGAGAACAGAAGTTTTAAAGGAAGAAGACAAAGATAATGTGATACGGGTCAGCAGAAGAGGGAGGCTAGCCTGGCGACCGTATGTTACTTCGCTTTCATATACTTTCTTTGGCATTATTGTCTGTTAGTTATCATTTATTTTGTGGCTAACTAAAAAAACGAGCCCTTAAAAGTCATTTTCGTTCCTTTTTTCATGAAACAAATTACATATGTCGTCATTGTTGGTGTCACCCGCTATTCAACGCGTACCTCTTTAATGAGGTGAAGCGAGTTGAACTCTCGTTATTCCGGGACCCCTTCTTACAGTCAAGTCGGCTAAAACGTAAAAAATGAATAAAGCGGTTATATTTTCGTGTTGAAACGATTTCTTATTGCGAGGTTGTGTAGAATAGCTCAAGAAGTGCTTTAGGTTTTCTTTTTTTTCTGTTCCACAACTGACAGCGCTAAACCTACAACAAGCGTACACAAACCGATGGTCGGACACTTGCATGCAAGATTGGCCGAATCGACCTCTACTTGGGTGAGCTCGCCCAGAGCTGCGCTTCTGGCAGCTTTCTACAAAGAGAGGAGCACTGTCTGTGCAACACCAGGCCAGGCAATGTTTCAATTGTAAATACACCGATGAGAAGGAGAGTCAGTAAAACTTAAAAATTATTTAAGCACTAACAAATAACGTCGCGTTGCTTGAAACTTTATATGAGGTTTAGACAGATGCTTCAAAAAATTCTGGAGGCGATTCTATACCTTGACTATGGTGTTTGCTAGTAATACTCTCATTTCGGCTTTCCTCACGTACATATTCCTAGGCGTGTCAAACAGTGCTGAAGAGCCCGCGCAGGAAACGTATCGGCAGTTCACTGGTAAGTACGCAGTTACATATACCGGTGAAGCAACAGGCAGTGCACACAGGAGACCACCAAGGCAAAGAAAATACTCGGAGACAAGCTGAAAGAGATGGAGGGCTATGTTTGGAAGGAAGGCAGCGAAGAAATGACGAGAGGAAAAGCTACCTTTCAGGGAAGCAGCGACCGGGAAATCATAAACGGGCTGCCCTCGTCTGGAGCGGCACGTCCTATCCTCGGGGAAGCGAGCGAGTCTGGGGTTGGAAGACGTGGTAGAGGCGCCAGGAAAAGATGTTATCTGTATGTTTCTCCTGATAGTTGCTTCGTGCCCGGGCGTCCACGAAATGGGAAACGAAGTGATGGCAGAAAAGAAAGGAAGATGCCCGAAGACTGGCATGAGTGTAAGGCAACAGGCAAAAGATTGCGGTGAAGGTGTTGCTCGGGCAAGAACGGAAAGAAAACAGGGGGGGGGGGGGAGGGGGAGGAAAAGCGAATTAGGGATCACGACGGAATAAAAAAGAATCAATGGACGAGTGAGTGAACGTGGAAGGAAGCAACGATCGAAACTCGAGGAAGCAATGAAAGGCTCGGGTTGAAACAAAGATGAAGGAGAGGACGGAAATGAAGTAGGAAGAAGAAAAGAGACATGGGCGCTGCTGTTCCTGTCATGGCTAACAGCAGGTGCGAAGCGAAGTCTGGTGCACTAGAACACCGAACAGAGTGAGTGAGTGAGTGAGTGAGTGAGTGAGTGAGTGAGTGAGTGAGTGAGTGAGTGAGTGAGGGGAGTGAGTGAGTGAGTGAGTGAGTGAGTGAGTGAGTGAGTGAGTGAGTGAGTGAGTGAGTGAGTGAGTGAGTGAGTGAGTGAGTGAGTGAGTGAGTGAGTGAGTGAGTGAGCACCCCTAGGGAACTACCATTTTGTTTTCAACTTTTGTCCTCAGAAAGAACTAGGCATATCTGCCGAGGAAGTCTAAGTTCACAGCAGAAGCCCGACTGCCACGTCACGCTTTATTCGCATCAGCGACAGCTGTTAAAAACGACACCGGCGAAAGTGACCGTCTGCTGCGTTCTCCATTCCCTCAGATCTTGAGTCGGCGCATATCGTGTGCGTTCGCTATGTTGCACTGTTCTAGAAAAGCGCATCTATTCCACGCTTTGCGAAAGGAAGTTTTGTTATCGTAAGAACTGCATCACGTGCAAACAACGAAAATGAGCCGCAAAGTCAGAGGAAAACAATCACGAAACGCAAAGGGTTGAAGCTTTATGCCTTATTGCTTGCTCCGAGTTTTCTTTGACCTTCTGGTCTAGCAGCTGGCAATGCGCGATTTGTTTGTTGAGGAAAGGCAACGGGGCCCCTGGTCGTGCAGATGAGATTGAATCGACAGAGGAGGAGAGAGCAGATGGAAGCCCCGATGTGGTGAAAGAGGGCGTGTGGTAGTCGTTGCCTAGACGATGCTGTGGTGGCGACTGCGCTAACGAGATTGCACGAAGGAGCGTCAACTGCGAACACTTGCGTCGCAGGAAGTAATGAGAACAGAGCCACTGGGTAGCGTCGACTCGATTAAGTTGTGAACGAGGTCCCCACGTTTCCTAAGCGGAGTGAATGTGGTGAAGGTTGTTTTCTTGGCCGGTAAAAAAAGGAAAACCCAGAAAATACTGACAGAGTCTTGTATACACTCGCCTAAGACGACTTGAAGGTGAAAGCCATCATCTTCTTTTGCTTCTCAATCGATTGTATTGATCTTCTCCCCTCTCCCCCCTCCTCCCTAAAGCTTTCTGCCTCTGACATGGCTTCGCAGTGCCTCCAAAACTAAAGGCATCGCAGCTTTCTGCACCTCGCGTGGTTTTGCAGCATTGCCTCCGAGATCGGGCCTCGTTCCACAAGCAACGATGTCGCGTGGTGAAGTCATCGTCTGACTCATGTTATATGACGTCACAGTGACGTAAATAGCACGCAATATTGAAGTCACAAACTTGACAGTCTGTGACGTCTTACGACGTAATATCATAATGATAACGTCATCAAAGCGTAATCTCTGATCACGTGACTTTTTACAACGTTCGCGTTGACGCCGGCGCAGACGGTCACTTTTCGCGTTTGATGAAGCCCCTAAGGCTTTCGCCTTAAGAGATGCTGGGAGGAAGATATTGATTATTATATTGAAAGTTGGTGTTGCTGCGAAGAAGCTTAAGAAGAAAGAGAGAGAAAAAAGCAAACAAGGGCAGGGTTCCTAATAATATTTTTATTGTTGTTGCTGTTGCTGCTGTTGGGGGTTTAACGTCACAAACCCACGATTTGATTATGAGTGACGCCGTATTGAAGGGCTCCGGAAATTTCGACTACCTGGGGTTCTTTAACGTGCACCTAAATCTAAGTACACGGGCCTCGGGCATTTTCTACCCCATCGAAAATGCAACCGCCGTGGCCGGGATTCGATCCCTCGACATTCGGCTCGCCAGTCGAGCACCATAACCCTTAGATCATCGTGGCGGGTAGCCAGGACACGGGTGCCTAAGTAGTCGATATCTCCAGTTGTTTAACTTTTAGAAAGAAATGCGAAAGGTGATACGATACATGATGGAAATAATGTCACTGCGATATAGCTGTGAAAACGCCAGATAAGGGCGTCAGCCTTACGTTGCACGTGTGTGGTTTTGTATTCGTTCTATTTCCCAGAATTCCGCCGTTATCCCGCTTATAAAGAAATCAGTAAGGGTACATTCAATAAAGTTATTCGTGCCGTATAATCGCTGGGGTTTTACGTGCTAAAACCACTTAAGAAACTGAGTGTGACGGAGATAGTGAGTGAGAGGGAACGAAGGGAGAGCAGGGAAAGAGGGGAAAGGCCTGTCCAGACCCATAACGCGTGCCACCTTTCAACGTTGTCAGCCGGTGCCATCCATCAGGGTAGTGGACAGGTGCTCGCCAACGCGGCTCGAGCAGCCGTGGCACCCGATATTTTCTCACACTGCGGTCGTCCGGTTCCTTCCTTCCGTCTTGCAACCCAGTTTGTGTCCGCACATTTTTGCGTTTGATGTAATGCAGGCTGGAGTTGTCGGCGACGACCGGGAATACTCGCGCGTGCCACGGCCAGGGTTCTGATTCGAGCAGGCGTAAGTCCCTGCGGGAGTAACTTAAATCGCCCTTCACGCGAAATTACAGTGACGGAATCTATACAAACGGCATCTTTGTATTCAACAATATCTAATCAAAAGCATGAAATGAAAAATGTAATGTGAAAAGTGTTAAAGGGGCCATGACACCGAATCATAGATCATAATCTGTGTGACATGCCTTAATACTTGAGCACTCACATACAAGCTGGGGAAATTTTAGCGCATTTCGTTGAAAAATAATTTGATAATTGAACATTTTGTAAAGCCGCGAGCGGCCTGAAAGTCGGTCAACACTGGCGCACCCACGAGCCGTGACGTAACAAGCTGCTTGCTGTGCCAGCGTCCGCATTCCAGGGAACTATTTCGTGGCGTGGACACCTGCGTGTGTAGTTAAGCTGACAAAGTTTTTTTCAGCTTAGCGTTTAAATTGAACGATTTGCAGCGACGGAAAGTTTGGTAGATGTCGACGGCTGAGCTACATGCAACACATCAATCACATCACACACGCCATGGTAAAATGGCGGTCGTTAGTGGTGGGCGGAATTTATATCCGGTGTCTTCTAGGCCTTATATTTCCCTGAAATATTTGTGCAGTCTATTTTGTATGCATATATAGGCACCATAGACCATTTATTCTATTTTTCGCTCAATACCGCAAATTTTTGGGTAGCCGTGTCATAGCCCCCTTAACACATTATAACACTTTTCACATTATACTTTCATTCATACAGTTTCACATTGTGTGAAAGGCGGCGAAATGTCTCGCCATCGTTGTCCTAATCAATCAGAGTTGATTCATTGACTGATGACAAATACCAGACCAGCATATAAAGACAGACTGCAGGGAAGGCCTTTGTTTTAGCTTTGACCACGTGAGGCTCTTTAACATAAATTTAACTCGAACTATTTAGGCTTCATCTCTTTTCATCGTTTTAGATGCGTTGAGATTTCTCGCAGTAGTGAAAAAAAAAATTCGCAGCTTGCACTAAGGGCGCAAGGCTGGAACCATCGGCGGAGCTTGTGTTCGACCTAGCTAAGTTTTGCTAGTATTACCAAGCTTTTGCTGAAAGGCCAAGTGTTTGCTAGTAGTACTAAGTGTGGCTAGACTTGGCTAGACATGTCACGTGACTACATGTTACGTGATGTTTTGAATCTAGTCACGTGACTAGCTGTTGCGTGGTTTTTGGTGGGAACATGTATACGTGAATTATGGCGCTGACATGTCACGTGACTAGGTAATACGCGATGTTGCGTGATTTTAGTCGCGTGACAAAATGTTGCGAGTTGTTTAGTCCCGTGTCTAGATGTGTGTAGTTACGTAATTTTAAGTCACACAAGTAGTTTCATGATGTTGCATGAATCTAGTCACGTGGCTAGTTACGCCATGTTACATGATTTCAGTCACGTGAGTGTTACGTGGTTTTTAGTGACGTGAATGGATGTTGTGATATTACGTATTTTAGTCACGTGGCTAAACCTTACGTGATTTTTGTCACGTGTCAAACATTAAGGGAGTGCGGAGCTGGGCTGCCTTCTTTGTATCTTTTTATTTTTCTATTTCTTTCTTTCTGTCTTTCTTTTTCTTTCATATCTGTTTATTCTACGTCTTTTTCGTCTCTGTTTATTTCTATTTTTTCTTGCTCTCTACATGTATTCCCTTGTGTTTCTCGCTCTTTCTATCTTTGTCTTTCTTGCCCTTCTCTCTCTCTATGATATGCTTTACTCTCCCCTATCCTCGTTTCTCTCCTCCTCACACTCACTCCCGTTTCCCGCCACCTTGCTTTGCTATACTATACTATACTATACTATACTATACTATACTATACTATACTATACTATACTATACTATACTATACTATACTATACAAGCCTATACTATGCTCTGCTAGTGTGTCTGGATAGTCGAGTCGTTACACGCTCGCTTTCGGATCGTGGGTAGGCGGGTTTGAATCCCATCGCATTATCAGTAATTTTTTTTGCCATGATTTTCTCTGTCTTTATATCTTTCTTTCTGTATCTCTGTTTCGTTCTCTTTTTCTTTCTCTCTCTCTCTGTACTCGTTCTCTGCTCTCACCAACCATTGTTATTACAGGCCACGCCGAAGAAATCGGCGCTCGTGTTTTGGGAGCGAAGCAGAAGGGTAAAAGCACGAAGCGAACGCGTACCGGTTCATGATGACGGTAATTACTGTTCGTGCTACACGGCGCAACGAAAAGCTTGAAGAGCTCCGCTCCTAGAAAAAGAAAAACATTCTCCGAAGGCACTCGAACTTTCGAAAAAAAATTTAAAGATAGCAGTCGATGCCGTTTGAGGAACCCCATTCTGGAAAAACCCACGAATTTCCTCCTTTCCTTCATTGGCTAACCATTCTAAACAACAATTTTGAAAAAGAATTGCCTTGAGCACAAACGGTGAGTTCAAAAGCGCGAATCTGCCGCCTGTGCGCCTGGTCGTAAACAGAGTCATAGCTGGCAGGCAATCAGTGCAGAGTCACTGGGTGTGTCTGTGCCGCGGTATCGAACCATCTTGAAATGTGGCAACGTGAACACGAAGACGAGGCTTCGCAGGATGCTGGAAAAAGGGCGCTCGAATCGAAGGAGGCCCGAAAGGGTGCCGCAATTTACAACTTTGCAATCGAACCGCGCCTGCTTCAGCCAGCCACTAGTTTCGAGCTTTTCCCCCTCCCTTACCCTCCCCTTCCTTCCTCCCTTCCTCCGTGATCTGGAGCGAGATGAATGCGTCCTCCTCCTCCTCCTCCTCCTCCTCCTCCTCCTCCTCCTCCTCCTCTTCACTGAGTCCTAAGCCTTGCATTCGCTGCGACATTTTACCACTGGGAATAAGATACATTTTAATTAAGATACTAGATACAATGAGATGCAATACATTTTACCGACGAGAGCGAGAGAGGGACGAAGAAAGATGCACACAGAACGATCGCTTTCTTCGTCCCTGTCTTATTCCCGCTGGTAAAATGCATTCAAGTAAAAACCAACTAGTCCAACTTTCAGCATTAATTGGAGCACTCGCACTCGCGAAGGATTGAGGGGTGAGGGTGGAGGCTATCGCCCTTTCATGAAAACCCGCGGTAATTAAGCACAATTAAAAAGGCGGCGCAGTCCGCAGGGACGTCTGGAAATGAGGGCGATGCCGCGGACGAACTCCGATGGGCTCGTTAAGCCGAGAGGCTGGTTGGGCGAAGCAGTTTCGCAGAACAAAGAAAGAAATGGAAGGCCATCACATGGTCTCGCGTTCTTAAGCAATTTCTCCGGTCTCATCTACGACGACGTAAACAAAAAACTGTCGTTATTATTTCCTTTCCGTCTAGCCCTTCAAAAGCGGTGCGTGAGACAAGTTTTTTGTCTTCTTAGAACGGGCAATCACATTCGTAGGAGTAATGAAGCTAATGACAAGGTGGTTATAATAATAATAGTAGAAGTAGGGATTTAGTAGTAGTGTAGTTTTGTAGTATAATAGTAGTAGTAGGGACGACAGGGCTCCGGAAGTTTTGACCACCTGGAGTTGTTTGACGTGCACATAAATCTAAGTACATGGGTCTCCAGCATTGCGCCTCCATCGAAATGCGGCCGCCGCGGTTGGGATTCGATCCCGCGACCGTCGGCTCAGCTGTCGAGCACCATAACCACTAGACCATCGCGGCGAGTTACATAAAGGTAAGCCAATTATTAGACCACCTGGCTGCTCTGTTCTTCGGAATGGGTGTTAAACTATTGAAATATAGGACTATTGAGGGAAACATTGTCACAAAAAGAGAAAAAAAAGTATAGGGCGAGTGATATTATTTCTTAGAAACCACTGGCATTGCAGGCTAAGCTATGAGAAGTTCACATACAGAAGTGTGCATGTTTGAAAACCTCTTTCTGGCGGAAGCTATACAATCTTCACAACGCTTAGATCCAGTAATACGCGCAGGTATGTAGAAGAATCCATTGAATTTAAATGACAGCGGCGTTTCCATGCGAGTTCCAGACGTTAAATGTCGCATTAGCAGCAACGTTGCGGATGTCCAGTTTTTGATGAAGGTACGAAATCGAAGTACACGGGCCTCTAGCATTTCACCTCCACCAAAATTGGGCAGCCGCGGCCGGAATTCGAACCCGCGACCTTCGTCTTAGCAGTCGAGCACCATAACCACAAGACCAACGCGTCGGGTCTTGTCAGGAAAGTCTTAGCCAGAGATAACGCAGTCACTTGATGGTCACTAATGAACGATGGTGTGCGCTATTTAGAAGTTGCCTGTCCTGAATAATGCTTGTCAGTTTAGGCTAAGTAGAGCGAAATGCTTGATAATATTGAGAGGTGCTGGTTTATTCTTGGTAAACGTTAGCAAATTTTGCCTAATGTTGGTTTAGTGAGGGCTTGTGCTGGTGGGATAATTGTATGTTCACTGATGGCGGCTAACGTATGCCATTCGCTGCTTGACAGCAAGATTAGGTTATTGTAATCTAAGTCGATCGACACTTGTATTTTTTAAGGGAAAGGCAACAACCTGAGATTGTTGTGTTCGGTTTTCGACTCCTTTGAATAGTCGCCAGTGATACATCATAATGCATTATTATCATTAGAGCGTGTGCGATGTTGTTCTATAAAAATATTCTATTACACAAAAGTACCGCTATCTTGATTAGGCAAACATGTTTCTTTGCACGCGCATTCGCATTATTTACCATTTAAACATTGTCCTTGCCTGAAGATATCGCAGCGATGATAGGACGAGAGGCAATGACTTCAATAAAGTTCGTCTTCAGTGGCATTGGTGCACACAAAATTCTTCTGAGAATGTTTCACTAGCAACAAAAATGCTCTGTACGGATGCCCCTTCACGCAGAGTGTGAACCGATTGCACCGAATGTGACAGCTGAAGCTATGCGAAATTTGAAATAACTACGTTTGTCTCTACCACTTCAACGCAAGGAATTGGAAACCATGCACTCTTTAATTGTAAGCCACAAGCACTCGTTGACAGAAAAACGACGCATCAGTAACTTGATACATTTTTTGCTCAGTTCTTTATCATATTTGCCAAAAAAAAAATCACTGTAAAATTAACGCTGGTACCACATACACCACGGTACGTGACCTCATGTATCATTTCTGTTGATGAGTACTCTTAGCCTATCCTTCTCGTTGCTTTGTTGGGAGCGTACAAGCACAAGCGTCGTGAATCAGCGTAGTACGCTGGGATTCCCACGTACTCAGCGGTGTACGTGGATATGAGTACGTGGTGACTCAGCGAAACTGAAGCAATCGTACACACCAGCGAATGATAATGGGAGGAATTTCTTCACTAATTGTCGCAATGAGACTGAAAGGATTTATTGCTTGATATACTGCGTTACGGTAGAGGAACGTGATCGACGTCCAGAATGAGCGCCACCGCGTCTGTTCTGTCTGCTTGCTACCCGCTTTTTTTATGTCTGGGCTGAAGGCGCGGCATAGGCAGTATTGTGACACGCCGACTCTTGTCTTGTTTTCATTCCTCGTATTCTATCGAGCGTTGCCATTTATATGTCTACGAGTGGCAGGAACTGCACACATTATGTGCCGAGAAGGCAATATTGGTACATCGTCCTGTGATAACGAAATAACATGCGGCAAAAAATGACTGGCTCTACAGTAAAAAGTGGGTGCACAAAGATCAAATGCAACATAAAGATAAACATTTATACTCTCGACAATGTATCTTTACTTTGCCGAGAGTGCGCAATTCCGTGAAATTCCATAAATGCGCAGTGTTGTACAGGCACAAGAATGAAGACACCCGGGTGATGGTAGAGGCCTGGCGTATAGATAGTTGCGGTAGCACATGCGTAAGATAGCCGCCTATTAACTTGCATAAAGAAGTAAAATGCGTGACCAGTTATCTCTCGCGTAGACGCTCACGTGTGCCGGATGTATACGCAGCGCTGCGTGCCTACGCATGCGCAGATAAGTTCATGTGTCTACTTTCTTCTCCGCCGCAGTGCGCTCTTTCAGTTGTCAGTGGCTTTCCTGTTGTTCCGATCCCGTCT
Source organism: Rhipicephalus sanguineus (assembly GCF_013339695.2). Lineage (NCBI taxonomy): Eukaryota > Metazoa > Arthropoda > Arachnida > Ixodida > Ixodidae > Rhipicephalus > Rhipicephalus sanguineus. The sequence goes on from NC_051185.1 coordinate 21,828,409, forward strand.
TTCCCCAGTGATTCTGACGTCGATGCTCAGCCAAACGTAATGTTTTACGTAGTAACTACGAAGTTTTAACTGCTCGTGTGCCTAGTATTTGCTCTAGCCGAGAAAAAGAATAATAATATCTGGGGTTTAACGTCACAAAACCACGATCTGATTATGAGAGACGCCGTAGTGGAGGGCTCCGGAAACTTCGACCACCTGGGGTTCTTTAACGCGCACCTAAATCTAAGTGCACGGGCCTCAAACATTTTCGCCTCCATTGAAAATGCAGCCGCCGCGGCCGGGATTCGATCCCGCGACCTTTGCGTCAGCAGTCGAGCGCCATAACCACTAGACCACCGTGGCGGGGTGAGCCGAGAAAAAGTACTGACGTTTTCAGAGGAAAGGTGCTAGCACGACATTCATTCTCAGGCGAAGGGCACGCGCACCGTGGTTCTGTTTGCGGAGCCAAGACTTTTTTTCTTAGGCTGTAACGGAGTATGCAACGCTTGCTTCCGTTGTTGCCGAAGCGCTGCAGAGCATGCCATCGTTGCGAGGGATAGCATAGCAGTCCCTGCCATATGCCAGCACACCAAATAACTGTGGAATGAGCAGAAATATGAGCGAGGCCATCATATCCTGTCATGCTTCCATGCCCACATCTAATGAAGAAGCAAAGATAGCTGTATTCGAGTTTTCATGGGAAATCATAAAGCAGAGGCAAATTTGTAAGGCTGTGCAAGTTTCCTGTTTTGCGTAGGCGTGCATCTTGAATTCGGGCAGCATCTAATCTGCAGCTTCTTGATACGATGAATACCCGCCGCGGTAGCCTAGTGGCGATGGTTCTCGACTGCAGACCCGAAGGTGACGGAATCGAAAACCGGCCGCGTTTTGATGGAGGCGAAATGCTGCAGGCCCGTGTGCTTAGATTTAGGCGCACGTTAAAGAACCTTAGGTGGACGAAAATTTCGGAGTCCTCCACTACGGCGTCCCTCATAATCACGTCGGGGGTTTGGAACGTAACACCCGAACAATTATTGATACTAGAGATAGCCATTCAGTACTGAGTTTTCATGGGAGATGATAAAGCACAGGCAAGCGCTAAGGTTGTGCACGTTTGCACTTTTGCGTGGACGTGCATCTTGAGTTCTAGTTGCGTCTAACTTGTGGGTTCATTATAAGATGAATACGTCCAGTCCGCCTCCTAATCAGGCGACTCCTAGTTCATGTCCCGCCATTATTTTACATATTCCATGCGACAAGTCAGTTTCACAAGGCTCACTCTCAATCTTTAACTTAGCTCCTATGCAACCATCCATGCCGCTCGCGCTCTTTGATGTCAGGCGCCTGCGGGCGAGCTCCTAACGAGCAGTTCGGCTCCCACGCAATTTCTAGAAAGTTTCGCAAAAACCTTGAAAGGAGCTCGACCAAAATACCACCGCCGCGTTTAGAATGATGCACAAGGATGGACCAGCTCCTAATTAGGCTGGTTTGCTCCGAATCTTGAGCCTGATCTTGTGTAATCTGAGCCTGATCCGCATCTTCGGCCTGATCTTCCGACTTAGTCTCTATGATGCTCGCGAGTGAACGCTTCCGATGTCAAAGTCAGCCGCGCCAAGTGTTGGTTGAAGTGCAATGTCTTCATTGAAACCTAGAATACTAGAAAGCGTCGGCACATGGAAGTTGGTAGGAACAACTTGCCACGCAAGAGTGAAACAAAGTGTTGAAAAGTTGTTGAATAATATAAGAAACGAAAACTTTACACTGGCTTAGGAACGCGGAAGGTAGCAGAAAAATAAGTTCGCTCGTTCCAGCCGTCACAAAGCTCTTCCAAAACTTCGTTTTAATGAAAAAGCGCCACCTGCTGGCATGGTTCAGTGACGCATATTTCAATGTCGCGTTGTGTACCGCATTAGAGACGTCACCTAGCGCACGCTGTTAAAGGGGCCCTGCCACACTTTTCTAAGTAGTCATCGAGTCGCTTCATTACAGGAGCTTATAGCCTCACGAATCGACTGCCGTAAAAATGTTTAAAATTCGTGAAGTAGGAGCGGAGTTACATGGATTTCTCGCACGCTGTAAGAGCTTTCTCTCTTTTCTCGTCCCGACGAGAGCGCTTCACGCTACGCAGGGAGGAAAGGTCTGCGGGAAAGAAGTTACGCCCCACGCTCCTGATGACCTCGAGCACTATTTTTCTTTCTTCGTATGCGCAGCTTTCTTTCAGTGTGATCGCGAGCGAGCGCGCGCGCACGTCGCGCCATCCCGCGGCGGCCGCGCCTACTACACAGCTCACGATGCTCAAATCAGCCAATGGCCGCGAACTTTGGTCTTATGGCGCGGTAATTTGGGTTTACGGCATTATTTGTCGAGAGGAGAGCGAGCGATTCCTTGCTGACTTTGTGAATTAATTATAAGTTCCACGCCGCGCACTGCGCTACAATGTTCTGGCTGACATGTTCTGAAGAGCGTCAACTGCAGATCGGCAGCATTTTTGACCATGCTCAAAAAGTGTTGCAGGGCCACTTTAACGAGCATTTATTGCGCCCTGTACATCTTAGTTCTTTTCTAAATTGACTTGTAAGGGTATTGAAGCACCGTGATAATTCAGAAAGGAAGGGTGCCTGATGCATCATGAAACGAATATGTCTATTCCTTCTTGTCTCGAATATTTTCCCAGTTGTTCGTTGTGGATTAACAATTCAACTGATATTCTTCCGCATGGCAATATCTGCAAGCTCATTACCAAATGTAATGATACAATTCTCCTAGCGATAGTTCGATCATTCTCTATCTTTTTTTTTTACAGTGCTCACTGCAGCATTGATACTTCAAAGTTCCTGGTGTTTCCTTTGAGAAGATGTAAGAGCAGGAATAAAATGGGGAAAAAACTTGCAGGCAAACGTAATCATTGACTTATTGTTCTGGTAGTGGCACCCGCATTTCCACGTTGTTGTGGCCTGGTGCATTCCTTCGTTTAACTCTGTTTCGTCGTGCTGCATAAGCGGATAACACAGATGACGTAGAAATCAGCGCGTGGCTCAGATCTGCTCCGCCAGTCGCCGCAACGATCTGAGCTGCTCACAAGAAAACTCTGTGCTCTTTCAATGAGCGCATTCCATTATTTTCGTAAATTATGCTTACAGTTAGCTGGCCCGCACCTCAAGTAAACTTGTGCTCCGATATCGTATGCACCCGATATAACCAGAACCATCGATTTCATACCAAAATTATTTTAGAAGTCTTTTTCTCAACTTTCGGAAAAGCGGAAGTGCTTGAAAGATAACAGTGTGTCACTCGTGGTTCGTACCACTAAAGAATACTACGACTATTTTAAACTGTATAATAATGAGTATACGAGACCATGCTTATAAGGAACACTTTCAATCAATCGCTATTCTTCTCTTGTTGTTCTACTCCCCCTTTCCCCTTCCCAAATACAGGGTGGAAAATCGGAGACTTCCTCCAGTTAACCTTGCTGTCTTTCCTTTCTTTCTCTCATTCAATCAATGCCTGCTATCGAATTCGCACTTTTTCCTTCTTTCACGGGACGCGCCTGTCTCTGACTATCGAATATTCCTTTTCATTAGCCACAGCGACGAGGCGATGCGGCTGAATAATCCAACAGACCTGACTCTCGAGAAGAACGCGCTATCGACCAAATTTTTCTCGCGCGTTCCCGCGTGAAGATTGCAAGCGCCGTTGAACGATGTTTCGGTGAGGAATAAATTATGGGACGCCGCGAAATTCATGTACGGCAACAACGACACGTCGTTCGGGTTTTCTTTTTGTTTATAACTGAGCGTTCTTGCGAGCATTCTCTGCCCGTATTGATGTGTTTACATCGATGCCCAGAAGCAGCAACGCCTGCTCCCGCTCTTGCGCTACAAGCGCGAATCAAGCCTGCACTGACGGTGCCTACTCGAGCTTATCAAATCGAGGAAGGAACAGTCGACTGCTACAAACTCAAGTTTACGAGGAACGCTTCTAGATAAATGCAATCTACGTTCACTCCGTGGAACTGTGGCAAAATTTTTGAAGAGCTATTTAGATTTACCTAGGAGAAGAATACACGAAAAAATGGAAAGGAAACAGTCGAGTGACAAAGATATTGAGACGAGCAAAATGTAACAAAAGCGTGCGTACATTGGGCTGGTTGATTCATACTTGCTGGAAAAACGGCGCAAAAAACAGGATAAGAGAGCCAGCAGACAAACCCATAGCGCTGACTAACAACGGAGTGCACTTTGTGAGTCACGTTCGCAATTTAGCTGATGTGTGCGTGAGGTCAGCCATCTTTGTCACTCATTCAGAATGATATATTTTTTTTTACCTTACTAAAAAATGCGCTTCTACTTCGCATGCAACCCCTCTCCCCCTCTCAAGTCCGGTGCAAGGGGCCTACTTATATATCCCTTGTTTTTAGGTCAGCACTCTGGTCTGTCTCCTCCCATTGATGTCCTGTTTCTTACAATATTTCGCGAGCAAAAATAAAAGAAAAAGAATCAGAAAAATGTAGCAGCATCGCGTGCCGCGAGAACATATACAGATATAAACCACAAAAATTACATACCTAAGTAGTAAAGAGTACGGGAGTTGCGGCCGAGGCTTCATGGTCTAGCTTGCTCTTGCTCCTGGCGGCAGGAGCAAATGGGAAGGAACACAGTGATGTACAACAATGGCGCCAAGACGAGAACAATGAGCAGAGGACAAACAACGAACACGTATAAACAAGATGCGGTATACGGTTGCGTGTTTAATGTCGCGAGCGCCGTCCGGCAACGTGAAAATGGTCCAGAAGGCCGTTATGTGCAGTGAAGCGCGCAGTCACCAAAAGTGTTCGCACACAAAAGCTGGTGGGCAATCAATGCGACTGAAGAAAAATGTCCAGCAAGGATATAAACTAGCGGGAATAACCTCTTGAAGTGTGACTAAGGTGATCAGATAGATAGATAGATAGATAGATAGATAGATAGATAGATAGATAGATAGATAGATAGATAGATAGATAGATAGATAGATAGATAGATAGATAGATAGATAGATAGATAGATAGATAGATAGATAGATAGATAGATAGATAGATAGATAGATAGATAGATAGATAGATAGATAGATAGATAGATAGATAGATAGATAGATAGATAGATAGATAGATAGATAGATAGATAGATAGATAGATAGATAGATAGATAGATAGATAGATAGATGACGAAACAAACAAGCAGCCTGGCGTTTTTGGAAACATGCAGAAAAAGATGCAGGGACGTCATTCCAGATAGGGGAAAGAAGACTGAACAGTGCGCCACTATTCGAGAAAACAGTCACGAAGAGAAAAAGAAAAATGCAATACAATATCGCAGAGGCAACATTTAACGGAGCGGAAAACAGCGACACCGAAACGATGGCAATGAACAGAGAAAAAGAAATATACATGATGGGGCGACAGCAGAAGGGCAGAAAACTGACGCAGAGAGGAGGAGAGGAGCGAAGCTGAGAAAGGGCGAGAGTTATCACTGTGGCGTGGAGGGCTAGGAAGGGCAAACCGCTGAATGGAAAGAGGAGTCGGCAAAGCGTAAATTCAGCCTGTGATGGACGGCATCGATCCCCTGACCTGGCAGCACCACAGGTGAGACGACGGTGCCCGTCGAAACAAGCGCCGCCGGCGGTTTGGCAGAATGAAAGGGGTGTAGAGCGAAATGAGTTTGTGGCTGAGTGAGGGCAGAAAGCTAAAGAGGCTTCACCTAGTGCTAAAAATGTAGAAACGTAATGAGAACTAGTTTGATAGGAAGAACCACAGCAAAGAGTGTGAGATTGTGTTAAAAGGAAAGAGTTACAACATATAGCACAGCGAGACGCCAGGACTAGGACATAGCGGATGCGTTGTGCAAGAAGCTGCTGCAGATGTCAGCAACGTGTCGCACGCTTCGTCGGGTTGGTTTCACGCAATGAATATATATATATATATATATATATATATATATATATATATATATATATATATACATATATATATATATATATATATATATATATATATGTATATATATATATATACCCCTTAGCAATACCACCTAGCCTACACAAAGGTAGCGGGTTTGATACCGGCTGAGGCGGTCGCGTTTGTAGGGAGGCCATGTACTTGGCTTTAGATGGACGTTAAGGAACTCCGTGTGGTCGAAATTTTCGGAGCCCTCTTGTACAGCGTGCCCTATAATTATATCGTGGTTTTGGCACGCAAAACCGCGGATGTTATTATTATCCTCCACTCCACCTCCCCACTTGCCCGGCGTCTCGTCGCCGTCAAAAGCAACGTGTTCCGTCGGTCTCACGTCATCCAAAAAGCTAAGAAAGAACATTTCTCGCTTAGACACAACCAAACGAATCCAACAGACAATTAGGCCAGGGAAAGCAGAGAGAACATTAGCTGTTCTTTTTAACTGTAGCGTAGTAATTAGTAAACTACAGTTATAGACAACAACTAATGTCCCCTATGCCTTGATTGAACTAATTGTCTGTTGGATTAATTTCGTAAAAGTCTAACAATGAAACGAACCCCTCGAAAAAAAAAAAGCGCAGCTTGCACTAGTGGCGCAAGGCTGGAACGAAAAGCGGAGCTAGTGTTCGACCTTGCTTTTTCCAAGTTTTTGCAAGAGATGCCAAGTTTTTTCTAGTAGCGCTAAGTATGGTTAGGCTTGGCTATCCTCCGGTTTCGGTCGACACGACGTACGTGTCACGTGGTCTTGGCGGGACCATGTCGCGGGACTAGCTGTTGCGTGATGTTGTAATTTTAGTCGTGCGACTATCTCTTACGCGGTTCTTGGTGGGAAAATGTCACGTGACCAGCTGTTACGTGACTTTTATTCGCGTGGCTAGTTGTTACGGAATTTTAGTGACGTGACCAGATGCTACATGTTACCTGACTTTAGTCACGTGACTAGGTGTTACGTGGTTTTGGCTGGAACATGTCCCATAGACTAGATGTTACACGGTTCTAGCGGGAACATGTCACGTGACTAGCTGTCGCGTACTTACGTGATTTTGAGTCACGTGACTAGTTGTTACATGGTCTATGGATGGAACGTGTCCCGTGACTCAGTTACGTGAGGTTGCGTAATATTAATCCCGCGACTATATGCGTGGTTACGTTACGTTAGTCACGTGACTAGTTGTTACGTGATGTTACACGATTTTCGTCACGTGAATAGATGTTACGTGGCGTTACATGATTTTAGTCACGTAACTTGCTGTTACGTGTTTTTAGCGGGAATATCTCACGTGACTAGCTGTTACGTGATTTCAGTAATGTGACTAGCTGTTACGCGATGTTACGTGAGTTTTAGTCCCGTGAACAGATGTTACGTGATAGTTCGTGATTTTAGTCCCCTGACTAGTTGTACGTGATGTTACATGATTTTTAGTCACGTAACATACTCGCCCATCATAGTTTTTGCATTCCACTGCCTGACGAATCGGCGCACGCGTTGTGAGAGCGAAGTAGAAGATCAGCGAGCGCGTGCCGGTTCGTTTCTCTTCGCACTACCCGGCGCAACGAAAAGCTTTGAAGGGGTCATGAACCACATTTACAAGTAATGATCTAATGACCTCAGTATCGGAGTTTACTGCCCTCCCGAATCGATTGCCGCAAAAATTTCTAGAATCCGTCAAGAATGAGCGGAGTTACGGGGGTTTGGAGCACGCTCTCAGCGCTTTCTCTCTTTTCTCGTGCCGACGAGCGCACTGGAAGCTAGACAGGGAGGGATGGCACGGGGGTAAGAAGTTACGTCAGCGCGCTTCATGAAACGCGATCGCTCTCCCGCTGTGATTCGCATGCGCGAGTGTGGCTACCGTCTAAAGTTAGCAGACTGAGGAGTGCGGCGCGCGCAAGTGGCGGCACCCCGTGGCAAGAAGCGCACCTCATCCGGCTATCGGCCAATAAGCATGCTATGTCTCCGCAACGTCAATGTGCAGACGCCCCGCCCACCGACGAGAGTAAGAACCGGCCTCTGTTTGAAAAGAGGGTGCCCGAGGAAACGGCACCTTCGCGCTCCGCTTGTGGCCTTTACGCGGCGCCCACGACTGTAATATTTTGCAGAGCAGTTCATAGGCGTGTCAGCTTTCCGCAGGTTGTGTTTTTTCAACAAGCCCAAGGGGTGCTTCATGACCCCTTTAAGAACTCCGCTCTTGAAAAGTTCAGATTATTTCATTCATTTTTCGCTTAAGCAACACTGCTTAACGAGCGGTTGGCGTTAGCCTACCTAAGGCATCCTGAAACAATCCTGGCAGCCTATCTTGTGTAGCCTCCTGTCTGCTGTGTAAATGTCGTGCTTTGTTTGTTGCTCATATTCCTATTAATGACATCATAGTTGAAATCAAGAAGAAGAAATGGATATGGGCCGGACACGTAGCACGTCGGCAGGATAACCGGTGGTCATTAAGGGTAACTGACTGGATTCCAAGAGATGGCAAACGCGTGAGGGGGAGACAGAAAATTAGGTGGGTAGATGAGATTAAGAAGTTTGCAGGTATTACGTGGCAGCAGAAAGCACAGGACCGGGTTGATTGGCGGAACATGGGAGAGGCCCTTGCCCTGCAGTGGGCGTAGACAGGCTGATGATGATGATGATGATGATTCCTATTGTCTTTTCTTCATGCGAATGCTAAACGTGCAACCACTAGTTGGACACTTATGTGGAGTTTTGCCGTTCTAATGTAACCTCCATCGCTTTGCATTATATTTCTTGTTAAAACTTTATTTTTTTTTACTTCGAAAGCCTGCCCTCAGGCATAGTAATTAGTGGTGTCAAAAATACACATGCAAATTTTCTTCGTGTATAATCATGCCGTTTATTATCACGCATTATTATGTTGTCACAGGAAGGAGGACGCCGTCTTCTTCCGTAGGACACATTCAAAGCCGACGCTAACAGGTCATTGTCCTTTCGAACTACGTAAAATGAACAATCTTAAACACGTTAAGTACAGCGATTTGTTACTTCACTTGCAAGAACGAAGAATTTCTCCGAGACATAGATTGAGCGCGATATTTATATACGCACGCTCCCGTTATCATCGCGTAATTATAGAAATTGCTTGTCTTTAGTTATACGACAATCCTTTGATTCGGGGAGTCATTTGAGTTGTAAACATTGTAGCAGCTGTGACTATCGAACCACGGTCGGCGAAATGTGAGAACGAGTGAAGAAATGTTACAGCTGTACAGATGCGTCTACTCTGTTTTTAGTAAAGCAGGCTTTGCTCACATACAGCACTTTATTACAGACAAGGCATACTTCACAGGGAACTATTATTTCTCTTTTCGCAGTTCTTGTTCTGCTATGCTATTATCGCCATTGCAATTATGTGGACACTTTCAGTGGGTCTCTTGCCGTCGCCGTCGACCTTGCTGTGATGTTCCGCGTAAAGTCCAAATTGATAACATATCCCCCGCTTCGTACGTTGTATGTTCGAGTTAAAACATGCGTGGGCGGCTGTAAATCTCTGCTCAAGCAGATAATAAATGCCCTGCCCATCTTTCATCGCGCGAAAGGCACACAGAGATAGGAGCCGGAGGGTTGTTTGCGTGCTTCCGGGAAGAAGTGCGTACTTTGACTTGCGGGTTGTGGTCGCCCGCGTATATCTAGAGGAGATGTAGTTATTCCAAAACAGCGCACAAACGGGACATGAAATAACCGCACTACACAGGCGCTGACTTCCAACCACCAAAGCTGAAGTTGGAAGTCAGCGCCTGTGTAGTGTGGTTCTCTCGGGTCCCGTTTGTGCGCCGTTTTGGAATAACTATGTGCACGTACCAACAAGACCGATTAGCCACCGTGTTGAATGTCTATAGAGGAGATGAACAGATGGCTCAAGTTTTGCACGAGTTTGTTGGACTCTCATCGCAACGATTGCATTGAAGCCACGGACAGCACAAAGTTCACTTCGTTCGCTGCAAAGGCCGCTGCTAGCCTACCTCCATATAAGATTGCAGTCTGTTGCTACCGCATTCATAGCTTGGCTTTTGTGGCGAAACTATTATTTTTTATTATCATCAGAATATATTTTTCTCTGTTCTCTTCTACCTGGCTTTCTGCGGAGAGATTGAGGTTAAAACCATCCCGGCTACTGTATTTCTGTAACTTCTGCAGCGAAAAGAAAAAAAGGTGGCTACTGAAAAAAATGTGAACGAGTAAAAAAAAAGCAAACGAAATCAGGTAAGGAAAATTGCATGGAAATGTGTTATTATTATTATTATTATTGATATTCATTCAAATGTATTATGCTTCAGAGAAACGTCTAACATATGTTAGCTTAACACAGTCAATCAATCAATCAATCAATCAATCAATCAATCAATCAATCAATCAATCAATCAATCAATCAATCAATCAATCAATCAATCAGTCAGTCAGTCAGTCAGTCAATCAATCAATCAATCAATCAATGCTTGTATGAGGCAAGAGGAGATAAAACAAAGGAGAAATAGCCACATCTACCAAGTCACCACCAAGAAACACTTTGGAGCCGGTGAAGCTTCTCGACAGCAGCCGATCAGCCAACCTTGTGCCAACGCCAGGTGCTATACAGGCAAACAATGCAGCACAACGATAACAAAGACGCACTGCGCCAACCAGCTTCCAGGCCTGCTTCTCAGGCACAGGAAAAAAAAAAGAGCCAGTTGTTTAGAAAAACAGCCTTCCTCCTTGGCATGCTCCTGGGGCTCTGCACTTGAACGGCGCACTCGTTGTCTGGAGAAGTGCGCTGTCGTTCAACGTTTGCCAGGAGGCGCCTTGTTTCCCTCGTTTTTGTGGTCCTGTGCGTTCTCAATATTTGCTTTGGTTCTGAGGACTCCGGACCCAAGCGCTCACGTTTCAACGCCCGGTCGAGAGCTGAGTGAGCGAAAAGTGGCCAGCTCTTTTGTGCGAGTTGAGGCGACCGACAAACAAACAAACAAAAAAAGAGCTATGCTCCCGTCTTCAGTTCTTCGTTCACTGACAATGGGGAATAACACTGGCGTGCTTGCGCTTAGCCGAGCTACCGCTCGGCTAAGCTTTCGGGGAATAGATGGCAGCGTGACGCTTTAAATTAGCGCAAGTGCTGCTCGCAATAAGGAATTAAATGGAAGTAAGTATGAAGTAGTGTCTGAGAGGGAAATTTAGTTATAGAAGACCGCATGTTTTACGAACAATATACGGTGCATTACTTTTACACTGAATGCTTTAGTGCTTGTCAGTTTGACACAATATTTACACATCTACCTTTCTGCCGAAAGGCTAATATTTTTAAATGAATTTCCACTTGGAGAACTTAGGGGAATATTTTAATGAAGGGACTATTTCAGGTTAGTTGCGAAGAGACTACTTATATTTAGGAATACAAAAAGGCTGCATAGACGGAGCTCACAGGCTCAATATATTTTTCTGTTCTCCTTTGCGGGTGTCCTAGACTTGATGTCAACTTTTTGTACCAGATTTACTAGCGGAATTCCCATAGCCGAACGGGCAGTCTCGTCTCAAAGCGGAAAAGTAATGCACGTAGGAATAGGTAGTGCACTTTGTAAGAATCACTTTCGCGTTCTTATTTCACAAAAATATGCTTAGGGACCATCTGCAACATTTTTTTAGTCAAGTGAAGACGATTGGTCTAAATCCTTCCTATTTTTATTTTCATGGTAACATCTTCCTCGTCGCCTATAGGTTAGTGGCGAAACCTAGTTAAGACTCCTGTTTTTCAATAAGAACAAATGAATGAATGAATGAATGAATGAATGAATGAATGAATGAATGAATGAATGAATGAATGAATGAATGAATGAATTTAAGGTTAGTCCGGCAGTTTCAATCGGGCAAGGCGGGGGGAGGAGGGGATTGACCTTTAAAAACATCTTTGTTAGAAACTACCAAACGAATTCAACAGACAATTAAACCAAGGTCCCCTACGCTTTCCACGGATAATTGACTGTTGGACTCATTTGGCTCTGCCTTTCGTTACTATCGTTGCCCCTCTTTCATTCTTCTTCCTTCGTGCTTCCTCTTTCGCTCTGCAAAGTGATATAGGTCGGTGCTTCCTCAACTGAGCACAGGAAAAAGTCCCGGTTCGCACAAGATAGCTCATCCCGAATCAAGAAAAAAATAGTTTAAACGAATCACTATTATGCTCGAACGGCAATTGTGGAACAGCGTTTGTCTGTGGTGGAAGACCGCCACCTCTTTAGTAATAAACCAAGTCAAAAAGAAAATAAGTCTCGTATCTAACACGCCATGCATTTGATTTTGTGGCTACCTTCGAAATTGGTTCAATGATCGCTGGCGTGGTGGGCGGTGCACCGAAAATAAGGCACTATGTATTCAGCCACCAGTCTCCTATTGGTTTCCCAGTGCTCGTCCCTCTTTCGTACCCTTTTTCACTTTGAGCCTTTATTTCCAGCCTGTATCTGCACACTTTGTCTTACCAACTGGGAGCGTGTCATCGAATCTCTTAACATATCCTCGCACTCGTGAATTGGTGGGCATGAAAATTCGATGTGGGAGCTTCGGTCGGGTTTCTTTCTTTCTTTCTTTCTTTCTTTCTTTCTTTCTTTCTTTCTTTCTTTCTTTCTTTCTTTCTTTCTTTCTTTCTTTCTTTCTTTCTTTCTTTCTTTCTTTCTTTCTTTCTTTCTTTCTTTCTTTCTTTCTTTCTTTCTTTCTTTCTTTCTTTCTTTGGGAAACAAGGTCATGGCACCTCGTGCAGAATATAGGGAAAGTGAAGGCCCTATTTTTCTTAGAGCCAGTTATCCAGACCTACAGTCGAAACGTACACGACGTCGGCGTTTACCGTCACGATGTAATCCTGCATTGCGTTTCTTGTTTAATTGTTATTATTGCGATAGCAATGACATGGACACTCTCGGCGGGTTTTCGCCGTCACCGTCGCCTCATGCTCGTATAATGTCCAAATCGCCCCGTGAGTAAAAGGGCGTGGTCGAGAGCGCTGAGGCGCGCGCTATCTACATCAGTAAACTGCTCGTATGCAATTACATATTGCGCTTTCACCGCTTACATTACTTTGAGACTACACACAGCAGGGAGGCATTCGCTACTTGGTCTTGAATTTGTGTGAAGGTTTAAAGAGTCCACATAGGAGACGCGGTGTGTAGCGCGTATCCAACACCGTTTTCCTGGGATATTTCATCGCTTATTGTTATTGTTGCTTGTGATCTGATGTACCGAAGCTAGGCAAAAGGCACATAGTAAGTTATGCATTCGCCTAAGGCGATTCTAAGGTGAAATCCATCTTCTTCTGCTCAGTCGATGTATCGATCCTGCCTTCCCTCCACCCCCCTCCGAATGTTTTCTGCGCCTAACCTGGTTTTGCACTTCCTCAGTGATCCGCCTACGTTTGACCAAGCAGTGATGTCATCTGATGACGGCATCGTGTGACGGCACGTTACGAGACGTCTTAGTGCCGGGTTGATGAAGTCACGGTGAAATCACTCATTTTAGCAATATGTGACGTCACGATGACATTGGCTGATGACGAAGTCAGCACCTGATGATATTTTTTGCATCACTCGGGCTCACGCCGACGCCGCGGGACGACGGTCGACACCAATGGTCAATTTTTGCGTTTGATGAGGCATCTAAGGCTTTCGCCTTAATAAATAAAAAGCTAAACAAATAATCGTCTGAGTAAATCATTCTGCGTAGAGCCAAGGCTGTACACAATGCCAACGGTGTTCTTGCTCGGCTTTGTTTTTCATGCGAGAACGAACACCTACATTCTACGGGCATCTAATTAGCATTGCTGTAAGGCACGCTAAAGTACAGCCCCGTAGATTGAGTTATCTTTAATGAACTAATCTAGCGGAGTCATGATAATTATACGAAATTTGAAACAAAAAGAAACGAACCGACGACTTAATGAAATCTCAGTAAGGCCTAATTGGGTCCACCAAATTGCACTAAGCTACTCGAGTTTCTAGGAAGAAAAAAAATTTCAGGAGTGATACAAAAAAATTTGTAAGTTGGAAAATAAAGCCTGGTCTAGTTGGGGGTTGTTCATTTTCTAAAAAAAAAAAGGCATACAAAGAAGACGAAGACAAGAGAGGGGGCAGACACACAGCGCTGCTGTGCGTCTTTCCTTTGTTTCTTGTATTCGTTTTCCTTGTGCACTGCCGTATTTGTTTAAGGAATATGATATTGTGCTGAGAACATATTGGTGCGCTACCTTGTATTGAATTTGGATGAAGCTCTAAAGAGTCCACAGATGAGACGTTGTGTGTGGTACGTGTCCTGTTTGCTTCGGAGTACGACACTGACGACTAAAAAAAAAGGGGGGGGGGGGCGAGGTCGAGAGGGAAGCACACTCCAATAAAATCATTCTTCGGCATATTTCATTACCTGTAGAAAATCCACCAATATCGAAATATATCATCAGCAAAACTGAAACCCTCATGCGCAGAGGTACATGGCATTTCGTTTTTTTCTGTTCTCTATTCCTTATTTTCTATTGGTTGTCGAGTGTTCCGCATATCAAACGTCGAGACGGCAGCGACCGTAATTTCCTGGTTCACCCAAAAGCCTTAAAGGCGGAATTGTATTTCTATGCGACGCGAGACACGCGAGATGCGTAGAGAACAGAGTGCCTGAAAATATAACAAATGTAGGAGAGACAGCTCCCGCCCTTACCTCCTAGGTTGTATTCTAATTAAAGAGAAGATGGTCCAGCCATGTAGTACTTGCGATTACGTTCAATTTTGTTTTACGTGTTGCGCACTTTAATTTTATTGTTCTTTGTTTCTCTCGTTCTCAAAAATATGAGTATCGCGCGACGTCGAATCATTGGAATCGATCAAGAAGAAAGACTTTCGACGAAATATGTCCCTGCTTGACTGTGGAGGAATTTGATGTAATTTGACCTTTTTCCTCTTGGCGCACTTCGGTTGGATAAAAAAGAATACGCTCTTTTGAGGGTCATTATGTGTTTGGTTTTGGACGATGAAGAGGTAGTTCTCTATAATAAGCGATTTCCTTTGCGTATTCTTTTGAAGCTCCATCAAAACATATTTAAATTACTTTGAAGCCTTTATGCTGCCGCGTAATTATGTCTGACGTCTTGTGTTGTCTCCGCAGAATAAGATTAGCACAAGTGACCGTTTCGCCCAATGATCGCTTGTGATAATCTTTTTTTCTGCTGCGATCGTACATGCCCTTTGTTATGCGCGACGTTTGTTTATTTATGTTTCGCTCCACCGTTATGACGTGCTAGAGCTGTTGAACAGGCTTTTAAAGCCGACCAACAACGACTACATTGCGACCAAGGCTTATCGCAAATACTGCTATAGAAGCCATCGATTTAATGATTGACCGTGAAATAACGCAAAGTGGGCAAACGCGCACACAAATATCACACGGTCCCTAATGAATTTGCCTAAGACCACTCGAAGGCGAAAGCCATCTTTTCCTTCTCAGTCAAATGTATTAATACCCCCCCCCCCCCTCCCTCGAAAGTTTTCTGTACCCAACGTTGTTTTGCAGTCCCTCAGACGTGGCGACGAGATGTGGCGACGTCGTCGAGTGAGGTCGCATGATGTGACGCCATAGCGCCGCCATGTTGTCGTCATGTGACGTCTAACTGTGACGCCATAGTGACGTCACCACATGATTATTTCTCGCATCAATAGTGTTGACGCCGACGGTCACTTATCGCGTGTGATGGGTTATCTAAGGCTTTCGCCTTAAAAGTTGTTAAAAGTTGGGAATCACGACGCAAACTCTAACAACTGAGGAGTCGCAAGTTTTTTTACGTCGGTCAAAGGAAAAGCTGCAAGTCTATCATCGTCTTGTAGGAGACGTGTTAGCAGAAACACTCTTGTATTAAGGCATCCGCCAGCTAGCGTGTCGTTTATACTGCTACCTGTCGCAGCAGGTTATTACACTGGGAAGTACGCACATTGAGCATCTTCAATGGCACCCAGGTCCGGCCCTCATCAAAAACACTTTTACGACAAGCACTTTCTACGACAGCTACAAAACTTCTTGCAGCTGCCACCGCCACGCCAAGCTACAACCAAGCTTCATCTCAGCACCGAAGTGAGCCGTATCTACCAACGCACATGCCCCTCTATATATATATACATGTAGCCGCTTCCCAACAAATACGTTCCGCGCACTACACACTTCATAAACACACACACACACACAAAGCAAACAATGCACGCAATTCTCAGGACACGTAGCCCGCTTTTACGACAGCAAAACATTCCTTGCGCAAGACGGGATGTAAACGTCTTCGCGACTCGGGCTTTGAAAATGACGTTGGAAACATCGCTGTCCGCTCGTACTTGCTCAGTGCTGCAGTCTTGATAAGCGGGGTGTTTTCTTGGCAACGCTGTTGCAAACGCGCCCTGTGATGTGGCCACAGGAAACCAGCGAATGTAAAATCAACGCGGATGTACCTTCTCTTATGCTTACCTAAAGAAAAGGACGCAGTGTGTCCGTAGTTGTTTATGCGACGAGTCGATCTCTTCTGCCTTGTTTCGTGAATAAACGAAGGCGTGACGCTTCTGTATTCGGATGTCTGACGAACGCAAAACCGAGTTTGCACGGTTTTGATTCTCCGCACGCAAAACGACTACTGGCCAGGATATTAAAATCAGGCGTGACAAAACAAAAGAAGAAGAAAAAAAAAATTAAAAAAATATATAGGAGTCTCTTATGCAGTCGCCTAAGACAACTCGGAGGCGAAAGCCATGTTCTTCTTTTCCTTCTCGGTCGATCTATTGATCTTCCCGCGCCACCTTCCGAAAGCTTTCTGCACCTAACGTGGTTTTACACTGCCTCCAGGATCAGAGGCATCACAAGCCTTCGGCCCCTCACATGGTTATGCACTGCCTCCGGGATCGGCCCACGTTTGACACGTTATCTGACGTCATGATCACGTCAGAAATTTTGGCGATCTGTGACGTCAACACGTGATGATGATTTTTTTTGCATCACTCGAGTTCACGCCACCGCAACCGGGTATGATCAGTTTTCGCGTTTGGTGGGGCGTGTAAGGTTTTTCGCCTTAAAACAGTCGCACCGGGTACATCGAGTAGTGCTGTTGTTCGGACACTGCCGCTCAATGCCTTGGGATGTGCGAGGCCGTACTGTGTTATGGAGGTAAGCGACACGTTAACGCGCAGTCATTTGCGCGCCTCGTGATAACTTGTAGATCTGTTGATTTTTTAGGGGCGAAGCTCCTCTTAGTCTAACCTTGTCACGTCTCCGTTGTCCGGCGTAACCACCTTCGCAAACTGCCCGTCACTTCGTCTTTGCAAACATCCCACTACGATCCATCACCGATCCATTACTTCACCGACCATAAAGCTGTTATAATGAACGGGGAACGGAAGCCACCTTTGCAAACTGCCCACTACTTCGTCTTTGCAAACATCCCACTACGACCCATCACCGATCCATCACTTCGCCGACCATAAAGCCGTTATAATGAAGGGGGAACGGAAGCCACGTCTAGCTACCACTTACGATTAATAAAATTTCTTGTATAAATATATACAGTGTTTGTCATGTTTTGATGATGTACTGGGCTATCGCTTTGATTACTGCTGGGAGAAACCACTAAAGATTTCACGGTGTAACCATGATTGCTTCAGGAGCTTCACCCAAGCTCTTCATCATTCACCCGTGGATATGCTGTGAATTTTTTTGTTGACCTGGTGGTCAAAATTCGTCACCGTTTAGCCTTCGCTGCAGTCGCATTTCGATGGAGGCGAAACGCTAGAGGGTCGTTCACTTAGATCGAGGTGCTTGTTAAAGAACCCCGGGCGACCGAAATTTCCAAAGCCTTCCGCTACGGCGTACTCCCTAATCATATCGCGGTTGTGGCCCGTATAAACCCGGAAATTATATGTGGCGTTTTCTTTTTCTAATAGAGCCAAGTCCACTTTAACTATAATTGAGAAAAATACTGTTTTTTGTTACTGACGCAGCCCTGATTTAAGGAATCTGGCCCAGTTTGATTGAAACAGATGCAGAATGCGACTTACTTTTTATTCGAAACTGCCTTTTTGATCATTATGACTGAGGGGCGCGAGAAAACGGCACACAACGAAAAGAAGTACACGGGACGACGCGCACCCCTCAGTCATCATGAACAAATACCAACTCGCCCAACTTTTTACTTTACTGCCTTTTTGAGTTCACGCTACACTGAGGAATGGCCCCATTTTGATTTCAATTGCTTTAAAAGTGGAGGATACTTAGGCGCGCTTTACGCTCCCGTGATATTTAGCCCAGTTTCGGTTTCTGGATCTGGCTTTTTTTAGAAAAAAAGATCCCCGCATCTCCACTAATGTGAATCACGGCGAGTGACGAGGCATTGGTTATCGTACCGGCATGGCACAGTACGTCACACGCGCCTTGCCACTGCAAATGTAAACTGAGTGACATAAAGTGTATATATGTACGAATTATTTATTTGGTTCCTCTTTAATGTTCTTCTGTTTTAATCATCTTGTTATAATTCGTATATCGTCTTGAGTTCTGGATTCCGGTTTTCCTTCATTTCATTCTCGTTTTTCGTTGTGCAGGTGTTCAGTTTCAGTTTGAGTTTTGTGTAGCATGACGGACGCCGACAAGGCTACGCCCTAAGAAGCTTCTCCCCTAAAAAAAACGCCACGTATATTAAGGCCAACTTCCTGCAGGAATTACAATAGAACTGTTTCTTTTCTTTCAAAAATTCAGCAGTGTTCCATCCTATTTTCTAGGGCGTCTGATATAATGAACCACTTTTACATTACTGCGTAATTGTACAGATGGTATTAAGGTAAGTCGACAGCTTAACTCGCACAAAGTCCAGCCTCTACCGTGCTGCTCGTATCTACCGACACGCAGCGTAAGGAGTTGGCTTTTTTTATAAGCAAGGATGCCCAAATCGCCCGCTCTACAGTGAACGAAAAGTTGAAAATAAGCGCTGCGCATATGGCTTGCCTCGCAAATATATTCTGTCGCTCTCACCCTCAGTGTTGAAAGGCGTGCAAACGATTGTATTATTCAACAGCTTACGGAAACAGCGGACAAAGATTTTGCATCGCATTTTACCCAGCTTTGGGGCAACAAACCATGTTTTTTTTTCAAATTTTTGGTTTTTTGTTAGCGTTAAGATCAAACCATTACCACGCTAGGTATTCTCAGCTGCAATACTCTGTTTCTTAGTGTAGCTATTTAGGTTTTCAGTTGGAAACAGTCAGAAATCAAAAGAAACACACGGGAGCGAAACAGTAAAGAAGAAACAAAGAAAGTAAGGAAGTAGGTTCCTACATCAAGTTAAATCCGGCAGTTTTAGGTCTCACAACCACGCTATGATTGGGAGTATTGCGAGGACCAGGGAATAAATGTGATCGCCCCGGGTTGCTTTACACGCATTTAAACATATAATCACGCTTTTCTTCGCACATCGCCCTCATCACAATGTGGGCACCCTGGCGTAGCAACTCATGAAGTTTTTGTATTTAACATGACCTATCGTGATTGCTTTTTAGAGGTACGATGACCGAGTAAATTGTTTCTCCTCCAACCATATCCGGTGGAGCACCTACTTCCGCTTCTCCGAATATTCACACCTCTTCTAAACAGTAGAAAGCGGTGATTCTGGTTCAAGTTAAGGGTTATATTGGATACATATGATATCGGTGAATATGTTTATTTAATATAAGGGTAACGTAACTATAATAATAATATAATGAAAGTTTATTGATTGAGTTCATTGTAAGATTGCGAGCAGCTGTGCTTGTTGCGACACCTGGCGGACGAGAGCTCGACCACGCGCCTCTTTATACGGGGCCTCTGAGATCCCTTTTCGGCAGCGCGCTAAAGAGAAAGTGAACCCAAAAAATACACTAGGGCGGACGAACACCACTACCAGCTAAGTCAAGGATTAAAGTCGGCTCCAGAACTTCTTTTTTTTTTCAATTACGCTGACTGCTTTATGGTCACTCAAGTATTTTGTCACTTGTGTTAACATGTGCTCGCCTGTGTTTGCACCATACTTCGAGAACGTGTACGAAAATTTAGAGAACTTAACACCAGTTACTTCATTCTTCTGGGTACTGTAAACATTGAACTGGCAGCAGATGTGGAGGACCCAAGGGCTCTTTGATACATGCGCAGATGGCCGGGAGATAGCCGGGGAGTAGATAGCACAAATAAAACATAGCGCTACGAGAGCCCAAAACAAACTGACTCTTTATTTCCCGCGTCCCCATCTTTCAGTCCTTAGGCGTGACGCCACAACACACAAAGCAACAGAGCCGCGCGAGGGCACTGCATGTTAGCCATTACATTGTGACACTCCTCCCCTCTTAAGAAGAATAACTACGGGGAGTACCTAAGCACTGGTTTCCTCGACCTGTTGCTGCTTCGCAACACTGGTGTGCAAGGCGCAGCCACGGAAGAGTCACTCCCCACATGAACACCACTGTTGCTTGCAGTAATGTCAGTGTTTATGGCACAGCCCCTCTCAGGCGAACTTGTAGACGGCTCGACAGCCTCTTGCTCCGGCATGTCTGGAACAGTTGATTCAAGGAGAGGAGGCTGTTCCCATTGTGGTATGGCCGCAGCACTAGCATGGTGAAGCGCATCCGTTTCAGATGTACCCGGTGGCCCTGTGTGGACAAGACGCAAGTGGTCACCGTGTTGGTGCCATATAGACCTATCGTCGAGAATGACGTGGGCCGACGGCGGGGTGACGTCGACAACACTGGCCCGCACCCATGGTGCTCCCTGTCGAAAGTTTCGCGCACACACGCTGTCTCCTGGTTGCAATGACGGAGCTGGCCGGGATCCTCTGTCGGCATACAACTTCTGCTTAAGTTGCCTTAAAAGTACCGACGTCTGCAGGCTTGGCCGCAAGACATCCAACGGCTTCTTGAAGGCTCTCCCTGTCAGGAGGTCGCACGGTGGTCGACCCGTTACTTCGTGAGGTGTAGTCCTGTAGTGTAATAAGAACCGGGACAGTTGTGTTTGGATGTTGCCCGACCCAGATTTCTTGAATTTGTTTTTGACAGTCTGTACTGCTCGCTCTGCGGCACCGTTGGACGCAGGGTGATACGGCGGTACCAGCATGCGATGTATTCCATTTCGAGTCAAGAAGTCCAGGTACTGTGCACTGGTAAAAGCAGGACCATTGTCCGAAACTATGATGTCAGGGAGGCCGTGCTGGGCGAATGCCATTCCCAAGGCGGAAATGGTAGCGTCACTGATGTGGAAGACACAGGGAAGACTTCTATCCATTTCGAGAAGGCGCCCACTATAACCAAGAAGGTATGCCCTAGAAATGGTCCCCCGAAATCAATGTGAAGCCTAGACCGGGGCCGCTGTGGAAAAGACCAGGGTGTCTGCTGCACTGGCTGGGCAGCTCTATGTTGAGCCTGGCACGTAGCGCAGCTCTTCACACTGTTTCCGATGTCATTGTCAATGCCTGGCCACCAGACATGGCTCCTGGCGATCATCTTGCTCTTCTCAATACCCTGATGGCTGGCATGGAGCACATCGAGTACCTGGGCCAACAATTTTTTCGCAATCACGACTCTTGATCCCCATAGTAGACAGCCTTTATGGAGACTGAGTCCCGCAATTTTGGCACTGAAGGTTTTCCACTCTGGTCCCGCTGGGAGGCTTTCTCCTTTCAACACATGGCTCAATACCGGATCGTCCCTTGTGGCTCGTGCTACAACAGCAGGTGAGAGGAGTTGTGGAGATGCCTCCTCCAGCATGAAGATCTCAGCAGGGCGAGGAAATGCAGTGCAATCGTTGGGCAGCGGCAGTCTACTAAGCGCATCGGCATGCCCGAGCTCTTTGCCAGGTTTGTAGACAAGTTTGTAATTGTACGCGGAGAGCTTCAGGGCCCATCTGACCCCTCTTGGCGAAGCCTGCACAGGAACAGGCTTGTTGGCACCCAGAAGTCCAAGAAGTGGCTTGTTGTCAGTGTGTGCTTCAAACGGTATGCCCCACAAGTACTCGTGGAACCGATCCACGCCAAACACCAAGGTCAATGCTTCCTTGTCAAGTTGACTATAGTTTTGCTCTGCTTTTGATAAACTTCTAGAAGAAAAAGCAATTGGACGTTCTCGGCCATCAGCATATTCGTGCGCCAAATCTGCGCCTATACCGTAAGGTGATGCATCACAGCTGAGACATACAGGTCTGTATGGGCGGAAATGTACAAGAACTGGAGCTAAAGTCACCAGATGCTTGCAGGCAGTGAAAGCACCTTGCTGGTCCTTTCCCCACTGCCACTTCTTTCCATCACCAAGAAGCAGATGTGGAAGACCCAAGGGCTCTTATATTTTAACGCGAATTTTTGTGTTGACCCAACCTTTATTGGTAGGCGCCTGCTTTCTGATTGAATTTTTATGCATCAAGTGGGCGTTCCTTTTCCCCTGCCGAGCGCATAAATTTACGTATCACATGAGTGCTATCTATCTATCTATCTATCTATCTATCTATCTATCTATCTATCTATCTATCTATCTATCTATCTATCTATCTATCTATCTATCTATCTATCTATCTATCTATCTATCTATCTATCTATCTATCTATCTATCTATCTATCTATCTATCTATCTATCTATCTATCTATCTATCTATCTATCTATCTATCTATCTATCTATCTATCTATCTATCTATCTATCTATCTATCTATCTATCTATTCCGTAACCATTTTTTTGCATATTTGTATTTGGTATTCGTGTATATTCGTACATATTTGTATATTACCCCACAAGCAACCTTCGGCTCAGAGGTAGTACAGTGTTTGCACATTTTGAATTTGCTTACCAACAGAAATAAACTTCAAACTTATTTCGTCCAGTGGGCGCATACAGCGGTTCACAATGTCTCTCGGTCTTTATCAAATAAATGGCAGCATATGAGGATATATAGTTGTGCTGTATGGTCTTGACGCCATGGCAAGAGCTTCAAGGAGCCTGCAAAGAAAGACTGCACGTTTTCAAACGCGTTACCCAGCCAAGAGCGAGCCAGTAAAGTTACGTCGCTACATGGATCGCAAGTTAAAGTAGTGATCTTCGTGTTTCCTTTCAGTAAAGTCCCAACTCCTTTGCTAACACGTGGGCCTATTTCTTTAGGCAAAATGCCACGAAATACGGTCTTCGGTGCCTATAGTCAAGACGTTAGGTTACGATACGCCCCAAAGGAGCTTCGCCATTTTCTTTGATATAAAGGTAACCAGCTTTTCTAGCATACGTTGCTTTAGCGCTGTGTGCAGAAGCCGTGGATCCTCTTTCCGACCGTCCTACCTCTGGTAGCAAGTGTGATGACACATTTGCGATTCTAGTGTTAGTGGACTTATGCAAATACAATCCTGGGAACCCCTTGACTTCATTTGTTGTTGAGAAACAAACCGAGCCCCTTGAGCTACCTTTGCTTAAGTCGGGGTCTTTGTGATGGCGCAATGTCCGAAATTCTTCTGTCCAAGCCTGCAAAGTTAGTCAAATATTTCCACAAGAGAAAAAATCGCGCTGTCTTCATCTCATTTGCCTACTTCCCCACCCAACCCTTTTTTGCACTGTTTTTTGAGAGCAAAGGCGAGCTTTAAAGTACGCCTCGCTGAGACTTGTAGTCACAGTCCTGATCCCACGCTTAATCCGGCTGGCTTTAACAAAGAGAGGAGGCTGGAAGGGACGGAAGGCGAGTAGTCTTCTATTAGCGCTTTAAGCCGCTCGCTAAGCCCACCTCTACCGCCGTTTGCGATCGCCTAAGGAGCCCGCTAATGCGCCAGCAGCGCGAACCCAAAGCCTCCAACGCATCAACCGTAGAACATACACTAACACACATGCGAGAGTACTGACTCACAAGACACTAGTTGCGCCGAAGCACATGCACGACTACAGCGGCAACAAAAATTTTCTTTACATTTTCTTTTTTACAAGATTCACAACACTCTCTTTTACGTTAAAATGGTGTTGTTGATATGTGTGTTTGTGCGTTTTACGTATGTGTGTTCGTGTGTTTTCTTTTATGTACTACTGTTTGTGTGTTTTTTGTTGTGTTTTACGCTCGATCCATTCAAAAGCAGTTGAGTAGCAGGCGCCCTATTTGTGCGCCAACGGCTCTTTATTACATGATATCAATAATAAAACAAACGAACGAGAGACATTTAAAAGGGGAGGACCCGGGGTTAGTTTGAGGAAGCGAAACAGATAAGCACAATATTTTCTCAGGAGTAAAGTGGCGCCACCAGGCGGCTAGAGGTTCCGGCACTAAAGGAGAGCGTGAGGTACGATCACTCGTGCAGCTTGCCGCAGTAGAAGCATCAGCTATACGATAGTGGTTTCGTGCTATTTGCATAACACATTCGGCCGCCCGGTATTTACATAAACGCGCAGCAGGACAAACACGAGGAACGAGCACCGTTCCCGAAACACAGAGGCGGCAAGAGGGACGATGCTTCACGCGATTGCACCGTTCAGTCGATCTTCCCCTCCTTCTTATTTATTGTCGCCTCCGGGGAACTCGGGCATTTATTACATTAGCACGGTGCAGCAAGGCCAACCGGCAGACCGATGGTCTTAACGACTTTTCTACGAGAATATGCATTGTGAGCACTTTGAAAGTGAATAGTCTGTAATAGAATAGACGTTTGAGGATATAACGTGGCTGCAGAAACACGGGGTTGATTGGTCAAAAGTGGGCGAGTCATTTGGCCGGCAGTATCATCTACTAAGGAAGACTAGCGTCGCAGGCATCTGTTCCACCTTTCTTCCTTCGTCCATGAGTAGCTTGGGCTGTTCTTAAGATGAAGCTTAATCAACCTGCCCAATTTTCTGTTCCACGGAAGAACATGCAAAGACGAGTGCATGAAAGATGGTCGCTCGGTTGGCTACATTGCTTTGGGGAAAAGAAAGGGTGCTTGTCATGTTGGGATTGATTGATTGATTGATTGATTGATTGATTGATTGATTGATTGATTGATTGATTGATTGATTGATTGATTGATTGATTGATTGATTGATTGATTTATTGACAATGCGCGGCTGCCCCATATATTAGCTGTACATTGCCGATCGTTAGACTCCGCCCCAGCTTTGGTGGATTGCCAAACAGTACGTTGTCATATTCCTTCATAAGCGTAACTGTTTAAATAAATGAAGTGCATACTGTGAATCTCTTCTCCTAGTACCATCTGCGACTATACAATCTTATCTTTTGGCTTGTCCGCCGCTATATATCCTGTCGGGTTGCATTGTTTGTTGTCTTGTTTTCTCAGAACCTTCTCATTTTAAGCGACACCCTCTTTGGGGACATTCGGAATGTACCGTCAGCATCTTCCAGACTGCGTCATAGGCCGCTGATGCGGCCACTTGCGATCGAAACAGAGCGTCGGATAGAAAACTTTCTGGCTAAAGCAACTACCCAAAGAAGAGGCGACGTCGATGCTATAACGAGCCCTTCAAATTGCCTGTCAATTTTGAGGCTGCGAAGTACACGCTTGAAGTGCGATCAATTTTCCGAGTCACCGAGCAACACTGGGCTATGAAAGACCCATTCTGCCTCTCCATCCACCTATTTTTTTTTGCTCGGTCCGGACGAAAACCTTAGCGACGCGAAAAAAACAAAGTGTTTGTTTTGAAGTACACCCTCTAGAAAAAAAAATAAAAATAAAAAGCTGGGGGCAACCTCCGCGCGGCAGCGAAAATGCGCTCCCATCAGCACAGACGCAGGCTGCAACACTCATCCGTTCGCACCCTCCCTCTCTTTCTCTGTCTCTCTCTCACACACATCGCTGCTCTCATCTCAACGTAGCGGTTGTGCCGCAGAGTTGGCTAGCTCCCGTGGTGCGGGATCCATCTATTTTCCTCTTCGCGCGAGGCATCACCGAGGGCTTTTTACTGCCATCTATGTAGGTGTCACCTTTCCGACTCTGGCAAGAGTGAAAGGTGCCCCCACTTGCTACTTTGGCGAGTTGTTGAACCGCTTGCGCGTCGCCTGAGTGACACTTGACAACAAAAGAAAGGCGAAAGAGGAAAGAAACGGAGGTTGCCCCGCCACGGTGGTCTAGTGGTTATGGCGCTCGACTGCTGACCCGAAGGTCGCGGGATCGAATCCCGGCCGCGGCTGCTGCATTTCCGATGGAGGCGGAAATGTTTGAGGCCCGTGTACTTAGCTTTAGGTGCACGTTAAAGAACCCCAGGTGGTCGAAATTTCCGGAGCCCTCCACTACGGCCTCTCTCATAATCGTATCGTGGTTTTGGGACGTTAAACCCCAGTTATTATTGAAAGACACGGAGATTAACTGTGCCATTGCTCGTTAACTACGCTTACTTGCAGATGGCGAATATAGTTAAAAAATAGTGAAAGCCAAGCACTCTTAGTCTTAAACAATCGTAATTTCTTAATAAAACAGATTAAAGGTCGTCAATCAACATTTCGCTTCCTATAGATTATAAGCTTATAAAGCTTACCTTTGTCTCACAAGGGCCACAATGATTTATTTTGGGTCATTTTTTTATCATTTTCTACTCGTGAACTTTTCGACTTGTTGCTCCGTAATGCATTGTTATAATATTTATAACTCATATACATTTGTTTTGTTTTCATCGTTACGACTAAACTACTAAGCGCTGTTTAGTTATCATTTCTCTGTATGTATCACCATGTAGTTTTTTAAAAGAAGGTCCCCTTTCAGCCATGTTATATGGGAGCTCCTTCTGTATATGTACCTACTTCCATATGTATAGTTGATGTTAAAGAAAGATTTGATTGACTGATTGAAAACAAAATTCACTAACTCTCTTGTGCTCGTACTGCTTTCAATAATTAAGTCTTAAACTTATCCGATATAAAGTTTTCATAGCTACATTTCAATAATCTTGAGTTCTTTCGCTATATGACGTTGCCTTTTCAGTTTTTGTTCTGTAGGAATATTTTTCTTGCGTTGTGTCATTTTCGTTAAATGTTAAATTTAATGCCGGGTACCTTAAGTCACGGCAGTTTAGGCACTTTCCACTAGTATTTATTATGTTTATTCCAACAAATGAACCGCTATGCTCGTAGAGTGCCAAGCAAAGGTTTGACTACATGCCTTGCTGATGTGTTCTTTAAGTAATTTTTGTTGTGTCATCGCCACTAGTGTATATCTAATTTCTCGTGAACTGCTCCTTCAGCAAATATGAATTTATATATGAAAAATCAACGTAGGCTAAGATAACCGGACTAATTTACTACGCATGCGCAAATACCCAATATCATGAACGAGATGTTGGCCAAGGGTTTCTTCTTTTTATTAAAACCCATGTCTTCAAACAATTCAAGGCTGGTCTATCACACGTACTTAAACACCCAGTAGAATTAATTAGATGTTGGCCGGATTTCCATTTTTCATAAACTAGAACAAACTCACATCGACTAACTTTCCTGAGATAATCTACGACATATGCGAAAATACCCTGATAAGGCGACTGGGTTGTTGGCCCAGCTCAAATAGACACCACACGCCCAGTGTGGAAGAGGTAAAGATGGGATTATAGTGCCCACTAAAAGTAATTGTATTTTGTCTACTATTATTCAATTTTCTCATTATTAAACTATTTCAGCTAACGATGGTTATTTTCTCTACGTTTCCTGCCATTTTATTGCCTGTTTGCTACGTAGAATTGAATGTAACTTCGAGCATGTTGCTGCCCTCACAAAGACAGCTCCGAATATACAAATGTTGGCTCCAGCGGCACAGCCTGTTCAACAATTTCTCATCACTTCAAACCTTCATCTTCTCCTGAACCTCACCTGAACCTCCTGAACCTGAAACTCTATTGATTCAGAATACTATTACCACACGCATGATTTCGTACGGATAAAATATTTCGCTGGCAAGAGAAACGAAACAAGTTCAATAAAAACAATTCCAGAATACAAAATACATGCATGTTCCTGATTGTTCACTATGGTCCACTATTTTCCCTCATGTATCAAGGGGGATTTCAATATGGGCCACATCAGTAGCTTCCCTGCCACTCATCATGATTTTTATTCCAGTCCAAACGACTTTCACTGCATCACCGCTTACTGATTCTATCGTGATCATTTATTTCATTCTCCAGATCTTTTCTCCTCCTCCGGCCTATTTTACTCGCAAAAATTTTTGCATTCAGTTCTCGTTACAACGTGTCTATCTTCTACAGCGACTAGATTATTCTATTGCCTCCCCCCTGAACCCACCCCCCCCCCCCCCCGCTTCGGTTCTTGTGTTTCTTTAATTCGTATTTTTCATCTTTCGCTCTGTCCTAGTTTTATCCTCGCATAACCTTATCTGCTGTCTAGTTTTATATAAAGTGTCCTGTTTTATCATCATTATCCCAATTTCTTTTTCCAAACTCGAGAGAACGCGCTTTCGACGAACGTGAGCTAAGCGCCAGGAGCAGTGTCTCTTTCAATACACTCGAGAACGAATCCCGGAGGATGTTCTTTGCTGTAACTAGACTCCGAGATCGGAAGAAGGAATTCTCGAGAGAAGCCATTAAAATGTAGCTTGTAGTTACCTCTGCGACCTGTTCTCTCTCGCTGTTTTTGATTTATCACTTTTTTGTATACTCGCTCTCTTTCATACGTACCGACCGAAGCCACGTTAGCCATGCCTGCCTTGTATTCATTCTTTTCCGCTTGCTCTGCAGATAAATTCTCGAGATTAATGCATATGCGGGCATTCCGGCCTCGGCGGTCATTAATATCACTTACGGTGGGCGCTCGCCGCCAGGCGGCGCCACCTGGAGCCTGGCATGCTCCTAGTTGCAGCAAGTGGCACAGCACCAAGCCGCACCACCTGGCAAGTGAGGGGATAACGTGTCTGTGAATCGCGCTGCTTATAACGGGAACAAAAATTTACCCTGCTAGCACACACGCAGAAAATTTTCCTCTTCGCGCTCATCATATCATACTCTTCACTTATGTATCCTTCTTCTGCTTCATCATCATAATCATATTCTGCTTTGGCATAATGATCCTCTTTTTCTTTCTTTTCTTACATATTCTGCATCGACACCTTCTTCTGTTACTGATAGTGTTTCATCAAAATCTTTTCTTGAGCCTATAACTGCACTTATTTAACTTCTTTAGGCGAAAGCCTTTGATGCCTCACCAAACGGGAAAATTGACACTCGGCGGCGTCGGCGTCAACACAAGTGATGCAAAAGATCGCCATCATCTGGTGACGTCGTCCTATGACGTAATTATGACGTCACAAAGCGCCGAAATTTGTAGCCTAATCATGAAGTCACTATGACGTAACGTTGCATGATGACGTCATCGTTGCTTGGTCAAAGGTGGGTCCATCCCGGAGGCAGTGCAAACTCACGTTAGGTGCAGAAAGCTTTCGGGGGGGGGGGGGGGGGGAGGATAAATACATCGACTGAGAAAAAATTGAAGATGGCTTTCGCCTTCCAGTCCTCGTAGGCAAATGCCTAAGGGGCCGTGTTGGTTGGTTGGTTGGTTGGTTGGTTGAAAAACTTTATTTGGGTCCTGCAAGGCGCGTGACGGCGCGCAGTGGGCGACTCCCACGTCGGGACCGTCAGGCCAAGCCTGCCGGCCGCTCCGCGGGCCTGCTGGACGGTCCACAGCTGGTCAGCCAGGAAGGAGCTGCGGAGAGTGTCTGACTATGTTTTTTTTGCGTTCTTCCTCTTTAGTGCCTCCACATTCATGCCTATAATCAACTTTTTCTTGTTCACCTTCTTTATCTTCTTAACCAGGCTTCCCTTAATAAGCCTTCTTACTGTCAAATCTTAAAATATTGCCTACATTTTTATCGTCTTCAGCTTCATCATCACCTTATTCACAGGAGTTGTCTCTATGTGTGAAGTGCAGTACATGAACGCCCGCCGTATTATTATTATTATTATTATTATTATTATTATTATTATTATTATTATTATTATTATTATTATTATTATTATTATTATTATTATTATTATTATTATTACGGGCCTCTAAAATTTTGTCGTCATCGAATTGCGACCGCCATTGCTGGGATCGAATGCGCGACTTTCCGGCCAGCACCCGAGCGCCGTAACCAGTGTACCACCGAGGTAGAGTTCGGAAGCCTCAGAGTGGTTGCTCAGCAAGCGCGCGTTCAATATTGTCCCTGTTAGATTCCATCTATAAGAGGAAAAAATTTGCTCCTTCCCGCTTTCGCAGGCGTAAGAAATGTTCAAGATATCATCTTAAAATATGTACAATGCAATTTATCTTCTCTTAGCTTTGCATTTTTTATTTTCTCATATCAGATTCTGAGCGCGACTGCGGTCTAGTAAAAGAGTTGCCGTTTTCGTGAACATTACTCCACATACTTGTCACTGGCGCTATGTTTAGTTATGCTGATCTTCTCACGTACCCAAACATGGTTTCAATTACAAATGTCTCAAAAAATGTTTCCAATAAGTGCAAAGAAGCTAAGAAGTTTAAGAAATGCAAAGACGCTAAAATGTACAAATTCTCACTACATATACTGTGTATTGGCTATGCATAATTGTTACGTAGTTGTAGTTATAAAATCTTCGGGAAAGTTTTCTACCCGTAGGTAGCACCCAGGTCAGACCAGAATAGTGAGTGTAGCTGTGCAGCACTTATTCTTGACCAGGTAGCGTGGGATTAATTCTCTGCCACGGCGACTTCATTAAGATGCAAATTACACGTGGAACAGCCGGCGTATTTCGATTCTGGTGTGCGATTATGCAATACCGTGTCTGAAAAAGAGTTCAGGTTTCTCCACTTCGCCGTTTTTAGCCGCTCAGAGTTTGTTTCAGCCCACTAAATACAAGAAAAGTAAACCACCAAGTTACTCTCTACTTATGAGTCACGATTTTAAAGTTCACTTTTATTAGTTTTTCAATACCATCTTCCTTATTACCGCAAGAAACAAATGCCATATATTTCCAATACTAAATTTCCATTCACAACAATATCAGCAGCCCGCGTAAGCAAGACGTCATGAATGTCATCCTATCAAGTTGTCGTTGTCTTAGTTAAATAAAATTTCATAAATCTTGGACAGGTTTTATTCGTCTTGGAATAGAACAAATTTCTTTGCTACTGCTCGATGCCACTAAGAAGTGCGTGACCTGCATTTTATATAAACCACAAACAACAGATTCCTTGCCACTTGCTGTCCGCTGGCGATAAGCTATACGCTGCGCTTACGTCCCGCCACGGTGGTCTAGTGGTTATGGCGCTCGACTGCTGACCCGAAGGTCGCGGGATCGAATCCCGGCTGCGGCGGCTGCATTTTCGATGAAGGCGAAAATGTTTGAGGCCCGTGTACTTAGATTTAGGTGCACGTTAAAGAACCCCAAGTGGTCGAAATTTCCGGAGCCCTTCACTACGGCGTCTCTCATAATCATATCTTGGTTTTGGGACGTTAAACCCCAGATATTATTATTATTATTATACGCTGCGCTTACCATTTGCAGCCGCGCAGACGACAGGATATTCAGGGAAGCAAAGTTTGAGTACGTACTAATTGGTATTTCATTGTAATCTTGCGTACAGCGCAGAAAAAGACGAATGGACAAAATGAACCATAAAGATGAGCGTTGTCCTTGTTCTTCGAAATCAGGATCATAAGGTCATGATCGAGGGGGCCACCAGCAAATGTGGGTGGGCCCATCATATAATAATAATTGTTGCGGTTTAACGCCCCAAAACCACCATTTGATTATGAGGGACACCGTAGTGGAATACTCCTGAAATTTCGACCACCTGGGGTTCTTTAACGTGCACCTATAATGAGTACACGGATCTCAAACATTTTCACCTCCATTGAAAATGCGGGGTGGGCCCATCAAGACGTCGATGTATATCTCGTAAAACTCACAGGATCCCTTATGCACTCACCTAAGGGACTATACACGCGCTATCCGCACACCCGCTCCGCACGTGGCGGGTCACCTGCCGCCCGCAAACGGAGGAGGAAAAACCGGTACCCCGTGTGCGACGATTGGCGTCTTTCCGGTTTTTCCTCCTCCCTTTGCGGGCGGCAGGTGTCCCGCCACGTGCGGAGCGGGTTTGCGGATAGCGCGTGTATAGTCCCTAAGACGTCTAGAAAGAGGAAGCCATCTTTTTTTTTCTTCTCAGTCGAGGTATTGCTCCTGCCCCACCACCCTCCGAAAGCTTCCTGCACCTAACGTAGTTTTCCACTGCCTCCAGGATCGGAGACACTTCACTTGGTTTCGCACTGCCTCCGTGATCGGCATACCGTTGACCAAGTGATGCCGTCATCTTCACGTGACGCCATTATGACGTCTTGATAACGTCACAGAGTTTGGCTATCTGTGACGTCATATGACGTCATCACGTGATCATTATTTCTTGCATCCCCGTGTTGACACCGCGGACGAGTGACGCCGGTCAATTTTCGCGTTTGATGAAGCATCTGAGGCTTTCGTCTTAAAATTCGGCGCACTCATGAAGCGCTTATCTCATGAGCTGGTCCACACACGCGCACCCAATGGGAGGAAGGGGGGTAAGGGGCACCCACTTTCCCCTAATCATGTAAATGGGGCGCGAAGTCGAACCCATGGCTTTACTCAGTTTGACCTGTCTCGTCATCGTCTAATGCTTTATTGAGGAAAAAAGGATTTGAATGCCTTATCAAATGAGAAAATTGACCGTCGGTGCCAACACGAGTGATGCAAAAAAACACCATAACGTGCTGACGTCACACATCGCGAACATTTGTGACGTACTTATGGCGTCAACAGGACGTCAGCACATGACATCGTCGCTTAATCAAAGGTGGGCCGATCACGGAAGCAGTGCAAAGCCAGTTGTGGTGCAGAAAGCTTGCAATGCCTCCGGGACATGAGGCAGTGCAGAACCACGTTAGTTGCAGAAATCTTTGTAGTGCGGCGGAGGAGAATCATTACTTCGACTGAGAAGAAAATGAAGAAGATGGCTGGCGTCTTCGAGTCATCTCAAGCGATT
This sequence comes from Rhipicephalus sanguineus, assembly GCF_013339695.2. NCBI lineage: Eukaryota > Metazoa > Arthropoda > Arachnida > Ixodida > Ixodidae > Rhipicephalus > Rhipicephalus sanguineus. Next base: position 21,861,353 of record NC_051185.1, read on the forward strand.
GTATAAGGGAGCCTGTGAGTTTTTGCCATTCACATTTTCAACAATACCGGCGGCCGAGAACTCCTCATGCCACGTTCCAAGAACGGTTTGCTTACCAACTTTCCCACCTTTGAATTAAAAATCGAAAGTTGGCATTATTCCGGTTAAAGTAGTTTCCATGGGTAATAGTGGCAGTGGAGCAACTTACAAGTCATTACATTTACGCCTCCGTAAACTTGAAGAGCGAAGCTATGAAGTGAAAAATCACAGGTTCCCTTATGCGTTCGCCGAGGATGACTCGAAGGTGGAAGCCGTCATTTTCTTTTTCTTCTCCGTGGGTATACTGAGCCTCCCCACCACACTTTCGAAAGCTTTCTGCGCCAAACGGACATAGTTTTGCATTGCATCCAGAATCGGAGACATTGCATGATTTCTGCACCTCACCTAGTTTCGCACTGCCTCCGAGATCGGCCCACATTTGACCAAGCGACGATGTCATGCGATGTCGTCACCGTGTGACGTCACGTTATGAGACGTCATAGTGGTGTCATGATGAAGTCACAATGACGTCTCAAATTTCGACAACCTCTGATGTCATGATGACGTCATATGATGATGTCATCACTTGATGGTGATTTTTAGCACCGCTCGTATTGACGCCGACGCTAAGTGTCAATTTTCCCGTTTGATAAGGCGCCGAAGCTTTCTCCTTCAAGTCTGATCGCAGAAAGCTGTTTACCTGGAATTTTTCAGCAACAGCAACAACAAAATCCTCTACAAACGCCTCTGATAAGCAGAAAGAAACCATTGATGTCACGATCGATCTCAACCACTCTTCATCTTAGGAGGCAGCCAAGACGACTAGAATGGGCAGGTGAGAATAGTAGACACAGCTTTAATGAGACGACCATATTGATGGAAGGCTCACTGTGACCGCTCGGGGAATGTCCATGTCCGTACTGGTTCCCCAGAAGCTGTCATCTCGTTCAAGCTGCTTGAAGGCTGAACGAAGCTGATAGCAGCAGCGTTTGCACCCCGAGCACTTGGGCGGGCTCCCTTCTTTATCACTAGAAGTGTCAGGAACGGAATAAGCAATTCGGACGTTGCTGCTTATCTGTACTATTGTGCTACGGAAACAAGGGGCCGTATACTGAGTGACTGGACTGGATGCACGGCTGTAGCATTGCGCCAACTTGGCAGGACTGTATGCTATACTCACCTATCTAATTTACCATCGTCCATCACTCTTTTTCCTCTCCGTTCCCCTCTCCCGATGTAGAGTAGCAGGCTAGAGCATACTATCTCTCAGGCCGACCTCTCTGCCTTTCTGTAGATAAACATCTCGCTCTTTCTCTAATATGAATAGTTGCTATTTGGCCTAACTTTCCGTTACATAGCAATCATTTTAAACGTCACCAGGAGATTCCAAGTGAATAAGCATAGCGATATTATTAATAATATCGTTAGTATATTTAGTAGCATTACTAAAAGCGTCAGCGGAAAACACACCATAAAAAATTGGCCGCCATGCCGTCCTGCGAACGTGAATATCCAGCGAAGCTGTATGAAACGCCACACATGGTGATGGGGGGCTATGTTTTATTATTACTTTAGAGTTATGATAGTGATAAACGCTTCGTGGTCGCTGTGGTAGACCGTGATTGGTTCCGCGACCATTTTCAGCAAGATGAAGTTGTTCCTTTTGTACAGCATTGTACTCACGCTGCCCTTCTGGCGTCTTTAATTTACATGGTCTACCCATGGCAGTCTTAGAATGAAATGAATTAGTTGCTAGACGGGCATCCCTTTTATATATGAAAGCGGGAAACACGCGGCGAGAAGGAAGGACCGTTTGACGTCATTAGAAGCCCTCGTGCAAAGCAGCTGCAACCGCACCTTTACTGAGCGCGTGGGAGGGTGTTCCCATTGTTCACAGGCGCCTTATCATCCATCATGCGCTTTAGATGCTTGTTTTGTGGTTTTCTTAATTGAAACGAATACTGAGCTCTATGCTGTGTGCCTGATTGCAAAGAAAGATATGCCGTTTGCCTTCAAATGTTAAAGGGCCCCTGAACCACCCGGAGGTCGAAATTTAGTTGTGGCGTTGAAGTTGTGCACGAGTCTACAGTGAACACTAGCGGAGTTACGCGCGTTTGCTTGTTTCGGTCTTTCCTTCGCTACGCTGCGTTCGTCGCATCGTCTGTCCACCTCTCCGAAAGCCCTTCCTCAGCGTCCGAGATGAAAACGCAAGGAGTGCGCAAAACTGCTGGCAGAGGAGCACGCGAGAGTTTGGAGTGAGTTGTGGGATTTGCTCAATTTCTGTAGCACATACGCGCTAAAGGAGTTTTGTGCCGACGCTACGAAATTTTCAGACCAACGAGAGGCATACAGCTTCGATGTAAAGAAAATTCACATTGTTCTTTATGCATGTGGCTAAGACGACTCGAAGGCGAACGCCACATTCTTTTTCTTCTCAGTCGATTGTATTGATGATCCCCCCCCCCCCCAAAGCTTCCTACATTTAACGTGGTTTTGCACTGCCTCCGTGATCGGAGGCATTGGAAGCTTTCTGCAACTCACGTGGTTTTGCAGTACCTCCGAGACCGGCCCTCCTTAGACTAAGCGACGAAGTCATGTGACGCCACGTTGCGTAACGTCATAGGGACGTCACAAATTTTGCTGACCTGTGACTTCATGATGACGGACACACATGGTGATTTTTAGCAGCAGACGTGTTGACAATCTATGGATGGTCAGTTTTCGCGTTTGATGAGGTATCTAAGGATTTCGCTTTAAAAGGGGGACAGTCATCATCTTATAAAAGGGACACAAGTGAAGTGTGACGTCACAAACTCACGAAATGATTATCGTGTGTGTGTTTGTGCAGGTGTATGTGTGTCGCCTTACTCTAAGCAATATTCTACATCGGTGGGGCGGTCGTTTCGTCTGAATGGTTGGGAAATCGCTAAAGTAACGCTATACTCATTTAAAGGAACACCAAGATGATTCAGCATCAACACCGCTGCTGCCCAGGACACACACACCACGGTGTGTGCCAGCGTTCGTGCTCTTGGGCATCCCATCGAAAGATGCCGAGAGAAGGAGGCAGTAAACGGCCGACGAGGCACGCACATCCAGCCCAGGGCTAGGCACCACGAAGATCGTTACCGTGGTGGAGCACGCCTATACATGTTCCAGCCTAGCTGGCGAGGCATCGATTTACGAAGCTTGCAGCAAAAGGGGTGGCAAGAGTGGTGTGGGGGGTCCGTGCACGCCGGTGTGTCAGGTCGCGTCGCGAACGCCGAGTCTCTGTTCTCTTTGTCAGCGCATCGACGCTTGTCCACCTCCTGTGTTGCAAACGGGTTGCTCACCATGCCTCCATTCGATGCAGGAGGAAGGGTGGAGTCTGCAGTTTGCCTCGCCAGCAACGCTGCTTTATTTTTGTTGGGAGCGTGTATATACATTTCAGAAAACAATGCAGGAGACGGTCCAACTCGGAGACATTAGGAGTAATGTTCAAGTGGGAAAGGGTGCGGTACTGGCTGGGTGACGTGAAGGGAATAGGTGAGAGGTAGCAAACAGGAACGAAGGAAGCCATGATGGAACGCGAGAGGGTGGGCGAAAACGTTGCCGATATAAAAGGCGGGATAGGATAACTTTTGTCAGGGCAGAACAAGCAAAGGCAACACCAAGCTACTGAATTAAGGGAAATGTGCAAGCGCTGGTAACCTTCTTTTAGCGGAGTCACCAGGTCACGGCGTAAAGAACGCAATTCTTCAGTAAAATCTGTTAACTGGCTGAGCGATGGTGAACTTCTAAGGAATACATGATAGCGCGAGCAGAATAAACAAAGTCGCGTGAAAGAAATATTTGCCCAGACGGGTGAAGGAAAGAGTGCAGAACACAATGCCAAGCAGGGAGTGCCACAGGGAAGTGGGCTTGGACCTTTTCTATTCAACTGCGTCATGGCTGATTTAGCAAGACGATTGCCATCTCAGTTACGATTCTCACTGTATGCAGATGTGTGCATTTGGACATCTGGAACTAATGTTCAAATAATTGAGACGGCATTACAAGAGGACATAAATAGCATCAATAACTTTTAATACAGAGAGGGATGGCTCTGTTGCACGCGAAGACAGCTGTGTTGCCCTTCGTCCGTAGGAAGTAAAAGAACTTCAGTCTCAGTATGGAAGGACGACCTTTATTGATTGCGACACAGCATCGATTTCTTGGAATAGCACTTGATCGGCAGCAATCCTGGACGCCACACATAAAAAAAAAACTCGAAAAGCGATGTTAATGCGATAGTGAATATACTTCGCAGAATTGCTGGCACGTCATGGGGGCTGATCGGTGTCATCCCTACTCACTCTTCACAATGGTTTAGTAAGACAAATAATTGCGGACACTGCGGCAATCTCACACGTAATTTCGCCCACGTCGGAACAAAGACTTCAAAGACGTTTAGCTAGGGGATTACGCATATGTCTAGGAATTTCACGAGTGACTTCCAGCTCACTTGCAAATGCAGAGACTCGCCAGACTTCCATTACAGTCATGAGAGTTATAAAAGCAAGTCAGCATTTTGTTTCGCATTCAGACAGAACGTAAAAGCCACCCATTGGCTATGAAGATATTACAAAGGAACACAATCTGTGTTCATAAACAAATATGAAAACGCGAGCATATTGCCAATGAATGAATTCTTTATCTCAGACATCGATTATCCTCCATGGCTGCTTACGTTACCAAAGACAGCAGTGGATGCTATGATCAGAAAAAAAATGACATGTTCATTCGAGTCGCCCAAAGACTAGCGCATTAGCAGATATATATGCGATATCCTGGTTGCATACATGTCTATATAGATGGCTCCGGCGTACCAACATCTTCAGCTTCAACATTTATTGTACCGCACCTCAAGGTACAAGATTCGTTTAAGTTATCTCGCGTGACATCGTCTACAACAGCTGAACTATTCCATATCCTAAGTGCTATAAAATTTATCAATTCTCTAAGAGATGCTCGAAAATGGGTAGTTTTCAGTGATTCACAGACGGCACTAACATCACTCCGTAGCACAAGAGCGAAAACATTCAATCATAGCCTGGTCTATGAGACGTTCGAAGAGCTCACAAAGTCAAATCAAAAGCATCATAAAATGATGTTCAGTGGATGAAGACGTGTTGCAACATTCCTGGCAACACAGCGGCTTATGAAGCAGCACGACAAGCGCTTCGCAAAGATAATATGGTTTCTATTCCAATATAGAAAATGAATAGCGCAGCATTTTATGGGCAAAATATTTCAATATGTGCAGAAATACGTGGCTAGATCAAAATTCTAAAAGCTCCGATTTATATCATATAGATCCACTTATTGAATTTCAAATTCCTTCAATTTCACACAGAAGTGGGAAAACCCTTCTTCACCGATTAAGGCTAGCCACTGCCTACACCGAATATTTTTTTACACAGAATTGGCCGCGCTGAAATTCCAGAATGTGATCTTGGATTCGTAGATGAAGACATATATCACCTGCTTCTGGCATGCCCACCACATGACACACCAAGACGCCCACTTAAATCATCGTTAATGACATAAGAGCACAGACCACTAAGTTTAGGTAAACTTTTAGGCCCGTTACCAAAGAGGTTTACAGAAGTGCGCTTTAAAAGCATCGAAAATTTTTCTTGAAGACAGTGGCCTTCTTGGCCGTTACTAGCGCATTTAAGCTTTGTTTTGTTTTAACGTCACAGTGTGCATTTATATGACTCTTGACTACTTTTGTCTTCGTTATGCTATGTTATGGTTGCGCTTCAACTTTTTTTTTCTTTTTTTTTTGTTAACAACACCGTGTATACACATATATGTGATTGTTGAAATGTTGTTTTGACTGTTATGTCTTGACTGATATGCTAAGTTGTATATTGTATGTGCTCCGGATTTCTTTTGCTTAGAAATTTGGACCCTATGTGCTCTATGTTAGACACCTCTAACAGGTAAGGAGTAACCGGTGCTTTATTTTTGCGCCAACATCTTACATCATGTTGATAAAAAAAAGTGTACAAAGAGAGTCTTTAACGTCCCACCGTTCTCTTCCTACTCCTTCTTCTTCACGTCTTTGTTATCCTGTTCCCCCAAACATGTATAGAACACTACGTAAACAAGTACAGAACAGAAAATGTGTACAATCAAGCGCAGCAGCGTGTTCAAGTAAAGGTACATAAACAAACCATGATGTCTCACTGTTGGCTAGCTTTGGCTAAATGATATTGAATGGGGTACTGTTATTTAATGGTTGATAATATATTCTATTAGCCCTCACAACGACGTAGCAAAACAAAAAGTCACAGTTTCGCCGCAAAGGCGAAGCAATGAATGCGATAGCAAGAAAAATAATGCTATACGAAGTGAGTGTCGCCGATGGATACTCTCAGTTTGAACAGCGCTCCTGTTGCAAAGGCGGCCGAAGCAGCGAAGGAAACTAGCTTGCTTCAAGTGTCGAGCTGTGACACTTGATAGTTGGCGCTCATCCTCTGTTTGTTCGTTTAGCGGCGTCTCTTGAGCTCGAGTGACTTTCGTACGCTCCGTAACATGAGCGCGGACATCACGGTGAAAGGTTGAAAATCCCTCTTGCCCTCACCACGAGAAAACCGCGCGAGCAGACAGCGGAAGGCCAAGGTTCTCCCTGCGCAAATATAAGAAGAAGCGAGCGAGCTCGACGGCGAATTTTAAGTGCACCCGTCGCGCTCCTAGAGCCATCTCGCTGGTAATGAAGAAACGCTTATAAGCGCCGGCTGTCTCTGAGTCCGTCCAACGCTAAAGTGTGTGTATATAACGCTCGCCGTTAGCTACGTGGAGGATCTGCGTTTCGTGGCGTAGTGGATAGTGCCACTCGCTGCGGAACAAGTGGGCCCGGGTTCGATTCCACGCTTCGGAAGCATTTTTCTGAATTACTTTTCTTTGGGGCTTTTATATATATATATATATATATATATATATATATATATATATATATATATATATATACTTATACATATACGGTGCATGACGGCGGCGACGGCGACGGCAAAATACAGCCGAGACTGTCCGTATAATTGCTACCGCAATAATAACACGCGCAAGAAAAATCGGCAGATCCCACGTACTGGGAGTCGATGTAACGTGAAGCATGCGGATGGAAGGTGACTGTGGCGTATTTTTTTTTATTGAGCGATACGTTACAAAATGACGCTAAAGGTATGTATAAATTTTATACGCACACATATATGTTGAAGAGCCGCATATGTGTTATATAACCAGTTGTTTACGGTTGGGCGCTGCCAATGGCAACGTGGGTATTACCAACACCAGAAGCGGTAAGCTGATATGTACTGCTTATACGTGTCTCGAGAACGCACGCACGTTTCACGAACCCGTGTGCATGTGTGGCAGAAGTTCCTGGCAGTTCTTGAACAAGGTCATCATCACCGTGATCAGTGAGCACCAGCAGCCGGTCATGACTTGTTACAGGATCCGGTCGTGATCGTGGTGACGAGGGGTCCATGTGTAGTGATGTATGTGGTACAGCAGAGCTGTTGGAATTCGTGGATGCCTCGGTCATTTCGTCGACAAACTGTCTGTCGATAGAGCCGGCGACATGTCGGAACCTGAAGCCGTCGAGGCTGGTAGGCCTGGGTAGTGCCACGTAGACCAACATCAGTGGATTGTGCTTGTCGTATTCGTAGACTACCTGGGCGTATGTGGCCTACGTAGCCCAGCCTACAGAGCGGCTGTCAATCAATCTGGCATCATCCTCGGTCAGCATACACTGCGTCGTTCTGGCAGACGAAGTGCACTTTACGGTGTGGTGATGGGAATATCATATGTAACTTTCGTTAATGCATTTCTCCGGGATCGAGCAATATTTCACTATAGCTTGCTGAATCATATGAATACAAGCGTAATGTTTATTAGACTGCTATAAAAGCGGAGCCAACACTGGAACCACAGATGTTAATCCGATATGACGCCTGTATCGTAGGAGTACACATCGTAGGAGTATCATGTAGTGCTTATTGCTTTCTTGTAAAATTAGATAGCAAGCACCACAACCACAATTGACGTTGCACCGATATTACGCCTGCGTAGGCTGTTTTTCAAACCAGTTTATAGACCTGGCGTAGCTCAGTGGTAGAATACCTGATCGCCACGCAGAATGCTTGGGTTTGATTCCTGCTTGGATACTAATTTTCGTTCTTTCCATTCGTGGAGCCGACGCTGCCAATGCTGGTTTTCCTTAACGCTCTAGCATTTAAGTTACCAATGTCTGTTCTCGCCGGTCCTGGGTAGATATAAACTGTCAATCACCTGTGGCGCATACCCGTACACCGCGGCCCGTGGTAAACGGGTATGTGCCACACGTGTCTAGTGGAAAGGGTTTGACGACGTACGCGACAGGATTTTCACGTTATTCATGTCATGACCCGACAATCATATTCGTCAAATCCTCTTACCCACCCATGCCAACTTTGGTCTACACCAAGTTAAGGTGGCGATCATGAGAGCAATCAGACGTAGGCGGCTAGATAGATAGATAGATAGATAGATAGATAGATAGATAGATAGATAGATAGATAGATAGATAGATAGATAGATAGATAGATAGATAGATAGATAGATAGATAGATAGATAGATAGATAGATAGATAGATAGATAGATAGATAGATAGATAGATAGATAGATAGATAGATAGATAGATAGATAGAAACGCTCAAAGTGCGAAAGGCTCGCTAACAAATGCTTCGAATTTAATATGCCTCTCTCTTACATCGCTGTGTTTCACAGTCTAGGATAGTTCACAATAGAAAAACTCGCCGAAAATCATCTTCCTTTTTTGAACCCCTTTGCGGCGAATGTTTTTTCTTGCCAGGCATAAGATAAGACAAAAGAATAATAAATTAAAATTACAAGAAACAGTATTCCTGCTCACGCGTTAGCGCAGGCCGATAGGGAATACTAAAAAAAATCAAAATTTCGGTTCCGCCTATTCGCCGGATAAAGTATCGTCCCTTTTAAACTCATTTTACTAGCGCGTGGTGCCGCATAAGAAACGCCTGAGACGTGACTATACAGAACAGAATCTGAAAAGTAAATATAGAAGTGTATTTCTCCCACGCACGATAAGCGAAACTAGGTCTAAGCAGTCGCAGTAAACGGGCCAGAATTTTTTATTACGTAAACACGAGAAGTGAGGCGAGAGATGGAGAAGCTAAACTTGCCGCCAGCCAGCCCATCTTTTTAAACACAGAAAGAGCGGCAACGAAGTTCCGTAATCTGGTACACGTGTGTAAACAAGGCACCGAGGAAATCAAATTTGCCGAAGCATCGCAACGTGAAGAACTGGGATACCGAAAAAAAAAGGAAAGCTAGAGTGATGATAAAAGGTGAAAGCAGTGCTTTGCTTGCATAGCTACGCTGCCGTTCCGGCACAGCCGCTGCATAGCTGAGTATATAGGAACATAAAAGCCAAGAAGACGTGTTTGTTGCCCTACAAGCAACGCAAAAAGTAAGTGAGGGTAAGAAATGCTTGCTCAGGGGAATATCTTATTGCGAGGCTGAGCACGTGACTCTACTAGATCGTCGCGGTGACTGTGCAAAATGCTTGGCGGAGATACTGCGGTTTACAGAATAGTTAAAAAGTACGGTTGAAAGAACGCACATTAGGCGAGTTTTTGTTTTGGGATGTGTAGTAGAGCCGCACCGAGTGCTCTTCGGATTTATGGAACCACGTTTTCTTCCTTAAGTACGTGCACTGTGGTTGGTCATAGACACCCGAATCGCGTATATGAAAGAAAAACTGTTCAACAGGCATGCTTTTTAGCATACTGAAACGGGCTTTGGGCCTGCACTAGCGTGCCACATTAATAATAATCAATCAATCAATCAATCATTTATTTAACGTGCCCAGGAACAACCGTAAGGTCTTTGTGCAGGCGCACGCAAAAAAAACAATAAAAATAAACTATACAATACAGACAGTCTTCAGAAATAAAAAGAGCAAATACACGTAGACAAAGAGAAATGAACACAAAAGGGGAGGAGTAAAATAAGACAACACGAGAAATATTGAAGGGGAATGAAAAATTAGATTGCATATATACAACTATGCGGAAAGGCGGAGAAGGGAAGACTTTGTACATTGTGCCATACTATGTCAAAACAGTACAAAGCTCGGATAAAAACAATGATTGTGGACTATGAAAAATGTCAAGATCAAGAAAATTAACATTATAGAGACTTTGTATTCTGTGAACGGTAGAGTGTTGGAAGAAGCAGGCGGGTACATGAAACGGTCTGTTCTCTCTGGTTAACTTACGCGGAATTCGAAAATTTACACAATTGAGAAGTACAGGGCAGGATATGATACCGTGGACTAGCTTGTAAAGAAACAAGAGATCAGAACGATTTCGTCGGCAGTGAAGTGATGGCAATGATAATAATTCAGCAGTATTTGAACGAGATTTTTTAGCAAAGCGATGGTTATATATGCTAAGGAATTTTTTCTGGACTCGTTCAATGGTGTTACCGCTGGATTGAGCAATGCCATTCCATATCACGGACGCATACTCCAGTTGAGGAAGACATAGCGCGGTGTACAATTTTCGGAAGGGCATAGGAGAACGGAATTCTCTAGACAATCTGCAAACACAGCCTAGGGTGCGAAGACCCCGCAAAGCAACACGCTTAGCGTGAGCAGAAAAGTTTAACGTGCTATCAACAACAACACCAAGATCACTGATTTCATAAACCTTGCATAAGGACACAGAATTGACAGAGTATTGAAATGACACGCTAGATGTTTTGCGAGTGATAGACATGAATTTTGTCTTCGAGGCATTCAGAGAAAGGTTATTAGCGTTGCACCATTCGGAAAAAGAGCGCAAATCTGACTGCAGCAAGCGACAGTCGTTAACTGAATGAATTTCCTTAAAAATCTTGATGTCATCGGCATACAAGAGGAAAGAAGAATTACGAATGGCAAAAGAAACATCATTAACGTAAATTAAAAATAGGAGTGGGCCTAATACTGACCCTTGAGGGACCCCACTAGTCATTTTATACAAAGAAGACGTTTGGCCATTTACCGCTACATAACAATATCTATTGAGCAGATAGCTCTGCAGGAGATTCACAACCGACAAGTCAACATCAAATTGCGCAAGTTTAACCATAATCAGTGTGTGGCTGACTACGTCAAAAGCCTTGCTCAGGTCACAGTAGAGTACGTCAACCTGTCCTCTCTGAGAAATAGGTGTGGAGATCTGCGTCATGAAACTAGCAAGATTTGTGGTAGTTGAGCGGCCAGCGAGAAAACCATGTTGATTAGGAATCAATGAGCTTTTAACACTAAAAGACAATATTTTGTGAAGAGCCAGCTCGAAGATCTTTGATGTGGCACATAGTAGAGAAATCGGGCGATAATTAGAAACATCTGTTTTAGAGCCCGACTTAAATACTGGGAAAACACGAGCAGTTTTCCACATGCTAGGAAATGTGGAAGTGTCCAGGCAGTTATTAAATATCGTAGTCAGTACTGGGACAAATATACTACTATAAGCTTTTAGTATGGCGGAGGGGATGCCATCTGGGCCACATGATAAGGATGGTTTTAAGCACTTAATGCATTCGCAGATAAGATTTTCATCCAGCGACAAAGCACTGGGTGAGCGAACTGCCTTAGGCTGTCTGATATCAGTGCTAGAGTCTGAGGCCTTATAAACGGATGAGAAATGTGCGGCAAAACAGTCAGCGACGGCATGCACTTCTACCCCATTTGAGTCTAGTAGTCTGAAAGACTCTCCGCTTTTGCTGGACCGTTTACGTACATACTTCCAAAACTCAGCTGGCCTGTCAGAAGCGCTTTTTTCTAAGAATTCAATATACGAACTATGATCCCGTTTATATAGGCGTTTAGCGAGAGTTCGAAAAAAGCTGAACTCTTCCTTCCACTCGCTCGATGGAGAACATTTAGATTTCCTGTGTGCGCGATCTTTATGCTTCAGTGCACTGATAAGTTCAGATGAGAACCAGTGGGGATATTTACGTTGTTTATGTGTGTATTGGGGAGAAAATTACGCATGCTGCTCAGTACAAGCTCCGCAAACTGATCAACCTGGTCATCAACATTCGGTTTGTCAGTAACCTGTGACCAGTCAACGGTGGACAAGTGATGATAGAGGCCCGTGTAATCACCTCGCTTGAACGCAAACCTTGGAGATTTGTTTACGTAACTGCTGTAGCTCGTTGTTTCGGCTGATGCAGATAATCTTACGTTAAGTGGTGGGTGGAATTTGTCCGGACGTACAAGAGAGATGTTGGAGCGGGAAACTTCAAGGGGTTGATCGTTTGACACACACAGGTCTAAGACGTTGCCACTGGAATTGACGACTGAATTATGTTGCACTAGGGAATTAAACGCCAGAAAGTCCAAGAGCAGGCTGCACTTTTTCTCTGTGAAATGATTGTAATGAGAAAAGGTAAGCGTGCTCCAGTCAATTCCAGGTGCATTGAAATCCCCAAGAACAATAATTCTGTGCCCACTATGAGAAGATATCACAAGTTCAATAGAAGACATGACATCGTGAAACGAGGCAGGGGAAATGCTGGGCGGTAAATAGAAGCATCCAATCAACAATTTTTCACGGCGCTCAAGGTTGATTTCTAGCCAGATCGATTCTTCGATAGTTTCTAGGTCTTTCCGTCTAACGGATTTCAGTGAATTGTCAATGGCAATCAGCACGCCACCGCCTTTCTGTTTGGTTTCACTGAAATCTCGGTCACGGCGGAAGGTGGTGTAGGTCGGGGGAAAAAAGTCCGATGAGGGAATTTCAGTGCCGAGCCAGGTTTCAGAGATAGCAATAATAGGAAAAGCAGACGAAAGAACATTAGAGAAAAACTCGAGTGTCTTGGTACGCAGACCCCGAGCATTTTGGTAGAATATGTCTACGTCACACGGCACTTTGGATTCCAGTCACTATCTCAGAGGGATGAAGCATGTCATCGCGCAGCTCCCCACGAAATGGCTTGAAGAGGCATCCGAGGGGCCACATCGAAGGGTCATTCAGGCGTTGTAGTGTTTCCTCGTCAACTTCAATATAGAATGAAGAATATGACTGGAACTTTGTTTGAAGTCGCCGGCAGGAGATGGGAGACAGATCCAATGAAGCAATATGTTTCTTAATGTCAGCAGTAGTGGTGTCCGGGCTCAGCTTCGTAACAAAAATGGCCTTTGGCCATTGTGGCCTTTGTGGCCGTTGAGCTACAGATATAGTGGATGTTTTCATAACTCCAAACGAGGCGGGTTTCTTCTTTCTTTCACCCTCAGTCACCGCTGCAGAAGAGGCTGTCACAGGCATCACACTGACACGCTCCGACGTGTCTACGTCAGCTGGCGGCGAAGTCGAAGATGAAAGAATTTTGGAGAGGGGTTGTTCGGAGAACGCAGGTTGCTTGGAGGTCACAGACGGGTCAACGGTCACATGCGCTGGGGGTTTCACAGGTGCCTTCACTGCCACGGCGGCCGTGCGGCGCGTCAGCTCCTCACGCAGGAAGCGGACCTCTGCACGAAGGGAGGCGACCACGCGAGTTTGTTGTTCAACACCGCGGGAATGATCCTTACGGAGCCGCTCGTTGTCTTCGCGTAGTTGGGATACCTCGTCGCTGAGGAACGAGATTCCCTCCAATGCGTCGAGGAGGAGGCGGCGCAGCCCGGCGAGTTCGTCACCCGGAGGGGTACACGTGGAGAGGGAACCGGTTTGAGAACTGCAATGCTCACCGCTGCACCCCGACGAGTTGCTTTCGCTAGGCTTACCAGAAGCACGGCTCAGATCACATAAATTGCAGCAAAATGAGCGCGATCCAGACTTCAGGAGTTGCAGCTCTTCATCAGGCCAGGTTACACATTTCGCATGAACGCGTTTAGAGCAACTTTCACAGCGGAAAAACTGCTGCTTACCGAAAAACGGGCAGGAGCATAGCAAGCATGCATCCCGACTGGGAGCCATGGTGCGGGAATAATAATAATAATAATAATAATAATAATAATAATAATAATAATAATAATAATAATAATAATAATAATAATAATAATGATGATGATAATAATAATAACAATAATAATAATAAGAGTAATAATAATAACATTATTGTTATTATTATTATTATTATTATTATTATTATTATTATTATTATTATTATTATTATTATTATTATTATTTTCGAGGTTTAACGTCCCAAAGCCCCGACATGGCTAGGAGGGACGCCGTTATTGAAGGCTCCGGAAATTTCGACCAGTCAGGGTTCTTTAACGCGCACCTATATCTAAGCAAATGGGACTCCAGCCTTTTCACCTCCATCGAAAGGCGTGTCACTTTATAATAGACGATTAAGTCACGTTATAATGAATATATCCATTCTTTTAAATTGGTGAAGTTTTATGAACGACGTTAAACTAGGAGCAGCGGGAAACAACACGCCTCTGATTAGCTTGATCGACATAACAATAAAGCCTTGCCTAAATAAATAAATCATGTCTATAGGTGCAAACAAGTACAAAAATAAAACCTTAGCATGAGCCAGAATTAAGACATAATGAAGAAGGAATAAAGGAAGAATGAAACGTCGTAACAAACGTGAAAATTCGTTATTTTTCGTGCAAGTGTGCGTATACTAACAAAGAAGTGTTTCACAGCTGCGAAGAGGACGTTGAAGCCACTGACTGGCCGTGCATCTGTACTAGAATGACCAGCAAATTTTTATATTTCTGCGTGATTCACTCACTGATTGAGATGTAATAGCCAATGTTTAACGCACTTATCAATCACTGATTCACTCGGTCGCTCACTTGATCACTAATCTCTCGGTGACTTGCTCGCTGATCTTGATACTCCACCACAAGTCCGCTCGCTATCTATCTATCTATCTATCTATCTATCTATCTATCTATCTATCTATCTATCTATCTATCTATCTATCTATCTATCTATCTATCTATCTATCTATCTATCTATCTATCTATCTATCTATCTATCTATCTATCTATCTATCTATCTATCTATCTATCTATCTATCTATCTATCTATCTATCTATCTATCTATCTATCTATCTATCTATCTATCTATCTATCTATCTATCTATCTATCTATCTATCTATCTATCTATCTATCTATCTATCTATCTATCTATGCGCGTTACGATTAACCCTTCATTTCGGCACTCTTAGCGATAATAAGACGCATATCTCTATAATAACAACCGCATCTCTCTTTCCTCCCTCAGTCTCTACTTCGATCCTCTCCTATTTTTCAACCTGAGTGTTTCATTGTTGCCTCTAGTCGACATCGTTGCCTCCTTCGTTCTCTGGCGCACCGAGCTCCCCGCCCTCATGCATTGTGTCTTTCATTCCCTACCATCCGTAATTCTCTTTCCCCCAATCTCCCAGTTTCCCTTCCAGTTCTTACCCGAATGCCACCTTAGCCGCAATCGTTCGCCTGTTGCTATTTCCCCACGCCCTTCTCGGAGCGTTTTCCTTTCATTTCTCCCATCATTTCGTTTCCCATTTTCGTGGACGCCCGGGCACGAAGCAACTGCCAGGAAAAAAACCGACAGATAACCTGCTTTTGCGGCGCCCCTACAACGCCTGCCAACTCTCAAACTGCCTCGGTCCGAGGCTCCCCCCGAATATAGGACGTGCCGCATCGTTGGCCGAGGCCACCGGTTTATGATTCCCCGGTTGCTGCTTCCTGAAAGACAGCTTCTCCTCTCGTCTTTTCTTCGCCGCCTTCCTTCCAAACATAGTCCGCCGTCTCTTTCGGTTTGTCTCTGAGTAATCTCGTTGCCTCGTCGGCCTGCTGTGTACACTGCCTGTTGTTTCACCCGGTATGCGTAACCACATCTTTACAAGGAGCGAGCGTTATGTTTCCTGCGCCTGCGTTTTACTTTCTTACGCACGTTGGCTACAGAGCGCCGGAAAGGGAACCGTGCAATGGGAAAACCTGCAAACGCACGATGATAATAGCTGATAAAATGAGTGCAAGACGTGTAGTTAGTTCGATAACCTAATGATGAAAAGGCAGTGCTAGAACGAATACAAGAGGAACGAGAAGACATGACAGAGCACGTCCTGTCTTCTTTCCGTTCCTTGTGTACTCGTTTTAACGCTGCCGCTGCCTCTCCGTCATTATGAACCAAAACCAACTTGCCCACCTATATGTTATTCTGAAATGGTTTGATAACGTTTTCTTGATGTCCTAAAAGCGATAGTTGAAAATATTATTCCTCATATGCCAAAGGAGCTCCAGACAGCTAGTACGAAGCAAACTGACGAATTGAGTTCAGCGGCTCTCAACTGTGTGCTTAAGAAGGAGAAGTATAATCATGTGCATATCCTACACTATGGAGGATGTCTTGAATGTCTCCTGCTGGGGAGATCACTGCAGTGCCGTGACCAATATGAGCCCGTACACTATGCTCGCTTTTAAATGCGAAGCAGTTCTTAGTCGCACCTGCGGCGTCGGCGGCGCCGTCCACACCCCCACTGCCCATGCTCGGCTCGTCTCGTGCCGGCAGCAAGCCTCTCCTCTCCCTCCCTCCCTCTCTCTCCTCCTCTCTCCCTCCCTCCCTCCTCTCCCTCGAACGCGGGCGGTGTGTATATAAGCGGAGGAGCGCGCGTTCGGAATTCAGTCAAGGGCGTCTTGGCTTTCGCTTGACTTGACGCTTTGCTTGACTCGAGTCCATGCCATAGAAGCAACAGTATTTTCAATCAGCGTCCCGCCACTCGTTGAAGGCAACTTTACCCACCCTCACTGTCGTCGGCGTCAACAACAGCAAGCAACGCAGAAGACAAGGCTGCGAAGAGACGAGCATACGACGCTGAATGCAAGCGTTTGAAGCGAGCTGCGGACCCGGAACTTCGTGCACGCTGGAGCCGTTCAAGTTGTACTTGGTGTATGCATCGTGTAACAATTAAGCATTCCCAAACCATACCCAATTACGCAACATTCACGCGATACCCCCACCACTCTGCGACGCATTTACTCGAGTTCCCCCCGTGGGAAGTTACGGGAGACATTTTTTAACACGGAAGTGTTTTATGTCGGGGTCCACCAAGAGTTCAGTGACGTATTTCCGTCACGGAAATGACGTCGAAAAAATATACATGATCAGATGGCAAAGAAAAAAGTTCCGTCGACGGGCTTCGAACCTACGACCGCTCGGTCCGCAACAACAAATGCCGGGCACGCTATCCACTGTGCCACGGCCTTTTTTTTCTTTATTGCAACTGCGCCACGGTCACAGACTCTCGAGGCTTTACAAACGCGCCTTTTATATCTACCACTCTGCCGGTCGGCGGGGTGGTGTTGCCCCATGGGAGCGGTAAAATAAAGTAATTCGTCAATACTGTGGCCTCCGCGATTAGCACCTGCAACGCGTTACACGTCTGTCTCATTCGGCGCGTTTTCAATAGAAGCACCGGGAGGTGGCGACCTTAGCCAAGCGTCGTAAAAGCGTCGGCCTCGCTGATAGCTCTGCGATGCGCGCTTGCCTCACCTGGCTGTAAACACCGCGTTCCTCGCTCACGCGCTTGCCCCTAGAAAAATCACGGCCGGGCTACTGGGGCGGCACGACGCGCTTTGCGTTTCCCTCTAGTCCGGCCGTGGTGGTCAATCACATTTTAACATGCCGCGGAAGGGCGACCAAGTTCTGCGTCCAATATGCGACGCTCTTCTGGCTATTACACCTAGTTCTCTGATTACGCTTTCACCGTTAACTACTACACCACAAGGGTTTGTTTAATCATTCAGCAGGGACGTTAGTCGTCGGGATGGAGATGTACCACCAACTATATCATAGACATTGTGCAAGCTCTCTTATATCAAATGTACAGTAAGCATTCAGTTACGTCTGTAAGGGCACTCTTTACTTTCGTGTTATTCCGATTCCTATGACGGAGGGATCAACCATGTTTTTTGGATACCATATATACCCGGGTGACGCAGAGAGAACGGTCAGGAGGTAACTAGTGTTCATGCAACCTTCAGCACTAGAGGGAGAAAAATGAAAGAATGCAGGATTTCAGGCTGTGCTTGGTGAACTACTACAGTGCCTGTCGTGCTTTACGGGGTCGTGCGTTCGACTCCTGGTCTTGGAGACCACATTTCTTCCTTCAGCGAGCAGGGCAAGAGCACTAGCGTGATATATCTTCAGGAGGTTAACCCAGTGCTCTCAGCTATGGCGCGTGTCATGTCACCTCTGCGTTGCGCTGCAGTGAAGTTCTGTGATCGTGTGCATGTGTTCTGTTTGAACTTTACTCCCATTACATCCTCTATTCCTATGTCTCAAGAATGTAGGTCAGCAAACTACGCGTATATTCTAACGCCACGGTTGCGGTGAAACGAAGAAGCGGATGACAGATCTTTGGTGCCGAGTGCCGAAGACGGTGACTGTTTTCCTGGGTTACTGTTTTCGTCGATAATCTCTAAAACCACGCCTGCTCCACAAAAGATAGTGGAGGTGCTGGGTGCTCAAACATGCCTTGCCGCTCTGCACTTTTCACCAAAGCCGTGGCGTTTTCCTCGTCTGGGAAATTCACAATATTTATGTCCTCGTCAACCTTGCAACTCTTCCCCTTTTGTCTCGTTTCAGATCTTAAACCTTGTTAGTCAGACAACCGGAGAAATTCTAATACAGCCTTCCTAAACTCATTACCAGTAAACAATTACAGGGGTGTTCAAAATATAAGTTCGAATAAGCCCCACTATTGCTCCCCAAGTGAAAGCGACAAATTTAACATCATGGCTTATAAATTGATAGACTTTTATTCAACGACGAAGCTTCTCTTGTAGCTTTGACTGCTTCTGGTAGATTTTCTGGCGGTTTCGCAGAATTTCTATTGTTTTCACTGTAGGGCTGTGAAGCTGCTCGAAGGCACCGGTATTTTTCGTTCTCTGCGTAAGAACTGGCAAGCCTGCTTATGTATTTCAATTGACCCCCCCCCCCCCGCCTACTTTAAAGCAAGTTCTCACGTTAGGATGCGGTTCCAGGCTAAACTGAGAGATTTTATGTTCACTCAATAGATTCCGCTAAATTCTTCTCAGCGCTTTTCCCGGAAGTGGTAAACACAATGAAGCTGAACGCAAACAAAAAAGAAGAGAGAAGAAAACAGGAAGTTCCCGGCGCAAAATCTAGTGATGCATACGTAAGCACGTGGGATCAACATTATTGGGAGGTGAAGCAAATACACACAAAACCAGACTATACCCGTCCTTTCAAGTGCAATCAGATTCTCGAGCAACGCAAGGCTGCCTTAAGAACACGCATCGAGAAATAACCACTTTTCGGTCCAGTAGCACGGAGCATGTTTCACGGCCGACTGACCCTGCAAAGGAAGCCGCCACATTCGAATCGCGGGACGGGGAGAGTCAACCGAGAGGCAGACGCAAACAAAAGAGGGAAAGAGGCGAAGAAAAAGAGCGTCAAAACACCACAAACTGAGAAAGGAGCCACTCCGGTGCTCCCAATGCCGACAGAGGAGGGGGGAGCCTCTCCTATTGACCGCTAAGGCAGAAAACCGGTAACGCCCGTTGCCTCCGGTAGATGGCGCGAGGTGGCAAAGAGGCGCTGCCTCATTGGCGGTCGTGCAACAGGGGGAGGCGGTGTCACATCCAAGGGGCGCTGCGATCGTCTGCGATCTGCAGATCGCTCCTGCACGTTGGATGCTGCGGGTACCGGGAGTGCTGTGCTACGGAGGCTCCTCTGCGATGCGTTCTTCTCCCCACTGAGTTACTTTTTCTCTCCCCTGTTCAGGACAACACAGACTAGCGGCAGTTGGGGAAGCGTGTGTCCTTTTTCTCTTCCCCTTTGTTTCCCTTAGTTATTTGTTGTCCTCTTCTATCCTGGCGCACTTGGACCACCCTTGAAAACATCACTTTTTTCTTTTTTCGTATCACCTGCCGAAACCTCATACAAGGCGTGCAGAAAGCAACATTTTCTTCAAGAGCGTTAGCAGTTTCAGGTCCTAGTAACTCTCTCTTTGACTAGAGTGTGTTTGTTGCACGGTGCTTTGCCTGGTGTGTGGAGCCTAAACTGTGTTCCCTTTCCCGTGGGCGGCCACAAAAACGGCTTTCGTGACAAACCCGGTAACTGTCGACTAACTCGGCTGCTCTCGCTTGCAAGCAAGTTCGCCATCGGTGGTTTCCGCAGGCTGGTCGAGTGTGACCGCGGTCACAAAAGGAGTCTTCAGCAAAACGTCACAGTTGACGCGTTCAGCAAAAAGCGTCACCAAACACCACTTTGAGAAACAAAGACAAACACTTCGAGCGGTGCTTCGGGAAGTTGCTTATTCGTGTCCGCGAGAATTGCGAGCAACAATTTTATCGTCGTCCCGCATTGGAACGAAGCAGTCGACGGCCGTGAGACGCAGGCAACAAGTGGCCCTCTCTGTGGAACCACGAATTCGTATTGCATCGCATCTTTGAGCGGGTGCCCATCGTAGTTCGACTCTGTGGTGACAACGGCGAAGAATCGCGTTTCGTTTTCCCCGAGCAGTGATATAAACGACGGACGCATCAGAAGGCATCGTCGAGAACAACGTCTTATGTTCGAGGGTGTTGGAAAGTGCTTCATTGTGGATTAGCCTTGTGCGACATCTAACGCGACTAAAGTGCAAAAAGGAAAAAAGAGTAATTTTTCTCCACTATATTTTTGTGTCGCAACGGGCAACATCCTCAAACAACCGAAGAGAGGAAAGAATCGACTCCAAAGGTGAGACCCATAAAGGTGAGGATACCGCTATTTAAAAGACTATTGTCAGTCATTAGCAGTGCGTTGTCTTGAGCTAGTCGATTCATATTTGCAGAGTTAAGAGCGCAGCTTATCACACGACAGGTGAAGTCATGCCTTTCCGCTATTTTGAAGGCTATTGCAAATCAGTAGTCGGATGTGTTGTTGAGGTAATTAGTTCATACTTGCACAGCTGAGGAGAGCACGACTTATTACAGGACAGGGGTAGTCCTGTCTTACCGCTATTTCGAAGACTATTGCAAATCAATAGTAGGAAGTGTTGCTGAGCGAGTTAGTTCATACATGCAGGTTGAGAATAGCACAGTTTACGTCAGGACACGGGAGGTCATGTCTTACCGCTATTCGAAGACTGTTTCGAATCAACAGCAGCACGTGTTACAGAGCTAGTTATTTCATACTTGCATAGTTGAGAAGAGCAATACTCTTGGCAGGACAGGTGATGTCCTGTATTCATTGTCCTGTCCAGCGCAATAGTGCCGGACAAGCTCTAAATCACCTGTCTCGCGCATTTGTTCAACACCCCTGCACTCGGTTACTCGCTTCTCAGCACTGCATGCGCATGATCACGTCTTGCTCTTCTTTTATTCTGCTTCTCATGATGTTATTTTACGCAGATAGTGTCTTTCTATTGCGCGCAGTTTGAACGCAGGACTTGTTGAGAAGTCCGGGCGTTTAACTTGTTGCGTTTGCCACAAGTTCCTTCCCCCAGTGGGCGATCGATTCCTGTGAGAAGGAACGGAAACCCAATCCTCCCCGCTCCGGCTTTCTGATGCAAGGCCATCTATATTTTTTTTTTTTGCAAAAGAAAAAAAAGTTTATCACACTATATGACGAATTATCTAGCATAATGCTGCCTCCAGAAATTGAGATACTTGGCAGGACAAGCTCATTTATTACGTGAGAAGGAGGAAGTGGTAGGCAAACGTTTTCGTTAGTTTATTTTTCTGTGATGTCATAGGTCATGCATCTTTTACTAAAAATCACTCGCATCTGATGCTGCAAATGTGTCGCATCGACTTTGATGTGCTTTGTCCTCATGGGGCACTTTTGTCACCAAACACTAACCCGCCGTCATCAAGTCGGCTGGATTAACAGAACAACTTTCAATGGTGAACATTTCAACTCACATTAAAGCAGCTTTTTGGCTTTCGCAGCTCGTCAAACGGCACTCAAATCATGTTCATCACATTTGAAATCGTGCACTGAAGCACGGGCTATTAGGCTTGTACGTCATCAAACCAAGTTCTTAAATTCACTGGTGTTGTGATGAACTAGCATATAAACTGCATATTTATTCAGATGTCTAACGCAAACCTGGCATGTTCTTAAGCACTTTCTAACATAATAAAATGCCCGAGAGAAGTACTTCTTCCTCTTTGAAACTCACAAAGACAACAAATTCCTGCACTATTATATATTTTATGCCTTAGAAACATTAGCTAAACAAACATTATCATCCTGATCCTATAGCTGCGAGTTGCTTATTATGTCATGATTTTCCTAGGCATTCTGCGAGGCCACAGTGTTGAAGTTAAGCTCACGTTTGCTGGAACGCAAATTTTCAGGAAGAAAATTTAAGCTGTGTGTGACAATGTCTCTTTTTTGTGCATGATTCTTTATGGATCTTATATTTTGCCTACTTTTTATGCATTCTCCCTTGCGGCGCCTCGTGCGTAAACGCGTGACATATTCCAGCGCAGAAGAAATTTTTTGCAGTTGGTACTCCGCGCAACTTTACCATGGTCAATCCACATCGGGCCTTTTTGGCGCAATTGAACTGAGCCAAAACACGCCTCAGCATGACGTTTACGTTTCATCAGCAACAAATGAAAGATTACAAAGAAAATGCCGCAAGCAACAGGTCACTAATGAACACTTTTGAAAGAACACAAAAATTGCAAACCTAGCAATATTTACGCGCCATGCCTTACCAACTTACTATTTTTAGAACCTTTCGGAAAGCAGCAAGCATACGCACCTAGCTGGGGCATTCATCTTTAAAAAATTCACCCGAATTCGCAAAAAAAAACACTATTTTTTTGAACGCTAGAACTATTTGGCAAGTTCGAGCTTCAGAAAATGAAGATTACGCGCATCAAAGTAGTGAACTTCACCAGATCAATTTCGAACAACTCACATGGGCGAACGCCATGAGCGAAAGCCAGCGAAAGCCATGCGCTGTAATTCACAGGAGTGAATTACAGCGCAAGCCCGTTAACGCGATAACAATTTTTCATGCTTTACTTTAGACGTCTGCCGAGCAGTATAGCCTCGTGGCCAGTATAATAAATTAAACATCCAGAACTCCTGCGCAATAGATGATCTGCTTCAGTGTTAGTGCATTTGCGGCAAATCCCGTTTCCCATTTTAGTTTTCTTTTTATTTGGTGCTTTTGTTCAGGCCCTGTGGTGTGAAGAATGCCATATAAACATCTTGTGCGCGGGCGACTTGCTTTCGCTTACCTTTCTCTTCAGGTTAGCTGTAGCTAGCGTTTATGCAGCGGTAAACGATACCCGTCTTCCGAAGAAATAACGTATGCTAATGCTTCCTTACTTTATCGAACCAATTTTATAAGCTGCGCTAACGCGTAAAGTCAAGGTAGATTCTTTCTCGAATGACGCAACTGTGAGCGTCCGAGAGAACCCGTCACCTTGAAAATCTTCATTGAGACGCATATCCGCAGGCGCACCGTTCGTTAGAGCAAGCGAAGGACGTTACATATCTTACGCATTTCTCTATTTTCGCCTCTTTATCTCTTTCCCAAGTGCAGGGTAGCAAACCGGGCTTGCGTCTGGTTAACCGACCTGCCCTTCCTTGCTCCTGTCTCTCTCTCAAAATGTAAAAACCGCACCCACTTCTTGAGGCGCGCCATTCATTGGCCGCTGCGCGGCCGTCCGCCCATCGCCTCTCGTGGGAAACTTGCCATTTTCAGCAAGAATTGATTTCTAAGCTCACACGAAAAGTGCATGTTGTGCCCACGAAGAGTCCAAATAAAACCATCTAAAATAGTCAAACGTTCACGTCGGGTAAAATGCGTGGTAATATGAGCATAATAAAGATGAGAGACCCTTCTCTAGGGGGACTGAGGTAACCCAAGCGAAAAAAAAAAAAAAAGCAACTTACAAGGGCCCCTTACGCATACGCCTAAGGCGACTCGAAGGCGAAAGCCATCTTATTTTTATTCTCCGTCGATGTATAGATCTTCCCCCGCCCTCCTCCGAAAACTTTCTGCAGCCAACGTGGTTTTTCATTGCCTCCAGGATCGGAGGTATTGCGAGCTTTCTGCCCCTCATCTGGTTTTGCACTGCCTCCGTGATCCGCCCACCTTAGAACAATCGAAAGTGTCATGTGACGACGTTTACATGTGACGTCACGTTATAGGACGTCTGAATGACGTCACAAATTTGGTGACTAGAGACGTCATCACGTGATGATTTATTTCCATAAGTCGTGTTGACGCCTACGCCGAGGGACGCCTACTTTCAATTTTCGCGTTTGACGAAGCATCTAAGGATTTCGCCTTAAAAGAAGGCAGTACCGATGTAGCGGTCAATGCGGAAGCGATGCGTGGATTACCGTTGCCATGAGTCATCTCGATAGCGAAAAGTGACCTATAGTAGTCAACACTGGCCAGGCATTTGCTAAATCTACCCAACATTACACATTGCTGGTAGTGCGCGACAACATGCGACAGTGTAGCCAGAGTGAGCCAGTGCGGGTATTATACGACAGTAGCTAACGCTAACATGCGTTTGTGCGGTCGCCCCGTGTGCCTTTCAAAGGGCCACTCAAGATGCTGCCATAAAGAAGTCACCATGCCGATGACGCCCGAAAACAGCGTCTTAGAGAAGACCGAAACCTACAATAAGTGTCCACGCTTACGCATCCCTTAGGCAACTCCCAAAGGAGATTCTGCACCCGTCAGCTCCGCTGGGCCCCCGCCTTCACAGAGTGCAATGTTCTCGAGTTTTAGGCGAAAGCCATAGATGCCTCATCGAGCGCAACAATGCCTCATCAACAAGAGTGCTGCAAAAAAATCATCACGTGATGATGTTATAGTGAAGTCACAGATCACCGAAATTTGTGAGCTCATCATGACGTCACATGATGACGTCATCATGTTACATCGTAGTTCGGTCAAAGGTGAGCCGGTCATGGATGAAGAGCAAGACCAGGTGCGGTAGAAAAAGAGTGCTATTGCTCCGATCCTGGAGGCAGTGCGAAACAACGTTCAGTACAGAAAGCTTTGGGGGGAAGGGGGGGGGAGAAACTTGATTAGCGGTTTAAAAGAGAACAGGACAGGTTAAAAGAGAACAGGACAGGACAGTGCCTGTCCTGTTCTCTTTTCAACCATCTCTTGTCCTTTGCGTTGTTCAACATCATGAACCAGTATT
The DNA here is from genome assembly GCF_013339695.2 of Rhipicephalus sanguineus. Taxonomy (NCBI): domain Eukaryota; kingdom Metazoa; phylum Arthropoda; class Arachnida; order Ixodida; family Ixodidae; genus Rhipicephalus; species Rhipicephalus sanguineus. Next base: position 21,886,575 of record NC_051185.1, read on the forward strand.
AACTTCCCAAGCTTTTCACTTTTACGAGAATTAATATAGTAATCTCGGTATACTGCACTGAAGAAAACAAGGACGATCATGAATCATGAATCACCAGTTGGCCCAATCGTCCACATTGATCAATTGATCGCCTTCGATTCGTCTTAGGTGAATTCATAAAGAGCCCTGTGAGTCTTTTTTTTTTCTTCCTTTTTTTTCTCCTTTTTTAAGCCGCGCTCTGGAGGCAGCGAGGCGTTATAGGGGAATCCGACGCGGAGGATAAACTGCGTTACTGAAGGAGACGCTCTGAGCACACCACACAAACTCTATGGCACACATGTTGTACCTTTTGCCGCACTCTTACAACCCCCTCCCCCTCCCCCCTTAGAGACTAGGGTCTGGTAACGGAATATTTGCGTCTTATATATTTACTCACGCGAACGCAAAGACAGAGTGGGTGAAGGGGACGCGCAGATCACTCGCACTCTGCCCCCACCTGATCCCAAATTGGGTAAGGCAACGCAGGTCGCGTGGCGACGATTACAATCATTATCTTTTCCAAATCCTTATATATTGTCCAAAATAGATCCTTCGGCGTACAATCCGCATTGTAAATTCTGTCCCCAGACGGCCACCTTATTCCACATGGTCTGTGAGTGTCAAGACAATCCCAATATGTCAGCCAAACATAATCCTGCATTAGTCGAGTGGGAGGCGACCCTGTGCAGCTCTGACCCATGGCAGCAACAAGCCCTCGTCGACCGAGCCCGGATGGCGGTAAGAGCCAATGGTCTTCCGGGCTAGGCGGTCCAACCACTAGACTCAAAGAGCCTTTTTTGAAATCAATGTTTTATTCTCTCTCTGTGCCTCACGCGAGCTTTAAAGCTTTCGCATTTACAACTCAATGGGTACCCTATGCATTCACCTAATATGACTCGAAGGCAAAAGACATCTTTTTCTTCTCAGTCGATGCACTGATCCTGCCTCGCCACCCCCCGAAAAGCTTTCTGCACATAACGCGATTTTCCACTGCCTCCGGGATCGGAAGCACCTGAACTGGTTTTGCAATGCCTCCGTGATCGGCCCACCCAGAGCCGCATATCTCTCCGCTTTGAACAAGCTACGATGTCGTGTGATGACGTCATCATGTGGCGTCATGTCACGTCACGTCGTAAGGACATCGCAAATTTTGGCGATCTGTGACGTCCTGAAGACGCGATCACAGGATGATTTTTTTCGTCACTCGTGCTGTCCCCGACGCCACGAATGACGATGGTCACTGTTCGCGTTCCATGAGGCAATAAAGACTTTCGCCTTAAAATGTGCCAGAAAAATTATGAACGCACTAACCCCTAATTCTGTGTGTGCGTGTTTAGAACAAACGGGGAAGAATTTTGAGTGTGACCTCCCGATTCAGTACCGTTAAGGGCACGAAGCATTTCGACCTTTTAGATGCGAAGCAGCTTTTGCACTGGGCTTTGTGCGTAGTTCCATTGGCGACCATCCGCTTTCTAAAACCTACCATAGCCATCTGTAACATATTGAGCGCGCGCTCGCGCCAAGAAGAAGTCTTCTTCGTCTTGTTATTCGACCGCCTTGATGATGATACGCGTAGAGCGTGCGCTTTCGCTAAGGAAAAGTCTTCTTCGTCTTGTTCTTCGACCACCTTGATGACGATACGTGCAGAGCACTTTAGGGGCCGGGGCTTCCATATGCTGTCCTAGCTTGGCGTAAAGCAGACAAAACGACGTGTGCTGGCACGCGCGCTAGCACGTTCGTGTCTGTGTAAGAGGCTGGGTAAGACACTGTGGCCTCTCCCTCTTACACTCTCTCAACAATCACGTGATGGCTTCGGGGAACGAGATTCTGCAGACACGCGATGAACCCACCCGCGTGGCGTGCTCCAACAAGAGTTCGGGACGAGTAACAGCAACAGCAACTACAGTGAATTCATGGTGTGCTCCACATGCAAGGACGCGTTAACATCAGGCAAGGTGCCCGTGATGAAGGGAACTTTAAGTCGACCCATGCGCTGCTTCGCATCCCCACGTGGTTCCCTTTAGTGGGAGATGGTGAAATTTTTTTTTATTGATACATTCAATTGCTGTGTACTCATATTGCACTCTTCTCCCCGGCACCCATTAGATGATATGTTTACACACCAGACAAAATGGTGCACCTTCTGCTAGGCAATAAGATGTCTCTTGTTCAATAAATTTGAATAATAGTTGCATATTAAAGGAATGCATTGGAGCCCAGTGGACAAAACACGTTTCTTTTATTCGAACTAACAGAACGACTCACCATCAGTCAACATCGACATAAAATAATTTAGCTTTTTTTTTCTCAACAAACATAGACGGCGAAACGCTCTGATCGAAGTTTTTCAGTTTGACGCCGAGGCCGCCGACAAAAGATACCTAAAACTGAGCGTCGCTTGCGCTCTACCCCACGCAGATGTAGCGTCCCGAGACAGTGCAAGGAACTGTGTATATTTCGCGTTTTTGACGAGCGCGTCTTGCCGAGACGCGGTCATCCAGCCTGCAAAACGACGGTGAAACCGAGTGGACGCACGTTCACACTCCGGTCAGTTGACTTTGCAAGCGGAGCGAGAGATGCGTTCTACGTTCCGCCGCTCGCACGATCATTCTACGCGCGCGCACTACAGCTCCTTCTACGCGTTTGTGTGTAAATCGCTAGCATTCGCCGGTCTTACCGGAGCGGATCGTAAACGCTCAGCTAAAGGTACCTAAATACTCGCGATGTACCGTCCGGTCTTGCAAAATCTCAGCAGGTCTCGCCAAGTATCGTCAGGTCCCGCCACATCTCGCAAATATCTGGACTCGCGAGACGTGTGGGGCTTTCGCCTTAAAGGTACTGCGGAAATTCACTGGTACCCGTCATCACTGTGAACGCAAACAACACAACGGCAAGTCGATGACGCTCCATCAGCGTTTTGAGGCGAAGGCCTTAGCTGCCTCATCAAACGCGAAAACTCACTGTCGGCGGCGTCAGCGTACCGCGACTTTGGCTTCTACACGAGTGATGGAAAAAATGATCACGCACTGACGTCACCATATGACATCATGACGAGGTCACAAGTCGCCAAAATGTGTGACGTAATCGGGCCTTCACTATGACGTCACATGAGGACGTCATCTCAAGACATCGTCGCTTGGTCAAAGGCGGACCGATCACGGAGGCAGTGCAAAACCATATGAGATACAGAAAGATTGCAATCGCTGCGAACCTGGAAGCAATGCAAAAACACGCTCGGTCCAGAACGCTTTCGAAGGCGGGCGGAGGGAGGATCAATTCATCGACTGAGAACAAAAAGATGGTTTTCACCGTCAAGTTGTCTTAGGCGAAGGCCTAAGGAATCCTCAGAGTTTTTGCTAATTTATGTTCCTATACTCACAAGGGCGTAAAGTTACGTGTATTGCTTTGCGTGCGCCGTTTTAGCGCTTGTTAAATATTGCAGCTGATGCTGCTCCAAAGATACAGGGCAGACTCACCAGCGCTATCAGTATGCAAAGAACCTGTTGCAATCCTTGCCTTAAAACTCGATTTCTTAAAGGGGCATTTTATCGCTCAATTCAGTCTGTTGTCTAAAGGCGCAACAATATTCATTTATAATACAATGTGCGAAACCCAAGGAAACGGTGTACACAGGAAGCCTGACATATTCAGTTACTGGAACGCAATAAACGCGTGCCTCAACGCAAAGGATTCATATGATCTCGCCGGTATCGAAGCACGCCAGCTAACCGACATGCCATATAGCTCCGCTGAAGAAAGACAGACATCGACCGAGCGACAACCCACTCCTATTGCAACCGCATGCTGTCTCAATGGCAGCGAAAGGGGGAGGTCCGTTTTAACTCGGATCGACAGCTGGATTTCGTGTCGACGCGTTTATAAGGGGGCAGCTACACGACACAGATGAATAACGCTTTAGGAACAAACTAAATCGCAATACATAATGCGAGAGGACAGAAATATATTCTCGCTGCAATCACACAAACGAACGCGAAAGAGGAAAGAGAAGCGACGGTATTAGAATCACGGCGGCGACATATATTGGCTCCATGTGGGGAGAGGGGGGGGGGGGGGGGGGGGGGCTGAGGTGGGATGTCGGGGGTTGCTTTTAGCTTTCTTCGAAATCTAGGGAATGGCGGCGAGACGTGTGCCGACGAAGCGGCATTTCGCTGATGCTCGTGCGGAGGCTTTCACACAGTTGAGAAAGAAATTCGATTTTTGCGTGAGCCGAGCCGGTAAGGCTCTCCTGGTGTCGACAGAGCGAATGAAACGTGGTGTCTAGAAGTTGGAAGAGAGAGGGGGGGGGGGGGGGAGGGAAGGATCCATTGAAAGCGACTGAGAACAAGGATTCGGGGTTTTTAAGCGCGAATGGTGGTTTGGGGGGGGGGGGGGGGCGGCTATGCAGGTATGCAGTGCAATTCAGAAAGGACGTGTCACCAGAGAGGCGATGTGGGGGGGGGGGGGGAGATAAAAATGAGGGAGAGCTACGAGTGAGCGAAACCTGTGAGTGAGTGAGTGAAGGAGAGCTGCCTGGCGACGATGACGTGTCTGAATTTCGATTTCCGCGTGACACATTCGGCACTAAAGTGCGCAAGCGTGGAGTAAGACAACTAAAAATAAAGTGCGGTTTGAAATGAGAAGCGCGACGACGGGAGCCGCGTACAGAAAGAAGGGCTGACGCGAAACGAAACAAAGACAGTTTAAAAGGTTTGTTTCTTTTTTTCCAAAGCAGAACACATGAATGTTCATTTCTTTTCTTTTCTTTTTTTTTCACAGGACATACTAGTCTTTTAAAGTGTCGACACAAGCACTTAGAAACGTTTTCAAGAGGTGCGAACAGCAGAAGGCAGCTATTTAACGCACATATATTAGAATCCGGCTCAGTTTGCAAAGATACCAGCTACCTGAGGTCTCCGCGCAAGTTATGAGTTTTTCTATCTATCTATCTATCTGTCTATCTATCTATCTATCTATCTATCTATCTATCTATCTATCTATCTATCTATCTATCTATCTATCTATCTATCTATCTATCTATCTATCTATCTATCTATCTATCTATCTATCTATCTATCTATCTATCTATCTATCTATCTATCTATCTATCTATCTATCTATCTATCTATCTATCTATCTATCTATCTATCTATCTATCTATCTATCTATCTATCTATCAGGGCTGGGCAAAGATACTTTGAAATTGTATCGCGATACGATACAAGATACTGAGGCAAAAAGTATTGGAGATACAGATACAAGATACTGCCGCAATAATTGTATCCGATACGATACTTGGCAATTGTATCTTAAGATACTTCGATACATTCTCAAATTTCTTATTATAGATCCATACAATGTAGCAAACGTCTATACACGAAAATGTATGCTTCAAGATTTCCTGTGACATATTTTATTTCACTTGAATGAAATGTCTGTTAGTGTCTTAAAAGTTTTGCCCTTCTTGCTCAAAGTACATTAGTTTCCTTCAAAAACAACTTATTGGGGCTTGTTTTAGCTTCTTCACAGGGCAACTCTTTATACACTTCACTGACAGCGGTTCCTGCTTGTCATTTGTGTAATTTATGGGAGTCGCTGCTGAGCTTGCCGACCAGCTAGCGGGTCGCCATATAATCACAATGACGTGAATAAGAAGCCTTCGCACGACGGCGCAAATACCGGTGTGGATTTTTACGTTGTCTGTAAAAGACAGTTTGCACAATACCGTATATCCGGACAGGTGTACAGCAGCAACAACGATAATAGCGATATTTTTTTTGAGGGGGGAGGGAGGGGGGAACGCATGGTGTATACGGGGTTTGAGACTGTTCGCTAGCGGCCCGGCCGGCACGCATGACCGTCTCCGTGTCATTTGTTTTTATTTTCTAAATAAGTATGTTGGTGAGCTACGCAGACATGACTGGTCTCAGGCATTTCTTTCGTGAGCAATATGTGGTCAGCATGTGCTGAGACATAACCGTGGAACAAAAACATATTTCAATCCGCGTCCAGATTTTACTCGTTGTGTACATCGGTATCGAAGTTTCTCGAATCCTGACTCCAAATCCACTTCAGAAATGAAATATATATGAAATATGGGAAAAGCTTCCTTTCAAATGGCAACGTCATTTTCTTCAAACTCTCTCCGACCCCACCATCTTCACTGTCCCGTCCCTTGGAGCTAAATTTCGCGACTGCGGCCCGCCGGCTATAAGCTGAGTTTGAGACCCCTGGTGTATACGTATAGATGACGTAAAATTGCAATAAATTTCCATGTTCTACATAGCTGCTGGCCTAAGGGATTCTTTGTTGATATACTCACTAACGTGCAATATTTTAGCAATTTTTCTTCAACGAGAGGACACGTCGAACACAGAAATGTCTCAGGCGTATTGTATAGTTGCACAAAGCGTCGCAGGGCACCGCCGCTATACGCGCTATTGCCGCTTATAGCTCCCATTACGTGGCGATTAGTAATACGAAGAATATTTAAGAAGGCCTAAAACAAGAAAACAAATATAGGTAAAGTATCGAGGTTGTTGTGTGTCAAACATTCACATTGAATGAGTACAGAAATGCAATACAGACGGCGCCCTTAATAGCTATGAGCATGAAGTATCGTCAACTTACCTGTTGAGACAATAGAAAATTCAGTGCCTATGGAAAATTGCCTGAAACGGCTTGTTGGGGCGCTTATGAGTAAAACGGAGCATTCAGTAAAACAACGTTTCTTTAATCCCCTTCCTAACATTTTTAAGATGGCTCCTAATGCTTTCCATTGTTATAATGCAAACTCAATTTCGCTATTTTCTTAAGCGGCAAGCAAAATATTTTGTACTGTATACTCAAGACACGCCCACATAATAATATATTTGTTTTCAAAATCGCCTCGGCAACGTGTAAATGTGTAAACAGTAGTAGAAATAAAGCAGACAGAAGAATAAAGCAGAAATCTTATTTTGGGAGCGCGTTACAAAAGATATACTGCAGTGACCAGACCGGAAAAACAGTGGTAAACCTAGGTAATGCATGTGATGCAAAATGACAGCTAAAAAAGCACTTGCGCTAATAATCAAATTATGATTTCATAAATTATTTGCATAAATGTAGGTGGACGTTAAAAATATGGTACGCCAGGATGTTTTCTGTTAGGTAAACGCTTGCTCTATTAGATCTAGCATCGGTACCCGTGGCGCTAAAGTTGTTAGAATCTTATTTGCATATAAGTTAATTCATTGCATACAAGTCAAACTTACATCCACGAGATCCTTCAAATCGCTGATATGTAAAATCCACGCGACGCAAAGCACCCCATTCTTACACGCATCACATTTCCTTACGAGCAAGACGCAAAAGAATCTTCAATAACGACACTGTTACATCAGAATTTGCGCGATAGACGCCGCATGCAGTGGAGTACGCGGCAGAAGGCAGTGGCTAAGAGCAAGTGTCGCGGCATTGGCGCAACTAAAAAGAAAAGAAACAGAGAAAACAAAAGGTACGTGCGCTGGGCGTAGATGTCCGCGTGCTTGTCTTCCTGATCTTCTACCATCACTGGATGACTCTGGCGTAAAAATAAAATAACGTCACTGCCCTTAGACTTATTCAGATGGCTTAGTGAATCCAGTAGCAGCTTGAAAAGCGGAGATTGGCCAGCGATTATTGTTTCGCACGGTTGTGTTGCGATAGAAGTATCTTGTATCTTAAGATACACGATACGTTATCGAATGTATCGGAAATACAGATATAGATACTCTTCTTTCGAGACGTATCGCGATACAGATACAAGATACCTATAGAGTATCTAAGATAGTATCTAAGATACATGTATCTTCGATACTGCCCAGCACTGCTATCTATCTATCTATCTATCTATCTATCTATCTATCTATCTATCTATCTATCTATCTATCTATCTATCTATCTATCTATCTATCTATCTATCTATCTATCTATCTATCTATCTATCTATCTATCTATCTATCTATCTATCTATCTATCTATCACAGGCTTTGTAATTCATCATTTTTTGGAGATGAGAGTGTGTGTAAACAGCAAGTCTGCATAATGTTGAAGGCATTGTCATAAATTTAAGCTGCTAGCACGTAATAAGTTATGTGTTGAAATTAATAATAATTTCAGGGGTTTCGAGAGCCAAAAAGACGATATTATTATCAGTCACACCTTAGTGGGGGGCTCCGTAAATTCCTACAATCTGGTGTCTCTGAACCTGCACTGACATCGCACAGTACACGTGCCTCTAGCATTCGGTCCGCGTCGAAATGCGACCACCGCGGCTGGAATCAAACCCGCGGCCTTCGTGTCAGCAGTCAAGCTCCGTCACCAATATACCACCGCGGCCGACGTTATTACAAATAAAGGGTACAACAGTTTAATGCACCTATATAATATGGGCAGGCAGAGTTACACCGCGTCCACACTGCCCATTTCATATTGGACGGAAGAAACGTTACGTATTACACGGGTCTGGGATGAGGCAGAGTTCGCTTTCACGTGACCATAGCTAATTTCATTGCCTTCCTGTATGTATGCCCTGGAAACATCCGGGAACGCCTCGACAGAGTCTTACGGAGATGGCGGACGCAGCTAGCGACAGAGCTCGCATAAAACACACAGCGGCACACTGTCTCACTGCTTCATTTCCCTCGAGGTCCATACACAATGTCTCCTTTTCTCGATGTACGAAGTACGCTTCTTGTCAGCTACGTGTCTCATCAGAGCTGCGTCCTGCTTCCTTAAGTTAAGCAGCATCTGGCGGCCCGTGGCATACATGTGTCTGCCAGCTTTGTTAGCGCGCTCACCGTTGACGACGGCGACAAGCCTGATTGTTCAACCCCGTGGAAATCCGATACTGCGATACTACCAGGGGAGCGGCCTAATTAAGTTACGCGAAATTCGATCCTCTTCAATTGGTTCTCGGCGTTCGGCGTTGTACACGGAAGGGTGGTTTATGCCGGGTTCGCGTACGGCGGGGAGTAACGCAAGCGCGTATTGAACATGTTCAGGAAAGAGTATGAGCAGACATTAGTAAACCTAATAGAATTCTAATAGAACTTGTTTATTGTCTATAGTGTTGGACATGCTTGGTAGTAGGTGCGCTTGGTCTACGCCCGCTGTTACGTGAAATTTTGCAGTACCTATTTGCGTAACATAGATAGATAGATAGATAGATAGATAGATAGATAGATAGATAGATAGATAGATAGATAGATAGATAGATAGATAGATAGATAGATAGATAGATAGATAGATAGATAGATAGATAGATAGATAGATAGATAGATAGATAGATAGATAGATAGATAGATAGATAGATAGATAGATAGATAGATAGATAGATAGATAGATAGATAGATAGATAGATAGATAGATCATATCTATGACATTTATTTATTCTTCGACAGCGCAAGCTTTGTTCACTGAACACCATAGGTGGCCACACCCCTTGCATACACCGTAAACGTAGACATTAGGCTACTTCCAGCAAACTTCTTTGTGCACGCAGACCTACCCAGTATGAAACTTTATAATTATGTCCTCTGGCTAGCCTGTCCTGAATTTGGCAAGTTCAGGGAACAGTATCGGATCCCCCCCCCCCCAAAAAAAAAGACGATATTCAGTTAGTTACCAGGACTGGACAATTAGGGCGTGGATAGTTAGGGTGCGCTTAAACTAGACGTGTAGGCTGTGCGTTTAAGCGCCAATCGACTCTGCTTCCAAACTACTCTACGACACTGATCCGGCCGATACGGTTGAGTTAAGCTTAGTTATGCTGCCAATAAACCCACTGTTGGTCGCGCAATGAAACCTGCAGCTGTAGAATAAGGTTGCGTTACCGTTATCTAAGTATATTACTACGTAACTAATTTTGTAGCGAAGCCTTGGAACTCGGTAATGGGTCGTCCTCTTCGGTTCCTTTCTGAGAGAACGCCGCTCGTGCTGGGAGTCCATGCGCCGCCTGTACTGCCACCCTTGTGCACCGTCGCCGAGTGTCATCCAATAAATGCCTTTACAAATTTAAACTAATGAAAAACACCTCTGGATTGAGTGCCTCATCATTTGTGTTCCTGCATTGCACTAATTAGATTTCGATTCAAACAAGTAGAACAACTTTAAGACCCTAGCTCTGTATTCAAATTAACGCAGCAAACTTCGTACGCACACATACACATATGCTGTTAGTGGATTTGCAGAAGCGTGTAACATATAGAACATTGGCTTTCATAGTTAACACCGAAGAAATGGCTGAAGTATAGACCGAATCGCAGAAATAAATTGTTTATTATTATAATTTTTGTTTTTTTACGATTCCTCTTTATATTTCTGCGGCGCAATCTTTTGCCTGCCGTAGTCTCTCTTGTATATCGCGTCGTGCGAGTTAGTTAATAAGTACACACATTTTTTCGACGTTAAAGGCGCAATAACACGTTTGGGACTCTGGAAGCCATTATATTTTGTACAAGGGTAGAAGCTTAGAGAGTGTCGGTAACCAAAGGCAAAATGAACACCGCGCCGAAAACGTACGTTTTCCAATATCACCGTCTATGGCACAATATTCGTTTTGAATATTTTGTACGCTTCGTAAGGTTGGCTTTGTTCGCATGCTTTACGTTCTTACAGACAAAGCACGCTTTACAGGGCGCCTTTATTTATAATAAGGTTTCTATGCTAGTACTATCCACAACTGCCAATGTTATTAAGGCGAAACCCTTAGATGTCTCATAAACCGCGAAAGGTGACCGTCGGTGTTGGCAGCGTAGGCGTCAACACGAGTGACGCGAAAAAAAAAATCATCACGTGGTGACGTCATAATATGACGTCATCACATGCCATTATCGCTTGGTTAAAGGTGGACCAACAAAGCCACTTAGCGTATCGCTAAGTGGCTTTGTTCTTTACGAAATACAGCCACGTGCCGCTTAGCGAGCCAATCGACATTAGTGCTATAATTATCAGCTCATTTTGCTCTCGTTACAGCAATTTGAAAATTCCTACTGTAATAGTGTTTGGAAGATTCGTTTGACACTGCTTTCATTGCAGGAAGGGATCAAGCTCAACCTTGTCATGGTACTTTTGCGTTCTTGTTGCTGTCTGACCCTTGTTTTTACAACGGCGGTAATTACTGCGGTGCGATTGAACATTATTTACAGCGCTGCTATTTAATTTTTTACCTAGTCAACAACGTTGAAAGAGAGGTGGCTTTGCGCCGAGTCACTGAACCGCTAACGATGTGATTACAAATCGGGACTAAGCAAAGAACCTGCCTATGCAACGAACTAATTAGGAATTTCTATATCGGGCATAGAAAGCCCCCCAAATGCCCGACCAACAAACAGGTTGTGCAGCTGGAAGCTGTCAGGTGCTGAAAAGATAACAGAAAATGTTTGCAGCACTTGCTTGTTAGCCTGAGCACTTTGCTGATTTGCCTGCATAGGGCACCGTTGCAACTTGGACGTAAGCAAAGTAATTTGTTGCTGAGAACTCATGCTCCAGAAGAGGTAAGAGAAATTTTTCGTAGGCAAAACTGAGCAGCCGACTAATTAATTTTCGATATGACAATATTGCTGAAACCTTTGAAAGCACTTCGTGTGGAAAGTTGGATTTCTATAGGGGTGCTAAGTTTTCTATGACCTAATTAGTAGCTTCATTCAAGTGTGATAAAACCATATTAAATAGTTTCCCAAACAAAACCTTCAATAAGCGCGAAACACCACTTATTGGGAGATGGAATGAAAAACATTCTAGGCTCGCTGTTAACAAATAAACAACACCATGAATTATGAGTCAAAGGTAGCTGGTAATATAGCTGTTAATGTATTTAAACGTGTTACGGAGTAGCTGATAAGTTTGTCTATATCATTCGTCAAATATGACAACAGTTCTACTTGAAAATAAATCGGTGGTTAGTGTAGGCGTGGTTAAATCTATACTACCTATGATTATGAGGCCAAATAAGTATCTCCGGCTTGGAATGACCGCGAGAATTAACAGGACAAGTTGCATCTTCGTTTGCTGTATTTACGTTCACGCCTTAACATCTTAGCATAATACATTTCTGGCTCAAGCAGTGGTCAAAGAACTTTTTTACATCATTTGGTTAGTCACATGAATAGTTTGTATTCTGATTTCATGCGCTCTGCGGGAACGCTTTTGATGAACTGAGCACTAGCTAGAATTGAGTGATTTAGTGAAACAGAAGTTCGCCATAGACTGTCTCAGCAGCCAAAGTCTCGACAGTGGTACCTGAACGTAAGAGTTTTAGCTCAATCAAAACGACGACAGAAAGTACACCACGTAAAGATAGGGCCAGGACTGCCTAACAACTGCATCAATTTTAAACTGGCGTTACTACTGTAGTGACATGGTGTCGTTGTTCTGTCGTTGAATCGTCTCGGCTGAAACACTTACATTTACGATGAACAGGCTAGCCTATTCCTAGGTTCCTCGGGATTCCTAAATTCGTCTGCTTTTTTCACCATGCAAGTTCCAACCCTCACAAGGAAAGAATGAAACCGAAATGCAGAAGACAGGGAGGTTAATCAGAAATTCATCTAGTTGACTATTCTGCGCTGAGCGAATGGGAAAGGGGAGTAGAAAGGTGAGATAGGAGGGAGGGAAAGAAGGAAATGAGCGGGGAACTCAATGACGCGTGTGGTACTGCACCAATATAGTCATTGGCGTTCCCCCAAGCGCTTCGTTCTCAGGCTGTCCTAAGAAAAACACCGAATTCCACATGAAACCAGGCAATTTATCATCCCTTTTATGCATAAATTTCGTTCCAACTATTCCGATTCACTGAGTTATCTCACTTTATTGCTCACATTATTGCTCATTTTATTTCTCTATTTAGCCTTCAATCAATGTGAGCCTTTAAGCAGGCACACAAAAATGGCTTCCGAAGCGAAACTCCAACGTGGCTCGCCACACTTCCGAGCGCATCTCCATGGCTTGCCACAATTGGTAACCCATTGCTCCATCGCGCGCCCACGCCAGCCTTGTGTGCATAGCGCCGCATAAACGGGCGAGAGCCACAGCGCAGCCGAGGCTAGTGGGCGCGTCGACAACGGCTCGACGCGACGCGCTGCATTCGAGCAACAAAGCACTCGTGCCGTCATCTGTTCCGCCGCATGGGTACACAGACGTACAGACACAAACCGGTTCGAGCGAGCCAGGCACAGGTCCAAAAGAAGTATCGATTGTTTCTCTCTCTCTCTCTCTCTCTTTACCTTCAGTGAGCTTCGAACGGGTCGAAAGCTGCATCGCAATGCGGAGCGTGCCGGCATATGGGTAGACAAATCAGCGTGGCAGAATAGAAGTGGGGATGTAGAGAGGGTGGGGACGTAGAGAATGTGGGGATGTAGAGAAGGTGAGGCCGTAGGGAAGGTGGGGGCGTAGGGAAGGTGGGGATGTAGAAAAGGTAGGAGTGTAGGGAAAGGGGGTTGTAGAGAAGGTAGGGGAAAGGTAGGCAAAAGGCAGGGGAATAGTAGGGCTAAGGGAAAGGTAGGAGCGTAGGAAAGATGAGCATGTAGAGAAGGTAGGGGTCTAGGGAAGGTGGAGACACAGATAAGGCAAGGGTGTAGGGAAGGCAGGGTGTATAGAAGGTGGGGACGTAGGGAAAGTGAGGAAGTAGAAGAAAGTGAGGATGTAGAAAGAAGGTGAGGATGCAGGGAAGGTATTTCTTCCCCAAATTCCCCCACTTCTGTCCTATTTTCCATCAAACTCCCACAGAAGGGGAAACATGGGCGGCTTTGCTTGACTCCCGCGCTGCTACAACGGCACGCGCTGCACGACTTTCCGTCTTTTTTCCGACGCCGATTCCTCTTCCGAGTCGAGCGAGACATGCGGAACAGGTTGGAAAGAAGGATGGGACGAACAGGCCTCCCTGCGATGACGTTCTGTGCGTGAATCCCGGGTTATTATTAACGCCGCCATATGTGCGCACAGGAAGCGGATAGACGCCGTCAGGTTTGTGCATTGTAAGCGAGGCGGAAACTCGCTGCCTGGTTTGGGCGTTTTTGTGCGTTCTTGCCTAAGCAGGCAGCCTGCGCGGGTTATGAGGACGCGAGCTGTGGCTCTTTCGATTTGACGCGCGCCTATTCTGGAAGCGTTCCCATTTCGGCCGTACGACCGAATTTGCTATTTGAATGGTTCGGATTGGCTCAAGGGTTTCTCCTGCTGCTGATGCTACCTCTACGATTGGCTCAGAAAGGTAACGGGTGGGAAATTTAGCGCTAGGCATAGTACGCCCTTTGTATTCGAAGCAAGTTGCTAAAGCCAATAAAGTACATTTGATGCGGAAACTAGCAAAGCTAGTATTTCGATTAGATAGCGAGCGGAATAAGTTAAGACATGAAGGTCTTATAGATCAACCAGATTAACTGTCCGGTGGACAACACTGATCAGTGAGAAAAGAACTGAAAAGACTATGATAAACGAAGATCGAATAGCAAAAGCATCGCTCTGAAAAAGAAAACAGAATACGGACGACTGACGACGACCACAGAATTCATTGCAAATAAGTTCATGCCGTGGTCGCCGAAATCAAATTGATGTTTTATAAATGCGCTTCTACACCCGCCGCGGTGATGTAGCGGCTCGGTGCTTGACTGTTGACCCGAAGGTCCGGGGATCAAATCCCGGCCGCGGCGGTCGAATTTCGATAAAGGCGAAACGCTAGAGGGCCGTGTACTGTGCGATGCTAGCGCACGTTAAACAGCACCAGATGGTCAATATTAGTGGAGCCTTCCACTACGGCGTGCCTCATATTCATATCGTGGTTTTCGCACGTAAAACCCCGCAAGCTGACGTATCTAAGAATGCCCAGAAAAATGCCCCGCCACGGTGGTCTAGTGGTTATGGCGCTCGACTGCTGACCCGAAGGTCGCGGGATCGAATCCCGGCCACGGCGGCTGCATTTTCGATGGAGGCGAAAATGTTTGAGGCCCGTGTACTTAGATTTAGGTGCACGTTAAAGAACTCCAGGTGGTCGAAATTTCCGGAGCCCTCCACTACGGCGTCTCTCATAATCATATCGTGGTTTTGGGACGTTAAACCCCAGATATTATTATTATTATTGAATGCCCAGAAACGCTTTTTTTTAGTGTTGCCCACCACGAACGGCACGCGGCTACAGCAACAAGATTGTGTCTTCTGTTAAGTGCTTGCCATCTTAGTGACCCAACTCTATTCGCAGTGTACACCTCTCTTCGTCGTATGCTTAAGGTTCACACATGGCGTGTGACGTAGTTCATCTTGTGCATTGAGTGCTACAGTTGCCACTGTTCAAAGTTCTACTTAATGAGGAGTAGGCGTTCGTACAGGCAACTCCTGTTCATGGGTGGCATAGGTAGGCTTCTTCCAGACGTCTGAGACCCCGCAACAGTTTATAACTTCACCACAAGCGTTCTTACAAGCTGGCGTATCTCAAATAGCTGCATTTTCCAGCGTCCGCAATTCAAGTGAGTGATGACTACGCGTTCGTAGAGGCAACACCTATTCGTGGGCGGAAGAGATACATTTTCCTTCTGGGCTAATAGCCATGTCACTGTTGTATTTCACGCCTGGGTCTACTGCGTAGAGGCGCCAGTCGATGCATTCTGGCGCATTCCATTTTGTTAGAAGGTAGTTTGGGCAAGACCACCGAAGTGCGACGTTGCATTTTTTTCTCGTCAAAGGAATCGAACGGCGTCTCTTTCCTAATATGCAAATCGAGGCGTTGGTGTGTGGGCGTACGTAGACAATGATATTGCCTCACACGGTACGTCTTAGATGGCGCAAATGTAGCCCCGAATAGAAACAGCATTCGAATAAGCAAAAAGAAAAAAAAAATGGGAAGCGATTCTCGACGTGTTGTTTGACAATCTATGACTGATGCTTCACGGTTTAGCGCCCCCGCACGTGCGCCAAATATGATACTGCAATTTTATGGTATTACTCCCTGCGCATTTTCTCGGTATGAACGAGCAAGTCCTTTCCACAGCATCTTTCCGGGCAGGGTAATTATCTGAGGCAGTCGATTTCGCTCAAGCTGAATTACAAGAGCAGACGCTTCCTGACACACCAACGCGGCGAGTCACCTTAAAAATAGACGGATATTTCCGTACGAATGAGCAAAATACGCCAGTGTATGTACTTCAGCGTGAAGATGTGTTAATAAGGAAGAAATAAATAGGCGTCATTAGGGCGAACATGAGTAGCTCCCTTCGAACGGTACGCCGGAAGTAGTGCCGGGAAGTGATGCGTCGCGAAGCCCTTTCGGTCTTACGAATCAATGGGGCATACGCTCTCCGATATTTTTCGCTCGAGGCTGTCCTTGCTCAAAGAAACGCTCCGGATACCGAATATTAAGTTATTTTTTTGCTTTATTTTCGTGCCGGATTCGTCGCTCACTGTTTCGCACGATTGCCACGCTGAATCTTGATATTTCCGGAAGGTGCCGACTCTCCCAATACTTAAAAAGGAATAAGAAAACAGCGCGCACGGTGCTAGAATTTCTTTCTGCCATATCCAATAAAGGGCGAGTAGGAATCCAGCACTGGCGCAAGAAGATAAAAGCAATGAAAAGAGCCTTTTATTAGACACCTCGCGCGAAGACAATAAAGGGTCGCTCTCATGAATAAAAACCTGCAGCTGAGCAGCATCCAAAAAGTATTCGCATGTCTTGTTACGCCTTGGTTTGCGTTTTTTTTATTCTTCTTCTTAGTAGGACTTCCGAGTAAAGACATCTGTGCTAGATGTACAGGCGCGGTCAGGTTTCGACGAGTCATTCAGGTGTTGACGTCGCGACGCCAAGCTCCTTGGCCAAGACAGTCCGCTCCTCCTTCGGTCCTGTTCGATTGAGAGGCCATGACTTGCATCGACATGGCAGGGACGTGTAAACTCAGTACAACGACACTGCCTCGAGTTTCAATGCATTAGAGGCGCACTTAGGCCTCCAAGATTCGGCACAATCTTGGAGGTTACTACGCGGCGTGGCGCGCGCGATTGCCGCGTGATTGCCACGTCTTCCGCTACAGCGCGGGCAGCGCCTGTTCGTACCTCCGTAGTGGCGTACGTTCGTATCAAACGTCGTGGGGTGAAAATCGGTTCGCAACAAACGTACTCCATTGCATTGCAGGTTAATGGGTCTTGGCCGGGACCCCAGAAAATTCGTATCACCCCGAAATTCTTACGAGCCGTGGTCGTATCACCGAGGTTCTAATCTATCTATCTATCTATCTATCTATCTATCTATCTATCTATCTATCTATCTATCTATCTATCTATCTATCTATCTATCTATCTATCTATCTATCTATCTATCTATCTATCTATCTATCTATCTATCTATCTATCTATCTATCTATCTATCTATCTATCTATCTATCTATCTATCTATCTATCTATCTATCTATCTATCTATCTATCTATCTATCTATCTATCTATCTATCTATCTATCTATCTATCTATCTATCTATCTATCTATCTATCTATCTATCTAATGTGGTTGGCAGTCCATTCATACAAACCAGTCTGTTCATTCACTCGCCCGCCTGTCGAAAATGTGTATCTCAGCTTTCAGTAGACGAAAATTAGGGGACGTGCGCGGTATTGAGCATAACCGATGTCAGCAGCTCGAATTTCGTCGGTGCCGCTTGGTTGTGCCGTTCTTATTAATGAGTCGGCGCTTGCATTGTGTGACGCTCATTACTAAAGCCCAGGTAAAAAAAAAAGAATGCCTCTGCTGGAGGCATGTCGTGAGTCTTTATGTACAGTCAAAACACGAAGTTGCGAAAGGAGCCGGGGGCCAGAGCAAACGCAGACAGCCTAGAGACTCTGTCCTAAATCACACAACAACCCTTTCTTTCTACATCTCTCTCGCTCTGATGAACTCGGCACTAGATGAACCTGACTCAAGCATTTTGTTTTGCTGCACGTATATGTAGGTGTACTCAACTTACCCTTACCCTATTCCTACCTTCTGCAACGAAGTGATGGTGCCTGCTCGTTCGTCGGAATTGCGTGCGCCGAGTCACATTAATCTAGCCTCGTTGTTATACGCCTGCGTGCGTGCGCATAACCGATTGTGGAAGTAGCTGTGGCGCTGGGCGGATGTGAGCTGTGTGACAGAGCAAGCGAGCGCTTAGCAACGAAGCGCATTGCTTTCGTTTGTTTTTCCTCGCACGCCACTGTGTGTGCACCGAGGCGCGCAATCTTTTCCGCACGCTACCGCGTCTGACAGAACAGAAGACTGCAGTCAAACTGTTGAATGCCGCGGTCTTCCCTCCGTGAAAGATGAGACAGAATTATACACCGGCGTATGCGCGAATGCTCCGTCCCACGCCCACAGTGTTGGATAAAGAAGAGTTGAACGCTGAAAAATGGTCTCGATTTTTATTCCTCGGTTGTGTGGCCTTTGTTTTTTTACGAATGGCGGTGCTTATTAAGGCGAAAGCCTCAGATACATCGTGAAACGCGAAAAGTGACCGTAGGCAGCGTCCACACGAGTGATCCAAAAAAATGATCACCACCTGGCGACGTCACCGTATGACGTCACAGATCGTCAAATTTCAGCGTCATCACATCACATCGTCGCTTGGTCAAAGGCGGGCCGATCACGGAGGCAGTGCAAAGCCTAGTGAAGTGCCGAAAGCTTGCAATGCCTTCGATCCTGGAGGCAGTGCAAAACCACGTTAGGCTGCAGAAAGCTTACGGAGGTGAGCGGGGGAGGATCTGTACATCGATTGAGAAAAAAGAAAGTTGACCTTCGCCTTCGAGTCGTCTTAGGCGAATGCATAAGGGACCCTGTGAATTATTATTTCCATCGTCTGTCCTAGCTTGGTTAAGCCCCAACTTTGACCAACATGTGACGTCACGTGAGGACGTCATGTGATGAAGTAGATGCGAGAAGTCACAATGAAGTCACAAACTCTGTCGATGTGTGGCGTAATCTGTGATCACGTGACTATTTGCAACTCTCATGTTGGCGCTGACGCTGCCTATAAGGTCTCAGAGGTTGTAGACTTCCGATTTGAATGAATGAATGAATGAATGAATGAATGAATGAATGAATGAATGAATGAATGAATGAATGAATGAATGATAACTTTACTGGTGCCCTGCAAGACGCGACGGAGTCGCGCACCCAGCTCAATGTACCTAGGGATCATGGAGGTATTTAAAAAATTCTCGAATGGAGCCTCTCACTCCGGTAAGCTCCAGTAAGCTCTCACTTTCCAGTAAGCTCTCACTAGGCCTTACCGGTAAAGGTGAAGCCAGAGCATGCCCCCACCTTATTTTTTTAAAACATGCTCTTTTCGGGTGGTGCCCGCTTTGAGAAGTGTCTTCGCTTTGTTAATGTAAACGCGAGGTTATGTATAAAAGAAACTCACAGGGTCCTTTATGCTATCGCTTAAGACGACTCGAAGACCAAAGCCCTCTCACTGTTGTTCTTGCCAGTCGATGTATTGATTTCCCCGCGGCTCCCTCGGAAAGTTTTCTACATCTAACGTGGTTTTGCACTGCCTCAAGTATCGGGGAAAATACAAGATTTATGCACCTCACCTTTACAAAGCGCGTATGTCATGTGATGACGCCCTCAGGTGACGTCACGTTATGCGACGTCGCGATTACGTCATGTTGAGGTCATGATGATGTCGTAAATATCGTAGACGTCACATTGCGACGTCATCACGTAATGAAATAATATTTGGTGACCTCTTTGTACGTGCCTGCAGTTTCCGCCTGCTCACCCCAAACTCAATAGAGTTCAGGTGGTCTCGTTACGATTATTGCGGACACACTTATATCTGTCACTCGCGTACCTTAAAGGGACCGACAACCAATTTTCGCGGTACCTATATTGTTAGCCCAACGGAAAGCTTACCGGCCCGAGTGTCTAATCACGGAGTGGTAACGTGAAAAACGCCGTCAAACATTTGTACTCAGAGTATTTATATGTGCGGCGAATATGAAGACGTGTACACACGTGACAACACGTGCTGCAGACAGTGAGAGCGAGAGCGGTTCGTGTTCGAGCGCGGCGGTTTACTGCGCACGCGTGCACTCCGCGCGCATGCGCCGCGGTCGACATGTTGCACCGGCTGCCGCGAAGGCAGCGCCACATCTCACCGTGCAACTCCTTTTACCTCGAAGCAGCACCTCTATAAACGCTGTATTATTTTGCTATCTTAATTTTTACACTTGCATTGTTCAAAGTAGTCTCCTTAAAAACGTATTTTCCCATTGTTGTTTTTGCTGGTTTTTTGTGTGTATCCTCAAAATTGTATCGTTCAACTTACAAGATTGTTTTACTTCTGTTGACCTAATGTGTTCTATTCACCCTGCATGGACTTCGTGTCCGCAGCATGTATAAAATAAAGTAAATATATAAATAGAGCGGGGACGAATAATAAGATACATGCTCTAGTTTTGAAAACAAATTATGGCGCTCATGACAGCATCAGACTGCGTACAGAAATGTGATCGACTCCATAATTCAGCTTCAAGGCTCTTTCGCTGGGCTGCGTGGCATACCGGTTCATTGTTACTTTTAAACACCATTTAAAAATGTAAATCCTACTCGCAACGCGAAAAAGGATGCTGGAATCCGTCACTATATTTCACGGTCTCTTCGTCTCCACCAGGATCTTATCACGCTTTCTGGCCAATTGTCGGTCCCTTTAACGAAATCTACCCGCATAAATGCCCGGGCGCTTCATGCACTGCATGCTGTCAGGAGCTCGCCACTCTAGCTCACATGCTCTTTGAGTGCGGGTCGCTAGGCCCTATCTACAGCAAGTGCAGATGGGAAGGCATGCTGCACAGCCCGAAGTCTCAAGACCAAATCCTGGCCTCCAATACGCCCGCGAGAGGGCCCGCAGGCTTGACCTGTCCTTCCCCACGTGGGAACAGCCAGGTGGGCACACGGCTGTTCCCACCCTCCCCCACATCTGTAATGTGTAGATGTGAGGGAGGACACCCTTTCCCACATCTGTAACGGACCTCAGTAAAGCCACTCACTCACTCACTCACTCACTCACTCACTCACTCACTCACTCACTCACTCACTCACTCACTCACTCACTCACTCACTCACTCACTCACTCACTCACTCACTCACTCACTCACTCACTCACTCACTCACCACGTGACGATGATTTTTTGCATCTCTAGTGTTGACGCCACCGACGCTGGACGCCGACGGTCAATTTTCGTGTTTGATGAGACGTCGGAGGCTTTCACCTTAATAAATTATGGTTTTCCCTTCGAAAGTGACTTATCGAAACGTGTATTGGTAAAGAAAATATGCCATGGACCTTCAGGGCTCTTAAGCAAAACACTGACTCATGGACACAGATTGAGAAATATTTGTCAGGAACCATTTCTCATATTAAACTTGTAGGTCGTGGGACGAAAACGCTCCCTCTTATTCGTTGAGCGCTTGTATCCTGCTCCTATTAAGATGACGGCCGCGGCCGCCATCTTAGATAGTGTAGGCGGGTAAGGCTTCGCTATTGAGGCATAGTTTACATTCCAGCAATTCTTCTAAAACCTCCCCTTGTCGGCAACCTCACGGGTGCAGTGATCTAAATTTCTAAATAGAAGACGCACAACAATCGGCGAGCGCGCACGGCTACTGTATCATTTCCGGAACCACCGGCATTTCTCCAGCTTCGACATTGTAGCTTGGCTAGCACTTCCTTAAGAATTTGCGAATGCATGCACCTATTGTAGCACAATAGCCACTTTCACTAATTTCATATTCCTTTTAACGAAGTTTAATTGTCCGAAAATTATTGACAGCGTAATACGCAATTTGGATATAGATATTATCGTCTACTGTTTATATGAATGTGAATGAGGGATTTCAGATGTAAATAAAGGTAACGCACTCGAAGGGCGAACGGGCTTCGAGCGTTCTAGACACGTAAGCGGTATTTCTGGTGTGTTTCCACGAGAAGTGTCTTACGAAAATTCCCCAGCCAGCAGCAAATGCACTCTTCACGCGCTGCTTCTCTAAGAGGTCAATGTGTTGCCGATACAACCAGGTCTCTCAATAAAGACTTAAAATTATTGTGGAAATGTTTGGTTTTTGTGACGCAGAAGAGGGGTAAGCTTAGATGTGCTACTTCGTTGGTCGGGATAGGACAACATGCAAAGTACTCGCGTTTAGTGCTGTAAGCGTTGTTGTGATTTCTTGCGTGTTCATTGAGTTCAGAAAGGCTATGCTCTCCCCCAGTAGAGCACGTAATACTCGTGTAACGTCATGATCATATTCCTGTCACCGCGCCGCACCTCTCGCGCTGTTCATGCCTAGAGCCAGATTAGAACGCACCACCACTCCTGGCGATCTGGACGCCTGCAGCCGCCGCCGCTCCGCTTAGCCTTGTAATAAAGTGGCGATCGAGACAACGGCACAACCATGTCGGCCACCTTCACGTCGTTTCGCGTCTCTCGCTATATTTGAAATAGTTACCATTTTTAGATGCGAAGCAGCTTTTGCACTGGGGCCTTGTCCGTAGTTCCATTGGCGACCGTCCGCTTTCTAAAACCTACCATAACCATCTGTAACATATTGAGCGCGCGCTCGCGCCAAGGAGTAGTCTTCTTCGTCTTGTTCTTCGACCGCCTTGATGGTGATACGTGCAGAGTGCGCGCTCGCGCCAAGGAGAAGCCTTCTTCGTCTTGTTCTTCGACCGCGCCTTGATGATGATACGTGAAGAGCACTTTAGGGGCCCGGGCTGCGGTATGCTGCCCTAGCTTGGCGTAACGCAGACAAAACCACGTGTGCTGGGCACGCGCTAGCGCGTTCGGCCCTGTGTAAGGGGCTGGGTAAGACGCTGTGGCCTCTCCCCCTTACACTCTCTCAGCAATCATGTGATAGCGTCGGCGAACCAGATTGTGCAGACGCGCGATGAACCCGCGTGGCGTGCTCCATCAAGAGTTCGGGACGAGTAACAGCACCTGTTTGAGTTGTTAGATGGCGCTTGTGTCGTTGTTTCTTCTTCTTTCGTCTGTGTCGCGTTTGCACTAACCATCATGAGCAACAGCAACTACAGTGAATTCATGGTGGGCTCCACTTGCAAGGACGCGTTAACATCGGGCAAGGTGCCCGTGATGAACGGAACTTTAGGTCGACCCATGCGCCTCTTCGCATCCCCACATGGTTCCCGTTAGTGGGAGATGGTGTAATTTTTTTCACAACCGAGTGCTCAGCATGCTTCTGCCTACAAGCGTTGAGGCTCGTTCATACCTGCGACTACCACAGGTCACGACTACTCGCGACTGGAGACCAAAAACCGACTCAAGGCGATTGATCTTCACACTGGCGTGCGACTTAAACACCTTGCCACACATAATTCACGTCCAGACCCCTGCCCTAAATTGTCAGCCAGTTATATAAATATCAGTTTGGGCGAGCAGATACGCTTGTCTCAAGACGGATTTTTCAGTAGCCCTCGCATTATCATTATCGACCCATCTAGCCAAGGTTTCTGCATATGTGCATAGGGCTTTCTCAAATACTATATAAACCCGCATGTGTTACACTCTTGGATATCCAAGTATGAGGGAGCTCGACGCAAAAGATAGAAAGCAGGATCACTTATATCGGCAGTCGAGCGAGCTTTTCGACTTATTTAGCGCTCCAAGGGAGATGGTTTAAGACTTTCTTGGGTATAGCGCTAAGAACAAAGGATGAAGTTGAGTAAACGGGATGCTTCCACAATACTAGTGAACACGCACAAAGACTACACGGAAAGACGCGGGACAACCACTAGTTAGTATTACGGAAGACACAGGACAACCCCTAGTTTTAGTACCGTGGAAGCATTCCACGAGTGCCAACTAGCCCAGCTAGACGCATTAAAGAGTAAACGGGACGAAGCGCTACTCACAAGTTGGGATTAAGGCGCGAATTAATGCATTAAATTTGTAAAATTCCGCAGCAATAGAGGAGAGAAGAGAAAGTGAGGGCAAGGGAGAAAGTCTTCACAGGGTCCCTTGTGCATTCACCTAAGAAGACTGGAAGGCTAAAGCCTTCTTCTATTTCTTCTCAGTCAATGTATTGATCCCCTCACGCCCCTGCCCGAATGCTTTCTGCATATAACGGGGCTGTGCGCTGCCTGCAGGATCGGAGGCATTGCAAGCATTCGGCACCTGACCCGGTTGTGCATTGCCTCCGTGATTGGACCACCTTTGAGCAAGCAACGATGTCATGTGACGACTTCGTCATGCGAAGCACCGTTTTGTGACGTAATGACGGCGACCTGTGACGTCATGACGACGTCATGTCGTGACGTCATCACGTGATGACAATCGTTTGGCGTCACTCGTGTGAACGCGGCCGACGCTCAATTTTCGCGTTTGTTCAGGCATCTAAGGCTTTCGCCTTAATAAAAAATAAAAGCCTACTCAGTCAAGTGTGATTAACAGATGGGTAAGCGATTTCATTGTCAGCTAACAGCATAAAGGAGAAGCTGACGCACCTGTCTTTGTGGGATTTGCGGGTTTTCCATATACCTTAGTAAAAATTAAAGAGTCTGCCTAGATGTGAGAACAAAAGGAAAGAGCATAGGAAAAGTTTAAGAGAGAGAAAGAAGGGGGGAGGGGCGTAAAGGAGGCCGAAGAAGGATCGTCTCAAACCGAGCTTTGCGTCTTGCGGTATGCAAAGCCCCGCCGAGTTTTCTCAAGCGAATCGCGAGGCATATAAGGAACGCCTTGCGCGAGTCTTCAAAGCTCGCCTAACGGGCTTCTCCGTAGTGTGCACCGGTCGTTTGTGGTTCCCGCGTTTACGCTCGCCTGCGCGGAGGGATTACGCTTCTGCCATCGCCGCGGCCGCCGCCGCAGCCACCACCGCCAGCCGTGCGACGACTCATTATGCAAAGTGGTAGGGACGAATAAATCCGTGGGCCTCGCGAAACCACGAGGCTCACCACGAACGCACGCGCTGCGGCGCTTCGACTCGGCACAGCGCGGCGTACCCGTATGCGCGCGCATGTAATGGTGGAGGCATCTATACCCTTGAGGCGCAACGTCCTCATATATAAACGCAAGTTGCTTTTTGCCAGTTCTTTCGACCAGAGGCCATGAAAGGGCAAGATATAATGATATCATTGTTGGGGTTTTACGTCCCGAAACCATGGCATAATTATGAGGTACGCAGTAGTGGAGGGCTCCAGAAATTTTGATCATCTCGTGTTCTTTAACGTGCGCCTAAATCTAGGTACACGGGCCTCGAGCATTTCGCCTCCATCGAAATGCGGCCGCCGCGGCCGGGATTCGATTCCGTGACATTCGGGTCAGCCGTCGAGCACCGTAACCACAAGACCAACTTGGCGCGTAAGAAAGAGCACGATACGCTACATTGAGCATAGGATTAACTGAAACTCCTGCATAGTCAATGTGTCTTGAGTTATCCTCGATTTGATGCGTGTGACTGGTAACTTTTGTGAAGACGCTGCGATGTTCGACGGTTCGTTCTACGTGCTGCGTTCCAAGACGAGCCTCAAAAGTGTTAACATTTTCCTTCGAAATGAGCTGAATCGAAAACCAACTGGTGATACATTTTGATCTCCACGGTTTCATTATTCTTGTGCGAAAATTTAACATTACTGACTGCGGAATGAAATATTTGTTTACACGCAAATTAGGGTTAATTTCTTAAAGTAACACAAACAACATATCTCTTCATTTACTTGTAACGTAATATCGAATGCCTTAAGATTACGTTGTGCGAATCTGACGCATTTGCAGGCAGTGGACAATATTTCGCGCCTGAAAGGGCTATACGCAGCGCCGCCTGGCGTGATAGCTTAGCAGGTATATGAGGTGTATTGTGCCTAAGCTGAAGGACGTGGGTTAGATTTCCTGCCGCGGCGGCCGTATTTCGTTGTGCTCGAAATTGAAGTTACCCGCGTGCCTATATCTAGTTTCACGTTAAAATAGCGCTAGGTGGTCGAAATTAGCCAGAATTGATCCGGAATTAATCCGCATTTAGCGGTGACGGCGGCACAAATTCGTTAGGCTTATCTCTATTTGCATTGAACTGCCTTGAGAGACACCGCTAGCTAACAGCAGCCGAGATTAGCGAGTAGTGCTGCCAGCACTATAAACAACGTCCTGACAGCACTACGCGCTACTCAACAACAGTTAGCCAAAGTTTCAATCAGAGCTGTTCTGATTTTTGCCTCTTTGTTTTATTGTAGTTCTCTCTCTCTCTCTGTCATCTTCCCGCTCCCTATTTTCCTACCCCTGTGCAGGGTAGCAAACCGACTACTAGTACCAGGTTAACCTCTCTGCCTTTTCTTTTCATCTATTTATCTCTATCTCTCTCTATCTATCTCTCTTTAGGCAAACTTATCCACTGCTGCTAGTATTCGAGTAAATGCGGCTGATTTCGCGCAAGCTATACCTGCTTTTGCCATAGTGTATCTGTTTTATAGCTATATCATTAAAAGAAACAGCGTGTGGGATTACATTTCGACACAGATGCTAGCGGCGCATCAACTCCAAAGCAGCAGAGTTCTTCGTTCGAATGGCTAAAACTTTAACAAAGTAAATTACGGCGAGATCAGGGGCGGCTACCGTGACAACCACCCATAATGCTATTGTGTACCAATTTCTTTCCGTTCATCCGACATTGACGCAACTGCATGACAGGGTGCTTACGCAATGCCATAACGACGAACAGGCTACGGGATGAAGAGGCGTTAGTCGTAAATATCTCGCTTCTGCAACGTCGCGCTTGTTCGTACGTCTAATATTTCGCCGTTGTACACCCCTCTGCCGCTCAAAGTGGACCGCTGGATTTCCCGACGTTGCCGAGTCAGCACTAACGAGAACGGCCCCGATCTCTTCATTCTGTTCCGACTGCTCTGCAATTAGCGTTCTTTATTGTGCAACTACGATGCGCCACTCTGGGGGTCCTTGTTATTACGGCGTTTGATTGCACGCTTAACGATGTTATCTGGGCGTGCGCATCACGTTTTGTCTCTTTCTCTTCTTTTTTTTCCCCCGAAATCTGTGTGATCCTAAGCATCTTTTACCTCAGTTCTGTAGCGGCGTATGATGATGTCCGCGGTAACGAAGATCAGTTTTCTGCCCAAATTGAAAGCGTGTAGTATAGAGAGGTCTTCCGCAGCGAGCTACCATATCTCCTCGCCGACTACCTCCCCTAACTAATTTTGGCAGACTGCTTGTTGTTCTTCGCAAACGTTAGCTAAGTAATTACCATCACCAAACAAGTACTGCTACGTTCTTGCTTACGTTGAACATGTATACTATTGTTATTTATTCCAACTAAAACATTAGCTTGTAGAGCTTATTCGTTGCTTTTTTGTTGTCGCAGCTATGGTTGGCTTTCTACTTTGGCTTTTCCTTCGTTCTTTTCTAATTCGAAGAGGAAGGAAATGAAGGAAAGGCAGGGAGGTTAACCAGACGCGCGTCCGGTTTGCTACCCTACGCTAGGGGGAAGGAATGAAGGGATTAAAAGAAAGAAAGAAGAGGGAAGAAGGCACTGTCAGGGTACATACGCACCTGTCCATTGAATGCCTACAAGCGGTCGTTTAAGCCGGTCGATTTTAAAAACAGCAGTAATGCTCGCGTCGCTTTGCTGGCCTGCGATGCGTAGGGCCACGATCCGAGGATCTTCTCTTCGGAAAACGGTCTGTCGTCTAACTTGTTCAGCGCATCACGCAGAACGTTTCGTTCGTTCACAAAACGTCCACAGAAACACAGTAGATGTTCTATCGTTTCGTTGCTATTTCACGAGTCACATTTTGAGGTGTCTGCCATTCCTATGCGAAAAGAGTACGCCTTCGTGAAAGCTACTCCTAACCACAGGCGGCACAGTAAAGTTGCATCTAATTCGAAGTCCTCTTTATCTTGTACGCCCTCTTTGATATAAGCATGTGTAAGGGTCTACAGTATTAAATAAATAAATTAGCTAAGACAAACAAACATTGTTTACACGCCGCATGGGTCTAGTGCTGATAGTGCTTGTCTGCTGACCCGAAGGTCGTGGGACCGAATCCCGGCGAGGGCGGCCACATTTTGAAGGAGGCGAAATGCTAGAGGCCCATGCGCTTAGATTGAAGTGCACGTTAAAGAACCCCAGGTGGCTGAAATTTCCGGAGGACTCCACTACGGCGTCTCTCTGATAATCATGTCGTGGGTTCTGGCACGTCAAATTCCAGCAATTGTTATTAACCTCTGCTAACTGTTGGTCATCTTTAGCTAGCGTTAGCTAAGTGATTAGGTTTAGCTGATCACTTATCTAAAGCTCAAAATTCCATTCTTTCGTAGCTTTAGCTAAGGAAACGAAACACTTTTGTTTGTCTCAACGGTGTTTGGAGCACGAGCAAACAATTCCGAAGTTTCGATTACAGGCGCGTGGATTGCTGGGATACGTTGGAAAACACGATGCGATGCCCTACTTGGCGCATTCCTGGAAACACGACCTATTTCTGAAAAGAAATAGGTCTTTGGCAATACATCACTTTCCCATCTTTTTTCCTGGACTTGAGCTTGATGAGGAAAAGCGTCACACGTGTCACATCGCACGCGCATCGGGGAGCAGCTTTGGCAGAGGCCCCTGTATTGATTCCCTGTCACCATCTTCGACGCAGACGTCCACTTTTTTTTTTTCAATCGGCTCCCCGAACGAATGACCTCGGCCCGATGGGACGCACCGCTGTCCATTGAAAAATAGCTTTCCCGATAAGCGAGCTGCGATAAGGGAAATACGCGTTAGGCTTTGAAAAGACGCCTCTGAAGCTGATAAAAGCGTCAGGTTCCTACGCCAGACGGGGCGGCAACAGAGAAGGGGGGGGGGGGTTGACGCTTTAACGACGTTTGCTGACAGCGAAGACGACGACGCTCGCAGCAATGACTTTTAAAAGAGACGCATCGCGAAGAAGCGAGACGACGCCAGAGCTGCGCAGAAAGCAGGGAAATGTGCGCGTGGAATTCGTTGAAATGCTGACGAGCATTCCAAGAATGTTTGCACGGAATCCGCCTTTTTCACGATGCCCCGGCGCATGCGCTTTCTACTAGCGGAAAAGTCGCGAAACGTCTCTTCATCTCGGAAGCTTTGCTTCTGGCAGTACCGGTTGTCGCGGCCCCTACCAAACCCCTACCAAAACGGCAGAGGGCAGCACAGGAAAATGAAAGAGGCGGATTGCATCGGCGACTGCTGGCTTTTTGTCTTTCTTTTTTATTTTTACACTCCAATGCGTTTGGTTATGCTTTCATCGCTAAATTTTTCATTTCACCTATACACCTTCTCATGCAACAGGTTTTTGATGTTAGGAGGGACAACTGGATGTGTTGGTTTTGCGTAGTCTTAGGAAAAAAGGCGTGAAATCCGTCCGTAATTCTCTTCGTGCATTTTACCTTGAATCATGCATCAGGTGCAACGCTAAGGAATCTAGCGAAACTTCTTCCAGCACATGCGTTTGCACTAATAAATAGTTGAATGATTTTGCCACCCGTAACGCGATTTTTCTTTCAGAGTAATACATGAAGAATCGTCGTGCCTTAAAAGTAAACAAACCCCCTTAATAATGCGGTTGTCGATAGGTTGTTCAGGATCGCTTAGCGTTTCTTTGCTTTTCGTATCGTGGCCTCCGCGATTAGTTCCGATAGCACGCAGCCGGCGCCAATCGTGGAGGCCACGTTCATAGTGATGGAACCGAAACGCCAGATCCACGGATTTACAAGTGTTTCGTGCCGAACTTCTTACGTAACTTCCACAACGTTCTAAAAAGACAGGGCGTGCAAACACGGACACAAGAAAGAAGTCAGGACACCAGAAACGCTGACTAACAACTCAAGTTGTTAGTCGGCGTTTGTGGTGTCCTGAGTTCTTTCTTGTGTCCGTGTTTGCACGCCCTGTCTTTTACAGCGAAAGCTGTCATGAGATCATTTCACCGGCCGTTTTTGGCGCCGTAGTTGTCCGCCGCCGCCGCCGCCGGTGTCCGTAACCAGTATCGCTCGAAACAAGAAAAAAATTCCAGGATGTAACGAGGTTCGAACCTGGGTCCTCTGCGTGGGAGCCCAGTATTCAACCTCTGAGCGATGCCGGTGCTTAAAACTGCTTTGCAAAAAGGTCCTATACAGGCTTCATGTAGGGAAGGAACCGCATTAGCATATCCAATATCGCGTGGTAGAAGAGTAAAATAAGCACCAAGCGTCGCACAACGCGAATTCTGTAACCAGGAGTCACACAATGCGAATTGGGCAACGAGTAGGTTGTTGAATGCTTCCAACCCATTACAAAGGACTCTGCCATATTTCTTCATCGTCATCAGGCACAGCATTAACAAAGTGCGCATAATGCCTTACATGGGTTTAGCAGGTACCAACGCTGTCCGTAGAATGACGAAAAATGGCACAGTGCCTGCTGCCCTACTTCTCAAAAATTAGAATGATTTATAGCGTAGTGGGTTCCTCGCAAGTGCACTTGTATTGGTTGCCAAGGAAGCCCATAAGGGCATGATCCACTTCCTCGGGGTCTCAGCAAAATTACAATGATTTATAGCGTAGTGGGTTCCCCGCAAGTGCACTTGTATTAGTTGCCAAGGAAGCCCGTAAGCGCATGATCCATTTCCTCGGGG
Organism: Rhipicephalus sanguineus; assembly: GCF_013339695.2. Classification (NCBI taxonomy): domain Eukaryota; kingdom Metazoa; phylum Arthropoda; class Arachnida; order Ixodida; family Ixodidae; genus Rhipicephalus; species Rhipicephalus sanguineus. The sequence goes on from NC_051185.1 coordinate 21,917,208, forward strand.
TCTCAGTAAAGTTCTTCGACCCCCCCCCCCCGTCTCTCTCCCACGTCAACGTATGTTATACAGCATGACGGGAGAGGTAAATAGCGACCGGGCGTCACCCAATGCAAATTACATAACTGGTGAGCCGTTTAAAGATTCCAACCCATTACAAAGGGCTGAGCCATAATTCTTCATCGTCATCAGTCGTCGCGTCAACATAGTTCACATAATGCCTTTCAGACCTGTAGCTGCTGCCTCGCTTCTCCGCAGAATGAAAAATAATGGCTTAGTAGGTGCTTCCCAACTTCACAAAAATTGTGATTTATGGCGTAGTGGGTACCTTTCTAGTGTACTTGTAGCCCCAAGAGAGCTTAACGGGCTCCAGAAACGCCGCTCTTCCAGCTTTCGCTGTGACTGTGCTGCGGTTTCAGCGCAGGCCTGGCGTTTTTTTAGAATGAATACTTACCAACTAGCTCAGCTCTCTGTTATTCTAAGTTCCACAACGTTGCACCTGATGGATAAAGCGGAGTATAGGATGCGAATGGCTCAGATTCGATTCACTCTTTATATTCGTTCTTTTTATTATTACTTTCATCCCTCTCTTCTGGGATCTTTTAATCCCATTCCGCATCCCTGTACAGAGTAGCATGCCAGCGGTTATATACACGCCGGCAAAAATCTCTGTTTTTTTCAATAAAGAGCTTCTCTCTCTCTCTCTTTAGCAGCGTTTGCGAAGCAACACTTTTTTACAGCAAACCAGGTTGAGGCGAATCGCGTCCGTGGAGAAACGACGCGTACAACAACAATTTTTGCCCCTCGACACCGCTGACGCCTCTTTCACGCTTGTCGCGATACTCGGCTACGCCACTTCCCAGCAATCGCTGTTTATTTCGTGAGCCTCGGATAACTTTTGCTCAGAACGAAACACCGCCGCTCCGTGTGGCTCGGTCTTTCGCATAACCAATACTCCTTGCATTTGCGAAGGGTCGCCGCCACGTCCCGATTGTTTGTCTCCAACGTCTCCAAGCTACCGGTGATGCATTAGGCCGCGCGTGGTCCGGATGGATGACCGCGAATTAGCGATGCTAATAGATGACCCGTCGCTTGCGGGACGGCGGCAGGCCACCGCCTGGGCCACGTCAGCGCCAGCTTCTGCGTGGAGAGGGCTACATGCACGCCCTCTACTGTTGCTTATAGAAAAACCCTCTCCCGGCACGCTGTCTGGGATGAAGTTGGCAGTGCACACATGGACCTGAATTCTTTTTTTCAAGCCAAGCTTCTTATAACTAATCGAATTCAATAGCGTGGAACGCGAGAAACCATGCGTCGGCGAGCGTATACAGCGACGCGGCATGCGAAACTGCGCCGGTAACATGCTTATTGGTATGCGCCGTTTTGCAGTAATTGATGCGTTGTTGATCGTGGGCTTATCGGTGATCAACCGTTTCTTATATAACATTTCGATATTTTATCGAGGTGACTTGTCATTTCCCGTTTCCAGATTTCATTGTGTTCTGGATATGAACGCACAACCGCCTTTGCTGCATGTAGCAACTGAAGTGTTACGCTGCTGAGCACGTGGATGAAAATCAATTCCAGTAATGGACGAAGGAAGCAGGTGGGAGGGAGCATTGCGCAATGCGATAGAAAGAAAGAAAGAAAGAAAGAAAGAAAGAAAGAAAGAAAGAAAGAAAGAAGGAGGGAAGGAAAGCAAGAAAAAAAGAAGAAGGAAATAATTAAATAAACAAATAAAGTAGTAGGTCAGGCATGCACACGGCAAGCTTCGCTTGCCCCCATTTTCCCGATAGGCTAATGACTTGTGACTTTGTTTTATTGTTAGATTATAAATTAAAACAAGCTTCGGGATTGGAATCTGTTCAGTAAAAAAATGATAGATAGATAGATAGATAGATAGATAGATAGATAGATAGATAGATAGATAGATAGATAGATAGATAGATAGATAGATAGATAGATAGATAGATAGATAGATAGATAGATAGATAGATAGATAGATAGATAGATAGATAGATAGATAGATAGATAGATAGATAGATAGATAGATAGATAGATAGATAGATAGATAGATAGATCTGCGGTTTCATGCGTGAAATGCGATATCATGAGGCACACCGTAGCGAGTTACTTCACCACCTGGGATTTTAACGTGCACCTAAATATAGGTACAAGTTTGTTCCTGCGTTTTACCCCCATCTAAGTGCAGCCACCGGGGCCGAGACTTGAACTCGCGTCCTCGGCTTTAGCAGTGCGATGTCTTAACTGCTACACCGCAAGAACACTTTAGAAGACAACTAGCACATTAATAATGTAAGTGTCACGTAGAGTGGAAAATAAAAATGCCCGCCCAACCGCTCCGTACGGATGGCTAACCAGCGGATCTCAAACGTGGGGCTCCGGCGTTTATCACTGTGTTGATCGACAACGGTTTGTTAAAGTCTGTCTCAATTAATGGTTATGTCAGTCTGGAAAATCCTAATTGATTCTTGGCACCCATACGTACCCATCTTCATTTTTAGTGCGACGGTGGTGAGTAGTGGCTTGACCAATTTCTGTGGCACGTACGACGGACGAATTTTGCTTTTGCCTAACGATATAAAACCTTGCTGTGAAGTTCGGGAGAGCATAAACTCATAATGCGACGAGCCACTTTTTATAACTGAAAGCCAGTCTAAAGTATGTCACGACACGAAGAGATATAGGAGTGCTGCAAAGCCATATCCGTTTTTTGTGGGCTGAAATAAAAGGGCTGAATGCTCCACGAAGCTGCAAACAAACAAAAAAAAATAAATAAAGAGAGCGCTGAGGATAAATTAACTTGCGTTGTTGTTGGTACAGTGGTACGAACGCCGAAGCGGAAGTACCCGTGCGGAAGTGCCAGAGATGACTTCCGGTGGTGCGAAACTTTACGAGCGCGAGTTCGGGGCTGGGGCGATGACCTTCTTTCTGGCGCGCAGTGGCGACAAATCAGATTAAGTGTTCGCTGAGCGATGGTTCCCAGTACCTCACGCCTATCTTGTCTGACCGGCGTCCCCAATCCCTCAGTTGTCCTTAGAGCCAAATGCTACGAAATTTGGAAAGCATATACGTAAAAAAAAGAAGTTTTTCTACATGTACATATTTGCACAACAACTTCCGTGGCAAAAAGTTTAAGCTGGAGATACGAGCGCATGTGCGAGGAAAAAACTTTGGAAAGCAAGCATTTTTGACACCAGAAAAACCGCTGACCCCATTTTGCTGTCAACGCGCAACGTTGATTATCAGTGTGGCTTCGCCGCACAACCGCAGGTGCTATCCTAGACACTGTGAAATTCCGCCATGTTGTCAAACTTCGTGATGGCGGCATTTTAGGCCAATAGGAGAGGCCGTAGCAGCCCACTGGGCAAATCAGAGCTCACCAATGGCTGAATAGCATCTCGCAAATAAATTGCAGCCTAAAGTCTTGTGTTGCCTTCGAGATAGGCGGGACTGGTGCCGTCTACTGGTGCTATACATTGCGAAACTATATTATTGTCGCCCTTGGCTTGCGCAAACATCTCGGAGGCAGCGAGTTGGAATTTGAGCCCTATTCTGCAACCACTACATGCATGCCTCGTACGCTTTGGTGATTGGTAAGACAGTTAGGAAATTATGAACACTGTAGTTTCACTAAGGTGGCTTCACTCGAGAGAGAAAGAGAGAGAGGGAGATGATAGGTAGGGAGGGTAGGCAGATCGGAGTTTCCCAGAAAGGCGAAAAAGTGTTGTTACAAGAAATATTTACCTCAGGAGCTCCGTATTCAAAGAAACGAAAAATAATGTTCATACTGCTTACCATCGACTACACTGATAATGATGAGTTGCAGTCGATGAGATATAGTTGACTTGTGTGTGTGTGTGTGTGTGTGTGTGTGTGTGTGTGTGTGTGTGTGTGTGTGTGTGTGTGTGTGTGTGTGTGTGTGTGTGTGTGTGTGTGTGTGTGTGTGTGTGTGTGTGTGTGTGTGTGTGTGTGTGTGTGTGTGTGTGTGTGTGTGTGTGTGTGTGTGTGTGTGTGTGTGTGTGTCCACGTCGGGTTCTTCTCTCTTCTCTTATCTCCAACTATCTTTCTCTTGCCCTTTTCCCTTAGTGTAGGGTAGCAAACCACATGTTTTCATTCCTTTTTACCTCCCTGTCTTTAACTGTGCATCCCTCTCTCGCTCTTTCTCTGCAGTTGATGGTAATGGAGGAGGGATGATGGTAATGACGTCAGGAGCCGATGTCCCGCTGCACGCCTAGAGTGCGGCTTACGGAGGCTGTTTCAGTCAGCGGCCAACTACGGTGTATTCTAGTACCTCGTGTGGGGGAAGGGGCGCGGTGACTCTTTAATGGACAGACTTCCGCTCACCATGGCTTGAAGCAAAGAGGGATTTGGAGGAGCGCAGGATGTTTGGAGGACGGGAGCAAAGAAGCGGAAGACAATTTATTATGATAATCAAATTCACGAGCATTCGCGTTTATACGCAATTAATACAGCATGCGCGGCAGCGATAGGGGATAATTAAGAGGAGAGCCGACTTGACCTGGCCTATCTCGCGTATGTTAATGCCTCGTCGCTTAATCGCTGCCTCTGAAAATTGCGAACCGACCGAGGGCTCCCTGGCAATGAAGCAAGAGTAGTGCCTCTTCCCTCTTTACAACCTCTCCCTAATTCGTGCACTCTCTTCTTTCTGTCTCTCCCAAATTACCGGGAAGGCTGTTAACCACGCGACAAGCTTCTTGCTCAGAGTTCTTTCGGTCTCTCTTTCCTTCTCTCTTTCTCTTTCTCGCTGTGTTGTCGTGCTCTATTTGAGACCGATAACCTTAGCGCTTAAACATACGGCCAAGCTCCTTAAGATGCCATTACCATACTTGAACGATTGTACGCGTCACATTACCGGTCACACTAAAAATCGGACGCCAGTTACGTTACCCAGTTATTGTGTTTTGTTTTCCGGTTTGATTTTTCTACCGTTTCTTCGTTTTAAGGGGTAAGCCCTAAAGGGGTCCTGAACCACTTTTCCAAGTAATGATCTAATGACCTTAGTATCGGAGTTTGCTGCCTTCCGAATCGATTGCCGCAAAAATTTCTCGAATCCATCAAGAATGAGCGGAGTTGCGGGGGTTTGGTGCACGCTCTCAGCGCTTTCTCTCTTTTCTCGTGCCGACCAGCGCACTGGAAGCTAGACAGGGAGGGATGGCCCGGGGGAAAGAAGTTACGTCAGCGCGCGTCATGAAACGCGATCGCTCTCCCGCTGTGATTCGCATGCGCGAGTGCGGCTACCGTGTAAAGTTAGCAGACTGAGGAGTGCGGTGCGGGCAAGTGGCGGCACCCCGTGGCAAGAAGCGCATCTCATCCGGCTATCGGCCAATAAGCATGCTATGTCTCCGCGACGTCAACGTGCAGACGCCCCGCCCACCGACGAGAGTGAGAACCGGCCTCCGTTTGAAAAGAGGGCGCCTGAGGAAACGACAACTTCGCGCTCCGCTTGTGGCCTTTACGCGGCGTGCACGACTGTAATATTTTGCAGAGCAGTTCATAGCAGTGTCAGCTTTCCGCAGGTTGTGTTTTTTCAACAAGCCCAAGGGGTGCTTCATGACCCTTTTAAGTGTACCGCTGAGCGGCCCCTTGATCAAAAGACGGCAGGCGAATGAAGTGGTACAGGAACTCACGTGACCTACATCATTGATGAAGTTATGCTGTGACGCAACCACGCAACATCGCTATGACGTCAAAGACAGCAGAACTTTGGACGTCAACATGACGTCACACTGACTTCACGTGGTGAATTTACTGCATGACGTCACATGATGACATCATCACATGGCATCGTCGCTTGGTGAAAGGTACGCCGATCTCAGAGGCCGTGCAGCACCACGTGAGGTGCAGAAAGCTTCTTCAGGTGGGGAGTAGCAATGCAATCGGCTGAGTACGTCAAGGTACGTATTTTCTCGCGTATAACCCGCCAAACCGAAGAACGCAAATTCTGGTTTGCAAAAGTGGCTGCACGGCGTTGCTTTGCAGTTATGCAAAGAAGCTAGCTTAGCGGAAAAATGCGTGGCTCATCTTTAGAAAATTTTCCGCGAATCGCCGTTGGCGATGCGGGTTATACGCGAGAAAGTACGGCAATTTAATGCGTGTCTTTCACACCTCGGTTTGTCATGTCTTGCAAGAAGTCTTGTCACCGATCGTGCTATAATTTACTGCGTTATAAATGTACAGCAGGCCTTCGCCTTCAAGTGTTACAAAATGTGACAAGGTGCTGAACAATTTTTTTGCTTAAGTCATTTCTTTCACACTAAAGAATATTTAGCGCCAAGGCAACACAAAGACGAATCGGGAGGAACACTATACGTGCGCACGTCTTGTGTCCCTCCTTATAAATTAAAAGGTGCAGGACGCGACTTCTCTAGGGCATTTCCATCTATTCGTTAAAAAACCGTTGTGAACCTTCAAACTGAATCGACCCATAGGCAAATGTAGTAAGGAGCGACGGGTGCTCACACGTGACAGTTTATTGACGTCTCCCTGGACAACGTGTTATACAATCTCCGACGAAACTTTAAAATATTGTAGAGTAATACCTCCGTTAGATGAAGTTTCGCGCTAATTGACGGTGGCGTTCCAACGCACACAACGGTCTCACAGATAGCCGCGGCGGCTCGCCAATTCCCTAATGGCGGTTTTGCAACAATGGCCACATTGTTCGAACCGCACTCGGGATTAATGACGTGGAAGAATGTCACTTTTTTTTTTGCTCTTTAGATAGGAAGAATCTGATAATTTCAAACAAAAAAGACAAAAAAGAAAGAACGAAATGCCAGAAGAAGGACGACAGTTGTGTACTTTCGGAAAGCACTCAAAAAGAAGGGGGGTAGGAACCACATCGATCAGGGATCGACCGAAGCAGTCCGCTCAAGCCGGTGGCGAACAATGAAGGTGAACTGAGAGCAGCAAGCAATCACAAAAAGAAATCATAAAACGACAGATAAAGTGTGGCCGGGAGAATGGCGGCTGTCGATGGAAGTGGGTGGACGGAATTGACTCGGGTCCATTCAGGTTGAAGGGCTGTAAAAACGAAGGGATGGTATGGGAAAGACGGTAGCAGGAAGTCAGAAAGAGAGGCGCTCCATTTCTAAGAGTCCAACTTGAGGCCACATCGCGCCCTAGCACGGTGGACATGAAGAAAAGACACTTCATTTGGCTCTTCAAGTTATTCTATGCTACGGGAGGAGTTTTTTCGTGCCTTCCACGGCAGTCGACAAAAGCTGAGAACATCGAAGGCTTTCTTTCTTCGAAAGGCGTGATGATCTATATTTCCTCCTTTCTTCTTTGATGTACCTTACTGTTGCCTCCGTCTTCAATGGGAAACCTGGGCCGCCTTTGTGAGCGGAAGCAGAAAAGGGAGTGGCGTCGTATTTGTTTGGTGCAATAGACGCATAAGAGTCACTGGCTTTTTTATATTATATATATAGGGCGGGCGTAAATGTTGTGGCCACCAGTGTAAATGGACGAAGCCGGAAGAATGCACCCTGCGAGCGCGACAATGGAGGACCGGAGGCCCCGGTATGAAAGCAGCAATCGAAACGTGTTGCCGAAGGAAAAGAAAGAGTGACCGTCGATTGAGTCGTAGATGTGTCACCGACAAGCTATATGATGTGGCGCCCGTGAACTTAGTTGTGAATAGACTGTACCGCGAATTTAACTTTTTTTATTCATTTATAGTAATAATATTAGTAATTGCTGAGGTTTTACGTCCCAAAACCACGATATGATTGTGAGAGACGCCGTAGTGGAGGGCTCCGGAAATTTTGAACAACTGGTGTTCTGCACGTAAGCGCACGTAAACCGAAGTACACGGGCCTCTAGCATTTCGCCGCCATTGATAATGCGGCCGCCGCTGCCGAGATTCGATTCCGCGAAGTTTGGGTCAGCAGTCGAGCACCGCAACCACTACACCATCATGGTGGGTTAACACGAGAAATATAAACCAATGTGAAAGTGCGAGGAGCAAATATAAGTAGGAAACAAAAAGGGTGTCGCGTGACACGCAATAAAGGGCTGCTTGCCTTCGCTTTTGTTGCCAAACACAGATAACGGAAAGCCTATCCGGAACACGCACAAGTGTGGCTATCCATTGATGGCGGGAAACGAAAAGCAGCAAGGATAAGCAGGACAACGTGTGCTATTTCGCGCCCGTTGTTTGCAAAGCGTAAACGATCGCGAACCAGCGGGGTGGAGGCAAGCTGCTCGCGGAAGTGACTGAGGTCGAGAACAAACGCCTCGACGACGAGGAACCGCGTGTTCGCAGATCCAAGCGTCGCTTTAGCCGATTGGTGGTGCCCGCCTGTTGCTCGTCCTCTGTACCGCATTCACTCGGCAATAACGCCAACGTTTCACGCGAGGCTCAAGAATACTGCTAGCACAATCCAGGAGAGAGACATTCTTCCTTCAGAAGACTGCAACGGACTTGTAACTAGTCAGGCCTCGTGTTATATTACGCAACATTTATGTGGTGTAGGGTCTGGCTGTCTATCCCAGTAAATATCGCTGTTATTTGGGGGGGGGGGGGGGGTATAGTAATTCTAACTACAATACTGCGTTAAAGAACATCAGTGGATCGAGGAGCCTGTTTTTATTACGCAAGCATGTGAAGACAACATATAGAGGAACCAAGAAAAGTGTAAGCAGTGTCATTCGTAATCTTTATTACTGCGAGAGCCCTATAGGTCTTGTGACTAGGAAAAATCCGGCGTCCGGCGGCGTTGTGAGCACTAATGACATCAAAAGTCACGTGACAAGGGGATGGTTTCACGTTATGACGTCATCTGATGGTGTCATCAGATCATATCTATTGGTCGAAGGTGGGCCGATGGTCAAAGGTGTCCGGCGGCATTGCGGACACGAATAGGACCAAAATACGGGACAAAGTCATGACGTCATGTTATGACTTCATCTCCTGTCATGAAAATCTATCTATCTATCTATCTATCTATCTATCTATCTATCTATCTATCTATCTATCTATCTATCTATCTATCTATCTATCTATCTATCTATCTATCTATCTATCTATCTATCTATCTATCTATCTATCTATCTATCTATCTATCTATCTATCTATCTATCTATCTATCTATCTATCTATCTATCTATCTATCTATCTATCTATCTAGCTAAAAACTCATCATGTTGCTTTCTAACACCGCGGGTTGTTATCAAATTCTGCATTGTTTCTTTTTCAATCCCTGTGCCTTCAATGCGCTCTTAGAACAGCCTTTCCTAGCCTCTTTTCGGCACATTCAATTTATCCCTCGCGAAAGTCGACCGTGAATGATAAAGAAGAGTTCTTAACTGCCCACTTGTTCAGTAGGGTTGTTATCGGTGTACTTTACCGGCCAGTTTATGGATGTTCCGCGATTATATAAGTGAGCTCTTTCGGTGAAGTACTATACGACATCTTTTCTATGTGGAGTTAGGCTTAGTTTCGGGCGTTACGCCACCTGAACATGTGGAGCTGGACGGGCGTGTTTTGGCCTGATGCTTTATGAAATATCCGTTAACATTTGCTGAAATATTGCCGGCGAAACTGCTCGACCAATGGCTCGACAAACGCGGGACCCCCGAGCAAACACTAAACCCTTTCGATCCGGGCACGGCACAGTGTTTGCGTTGCTCGGATACGCCGGCGAAATATGGACACATCTCGGGCCGTTATTCTCTCGTCCTTATTTGAGCAGCGTCACTTCTTCCTTTTTTCTCGTGCTTTTTTTCTTTGCTTCTCGTATTTCGCGTGTGCTTATAAGATGAAGCTTATGGAAGAGCATATTGTGTACACGCCTAAGCTTAGAGCTTGTTTTGCTGTTGCGATAGAAGTGATTTGTGGGGTATTACCCTCGTCCGGGAAGACGAAATAACGGTCGAGGAGCAGCAAATGTTGTTGGGACATACGTTTTCCACATTGGCAGATATTTGGGTGAAATTATCAGCGTATGAAGCGCACTGAAAAAATGAATGAATGAATGAATGAATGAATGAATGAATGAATGAATGAATGAATGAATGAATGAATGAATGAATGAATGTGCTTTGCTGGAGGGATTTTTATGACTGAGTAGCAACGGAAGAGGTGTACCATTTAAAATGATAGAACATTCGCGTAGAGACAGTCTATGATGTTCATATGTTTACTGTTCATTGAGATGACGGTGGTACACGTGTATTGTTTGCTGGAACGCCGTGAGAAGCTCGATTGAAAAGTAAATAACAGGGACTCATCCTAATTTGCCATATTCCCTTTATTCAGACTTAACCCTTAGACTCTATCGAGCTCTGTATTGATCCTCTAAGGCCATTTCAAATCAAACGAACAACCGTTGAATGTCTAGATACAATCTTGCATCTAATGGGAAGGGCAATGTTGTCAGACATGCAGATAGAAAAAAAAAAACATGGCGCCTTTGACGTCCCACAATACACGCAATGTTTTGAGATTTTCTCTCGTATGAGGATTCGAACCTTGCCATTCATTTTAAATATGGAGGCAGAACGTCAGTTCTTCAAGTGTAGTCTTAGTTGCAAATTCGTTCATTCATTGGAGCATAAAAGAAGACCGAAAATGATATTGAGGGGGCTTGAATGACGCATCTGTGACAAGAGAACAGGGCATCGTTGCGACATCACGCGACACTTTCTTTTCATCGACAGAGTTTGCATAATTATCGGTCTGCTGCGCTCTCCCTCATCAATGTGCTCGCGTGTGCGAGGTACCGGTTAATTCGTTTTCACTTATGATGCGAGCGTGATGAACGCATACGTTATATCCTTGTCTGAACGCTTGTGCGCGCGCGTATGGGCGTGATTCTGCGTCTGTGCCTGTGTGAGTCAGTGTTCCCTTCTGTTTGTGTGTTCGTGCTTTGTGTATTCTAGTCTGTTTTTGTCCGGATGTTCGTACGTGTATTCGTGAGCCTGTGTCTTCGCGTGCGTCCGTACACGGAAACTAGTGCACGATTCCAAGTTTTTACGCGCTGCCATATACACACAGCCCACGCATCGCCAGTCGTCGAGTCCTCGCTGAGCCGTTAGCGAAAGCGGAGAAAAACGTAACACGCCAGCGACGAGCTCCCGTAATCAATCAATTAGAGGTACAAGCAACAACCCCCCCCCCCCCCTCCCCGAAAGAAATGAAAACGACAAACAACATCGATGAGCACAATGAAAGACAAGCATTGCTTTATTCCGGCGGGTGTATTTTCGCATCACAGTGGGAGCCTGCTGCCCCCTCTGAGCGAGACGGTGTACGTGGGACTCGCTCGGCTTTAAAATAAAACGAAAATAATAATGAAAGCGATCACGAACGGCGGGGACGGTACAACAAGTAAACGAACCAATGAAGAGCAGCTCGCTCGGCGAACGCATCAGAACTTATAACAAGGCCCGGCACGTACCTAGGATTGATTTATTTATTTCCCTTCCTTTCCGTTTCTTCTTTTCTTTTTTTGAGCAGTACGCGAGAGAGTCTCTTAATCTGGCGCACGCCGCGACACAGCTCTTGATGAAGCCGCAGAGAACCCGTTTGACTGTGTGCCGTTTTCATTAGCTCCGAGGCACGCAATCGCATCGTCCCTTGCTTTCTTTCTTTCTCCCTTTCATTCGTTAGCCGGTGGAAAGAGAGAGTGAGCTAAGGCTTAATTTGTTCTCATTTTTGATACTCGCAACTCTTTATCTGTCTAATTTTTGGTTCCCCGAGTTCTTTGTTGTTGTTGTTTCCTCTCAAGCTCGGTAGTGAGTGGGGTACCACTTAATTTGTTCTAATTTTCGATAGTCCATCGCACTCTCTATCCGTATCATTTCTTGTTCAACGAGTTTTATTTTCCTATCAAGCTTGGTTGGAGAGCCGAAGCACCAACTAATTGAGCGGGCCCCATTGGGGTAGGGAGGGGAGGGGGGGGGTAAAACTGAGTCGGCAGGTTCGAAAGTTAGAAGAGGGTTGAACGCCACATCGATGTTGCCGCTTAGGTTTTGTTCCGCTAAGCTGGCTCGCGCTCTTCTGTCTCTTTGTGTCTTTTTGTTCTGTCGGTTCTTTTTAGTGTAATTGGCGTATTTTCTGGATCCAGCGTCTGTGAGGGGGAAGCGTTTTTCGGGGTTGATCCCTTTGACGTCATCGAACGTTCGTTAATTCTGACCCTGCGGCGATATTACGTGTGTTGCTGGAAGGACAAAGAAAATAACGTGACTTGGTGGGCATTAGTGCAGGAGTGAATTGAAACGTTGCGTTAGCGTAGTGTGCGTGGATTTCAGGTCATGCCTGAATTTTATTAGGGAGACGAGTAGCGTGAGTCATTGATAATAAAATATTGTACCCGGCCTAGTTAAGAAGAGTAAATAACAGAAAAAAAATGTTGCAGTGGCTTAGCTCGGCTAGGCCAGGATAACGTAGCGTTAGCAAAGGTTCAGCTGATTATTCTTAGCTTTCCTGACTGTCAAGGATTAGCCTGATTATCATGCTTGCTGCTGCTCCAATGACACACACACGGTATACGTATTATGTGGCACATGTATATTTATTTTGCCAGGAAACAACTTCGGGATCCGATGAGTTAAGGTTCTCCGCTCTTCTGCGCCGTTCAGCAGCATTTGCGCTCTCCTTCTCCATGGCTATACCACACCGTCAAACGCCAGTCAGAGGCACTATCAAGCGGCTCCAGCGCAGTGTCAGACGGCGAATGCATAGCGAAGGCGAATAGCTGCGCGGGCGCCGGCGCCACTACGTCTCCCACGGCTACGACGTCACTCCTCTAGAAAGCGCAGACAGGCGACGGCAGAGTACGCGGGAGGTGCCGGCTCCGGGGGGCCAGCTGTGTGACATCACTGATCCTCGCGCATGCGCAGCACGGCTGTTGAGGAGGCGCGCGAAACTGACTCGGCTAGGCCAGTGTAGCTAACGCTACGAAAATTCGCGATACCTTGCCCTATAAGCGTGGCATGCTCGTGTGTGACGTACTGCCTTTATTTGTATCGCATTGCGCAATACTAGCTCCAACTGTTTCCTTCCTCCATGCCGGGAATCGGACCTTCATCCACGCGCTTAGCAACGCGACACTTCAGTTGCTACAGGCAACAACACCGGTAATACGTTAATAATCTGGCAACGATGAAGTGTGGCAACGTGAAATAAAGAGCGACCTCGATAAAAGAGCAGTTTGCCATATCCGAAACGTCCGGTCACCGACAAGCCCACAATCGTGAGAACGTCAGTTATTGGAAAACGGCGCACACAAATGCGCATGTGAGCGGCGCAACTTCGAGGGCCGCTTTTCTGTACGCTCATCGTCACCGGGTTTATCGCGTGCGACGCCGAAATCCGTGAGTTATAAAAGCTTCGCTTAAAAACTGGAGAATGTAAGACGAAGGTAAGGAATATCATTGCGCAAGACCTGCTGCGATGTGTCGCTGTGCATGGACGCTCATTGGCTAGCAAGGCATTCTATTCAAAGATCACGATAGGACTTCCCATGAGGGCGACAGAAAGTGCGGTTGTTAGAACAAGATCTCTCTGTGGTTGCCGCAGATTCTGAATGCGGCGACAGACTAACTCATCATGCAACGCACATCTCCTGGCGTTACAAAGAAGTGAATTCTGTCGTGTGTGTGTTGTTACGACAGAGAGCTGAAGTACTTCAACAAATGTTTGCAGTACCGCACAAATATGTGTTGTCACAACAGGCAGCGAATTGTCACGACAGAAATGCCCCAGAAATAAAGCCAAATTTTTCTTGTAGCCCTATAGAAACTTGTTGGCCCCACAGGCCTCCAACAAAGCCGCGCGACACACGACAGCGTAACAACAGTATGCCATTTCCCAATATAGGAGAGGACAGCAGAATTTCTATCGTAATATTCTGTTTTTGTTTTTTTGTTTTTCCACTTGGATGATTGAAGACATGAGTCACATAAGTACCATAAGGACGCATTGCCTCCAGGATTGACTTTTGTTACGCAGTGCGTTAACGCTCTTGCAAGGAGGGATATTGATCCCGGACGCTATAGAAGGTGCCTGAAATCACGTGTGGGTTTGAACTGCGTCATGATAGCACGTGACCAGTCATGTGCAATTTCCATCGCATTCCTCTAGATTGCTGTAGTTTTCTGCGCTACAAGGCAGCCGGCGAGAAGGTAAAACTCGCAGGTTTCCTTATGCAATTGCCTAAGGCGATTCGAAGGCGAGAGCCATCTTCTTCTTTTTCTTCACAGTCTATGTATTGATCCTCCCGAACCTCCGTCTCCGAAAGCTTTCTGAGCTTAACGTGGTTTTGCACTGCCTCCGTGATCGAATGCATCTCAAGTTTTCTTCACCTCACCTGGTTTTGCACCGCCTCCTCGATCGGCCAACCTTTGACCAAGCGACGATATCATGCGATCCCGTCACAGTGACGTTATGATGACGTCTTGGTGACGCCACAAATTTCGGTAATCTGTGACGTCGTGATGACGTCATATGGTGACGTCATCACGATTTTTTTCCATCAATCATGTTGAAGCCGACGCCGTGGGACAACGGTCGACGCCGACAGTCAATTTTGGCGTTTGATGAGGCATCTAAGGCTTTCGCCTTAATAAAAAACCCTTCATCCTAACACTGATCATACAATAGAAGCCGGAAGCTATAGGTACGGTAGGGACGAGATGTACAATTCGTAAACCCAGAGTTATTTTTATATGACCACACCGTTGTATTCCTATATAACCTCACGGGCTTGTGTACGAATATTGGTTTGTCGGACAGGGACCGTATTCAGAAAGCTGTTGGTCTGTAAATGCTTTTTCACATTGGCCGGCCCTCTTCGCTTATGACAGGTGCTGCATACAACTTTGCCGGTATTCGATCCTTACAAGAATCCTATTGTAACAGCTTTGTTCTCTTTAATATTTTTTTTTGTTTTAGTTTTCGAATACGCATCCAAGTGTCTATGATATCATGAATTCAGCGGCACGTGTGTAGGTATGGTTAAGATTTCTCAATACGGCTGTAAGCAAACATTGAATAGGATGATTGAAAAACTTTTTTTTCCTCAAGGATATCTGTAAGCCGACGAAGGAGAACGTCTTTCAATTGCTTGTGTTCTCAAATCTTACAAAAAAAAATTCACTGCCACGATATAAGAGGCGTTTGCCTGAAAACGGTGATGCGTCTTGAGCTTCTTTATCTTTTTTTTTTCTTTTTAAAGCCCACGGCCATTCAGAAGACGCGTCACACCGTGTTTACGCTTCACACACTAGCACAGACGACGTGCGGGAAAGCAAACAGATGAAGTCTCATTGTTGCCTGTTCGTCGACAATCGGACGCTTTCGGGAAGTTTTTTTTTTCTTGTTGGCAAACATTGTCAGACGATCTGAAAGGGAGCACAAGCACCGCACTGCATTCAATAGCTTCCCCCTTTTCGCGAGGCACAAACTAGCTCGCCCTAGGCAACAATCACAGGCGTAGGCGGGGAAAACGAAAACACAATACGGAAACGGTGTCCCCGTAGGGCATATCATGTGTCCCAAAAGAAAACTGTGCAATTTAGATTGTGAGTAATGGATAGAGGTTTTCACGTCTTAGAGACATCGTTTAGATGACTATGACACCGCATTGATTTCGTTGATTAGAGTATTTTTGTTTGTTTTTCAACAAAGCGTCTTACAAGCACCAGGAAGGAATACAGGTGCTAACATGTGTATCCCTTCCTGTCCTTGCCTTCATAAGTTTCTGCACTAAACGCTAAAAGTATGTCTCACCAACAAGACCAGAAATCGAACCCTTCCCAAATTCATTCCTATCACACTTGCCTCCGATTTCGGTTGCGTGGTATGACGAAATACAATTCCTGACGAAAAAATGTTGGCCGATCCCGATGGCACTGGAGTCTAAGAGAGCGTATCATTAAGTCACATGATTTTAACTACTGTACTTTCATACTACCGGCGCTCGCTAGAGCTGACTAATTTTAGCTGAACTATGGCTAATATAGGGTGGTGCTGAATAATTTATATTGGCTAAATATGGCGGAACGGCGTGCAGAGATTGGCTGTTGCTTCCTACAAGGTTATCTTCATGCAACCTCAATTTAGTGACTGAGTAGTTTAGTTTTTCTTTTGGTGCTTAGAATATTTGCGTCCTACGACACAAGCACTGTCTTGATACAGGCTCAGTTCAGTGATTGAGTGGCTTAGTTTAGCTAATGATATTTAGAAAAATTACACAATCTCCCGCTAAAGGGGACCATGAGGCGATGCGAAGCCGGAGCACTTGCACGATCGCGTTCCGTTGGCGTTCGTTGGGCATGCTACCAACCTCGCGTCGTGGAACGCGAAGAGGCACGCTACGCGCGTCGTATCTTCCATCTAGCCTGGCCGTTAATTCTCACAGGGCGAGCGGGGAACGCGGTCGACAGGCGGGCGAGAGGGGGGCAGCGTGGGAGAGGAGAGAGAAGCGGAGGGGACGCGCATGCGCTCGAGCTTATCGCGGCGTTGCGCAGGAGAGAATTTCGGCATGTCTAGCCCGCGTTTCAGAGGGAGAGTGGAAAGGGGAGGGGAGAGGGGGTGGGGAGAGGGAAAGTGGAGAGGGAAGGTGGAGAGGGGTATGGGACAGGGAAAGTGGAAAGGGGAAGGGGAGAGGGGTAGGGGAGAGGGGAGGGGTGAGTGGAGAGGAGGTGTGTGGAGAGGGTATGCGCATGCGCAGTAAGGGTGGTCACGCCGAACACCACCACCACCGGATTGAGCTCCGCCTTAAGATACTTCGCATCTAAAACATGCATACGATGGCTCCTGTTACCGCAGAGCCAAATGTGCCCATGTGCAAATGTGCCAGCGCACCTGTCATAAGGTCATACACCGTCAATAAGAGCCAGAAATATGATCCCTCCTGTATTTACCGTGTCATGTAAATGATGGCACTGACCCCGGGAGTCGAAACCGCGAATTCGCCCCGTAGAATATAGTAGGGATTTGGCTTCTTCCACGTGGCCTGGTCATTCTGCCGCTATAAATATGTCAGATCATTTTTTGCGAGAAAATGTTGATTACAATGCGCCTGCACAAGGTGCTCTTTCACTGTTTTATCTCGTGTGTACGTTATATTGGAAAAGAGGGGTAGCCCTAAATTCCTTGACTTTGCTATGACCTAGGATAGCCTCAACAGCAGTGTTCTGAGGGGCCTGCACCATCAAAAGAATATATATATATATATATATATATATATATATATATATATATATATATATATATATATATATATATATATATATATATATATATATATATGGAGAGAGAGCTTCAGGTGAAAAGGTTCTTGACTATTCGGCTAAACACATGAAGATGTCACAGTGAAAAAGATAGCATTTATCCTGACGTTTCGACCGGGGACCGGTCGTTATCAAAGACCATTTTTGTTGAAGTCCTGTCCTCGGTCACAACATTAGAATAAATGTTATGTTTTTTCAATGTGAATTTTTATAGATAGATAGATAGATAGATAGATAGATAGATAGATAGATAGATAGATAGATAGATAGATAGATAGATAGATAGATAGATAGATAGATAGATAGATAGATAGATAGATAGATAGATAGATAGATAGATAGTAGGCTACTGTTTTCCACATTACACTGCACAGTATACTGGTTTGGGCATTGTTTTAATTTGAATATTGTGAATATGTGCTGCCGGAACCTCGCCTCGCGTCTTTCCTGACGTCCTCATTCGTGCGCGTGAGTGTGAGAGATGCGAACAATTAAAGGACGACACACAGCGCTGCAGACAAAGAAGAGAACCACACACAGCGCTGCTCGTTTCTGGTCTCTTCTTTGTCTCCGTTTTTTTTGTGCGCCGCCCAACTTTCTATGCTGTTACAAATGACGACGGTTTGAGAAAAGATGACGCCGGCATGTCAGTGCTCACGGCGGTTTTCCACGTTCCATAGCAGGGTCAGGTGGCAACCTGCGGCGCGTCGCAGTCAAGAAGTGCCCTCGAGGCACGGGTGTCACACGTCTGATTTCGCCGTTTCTCTCCAAAACGATACGATCGGTATATCTCTGCTCTACGGCTACTTCTCTATCTTTATCCCAGTCGGTAAAGCAACGACAGGAGACACTTTTTTGTCAGCTCGCTGTTTGCTCGTTCAATGAACCTACGCATGTACACTGTTCTGTCATAAAATAGAAAGGGCAAAAAATCAAAGCCAGTTCTACACCAAGTGATAGCTGTACGAACTGAGGAGCATTCATTCGCCCGTGATTCCGTTGTGTTTATATTCTGTTTGTCTGCTCTTTTCTGGTCTTTCGGTGTGATTACATGATGTTTTCAAGCTTTTTCATTTCTTTTGTTGTGATTGTTTGATTTGTTTTGCTATCATCATCTATTTTCTGTTGTATAGTGTCTTTTCTACTGTTTTTCTATTGCTTACTGCTCTGAGCGCGGCGCGTCTAACTCCGGTGTCGTTTCGGTGTCGCTTCGCTGACTCGGACACACAAGGGAGCCCTTCGACGGCGCTGGCATTCACGAGCAAGCGTGCTCTGGCATTCCAAACATGCAGCCATCTCGGCTTATGTTAGCCAAACGTGTGACCTGCGTAACGCCAACGCGAAACATGAGACGACGACAGGCCGGTCCCTTAAGTTGCCCCGCAGTTAAAACGAAAAAAAAACAAAGCCCGCGTTGTTGCAATCGGGAAAGGCATTCGTATTGCTTTTCGATCCCAGGGGAGAAAAGCACTTAGTTCATACCTTTTTGCGTCGTACCGACGTGGGCATCGCTCTACGCGTAAGAGGCGTGCCTAACCATCCGTAACCACGTTTGGCGTCTCTGAAGACCGAAGGAGGCAACGACTTCCGGGAAACAACTGTAGCGTTCCTAAGAACAAACGAAACAAGTAACAGATTATACTGGTCCGAATGGAGGAGGCTGGCGAACCAGGTCTGGCCTGTGGGTAGGCGCGCCCGAACGCCAACCAGGTCGCAAAAACCAGAAGCGAAGCTTTCCTGATTCTGAAATGCTTCTCTCGGGGATGCCTTATCGGGAAACTAAAAGACGAGACACTGGACTCTATTGGGTTTGGTTAACGCAGTTCGGTGCTGTGAGGACCGAGATCTGTGTGATTTTTGTTTTCTCAACAACTTCTTTCTGCAGGAGAGGTTGGAATCTAGTGGGATTTCCGCTACTTCTTTCCTCTTACGCTGACGAGGCATAGCAAGTGTGCTCCTGTTTTGAACAAACGAACTATTCCCGGCCACGGCAGCCGCATTTCTAGTGGGGCGAAACGCAGTAACACTCCCCTACCTAAATTTAGGGCCGCATCATCCCTGTCTCTCAAGAAGACATAGTCGCGCCGAGTCAACCCTGCTGTATAGAGAAAGAACATGATCGGCCTGCACTCCTGCACGGTTATTTCAAGTAAGGGGCGCTCCTTCCCCATTGTGTACTGAGTGCAAATAAGTTGGGGACACAGACCACTACACCTGGCCCTGCAAGCACTTTGCCCTGAAAGGAAGATACTCGTGAACAACATGAAGAAGAAAGGGTTTGCTCACGAATGCTGTGAAGTGATTGTGTTTTCGGAAGGTCCGCGGATGAATCTGAAGGAAGTGGCTGGTATTCCTTACGTCTTCTGCGAGAGATCGTTTAAGTGATGTATGGTGAGACGTATGCTGCATGGAAAGAGTCGCTCAGACGGAGAAATTGCCGCCCAGGTCTGCCAGGCTAACCCCGCCTGTGGCAATCCTCTGTGGCTTCCTCTTTTTTCTATTTTTATGCGTAGTATTGTCTGCGTTACGCCAGACGACGACAGCATACGACAGGATACGACAGCTTGGGCCCCTAAAGTGCTCGGCACTTATCATCGTCAAGGCGCTCGAAGAACAAGAGAAAGAAGACTTCTCCTTGGCGCAAGCGCGCTCTCATTATGCTACAGATGGCTATGCTATTGGTAGTTTTGCTTGCGTTACGCCAAGCTACCACATCATACGACAGGCCGGGCCCCTTAAGTGCTCCGCACATAATCGTGTAGTAGTAGTAGTACTCGACGGTGGAATTTCGTACGGGATATACTCGTATTGTTTATCGGAACCAACATCTAGAGGTGGGAAGAGGGCACGATAAAAGAAGATTATGTACGTAGAATGAGATAGCTGGTATCACCAAAATGGGGCGCATTGGACACAATGTCTTCGCTACGTACTTATGTGTACAAAGAAAGAAACCTGAGAGATTTCGACTCTCTTATCAAGGAAAACGCGCCAATGAAAGTTACTCACTGTAAGTGAGCGTCTCATTTTCTTCTGGTGCGTTTTTCAGCAGGGAGACCTTACCACTCTCCCTCATTAAAGTGCATAGTACTCAAAATCGTCGACCATTTTTTTAACACGAAAGTGTTTTATGCCGGAGTCCACCAAGTACATTCGTCACGGATATGACGTTGATAAAATGGACGCCAGCGGGTGAGAAAGAAAAAACCAAGAAAGCGATACCCCGCTGGGAATCGAACCCACGACGTTGCGGCCGCGACGGCAAGCGCCCGACGCCCTACCGACTAAGCTAACTCGGGAGATGCTAGACACGGCACGAACGCGCCATATATCTTTCACACATTCTCTTTCGCCGCGGGCGGAGCGGGGCGGTGCCGTCGTCTGTGAGATGTGAAAAGAAGTAATGCTTCACGATCGACACTTACTAGCGCTTGCTCCGAGATTGCACGCGATATCGAAGGTCATGGTTAAAGCGTCTCGATACCAGAGGGGTAGACTGGCCGCGCTGGCGTCGCCGAGGCACCCTTGACGCAGTTACGTTCTTTGCCTTTGGCTTCGTGTTACCGTGCGTCGGCTCATCGGAGTAGTGGAGCTTCCACGTGCACCAACGGGATTTCTCCGCCGCCGACTGCTTCGATTGCGAGAGCACCGACTAACAAAACTGCTGCAATATGCGTTGCAGAAAGGACGCGATTTCGACGGGCGAATGTCGTGCCTTCGTGGAGCAAGACAGAGGCCAGCGGGACGCACGCGTTTGCGGCTCAGGCTACGAACCTCTACCTCCCGTGTTGCTGAAGCGCAGTGTGTGTTATGTATGCATGAGCACAGGCGTCAGCTACCCATTACTAGAAAGCGCACACCGTGCCGTTTCTCTCCTTAATTGACGACGCTTTCAAGAAGTGCATACCGGGTACCAGTGTTGATTATGAGCTTGTTGATATCATCCTTACGAGGGATTCACGATCCGCTGTGTCCAAATATATGTTCACAACGTCAGCTACCACAACGGTTTAATCATGATCATGGGCGTTAGTCGTCGCGATAGAGACATACTGTCAACACGGGTGCATCCATGTCAAACGGTGCTATACCTGCCAAACAGGAATAGACATTGACAAGCTCTCATATATCACTACACAATAAGCACTACTTCTGTGAAGACACGTTTCACTTTCGTGTTATACCGATTCCT
This sequence comes from Rhipicephalus sanguineus, assembly GCF_013339695.2. Classification (NCBI taxonomy): domain Eukaryota; kingdom Metazoa; phylum Arthropoda; class Arachnida; order Ixodida; family Ixodidae; genus Rhipicephalus; species Rhipicephalus sanguineus. The sequence continues at coordinate 21,938,677 of NC_051185.1, forward strand.
GTGACGGAGGTATCAGCCATGTTTTTCCTTCTAAACACACTGTACTGTTCTTACCAGTATTCAGTAAATTTTCCTGTGATGCTACAAGGCTTGGCGTCGTAGGCGCAGAGTAGCTAAAGTTATAATTTATGCACGCTTGATTTTTTTCAAGTAAAATTTCCACATCCCGCTAAATTTTAGGTAATCGGAACAGCTTTCGTAAATTTCGAACGTCTGGCGTATCATTACCGAAAGAACCTGACCAATGACCAAGAAGTACCAAGAAACGTGTTTTTTTTTTTGCCAATTCGGGCCCACTTTTCTGAATTCGGCAACTCTCTCAGACGTTACGAATAGGTTTCACCATTAAATGCAGCGCAAGCAACAGGACTACAGAAGGGGAACGCACGTGCACAGCGCTAACCGTCAACTCATACTCATTGAAGAACACACAAGTGTTGTTTGCGCTGCCTTTAATGATGATATCGTAACAACTAGCCCAGCAAGACACCCTTCTAAAAAGGTTTCTTTGTATAGGCAGCAACCGACTACGCAATTACATTTCTGTACTATTCTCACCTTTTCTTTTCCAATTCTTGGAAAAAAAAAAAGACTTACAGGGCCCCTTATGCGTTCGCCTAACATGACTCGATGGCGAACGCCATCCTCTTGTTCCTTTTTTCTCAGTCGATGATTGATCCCCCCTCCCTCTCCAAAAGCTTTCTGAACTTTAACTTGGTTTCGCACTGCCTCCGTGATCTGCCCACCTCTGACCATGCGACAATGTCGTGTGATGACGTGAAGTCACGTTAAGTGACGTCACATGATCAAGTCATCACGTGGGACGCCATATGGTGAAGGTCATCACGTGATGATGATTCTTTCATTACTCGTGTTGACGCCGACGCCGCGAGACGCCGACGCAGAAAATAAGTTTTCGTGTTTGATAAGGCATCTAAGGCTTTCGTCTTTAAAAAAAAGTACGTTGTCCCCATGTCACAACACGGCTCCATTCAGCATCGTCTCCCGCCGTCTGCTTCCGTTTCACCGGCAGCAGACGACTCTCGGTTGCTCGTTAAGATGTGCGCGTAGGAAGGAATACGGTGCATTTACGCCGTACGGAGCACCGTAACTCACCTGACGAACCGATATCGGGGCTGCAACTTTCGCAATGCTGTACCGTTTTATCGAGAACCGAGAAATTCTGAAGCAAGATAGAGTGAGAGAGAGAGAGAGAGTGAGACGAAGAAGGAGGATGAGGAGGAAAAGATAAGACTCGTCTCTAGAACGACTTTTCGCATCGGCCGCGACGCCGCTACGTCCAGGGGCTGTAGGCAGCCATCGAAAATCCCGACCTGCCAAGCAGAGATCCGTATTTTTACTGCCACGCTCGTAAAAAAGTAAACGGGCCATTCCCGTGCGATATCCCGGCTACAAGCAGCGCTCGCTTGCTCTGAGGGTTCCTTTTCTTTCTTTTTTTTCTTTTTTTCACTTCTGTGCCTCGTATGTCGACTGTGCCTGTTCACTCAATCCTCGTGTCCTTTGCATAGTTGGCAATCCCTCGTCTCCGTGATATGTCCCGTGCCTTACTACAAGCTGGGCAAGCCGACCTTCGGCAGGCCTTCTTTGCGACTGCTTGATAACTACACGATGCCTGTTTTTTTTTCGTTTTTTTTGTGAGACGGTACGGCTCGTTGCAGTTACTCCACCGTACGCTTTAAATCCTTTGTTTTGCTGTCTTTCGCTCGCAGTACAGTTTTCGTTGCGCCTTCTTGGCTCCCAACGTCTACCTTGTCCCAAAAAGTCTCCATAGGGACATTATTTTGTGTCTTATGTTCTACGTCCTATGTTTTTATGCCTTTTACCCTTAATTCCGACTTAAAACTGGAATACCAGCGTACAGCGGGGATGGAAAGAAACGCGAACAGCGCGACGCGCTGTTTTACAGCGAAAGCTGTTATGAGATCATTTCACCGGCCGTTTTTGGCACCGTAGTTGTCCGCCGCCGCCGCCGCCGCCGGTGTCCGTAACCAGTATCGCTCGAAATAAGAAAAAAAAACGAAATAAGAAAAAAATTCCAGTATGGAACGAGGTCGAACCTGGGCCCTCTGCGTGGGAGCCCAGTATTCAACCTCTGAGCCATGCCGGTGCTTGACACTGCTTTGCAAAAAGGTCCTATACAGGCTTCATGTCGGGAAGGAACCACATTAGTATATGCAATATAGCGTGGTAGAAGAGTAGAATAAGCACCAAGCGTCGCACAACGCGAATTCTGTAACCAGGCGTCACACAATGCGAATTGCGCAACGAGTAGGTTGTTGAATGCTTCCAACCCATTACAAGGGGCTTTGCCATAATTCTTCATCGTCATCAGGCACAGCATCAACAAAGTGCGCATAATGCCTTACATGCGTTTAGCAGGTACCAACGCTGTCCGTAGAATGACGAAAAATGGCACAGTGCCTGCTGCCCTACTTCTCAAAAATTACACTGATTTATAGTGTAGTGGGTTCCTCGCAAGTGCACTTGTATTGGTTGCCAAGGAAGCCCATAAGCGCATCATCCATTTCCTCTGGGGCTCAGTAAAGTTCTTCGCCCCCCCCCCCCTCCCCCCGTCTCTCTCCCACGTCAACGTATGTTATACAGCATGACGGGAGAGGGAAATAGCGACCGGGCGTCACCCAATGCAAATTACATAACTGGTGGGCCGTTTAAAGATTCCAACCCATTACAAAGGGTTGAGCCATAATTCTTCATTGTCATCAGTCGTCGCGTCAACAAAGTGCACATAATGCCTTACAGACGTGTAGTTAGTGCCTCGCTTCTCCGCATAATGACGAATAATGGCTTAGTAGGTGCTTCCCAACTTCACAGAAATTGTGATTTATGGCGTAGTGGGTACCTTTCAAATGTACTTGTAGCCCCAGGAGAGCTTAACGGGCTCTAGAAACGCCGCTCTTCCAGCTTTCGCTGTGACTGTGCTGCGGTTTCAGCGCAGGCCTGGTTTTTTCATCTCGCTTTGACCTTGGTGGCAATAAAAGGATTTTAGATGGTTCTTGATTGTATCATGGAAGACTGTATAGTGGCTTCTAATCACCATCGAGGCTACAACCGCTTGAACATAAATGCGAAACAGTAGAGAATGTAGATGCCACATGTTCGTGTTTATTTCCATCCCCACTGTACGTACGTTTTTAAGTGCTATCATGCTTTGACTAAAGTTTTCTTTTTTCTTTTTCTAATCACCGAAGGAGGGCATTCTGGCTGGCAGCCTTGTTGTAACCTTGAATTCTTTAGGAGGGTTACAGTCGGCGTCAGATAAACATGGCCGATCACTGTAAAAGTTGCCTGTAATATGTTACCATGCTATTTGTTACAAATATATTCCGACCCTCCGCGGTGGTCATGTGGTTATGGTGCTCGGTTGCACACCAGAAGGTCGCGGGTTTGAATCCCGGCAGTATTTCGATTGACGCGAAATGCTAGAGCCCCGTGCACTTAGATTTAGGTGCACGTTAAAAAGACCCAGGCGGCGGAAATATCTGGAGCACTCCACTACGGCGCCTCTCATAATCAAATCGTGGTTTTGGACCATAAAAACCCAACTAATTATAATATTAAAGGCGATAGTCTTTAAGGGTGCCTACGGGCTTTCTACAATTCGGGTGTGTTGCACGTAACTCAGGTCGAACCATCGACTTTAGGTTCAAAAGACATAATACCATTTTCCTTAGATTAAAAATGCACATAAATAACCGATGTAAAATAGTACCATCCATTCAACCCGAACATCTGACGCAAGCACTGACTACCAGAACGCTAAAAAATTTCGTAGAATCATAGAAGATCCGTCCTAATAATAAAATAGATCATTTTCTTTCTCTCTGTGGCATGTTTGTTGCAGGTATCACGGCACGTGGGTCCAATTATTTAGCGTGGCTTCAGCTTCGGTAACGTAAAGGAGTATTCCGAAGCTGGTATTGAAATATTGTGGCTCTGAACTTACTTGAATTCCTGTTAGTAGTAATCCTGAATGTATGTTCAAAGCTAACCCCTGACTTCAATTTTATTTTTCTGTTTTGCAAACAGTGAACCCATTTTCTAAGGAATTCCCTTAAACTCTATGTAGCTTTTTGATTAAAGGAAGCGTTACTGGTAACAGGACATTCCTTGCAGGAAAGCGGGGCCCTTGTGCAGATAGAGTAAAAAGCCTACGCCTCTATTCAAACCTTGCTTCGTCTGCCTCGGCCCACGCGGTAGTCATATATAGACTCCACTGAACAAACCGGCCGACTTCTTTGCGCTTTTGCGACTACTCACTACTCACGTTAAGATGGGAGAAAAGCCGGTGAAAAACATGTTTTGTGCGCTGAGCGGACCAATTAGGAGCGTAGATTCTCTTGCTCTTCAAGGATTTCCGTTGTTTTGTGCGAAGTTAGCGCTACATATGCCACCCATGGTTTTATTCCTTGCCTTAGAAGACAGAAATACCTTTCTAAGGATTCCTCGGGCTCAACGTCAATTTCCGTGAATGTGTCTGTGAATTTAAACGAGTTCTGGGTCTGTAGGAAGATGGTAACGCGTTATGACGACCAGCACGCGTTATGGCGACCGGCAAGTAGATAAGTAAACACACGGGGAGTACATACAGTGCCTACTCTTGACATTTGAAGGCACGCCTTTCTGCGTCAACTTTTCCGGGTTCCTGTGACAGTGCAGCCGCTGGTGTCCAACGCAATTTTTCACTCACTCACTCACTCACTCACTCACTCACTCACTCACTCACTCACTCACTCACTCACTCACTCACTCACTCACTCACTCACTCACTCACTCACTCACTCACTCACTCACTCACTCACTCACTCACTCACTCACTCACTCACTCACTCACTCACTCACTCACTGAAAGATGAAACATGATCACTGGTGGCATACATAGTCGTATAAAAAACACAAGTGAGAAATAGTGGAAAGAAGCGAAATGCACTAAGAACACAGAAAGATGTCGACACGAGATTTCTATGAATAGCGTGGAGACTTGTGCCATCATGAGAAATGAAATTTTTACACGAGAAGTGGGCGCAGTCGGTAATAGTATGCCGAATTTGTCAAACAATAGCACCGCAGATACAACTTCTCCTGGATTTTGCTAAAGCTTTTGATACTGTCCCTCACAAACGCCTAATCCTAAAATTATCTCTGTTAAACTTAGATCCTAACGTACTTGCATGGATAACATCATTCCTGACTAATCGCTCTCAATTCGTGTTAGTTAATAATCACTCTTCTAACCGACTACCTGTAACGTCAGGTGTCCCGCAAGGGTCTGTCTTAGGTCCTCTTCTTTTCTTAATATATATTAACGATCTACCAATGCAAGTATCATGTAACTTTCGTATGTTTGCCGATGACTGTGTAATTTACCGTTCAGTAATCAACATTCATGACCAAGCATTAATTCAGCATGACCTTAACAATATACAAACATGGTGTAATCGTTGGCTAATGAAGCTTAATCCTAACAAATGCAAGCTCGTTTCCTTTTCTCGCCGCCATAACCCTTTCATGTTTACATATTCAATCGCTAATACTCCACTGGAATCAGTTCAATCATTCAAATACCTCGGCGTCACATTGTCCCATGACCTTTCCTGGCGTCATCACACTACTAACATCATTTCGGCTGCTAATAA